>NC_138894.1:88536356-89136356 GCF_965194825.1 Balaenoptera physalus | reverse complement strand
GTATTGACAGTAGAATTAGATGAAGCTAGAGGTGAGGGTATTGCCCTTAATGTATGCATGTGTGTCTTTAAAAGAGGGTTAAGCTGAGTGTTGTCAATAAGCTCGTTTAATAGCGGCCAAAATAAGGAAGGCAGCCTCCAGCGCAGGGCACATAAGTACCTTCCACCTGCACTGGTCTGCTGTGCTCTTTCCTGCCAGACGCTCCCTAGGGCCCCAACCCATTGATAATGAGAACAGAAGAGAACATTGCTGGGGCGCATACTTATATGACGAATGAAATCAAATACTAAGGAGAAAGGGATGATCTGGACAATTATTTCAGCAAGAAGGGAAAAAAGCTTAGTGAGGAAGAGAGAAGGAAAGCTCTGGCAATCTAAATCATTTCATGGTTGGATTAGAAACAAATCACAAGGAGCAAGTTTCTTTTCTTTTTTTTAAGGAGGGATGTCAGACCCTGTGCTGCTCCCCCAAGACTAAACTAGTGAAGAATGGGAACAGAGAAGAAGCAGGAGAAGAGCCAAAGTGCACAAAAATCCATAAAAGGGAGCCCAGTGTTGGTGTGTTTGACTAGATGGATATAAATAGAAGATCACAGTATTCGGAATGTTTGAGGAATGTCTTAAGATAACCATGAGGACCCTGTTGAAAATGGTGGACTTACCTTCCCAAATCTATCAAACTGTAAGAGGAAATAAATATGAGCCAAGTGCCAAAAGGCATCGTAAAAATGGAATGAATTATTATATATATTTACATGAATATTTTATCACAAAATGGGAACTTAACTAAGAAAACAACAGAGCAACGGTTCAATAATTTATGGTGTGTTCCCTGAATAAAATATTATGTAGCTATTAAAATGAACATGGTGGAAACACCATAGCAACAAGTAACTTTGTTTAGCATGCAGTAATACAGGAAAAAGCAAGGGGCAAAATGACGTATGTGCTATGATCACCGCTGCGTGAAAAACAGTTGTGGGAAAGAGATAAAAGGAAATTGTGCAAAAATAGTATCTATTGAAGGTGATGGGAATACAGAGGATTTTTTATTTAAGTAGTTTCACTGTTATATTACTGTTTCAGTAAAAACCCATGGAGATGGGCGGGCGGGGGGTAAAAATAAAAATTCTCCCCGACTTCTCGTGTGAATTACAACTGCAAGCACCCGGACTGGCGCGAATGTGCGCGTGCGCGCAGAGCTGGCCTGGGCCGGTCCTGCTGCCACCGCCGGTGCCCTGACCCATCCTGGCTCAGGTGGCACAGATGTTGATGGGCAGTGCTCACGGCACGGCTAGGGCATTAAGTGCCCCGTGCTGGTCCTGAGTCCCGTGGCCATCGCCTGGGCTGCTGCTTTAGCTTCTTCTCATGCCAGAACCCATGATAGAGGTAACTCCGTCCCCTGGGCCTCAGTTTCCTCCTGCGGCATTTTGTAAACACGTAAGTATCCTACCGGTAGGTACAAAGAGGGACCGCTTCTGAGAGTGGCACGGAACCTGTAAGACGCCATAAAAATGTTTCTGCCTTCTTACTTTACCCTCCCCCTCCTCCTCCTTCTGACCGCTTTTCCTCTCTGTCAATCTCTCTGTCTCTCTCTGTTTCCCTAAGTCTTTATCTCTCTGTGTCTTTGTCTCTCTCTGTGTCTCTTTTTCCCTCCCTCCCTCCCTCCTCCCCCACCCCTCTCTTTATCTCCTGTTCTCGCTCTCACACGCGCACACACAGGCATTTACACACACGCATGCACGCTCTCTGCTCTAGGCACCTTTAGCTCTGCCGTTAGTGAGCACGCCTTGCTCTCTCTTGCCTCTAGGAAGCACGTGCTTATTTCATCTTTCAAGTCTCCTCAGGGAACACCGAAACACCCCCTTCTTGTGTCCATCTAATAAGCACTTGAAATGAGTACTTTTTGTTGTGCCATTCATAGGACATAAGAATATTGCACTGTGCTTAAACTGCCCTGGATTTCAGATATCCCCACATAGCCTGTGAGACCCGTAACTAGGAAATCTTTGCATTAAGGTATTAACACTATGTGAGGCGCTCTCAAAGTTGCACAACCCTTTACCAATATTTATTCTATTACTTAAAATAAAATTTATAGATAAACAAGGTCCTACTGTATAGCACAGGGAACTATGTTCAACATCCTGTAATAAACCATAATGGCAAAGAATATGGAAACGAATATATATATAAAACTGAATCACTTTGCTGTACACCAGAAACTTAACACAACATTGTAAATCAACTATACTTCAAAAAATTCTTGTATTTTAAATGTATTATTTGTTACTAACACCATAATAATAAACTCAAGGAGTTAAACAGAGCAAATTATATTACTATTACCTTTTTACAAATGAGGAAAGTGAGGCCGAGATATACCACAAAAGATGCCTAAGATAAATATCTAACCAATGGTGGAACTGGGCATAGAATCCAGGACTGTCTGAGCCCCAGTCCTAAACTCCTTGTAGGACACTTGCATCTATCTAACACTGATTATGATGGTTCCACAAGGTAGGAAGATAAGGTCCACCCCAGTGGTTGTCAAGTCACCAGATGGCAGGGCTCCAGCCCATCTGACGAGTTTCTGATGAGTTTCTGACTCAGCAGATTTGGGGCAGGGCCCAGCAACTTGCATTTCTAACACACTTCCCAGGCAATGCAGACGCTGTTGACAAGGAGATCACACTTAAAGCACCACTCAACTCTACGAATCTTCTGAGCTTCTTTGTATTAACCACCAGCTTGACACCCATCAGGCCACCAATTCCTTCTGCGTAAATGACATTTTCAAAAATATCATCCTGCACAATTGTTAACGGTGCTACACTTTTCCCGATAAGCTTTTCTAAGTTGTAAAATGCCTTCGGAAATTGTGTTTAATGGAGTGCGTGGTGGAGAAGGAGTCGCCGAGAGCTTGGATCTTTGGCCCTCATTAATATTTAGAGCTTCCTGAATCCCGAGGAATGCGGGGCTCAGCGGCCGGGTGGAGGGACACGCTGAAACAGACAGACCTATTCAGGGAGAAGAACCCGGGCTAATGTGCCCGTTAAATGTTAACTCCCTTGAAAAATAAAAATACCACAGAAAGCAATCTTCGCTGGGGAAATAGGTCATTCTAGATTAGGCGAATGTTGTTGTTTCAGGTGGCTAACCTTATTGCTCCCAACCTCCTGCACTTGGAGTTAAAAAATAAAACCACAAGCCCGAGGGTCAGTCCACAGCGCAGTTGTCTGAAGGCAGCACTATTAATGGTAACTTAATACCATGAATTTGGGAAGTTTGCGCCGTGGTCCTCTTACTGCCCAGGAGAACTTAAAAATAAAGCTAACTGCACAGAGAACATGAGCAGTTCACTGATTTTCCATCAGGTACCTGGTGGGAGGTGTTTTTTTCACCTGTTGTCTCCTGAATGATTATTTGTGGAGGTCAGGGGTACAGTCGTGCGCTGGGTACAGAGGATGGAGGTCGGTTGGCGGAGGGGTGAGCCCAGGATGGAAGTTTGGACAAAGTGTATTTGGAAACAGTTGTGCATAATCCATTCATCTGGGACTTTGGCTTCACTGATATAACCTCAGTCACGTGAAACGCTAACCCAGGTAGATGGTCATTCACTGGAGAGCTTTCCCAACTGTGCGCCTGTAGGGCCGGCGACACCAATACTGTCACAGCCGATGTGTTTGCTGAGAAAGTTATGACGGTCCAACCAGTTGAATCCAGGGTTCAGCTCTGAGAAACCCGACAATCCTGTGACAGGCACAGGGAATAGTCCTCTGGGGGAGAGGGGAGATGTGTACCCCAGTAATTCAGTTTGATGGCCTTAACGAGAAGCAAACACACAACCGCAAAACCTGGCTACAGCTGCGCTCTCACAGGCCTCCACATTTAGCCAACCACCCACACTGTTGGTTTCCCAGGGATGTTAACTTCCGGGACCTTCATTAAGATGCCCAACTATGCTGCCCTCATCAAGTTCTTTGTGTTCCATGAATAAGCCTGAAATTTATGGAATATCTTCTGTATACCTAGCATCCTATTAGTGAAATTCCACGATATCATTTCATCTGTATCAAGACCTTTTCGGTAGATATTATTAGAATCGGTTTCCAAATAAGGAAACTGAAGGATAGGTCTAGTAATTTACCCAAGGTGAAATGGGTAGTAAGGAGTGACAACCGGAACCAGTCAAAACACCTTGGTTGATATTTTAGGTGTTGTTCTCTTTGCCCATAATGTTTTGTTTTGTTTTGTTTTGTTTTTTCCCACTTTTCTACCAGGGCAACATGGTCTCTTCTTCCAGGGTCTTAGTCCGATGCTGTGTCTTCCATGTGACTTCCCTAAACCCATCCACTGATGAAGCAGAGCTGCTTATACTGTTCTCCTCTGTGCCCTCATAGCCCTTTGTTTGTGCATTTCTTATTTATCACACTATTATTTACATGCTTATCTTCCTGACTACAGAAATTTTGCCCTTATTAAATCTTTATGTACATAAAATCAGGTGTTGAGTGAATATTTGTTGAATCAAACTAAGTTGTATTTATAATTATAACACTATTCAGAGTTGGCTTCTAATTACATCTACTAAGCAAAATAGTCCCTCAATAAGGCTTAAGTTTGTGTACCATCTAAATATGGCAGACCCAGAGGTGCTATCACATGGAATCCTCTTTCAAGGCACTGACTTCCACTGGATGTGACCCAGATGGAAAGCAGGAGCCTGGAAGTCAGGGACAAGCTGAGTGATGACCACTTATGGGTCCATCGTTGGGGAGTGGCCCTCACAGGGACAGCAGCTGGCATGTATAATACACATGGTGTTTCCACCTGTTATCATAGAGTCCTGTGTGACGCTCAACACAGCCCCGGGATGCAGACCGTAACATCTCTCTTTTACATATGAGAACATTGAAGTTCAGGGATGTTAAATACATCATCAAATGTCACATAGCAAATATGTAACAAGAGTGTGACTTTAACCCAGGTTTTTACCAACCCTCACACTTCCTAATAAACAATTCTGTTTTGAATAAAATGCAAGCCTGAACAATAGGATCCACTGTGTTAGCAAAAAGAAACAAAAATCATAATTGTGAATACCAGGTGGTGAAGAGTAGATCCAGTCAAGAGCCTCGGAACTTCAAGATACCCGGCTTCTCAACTGGTCTGTCTTGCATGCTAGCAAAGCAGCACTGGCCAAAAAATTTACCTGATGGAAGCCTCCATTTTCTTTTGGAAACTTTACTAAACAGAAATAATCATCTGAGTCCTTCTTTCCTTAGAGGCATATATATAGCTGGTGCACGTGAAGCTTCCTAGTAACCTGTAGAACCTTCTAGAAGTCCAAGGGGCCATTACAGGTATTTTAATCTGTAATTGGGGAACAGTCACATTGATCGGGACAGTCACAGTTCAATCATTTAATTATAAATAAAAAATTCATTTACCCAAAGCCCCTCAAGGGAAATACTTTGACTAATTTGCAGAGTCTCTTCAGTACCTTTAAATTGCATCAAGCACGCAAAGTGAATAGGCCTGTGCTAAATTTGAGAGAGGAGAAGGTTCTGGACGTTTTGTATAAGACTGAGACTAGATTTTCTAGAATAAAGAGGAACAATATATTGGCAAGTGTGTGCCCCATTGAAATGTGGCGAGGGTAGCCCAGTGATCTATTCTTCTCGAGTCCAGGGTTCTCGCCAGCCATTGCCCCTCCTTCCCATGCAGAAGAGTATCTCTGCCTCTGCTTTCTATGGTAGCTGGACCCAAGTAAACATTCTATGGATCTCAGGCGACCCTGGAGTCTGAGATTAGGAAACCACACCTTTGCTCACTGGGTTTTCCTTCTGATGGCTCCTGAGTTAACACCATAGAACCTTGGTCTCTTCAGATCACAGGCCACAGAGATGCATCAAAGTATTTGTCTGTTTATTGTTTAAACAGAGGAGTGATTGACGAGAGATTTGTTTTTAAAAAAAAATCCGGAAATTTTGTGCAAGATATCTTAGAATGAAAGAAGCCATGAATAGAAAAGCTGTTTATGTGGGTTTCATGACATAGTGCAGTTTTTAAAAGAGAAGAAAAAATTCATGATAACACCAGATGTATAGTGTGGGAGAGTTAATGACCAGACTTAAGAAAGAGAGAAGGATTAGGTCATGGGAGGTACTGAGAATTTAAGCAATGTAGTTTTAGTAATGTTGAGTTTGAGGACCTGTTGCACATACAGATACAGATGTCTATCAGATAATTAGATATATGGAGTATGCAGTTGAGGGAAAATGCTGGACTGGTGATTAAAACATGCACATGTACACACATACACACACACAAAACTGAGAGTAATCCAACCCCAGGAAAGCAAGGAGATACAACATGAAATACAATAGGTATCACAGAGATTACAAGAGCATTAAATTGGCTCTTCAGGTCTTAATCGTAAATTAATATATGCTTTGCTAATGTTAATCATGTTTACGAAACACAGTATAAAGTTTTCACAAATTGTGCTTATAATTAAGACATAGTCATATGTTCACATTTCATTTCCAGGTTGGCAAAGACCATAGTCCATTATTTCTTAAGCGAGGTAGGAGGTTCATGAGGTTTTTTATTATTATTCTTTTATACAAATATTATCCCTTAAATTGTACATAAACATGTATATTCTTTTATATATATTTCAAAATAATTTTAAAATCCCAAGTACATAGTATCAAAACTGAGAAGAAATTTATTCACATCTTAATTCTATTAGGCAGGTGAGGATGAGATGATTCGATCCACTATTTCAAATGCAGTTCATGCTCCTGACCCTTCATTTCATGAGGATTTGGAAAACCCTAGACATTGTGATTCTGGAAAATTTGAATAAGTTGGACAAAACTATTATGGATTCATACCATTCACCAGAAATATGTACATAACTAATAACTTTTCAATTGTGATCATTTATTCATCCACTAATTTATTCAATTAATAATTTCTGGGTGAATACTCTTTTCCAGATGCCATGCTGGCTCCTCGGGTCACAGAAATCAATTAGTCAGGGCCATTCCCTCAAGGAGTTGGTATCTAGTAGGGCAGTTACAGTTCCATCTGAGAGCAGTATACATATGGTGTGTAAATAAGGTATATATAAGGTATACAAGGACAAGGGAAGGACATGTGATGTGGAATGGATGAAGTTCCCTGAGGTGATATTTGAGCCAAATATCAAGGATGAGAAGAAGTTAGCTGAGCAAATATAGGTGGGAACATTATTTTAGGAGTGGGACTGCTGGTGGAAAAGGATATATTTTTTAAAAGCATCTATGTTGGGACTGGCACAGCCTTAAATAAACACAGCAGCATAAGGAAACACTCTTTAGCATGTGTGACTGCTTCCTTGCACCAACAGGCAATGATCATTCTCAGTCTGAATGGGGACCATCCCCACGGACTGTCTGCCCCCATAGTTCTGATTCGCTTTGGTTCTCTCCCTCTTCTCAAGCTCTTCCAACGAGAGAATTTAATGTGATACTCATTAAATGCAATGTGGAAGAAACTCACCTATCATAACCTATTATCCAGGTGTCTGAAATAAGTGTTTGGGAACTTACATAGAAGGGAAGGAAGAAAAGCAGGAATGCCTCCGCTTCCCCGGGGACCTTCTCAAAGCCCTGATGAAGTGTTGCTCTTTCTGGTTTGCAAATTCAGAACCTCTGACAACCCTTCAACTGTGATTCCACGAGAATGCCACAGCGGATGGTTTGCTAAATCTCTGTTTAGTATGTGGCAACACATGGCTCAGAATTTTCAAGTATTTCAGAGCTACGGTGATTGAGCAACCAAAAGTGGTTCCACATGGCTGGTGAACGTCTCATCAGGCAGAGACCAGGATGATTCCTCCTGCTCTAGATTCTTGCAATCCACAGATTGTTTTTGCTATTATGGAGTGTAATCAGCTCTGGAGGGTATCGTCCATCAAAGGGAGGGAGCACAGTATCACTCCAACCAAGCACAATGACTTGCCTTTCTAACCAAGAGAGGGACAGCGACCCTGAACCCTAATTCTGCCTCCTAACCATTTTCATGAAAAAGTTATCAAGAATCTTATCTGTCCTTGGCAGGTCGGTTTTCTCAGGCGATCTGGAAATTATGCTCAGATTCTACTTTAAAGAAAATGCATAGAAACAATTGTGAAAGTTGTTTGCTCTTATGTCTTAGTTCTGGCTGCTGTAACAAAGTACCATAGACTGGGTGGCTTATGAACAACATTCATTTATTTATTACAGTTCTGGAGGCTGGAAGTTCGAGATCAGGGTGCCAGCAGAGATGCGTTCTGGTGAGAAACGCTCTCTTCCTGGCTGTACACATCCAATTTCTCCTTGTGTCCTCACGTGGCAGGAAAAGGGCAAAAGAGCTTTCTGGGGTTCCTCTCATAAGAGCACTTACCTCATTCATAAGGGCCCCACCCTTATGACTTAATTACCTCCCCAAGGCCCCAACTCCTGATAGGGGGTTAGGATTTCAACATACAAATTCACAGGGGTTGGGGGGCACAAACATTTAGTCCATAACGTGTTATTATTTTAAGTTTGCATCTCTAGAACGTTTTCTATTAAATAGGCTCAATGTGTCTTTTAAAAAGGAGTGAATAAATAAACGAATGGATGGAAACATACAACCTTGGTCACAACAATGGACTACAAGAGATCACTCCACTCCTGTCAAGGTTTTCTTTGTTGTCAGAATCTGCTTCTCACAGGAGAAAGAAACACTGTGGTGTAAACAGGTCCTTGGTCGTGAAGAGTAGTAAATAGGTGATCTTAGATGACTCACAGAATGAACAAGCTGCAGGAGAACTTGGAGACCTGTTGCTCCTTTGCAGACCCTGCCCAGTGGTGCAGTGGAAAGAACACTGTCAAGAGGCAGTATCTAGAATTGAACCACAAAGGAGACTTCCTTCTATCACACCTGGGGTAGGTGTCTAGGTCCACCAAGAAACACATGTGAAGAGATGGAAGTGGGACAAAAGCAATGATTACAAAGGTCCTGGATGGTGGTACAAATATCAGGAAATTTGGAGTCAAGCAGCCCTGAATTTAACTCTCAGCTTGGCCACTAATTAGCTATTTAACTCTAGCAAGGTTTTTTTCTCTTAATTCCTTGAAGCATCATCTCCCCATTTGTAACCCCCAGAATTTTTACAAGCACTAAATGAGTGAATGTATGTAATTAGTACTATGATGGGCTCCTAGTTGGCACTTCAGAGTTGAAGAAGTCAGTAGTGAACTGTCTCTTTGACAAAGTTGCAAAGCAACTGGGAGCTAGCCATAGAACCCAGGGAAAACCAAAATACAGTGAGAAAGGCCAAGTTGGAGGATATAGTTTAGATTTTTTGCAACAGTGAACTTCCTGTACTGACTTCTGGAATTGGGCAGATTTACTCACCCAGTTACTGTCTGTGACAGGCCTGTTTTTGCAAGGACACAGCTGATCCCTAAAAGTCTCTCCTCTCTGCAGGTAGGCAGATCTGAAGAGAAAATAAGGAGGAAGAGGGCATTCATAGCTTCTTCTAAAACTGCCAATAAGATGCCTGCCTGTGCTGGGTGCTTTGGGGACAGTGGGGAGCTAGAAGAGGAAGAAACAATGGGACTCCTTCTCTCCCTTTAACAAATTTTACAGCCTGGAAGGAGAGGGGCTGCTGGGAGAATTAAGTGAATAATTATCATGAAAGATGCTAATACTTTTTTTTTTTAACATCTTTATTGGAGTATACTTGCTTTACAATGGTGTGTTAGTTTCTGCTTTATAAAGAAGTGAATCAGCTATACATATACATACATCCCCATATATCCTCCCTCTTGCATCTCCCTCCCACCCTCCCTATCCCACCCCTCTAGGTGGTCACAAAGCACGGAGCTTATCTCCCTGTGCTATGCGGCTGCTTCCCACTAGCTATCTACTTTACATTTGGTAGTGTATATATACGTCCATGCCACTCTCTCACTTCATCCCAGCTTACCCTTCCCCCTCCCCATATCCTCATGTCCATTCTCTACATCTGCATCTTTATTCTGGTCCTGCCCCTAGGCTCTTCAGAATTTTTTTTTTTTTTTCAGATTCCATTTATGTGTGTTAGCATATGGTATTTGTTTTTCTCTTTCTGACTTACTTCACTCTGTATGACTGACTTAGTTCCATCCACCTCACTACAAATAACTCAGTTTCGTTTCTTTTTATGGCTGAGTAATATTCCATGGTATATATGTGCCACATCTTCTTTATCCATTCATCTGTCGATGGACACTTAGGTTGCTTCCATGTCCTGGCTATTGTAAATAGAGCTGCAATGAACATTGTGGTACATGACTCTTTTTGAATTATGGTTTTCTCAGGGTATATGCTCAGTAGTGGGATTGCTGGGTCATATTGTAGTTCTATTTTTAGTTTTTAAAGGAACCTCCATACTGTTCTCCATAGTGGCTGTATCAATTTACATTCCCACCAACAGTGCAAGAGGGTTCCCTTTTCTCCACACCCTCTCCAGCATTTATTGTTTGTAGATTTTTTGATGATGGCCATTCTGACTGGTGTGAGATGATACCTCACTGTACTTTTGATTTGCATTTCTCTAATGATTTGTGATGTTGAGCATCCTTTCATGTGTTTGTTGGCAATATGTATATCTTCTTTGGAGAAATGTCTATTTACATCTTCTGCCCATTTTTGGATTGGGTTTTTTGGTTTTTTTGATATTGAGCTGCATGAGCTGCTTGTAAATTTTGGAGGTAATCCTTTGTTGCTTCATTTGCAAATATTTTCTCCCATTCTGAGGGTTGTCTTTTCATCTTGTTTATGTTTTCCTTTGCTGTGCAAAAGCTTTTCAGTTTCATTAGGTCCCATTTGTTTATTTTTGTTTTTATTTCCATTTCTCTAGGAAGTGGGTCAAAAAAGATCTTTCTGTGATTTATGTCATAGAGTGTTCTGCTTATGTTTTTCTCTAAGAGTTTTATGGTGTCTGGCCTTACATTTACGTCTTTAATCCATTTTGAGTTATTTTTGTGTATGGTGTTAGGGAGTGTTCTAATTTCATTCTTTTACATGTAGCTGTCCAGTTTTCCCAGCACCACTTATTAAAGAGGCTGTCTTTTCTCCACTGTATATTCTTGCCTCCTTTATCAAAAATAAGGTGAGCACATGTGCAGGGGTTTATCTCTGGGCTTTCTATCCTGTTCCATTGATCTATATTTCTCTTTTTGTGCCAGTACCATACTGTCTTGATTACTGTAGCTTTGTAGTATAGTCTGAAGTCCGGAGCCTGATCCCTCCAGCTCCATTTTTCTTTCTCAAGATTGCTTTGGCTATTTGGGGTCTTTTGTGTTTCCATACAAATTGTGAAATATTTTGTTCTAGTTCTGTGAAAAATACCATTGGTAGTTTGATAGGGATTGCATTGAATCTGTAGATTGCTTTGGGTAATGTAGTCATTTTCACAATGTTGATTCTTCCAATCCAAGAACATGGTATATCTCTCCATCTGTTTGTATCATCTTTCATTTCTTTCATCAGTGTCTTATAGTTTTCTGCATACAGGTCTTTTGTCTCCTTAGGTAGGTTTATTCCTAGGTATTTTATTCTTTTTGTTGCAGTGGTAAATGGGAGTGTTTCCTTAATTTCTCTTTCAGATTTTTCATCATTAGTGTATATGAATGCAAGGGATTTCTGTGCATTAATTTTGTATCCTGCTACTTTACCAAATTCATTGATTAGCTCTAGTAGTTATCTGGTAGCATCTTTAGGATTCTCTATGTATAGTATCATATCATCTGCAAACAGTGACAGCTTTACTTCTTTTCTGATTTGGATTCCTTTTATTTCTTTTTCTTCTCTGATTGCTGTGGCTAAAACTTCCAAAACTATGTTGAATAATAGTGGTGAGAGTGGACAACCTTGTCTTGTTCCTGATCTTAGAGGAAATGGTTTCAATTTTTCACCATTGAAAACGATGTTGGCTGTGGGTTTGTCATATATGGCCTTTATTACGTGGAGGTAAGTTCCCTCTATGCCTACTTTCTGGAGGGTTTTTATCATAAATGGGTGTTGAATTTTGTCAAAAGCTTTTTCTGCGTCTATTGAGATGTTCATATGTTTTTTTTTCCTTCAGTTTGTTAATATGGTTTATCACATTGATTGATTTGCATATATTGAAGAATCCTTGCATTTCTGGGATAAACCCCACTTGATCATGGTGTATGATCCTTTTAATGTGCTGTTGGATTCTGTTTGCTAGTATTTTGTTGAAGATTTTTGCATCTATGCCAGACTCATCAAGAAAAATAGGGAGAAGACTCAAATCAATAGAATTAGAAATGAAAAAGGAGAAGTAACAACTGATACTGCAGAAATTCAAAGGATCATGAGATTAGTACAAGCAATTATATGCCAATAAAATGGACAACCACAAAGAAATGGACAAATTCTTAGAAAAGCACAACCTTCCGAGATTGAACCAGGAAGAAATAGAACATATAAACAGACCAATCACAAGCACTGAAATTGAGACTGTGATTAAAATCTTCCAACAAGCAAAAGCCCAGGACCAGATGGCTTCACAGGTGAATTCTATCAAACATTTAGAGAGGAGCTAACACCTATCCTTCTCAAACTCTTCCAAAATATAGCAGAGGGCGGAAGACTCCCAAACTCATTCTACGAGGCCACCATCACCCTGACACCAAAACCAGAAAAAGATGTCACAAAGAAAGAAAACTACAAGCCAATATCACTGATGAACATAGATGCTGATACGCTTTAATAATGCACCTTCAAATGTTTCATGATATAATGAATAGAATGATCAAATCTAAGGTAATTTAGGATAGAAGAAAACTCTCCAGCTTAACTTCCCCAAATGCCAGGACCAGGGCAGAAGGGAAGGTGTTTCTGTAACTGTGTGGACCTTACCTTCTTCATAGTAGTTTTTCTCTTCTTTCCAGCATGCACTCATCTGATGCCTTTTGTTTTTGCAGAACCTATTTCAGACTTTTGCATTTCAAAGGGTATGAATTAAGAGATAAAGATGGCGTCAGGTCTAAGAGGAGGGATTTTGAATCTTAGAGTTGGACTTAAAGTATACTTTGATTCACCTTGACAATGACCTTTTCTTCTTACACCATCTCCATGTAAAACAACTCCCCAACTTCCCTCTCAAAGTTCAACTGGCTGATAGCTACATTTTTACATCTCCTAGGATGCTGGCATTTTAATATATTGAAACAAATGTAACATAAAGAACAGTACTTTAAGACACAATAAATCCTGGTTCCACTGGGGTGGTGGGGGAGGCACTAGGTGACAATAGGCAGCAAGGTTGATACTTTTGGTTGGAGAATCCGAATACACTTGACCAAAAGATGGTCTTGCTTTCCCTGTCTCCTAAGTCTTGGTCAGCCCATTAAGTAAAAAACAGAAGGAAATACTTACTCCTATTTTAACTATTGCTCTCAAAATGTGCAGTTGTGTCAGCAAAGCAAAAAACACAAATAAGAGATAGGCTAGAGCTAAAGATAAAGTCATGTTTTAGCTGAGTCTGTGGATATTGAAGGCAACGGAATGGTGCAGTATCTTTTACCTTCTAGAATGTTTGGTCAAAATATCTCATTGGTAGGACAACCATAGGGGGTGACCTGCTGCTGCCATAGCTCAATACCATGTCTTTAAAATGTGCTCATAAAGTAGACCCAGGTTGAAACTGCTGGTGTGACAGATTCTGTAGCTAGGATAAGAATTCTTGACTTATTGTTCATGGCGCCATCCTCTCTTTTCTGGAGACTTTTGTTATTATGTAATTGGGTATGTGAAAGTATTTCGGTTAGGATCACAGTAAGAAAAAGAATAACTTTAAACAAAACTGAAATAGAAACTTTAGAAACTCAGATTTTAAAAGGATCTTCGGGTTCATCAACTTCACCATGATCCTAAGCAT
The DNA here is from genome assembly GCF_965194825.1 of Balaenoptera physalus. NCBI lineage: Eukaryota > Metazoa > Chordata > Mammalia > Artiodactyla > Balaenopteridae > Balaenoptera > Balaenoptera physalus. The sequence goes on along the minus strand of NC_138894.1, from coordinate 89,122,382 downwards.
GAAACATGCAACCGGGACGCCCTAGGAGACCATCACAGGACAGTGACAGAGTCTCAAACCTCTCTACACCAACACGCCTGGGCTTCATTCCTTCTCTGACAATGACTGGTGTGACTCGGGTAAGTTACTCAGCTTCTCTGATCCTTGCTTCTTCGTCTGTAAAATGGGCACAATAAGACCTAAAGGGAAACCATGAACTACCCACACAGGGCTGAAATTGAGAACAGCACTTATCAACAACAGGGTACTCTACAAATGTCCCTCCCTTCTCTTCCACTAGTACAGGTAGAAGGTAGATGTGAAAAAAAATGCACATTTATAGGTATGTGTGTGTATATATAGATTTCTCCTAGTGAAGAATAAACTGAAACTTTTTAAATTGAAAGACCAAATAGCAGCTGAATGGTAGTGTCCAAAATCTCTGCTTCAGCAGCTAGTTTCTTTCGAACATTCTTTTTCCTCAAGAAACAATGGTAAATCTGGAATATGATTAATGCTCAACAGAAAAACACCACAAAAAGAAGATAAGATGGAAGGATCCATGGCTTTCTCTAAGGCACTAAATCTACTTCATTTTTAAAACAAGGAAGTGAAAATCCTATAAATATATATGGTGCAGCCAATGTCTCTTGAAAGTACATGAGATTTTGAAAAGCGACATACTTCACTCTTCAGCTTCAGAGAGACCTCTATCTAAAGTAATAAAAATCAGCACTTTTTTAGAAAAAGAAAAAAAAAAAAAAACCTCTGGGTATCGTAGGTGTATGTATAATTCTTTAAAACCTGCCAGTGCCTTGTCACTGAAGAAATAGAAAAATGCAACCACTGGCAATGAGAAGTGTGCTGAGACAAAAGTGAGTTGCTTGGCAACAGATTAACTTATTTAAACTTTTACTGCTGCTTTGACAAAGAGGCTGAAAAGAGACATGTGAAGACAACAGTAAAATCCTCCAGATCAGAAACTCCCAGAGACCCTCCAAAGTAGAAGACACACTTGCCTATATGCTTAAGCCGGGAGCTTGCAAACTGTATTTCCAAGCTCCCTTGCTGATAGCAAGTGCTGGCTGGGGATCACTAGACAGGGGAGAGAAGCTGAGGTTTGTGCCTCTGACAGTGTAGAAGTTGATGGATGTAGTTGGCCATGAGCATAAGGGGGTTGCAGACTTCAGTGGCCTGAGCAGAAGTAGTACCTCTTTGTAGCTCCAGCCCTGGCCCAAGCAGTGCCCCTTAGATAGAGTCAGGATTGGCTGTGATAGTGTCTCCAAAAGCTTGGTAGCAGGTATAGTCCTGTAGACTGCTGCGTAAGGGTGTCAGCATATTCTGAGCTCTGGGTAATACCATTTTTTCCTTTTACTGTTTCACCCCCTTTATTTTCTCTTCTGTTCTCTCTGTCCTTATAACACCTTCTCTGTATTAAATTCTCTCTGTGAAACACCTGAAGTGGTTGGTTACTAGACACTGACTAATAGAGTCTTAAAGAAACTTACAGACTCCCTAATTAGACTGAACACCCAGAGCAATATGATCTGGACAAAAATAAAAATAGGCATTAGCAGTCAACCTAGGAAGGGTATTGTGATGGTTAATTTAAATCCAGATAGATAGATAGATAGATAGAAAATAGGAAGAACATACATGATATAGATATAGATAGTCTTCTGGATCTGTTTCTCTGGAGACCCCTGACTACCACAGGTATAGAGGTGATGGTTACTGCAGTGTGAGATAATACTGTCGTCAGACAAAGGCTAGATAATGAAGACTCTGCATGTCTGCTGAATTCTTGGGACTTTATTCTAACATGCATTGGAACCATTGCTAGTTTTAAGGGAGAGGAATGAAATGGTCATATTTTCTTTTCTTGAAAACCACCCCTGTTGTAGGAGTGTGGAGGACGGATCTCCAAGGAAACTAGGAGAGCAGAACCCTCAAGGGAACGATTCCTTGGAGCATTCAGCTGAGACTCTGCACATCCATGAGGCACGTTTTCCCCTTTTTCCAGCCATTCAGACCCTCATATAGTTAGAGCCCAATTCACTCTTTCCTACCGATATCTGGTTGTTTTACAGTCGGCTTGGGCCACTTTGGGGTCATGATTCCTTCAAGTCTTTGCTTTTGATCAGATTACAACATTGAGGAACTAGAGGTGAGGATTGAGCTACATCCTGGCAGGCTGATTTAGAGTACAAAGTTGTAATTCTTTACCCAGAACCATTTAAATGACCACAGCTATAAATCGACAGTTGGTGCCAAAAAGTACGTGGAAAGAGAGATGACTTTTATGTCCAAGTCCTGACAGGCTTCATGATCACAAGAGATGTGCCTATTTTTGTAGAAGAGTCTAGGTCCTGGGTCATGGTCTGGGGCTTACGCTGTGTTCTCGTTATCCTAGTCAGTGCTTTTCAGAGTGATGTAAGCTGGTCCTTCACTTTGCAAAGGCTCCAGACATGGAGCCAGGCACGTGCTTCCCATGAATTGAATGGAACTTAAGCTTCAGCATCCTCCTTTGCCTGGGCCCCTCCCAAGGCCCTCGCAGGCCCTGGCAGCTTGCTTAGGTAGTCATATGGCTTTACAAAATTTGCAAAAGTTAAGATTCTTTAACCACAATCAATTAAGACCACTATCTCTGCCCATTGCATTTTCTCTGTCAAACTTTCCCTCGTGTTGGGTGATGTCACAGTGGCCATGGGAATTTTGAGCGTCTAACTGGGAAGAACTTGAGTTGGGGTTAGTTTGAGTTTCTTGAAATGAATCTATGTCTCACACTCACTTCCAGAACAATTGAGTTACTGCTAACCATTTTTGTGTAGGAATGGAGTCCAAAAAGAGTCCTATCACCCAGGTGTCGACTCCCCCAGTGCCATGACCCAACATGCAGGGTCGAAGGTTAATTCACAGTATAAACTTACTCCATAAACCCAGCAATGTGTGGGGAGTAGTGGAGAAACAGGTCTCAAAATGCACAGAGCCAGGAGCTAATCTGTGGAAAATCCTCCCAATTATCAAACATACAAAATTATAAGCGGATAATTTGAAACAGAAGTTCTACCCTTCCAAGAATACACTTGATAATGCAGCAGATACAATTAAAATACCCCACACTTTTTAGAAGAAAATCAGATGAAATAGAATTGTTAAAATAACTGTTTAAATTCTTGCTGATTTGAATGAAAATACTTACATCCACAAAAATAACAAACCCATAATACACCGTTGTGACATTTTGACAAGCTGGTTAATGAACATTGTCTAATCAAAGTTTTTAAGAATCGTTACTGCCAAGAAAACTTGAAATGAACCCAAATTGTATAGTTTTTAAATAAAAGGAACATGATGGTGGCTTTTCCACATTTGACAATAGTAAACATTTTCACGGCATGACTGACAAAAGAGTAATGATGCTGAAAGAAGTTTTTCTGATCAATTAATAGCTAAAAGAAATCAACCAACTCTGTGAGAGGAAAGACGGGATTATCTTTCTCTTCTCTTTATAGAAAATCTTACAAAATCATTGTCATATGAAGACGTTATCAAAGTTTATACCACTTGCCATACTATTTTGCTAACAAAGGTCGATTGACTCACAGCTCCTTTTGGAGTTTAGAGATGTAAACTCTTTCTTGAAGGATGTAAGCTTTGATCTGAAAGGTCTAGAGAATATTGATGCTCAGGGAATATTGGCTGAATGAAGAAATGAGTAAATTAAACCAATGTATTTATGAGTAATACTTTGTTTTAAATTCCCATTTACCTACTATATGTGTATATATATATATATATATATATATATATATATACACAGACACATATATATTAGGGAAAACAAAATTTTCTTAACTGTGTGCGTGTATATATGTATACATATACACAATTAGGAAAATATAGATTTTATTCGTATTAATAATAGCCAACATTTACTGAGCAACTACTGTGTATAAGGTACTGGCTTAACACCTTATGTATATTGTTTTTTAAAATGTAAACTTGCATTTTTCGCATTAAAGTAATCCACTTCAACTTGCTCAGGGAGGAGAGAGTCAACAGTTCCAAAGTAGAATTGTTTATTCCATAGGTAATTTAGGCAATTGTTGGACATTTTCCTAAGGTCAGAAAAATGTTATCATAATACACTGAATTGCTTCTATTTCTTTATAAAAATTCAACATCTGAGGGAGGGAACATGGTTGAGGAGAACAGCTTTGGAATCAAAGATCTGAGACTAAATCCATGTTCTATTATTTATCCAATGAAGGATCTTAAAAAATTGCATAGCTCTCCTCCCTGCATCTTGATTTGATGGTGGAATTGTCAGTGAGAGCATATCCATGAAAGGCAAAGTCTAATTTCTCTATTTTTTGGTGCCATTTTACACTTTGGTACCAGCGTACACTTAGGAGAGGGGAGCAAGGAACTGTGTTTTACCCAGGTCTCCCTCCCCCACTCCAGGAAAGTTTCTAGTAAAAAATCATTATGTCTTTCATTTGTCATGTATTGCATTCGTATTTTCTCAGAAGAAACGTGGGCTCAAAGAGCCCAGGAACTGCTCCTTCCCCGTCTGGAGAACAGTTTGCTAATTGTACCTGTAAATCTGTAGTAACTACATCCTCTGTGGCGCTCTTCCCCTCCTAAGGCAGAACCCTGGGCTGTAACCACACACGCCTCACTTTCCCACACCTCCCCACTGCCTCACATGCCACTCCTCTCACTGGGACACATTTTTCTCTCTTCTCCATCCTTGAACTCTTACTTACCCTTCAAGGTCTAATTCACACGGCCTTTCCTCAAGGTATGCACATCTCTGGTATCTCTTCCTCTTATAAAAACACCAGCCCAATCAGGTTACGGCCCCATTCCTATGACCTCATTAACCTTATTACTTCCTGAAATACTCTATGTCCAAATACAATCACATTGGGGTTTAGGGTTTCAACATACAGATTTGGCAGGGTGGAGGTAGGGGGAATACAATTCAGTCCATAACAGGAGGAGACCACTTAAATTGGAAGAGAGATACAAGCTATCCAGCTATGGCACCATGGAAGCTCGGAAAAAGATGATCTTCCCGGGACTTTTGGAAAACTCCCAGGTAGTGGCACTGACAAGGCATTGCTCCTGACACAAACAAGCAACCCAGGGACAAAAGGCAATATAGCTGCTTAGAAGCTGCCTCAGTCTCACGCTCTGGCTACTGCCCAGAATAAGGCAAAAGGGTTAGAGCAAGGCTGGGGTGCCAGAGGAACTGTAGGTGGGGCTGGGTAAGAAGTTTGTCCTCCTAAGACGAAAGCAGCTCAGAGCCATGGATATCACATTTGTATCTTTGATTCCTGGGAGAGATCGGGACACAGGGTAAGTGTTCAATTATTAGTGAATTTCTGATGGTTGTTTACTTGAGCACGTAGTGACTTCCCAGTAACTGGAGACTTACTTCCATTCAGAGGCTGCATGGGTCCAAGGGGCTACGGAAGGTGGCCGTGCATTGGGTGAGGCCTTCAAAATCCTGTCCTGACCTAATAGTCTGATTCTTTGTTTATGTAATAAAGTGGACTAGAAAAGTCTTCCCATCTCTCTGAATCCCCGAGTACATTTTCTTAGTTTACGCTCTAATGATGTTGAACCATGCTGCTATTTTGCATCTGAGTTTACTTCATTTTTCAGTGGCATTTTAAGAGGATGACAGCTTACAGTTTTTCTTTACTAGAAACATTGTACATCAAAATTTTTTTCTTTGCTCTTTGTCCTTTGGATGCCCATATATAGGAACGTTAATAATATCTCACTAAAGGCTTTCTCTTCTTCCTTCATCTGGGGCCGTGGGTTGAACTCATCCTCTGAATCCAGCTCCATTGCTGCTCAGAGGTCATCCTGTCTGGCCCTGGTACAGGGAGAGCAGCTGACCGCTGGCTCTACCTTTTTCTAAGAGGCTTGCTGGTTTACATTGTTCAGCCCAAGAGTTAAAAAAGACAAAGTGGGCCCAAACCTAATAAGACAACCCACTCGAAACATTTTCTGTGCTTACATCTTACTGATTTTTATCATAAATTAGAGATTTTGAAGAGAATGAGTCATAGAAAAAGAAAAAATAATAACCTGGTTCGGCAATCAGCATATTATTTCTCCCCAGTGACTCATAATATCAGACGCAAGTCAGGACAAACAGAGTTCCTGTCAGAAAGAAGTGCAGTTAAAAATAAAAGCAAAATAGGAAGGGGGGAAAAAAATCCTTTTTAACTATACCTAGAACTCTCCCCACCCTGGATTCCCTAATGAGAGGTTTGGGGGGCAAATGATCTAAAAAGCTTGAGTCATAAGATGTATTATCCTTTAAGTATAAGGGGTATGTGAAGGGGACTCTTCCCAACGGAACTGGGGAACGACAGAAGGAGCACAGGTTTCGGAGTTAAGCAAACTTGCATCTTAATTCTGGTTCCTCCAGAATGAGCTGTGCAACCCCAGAAGGTCAGGGGTTCCTTAGCATCTCTGGTCCTTAGTTTTCATACCTGTAGCCTGAGGACAGTAAACCATGTCACGGAGCCATTGTGAAGGTGAATGGTTATGAAGTGTGTTAAGCACTTAGCTTGATGTATCAATTTATAGATGTAACATTAAATAGTTATCTGCAATTATTTGTCTTAAAACATGTGTATGAAAACCAATCTGGACAGAGATTTCTAAATCCCTAGTTAATCAACTCAGAAGAGTGTGTATCTGGCATGTTGCATAATTCCAGCTTCCTAAGGATGGTTGAAAGCTATGTTCACTCTTGATGATACCCTCCCACCTTTAGTACAGCAGAAGAGTTTAAGGGGCCCAGGCCCATCTAGTAGTTCCCCAGACAACAGAAGGTCCTTCAGTCTCTCCCCAGCCAGCCTGGGCAGTCTTTCAATGCACATTTGGAAACCCAAAAATAAGTTTCCAGCCAATCAACTTTGGCTAAATTCTTGACTCTTCCACTTGCTATTTATGTGACATTGGAAGATGACAGCCTTTCTGAGTCTTAGCTTCCTCACCTGGAAAAATGCAGTAGATAACTACTACCTTAAATAGACGCTGTGAAATGTTAAATAAGGAAGTTGAAGTGCTTAGCAGAGGTTAGGGGCACAAAAGTCGTTGATGGACTATTTCCATTCCTTTAGAATAACTTATAGTTGGAAAAGAGTTGGCTCAATCTCTAAGTGCTTCTGTGAAGGAAGGAGCAAATGTCCCTGCCCTCATACCAGCCTCTCCGAGTCTTTATTGGTCTCTGCTTTCTTGTGCCCAGGGAGGAAGGACGAACGTGCCCTTGAAGAGTGGAGAGGCCATGGTCTTCTCAGACACCTGCCCCAGTGCACTGCTGTGAAAGGTCGCAGCCTTCGGGAACAGGCTTGTGTGGTTTCGTGTCCTAGTTTTCTGCTTCGTAGCTGTGTGAAGTTGATCAAACACGGGAGCCTCAATGTTCTCATCTATGACACAGAAAGGTTTCTCCCAGGGTTGCTGTGAAGATTAAATAGTACAACGCCAGGGCCTGCCCCACTTGTCTCCACTTCATGGTTGCGTGGCTGTCCTGGCCATCCACAGTCCTGCGCTGTGATTCTTGGCTGCAAGACCCACGATTTTGCTCTTTGCACTGCCTTAGAGAGCAGACACCCCTCATGCTCTCCTTTGAGGATCTAGCTCTATAAATAGCTGCAGTATGGAATCAGTCTATTGCTAATACTCTTCCTTGTTTCTCCTGAAGTCAAGTCCAAGGGCTGACAGCAATGGCAACATGAGAGGAAGTGGCAAAGTTTTAAAAACTTTTGAAATCTTTACAGCTGTAATCCCTGGCTCAGAGTTCCTGACTCCCTTCTGAGAGGGTCTCAAGCTTATCCTTATCTTTCAGGATGGGGTTCACCATACCATCCCTATTCTCACTTTCAATCTGCTTGTGCCCCAGTGTTTTACGTCTAAAAAAAAATTGAAGTCCTGAAATATTAGTTAGGACTCAGTGTGGTAGATTATATTCTCCCAAAATGGCCACAACAATAATTCTGGTCCCACATGTTCTTCCAGAATCTTCTCCTCAAGAAAACAGAGCGTATGTATTCTCGCCTTGAGTCTTGGCAGGCATTTGAGGCTGGCCCAACAAGTAGAAGACTGTGGAAGTGACATATGTGACTTATGAAGCTAGATTAGAAGAGGTGGACAGATTCTGCCTCTCTGTCTGTGTCTGTGTCTCTCTTGGCAAACTCCCTTTGGAGCAAAGATCCATCGTATAAGAATTCCAACTATCCTGAAGCCTCCATGCTAAAAAGGCCAAGTGGACAGACCACATGGAGATGGAAACATCCAAGTATTCCAACCATTCCAGTCCCCAGCAAATAGAATCTTGCAGCCATGTCACCATACATATAGGAGAGCAGATCTTCAGATGGTTGCAGCTCCTGCCACACTAGACTATACCTACGTGAAAGGCAGTGGGTGAGAAGTGTGAGAACCGCCGCACTGAGCACAGTCAACCCCCAGAAATGTGAAACACAATAATAAAGTGAATGCTGTTGTTTAAGGCCGCCAAGTTATAGGATGACTTGTCATGCAGCAGTGGGTAACTGCAACACGTGTTGGTACCATTAAGTGAGGTGCTGCTCTAACAGCCTGACGTGTGGCAGTGGCTTTGAGGCTAAGTGACTGAGAGACTTTGGAACTAAGGAACCAAGAAAAAGTTAAAAGAGCCATATACACACCACTATATATAAAATAGATACCTAATAAGGACCTACTGTAACTCTACTCAATACTCTGTAATGACCTATATGGGAAAAGAATCTCAAAAAGAGTGGATATGTGTATATGTATAACTGATTCACTTTGCTGTACAGCAGAAACGAATACAACATTTTAAATCAACTATACTCCAATAAAAGTTTTTAAAAAAATGGTTAGTGGGATCTTAATGATCCCCAAGGAGATCTTTGGGGAAGACTTAGAGAAAAGTGAGCTAAAGATTAGTAGGACTAGAGGAAAGAGAAACTTTCTTACAGAGTGGTAGAAAATTTAGCATCAGTTGCCAACTGTAACGTGGAAAGAGCAATATACCTAAGGTCCTGGTTGATCTAACTAAGGAGATTTCTGGGTATAATGTTGATGGTGCTACGTGGCTTCTTCTTAAGACAAATAGTAAAATGTAAAAGGAGATAAATAATCTAAAGAAGATAAATATAAAAGAGCCTAAGACTTGCTAGTTTGGAAATAAAACTGTTTCTCATTCCCAGCCCTACCAGTGGGTAAACAGTGCTGAAATTCTTCTAGACAGAAGACAAAATCAGTATAATTTCATGAACATATGATGTAAAGGAGAAGCCAAAGGTGTGAGAGTAAAGCACTTTGTTAAAAACATAGAACTATTTAAGATGTTGTCTAATAGACCCTTTCAAATAGACAAAAATCTTTCTAAAAATCATAAGGACATGGCTTGCTGATTCTATCCTTTCAACAACGGGTCTTCTGAAAATCTTAAGCTCATTGTCACACAGCAATCCCCCAGAGAGTCCACAGTACAGCAGGCTTATCTGGAAGAAAGTTGTGAGTGTGTCTGTTATCTAATAGGGCAAATGATAAATTGATGAATCAGAAACTCAGAAAGTTGTTAAAGGAATTGTATTAGCTTACACTGAAAGGGATAAGGATACTAAGAAATAAAAAGAGAGTGCTGGACCCATTATTTCTACAGGTGGAAAGCAGGCTGACAAAACTATGAAGTTGTGAACATATGCTACATTCTAAGAAAAAGGAAGAATAATTCAGAGGGCAGAGCTATGTCCCATAGACATGTCCCCTCTCTATGTCTCAGAGCAAAGAATCATCTCCAGGCATTAGAGTTGAGCTCTAATCAAGAACTGACAACATGAACCAGGCTTGATTTCAGGAGTGCTATGGGCCAGGAACTTCTGTGTACACCCCAGTATACCTCCTTCAAGTGGGAATGTCTATACTGGTAATCCTATGCTTGATGCACTTTTCTATGTTGGCCATAAGGAGGATGGTGGGGCAGAAGACTTTTCTCTCCCCATCACAAATCCTCAGATTGAGAAGAACCACTCTCAAGGAGTATGACTGAGAAACTGCACCCTAGGTGTATCATCACATCTAGAATTAATTTAGATAACGAGATTCTGGAGCTAAAGCCTGAGCCTGATGCCATTGTGGAATAAGGCTTTGGAGGGTCTTGTGGGTAAGGGTTGGTATATTTTTCATGTGGAAGGAAAGTGAACTGTTGCGGCCAGAAGGAGGGCTGACAGATTGTTGATGTTTTCTCTGAAAATAGCCATACTAGTAGGTACGGTCCAATACGCTCTTCAAGAACTTTGCAATGTCCCAGTTAAGAAGTGGAGTCTATGTACTGTCCTCTTGAAATTGGGCAGGACTTTGTCACTGCCTGGCCCTCAAAGCCACGGTGCTGGAGAAATTCCATGGCAGGACCACTTAGGGTTAGAGATAGATGCCCAGGGAGCTCTAGCTGTTGTAACTCTTGGATGTTCACCTCTTCCCAGCCCAGCTGGACTTGAATGGGCAAAGAAATCTTCAGATGATTTTGGTCTCATCCTCTGTCTGACTACAACTAAGTGAAGGGCCTCAAGGGAGAACCATCAGTCATCCAGCTGAGCTGTGAGAAACATGTTACTTTAAAATCACTAAGTGTGGGCTAATTTGTACGTAGCAATAGATACGGGGCACTGAGGTAGATTATAACATTTTAAAGTGGGACTATTAGGCTGGAAAGCATCATAATCAAGTAAACATTTAACAAATAAGGAAGAAAGATGGCTGTCCAGAGAAGAGAGGTTGTGAAACAAAACAAAAGGAAACAAAACAGGTCATAAATTGTTAGTGACAGTAAACCACATTAAAGGGAGATATTTGAATATTTCATATGGAAATCAAAGGTAGGTAAGATGACTTGGAAGGCAGGATGAAAGCTGATGGGGGATTTGGGGAAAATAGCTCGATTCAAAGCAGGAGGATTGCAAACCTCCCAACCCAACAATAACACGATAAACAGAAAGGAGAAAAAAAGATTGAAAAAAATCAGTTCTCCAAGAGTGTACAAAAACAGATTGAGAAGAGTTTGTTGTTACTCATTTTGAAGAAGGTAATCTTGAAACAGAATGACAGAGGGATCTAGAAAATGAAATGCAAATACTTTCTTATTCCTCAAGAAGTGATATAGGGTGTTAGATGACACCTATAGGCAGAATTCTGCAAAATTTTCTTTGTATCTGCCAATTTGGAAGGCCGTCCTGAGTGACTTTGTTAATGTCTCCTCCAAATTAAAAGCCCTTTCTCAAGACGGGAAATTTTCCAAAGAAGGGAAAAACTCTTATTTCTTATCAGGCATGGAAACAGATTGATCACAGCTATTTCCACTACAAACAACAATAAAATAAGACAAAACCTGATGGGATTTGGTTGTCCCTTGAGAAAGGAAATAGTGCAGAAGGAAGTAGGAAAAGGAGTTCTACATGGTCTTTTTCCCTACAGCACCGTGTTCAGACAATAAATGTCCCTCATGTTCCCCTCCTCTGACTGGGGAGGAAGAGGGACCCCAGCTGAGGAGAGCCCAGGGCAAGAGTGGGATAGAGCAGTGCTGTCTGTCAGGCTATGTCTGTATGCGGAGAACAATCCAACATAAACATAAACTTCACTGCCCACATAAGAAGGATACACCCTGGACATAGCAGAAACCCTACTATAATAATACAATTATGTGAAATTGTAAGAATGCATCCATCAGTCAAAACAGTCACAACTGCATCTGAGGCTCCTTAAGAAAATAAACACCAGTAACAACCAGTTCACAAAGGGAACCTCCAGGAGAAGACGCAAGTACGCTTCCACTAATTCAGGCAAGTAATCAGGAAGATTTGGCATAGACTATATTTGAACAAAGAAAGTATCCAGATAGTGTAGCCAATGCAAAACATGAGTAAAATGAAAAACAAATCTCATGCTGCTATTAAAAATCACAAAAGAAAACAAAGAAAGGTAGCATTTGAAATAAAAACAGAATACCTTCTAGAAGAGGATACACCCCAAGTAATAGAATAAGTATTTGTATAAAACATTTCAAAAGAACTTATTAAAAAAAAACTAATATGGAGATGAACTGATTGATGTAAAGAAAAATTAAAATCTAAAATATAAGATCATCAAATTATTGATAAGTTGCAAAAGCAGGGAAATGGAGTTGAGTAACAAAGCACATCACTGTAGAATTAATAAAGATAATTCAGAGGATGGGGAAGAGAATGAATTGGAACTGGAAATCAAATCTGTGATATGGATGAGAGAATTGAGATCATCACAAAGATGGTCATTGGACAGCACAGCAGGCCAACGATTACAGTGACAATAGTAGATATGGAAGTTACACATCACATCAAAGAAGCAACATGTGGACCTCTGTGTGAAATAATAGAACAAAAAAAGAACACTCAGAGATAGAGAGAAATATCCCTGAAAAGAAAAAGTCACTTAATATACAAATATGAGAAATATCCCTGAAAAGAAAAAGTCACTTAATATACAAATATGAGAAATATCCCTGAAAAGAAAAAGTTGCTTAATCTTCAAATATGAGAACGAGCCATGCCAATAAGAAACTGGCTGACATGAATCCTGGTTCTATCCATGAGTAGCTATGTGACTTTGGGCAGGTTTCTCAAATTGATGTCTAGTCTGTAAAATGGGAATATTAAAAACACCAGCTTCATGATTTGCTGTGAGTGAGAATTATAGGAGTTAATATGTAATGTACTTAGGTACAGAGGATATTCTTTATAATTACTAGCTATTGTTTGGATCTTGGCAAAGTTCCTGAACATTTGAGGACAAGAAATCATCCTATAAGAGGAAAAGAATCACATTGCATTCAGACATCTACACAGCATTATTAGAAGACAATGCAGGAATGTCAACAGAGGCATAAACAGTGGGAAACTGTATGATCCAGAAATATTATAGACAACCTCTGAGTCATTCAGGTACAAAGAAAATCAACAGGCATTCTGAAAAATACCAGGATACGGAGACTAAAGCCTTCTTGAAAAAGCTCACTGAAGAAAACAAGCAATTTACCGAGTAAAAAAAGAAAAAATCAAACTCACAAAATAGAAAGGCTTGACATGAAAAGACTGGCAGTGAGGACTAAACTATTCAAACATAAAACTATGGTGAAATAATTGAGGCAATTATCGTTACCTAAAATATGCATGAGATTATAAAACTTAGGAGAAATTCAGTTTTTTCTTTAGGAAGAAAAATGACTGTGTAACTATGATGAAGCATGGAAAATGTTTTGTAACAAATATCAGGAAGTAGGGAGGGAGAGGAGAATTTATGTTTCCTATTTTCCTACATTCATAGTGGAAAACCAAGAGAGGGCAGGTTTATGGGAAAAAATTTTTGTATGAAGGTAAACAGGAGAAGAACTAACAAAAGGCAAACTATTTCCAAACTATATTAAAATGCAAATTGAAGACAAAAACTAGTGTTTCCCATAATTCATTATTTCTGGAAGAGTTGAAATGCACATTTCTACATATATGGAGAAAGGTCTGCATGGCGAGCTGCAATCAGTGATGTTTCCCGGGCAGCGGGAAAGTGTGGAGGTCATGAGATGCAGAGGGACTTATATTCTTCTTTCTTTTTTATTTATTTTGTTTGCTTTTTTTTGAGAAAAAATTGGAAGTACAGACTAGTAAGTGGAATAAGTTAAGAATCTACTACGTATCTATTATTCTGAATTGACAAGTTTTTCACATTGTTATTTGTATTTATTTCTAGGCACGTTTAAAGAATAAAACAAAGTATCACAGATATAATCAGTTTTCTTAGCTCCTTGTTCTTTTTTTTTTCCTTTCACTCTTCTCTGAGGCAGTCACTATCATGAAATCAGTATGTATCATTTGAACCAAATTATAAAATAGCATCTTTTTCCATGAACAATGTATACATTCATATTTGGGAAATATATTTGAAATCATGAGGTATTACATTTATAGAAACAAAATCATGAAAGATGCATTTTTTGCCAAATTCCCTCTTTGTCCACCTTTACCTGTAGATTGTTCTAAACCAAATGAAATTGCTCGGTTAAAGGGAAAACACATATTCAATATTGCTAATTGTTGCCAAAGTGTGTCACTAAACTCTGTGTACATAAATTTGTGATCCCTCCAAAAGATGAATTTCTAAGAAAATATAAATGACTGAAACCCATTCCAGAAAAGATCTTATAAACCCAAACATATTAATGCCACACAAAAAATTTTCTTTAAAGAGTACTGGACAGTCTCCCCCAACCCATACACACACACACACACACACACACACACAATCACACAACCACAACAATGCTAAAAGGTGTTTCACAGGCTAATTATTTTGACGTTTTTGAGGACTATGTAATCCCCATGTGCTTAAGTTGTTCAAGCTACAGAGAAGGACATTTTTTAGATTCTTTCTCCCACACCAGCATAAGGTTAAGACCAAAATCTGAAAAGAAGAGCACAAAGAAAACTACTGATGTATGTCACTTATGAACATCCAAGTAAAAGCCCAAATAAAATGTCAAAAATATTATTCTGCAGTCATTACGTATAAAAATGTGTATATATAATATATATATCAGATGTATATATAATATGTATAATATACATGAACATATATAATACACATTTACATAGATATGTAGGTGTATATATGAACTCACTTTTATCTATGCATATGACTACATATACACATGTAAACTGCACGTACCATTTACACACATACACTACATAAAACATACATTAAATGCACATGAATATATATATATATATATATATATATATATATATATATATATATATATATATATGTCAATATGTGTGTACCAAAGTGAGGTTTAGTCCAGGAATACCAGAACAATTCAAAAGACAAAAAGCATACTAATTATAGAAATACTAATTATAGTAATGAAAGAGTTCATTCCTTTTGTTGCTAAGAAATAAAAAATCAAATCAAAGGCATTATAACTTAAAGCCAACTACTTTCTGCTGCATTTCAGAATGGCCATTATCAATATTTACTGGCTTTAATAAGAAAACTAAAAAAAAAAAAATCATATATATTTGTATCCTAGTATTAAAATAATTTACATATTTTTCAATTCTTTATTTTAAGGAAACAGAAGATGAAAGATAAATTTGAAATGAAATTTTGCATATAAATACTCCCTAAATGTCTTGCTAATTCCTGACCCATGCATATATGGAACAGAATCCAGATAAAGGAAAAGGATCTGAAATGAGATCTGAGCTGCCATTTAAGAGCTAGATTTTGCTATTTGAGTCCAATCAAGTGAAACCTGCTCGAGTCCAACTGAGCTAAATCCTGCTTGAAAAATAACCAATACTCTTCAGAGAAGTGTAAGAAAATCTGACCTCTACCCAATATGCCAATATGTTGTTGTTCTACAGCATAGCATTCAAATACACAGTATGTATTCTGCATGGTTATTTTATGGGCAGCAAATACCTTAGATTATAATCCCAAAGTGCTTGGCATACAACGAACGTGGACAATGTGATCCATTCTCAAGAGAAAAGACAATTAAAGGAGACAACCTCAAAGGTGACCCAGGTTGATATCCTCAAAATTTAACTCTAGAGATACAGTATGACCCAGCAATTCCACTTCTAGCTGTACACCTAAGGGAATTGAAAACATATATTCACACAAAAACTTCTATACAGATTTCAAAGCAGTATTATTCAAAATCACCTAAAAGTCAAAACACCCAAATGCCCATCAACTGATACATAAATAAACAAAATATGGTATATCTATATAACAGAATATTATTTTGCCATGAAAAGGAATGAAGTACTGCTATACCCTATAACATGCATGAACCTGGAAAATATTAAGTGAAAGAAGCCAGGCACAAAAGAGCATGTATTGTGTGATTCCGTTATATGAAATGTCAATAAATACAGGGAGGCAAATACAGAGAGGCAGAAAGTAAATAAGTAGTTGTCAGAGTTTAAAGGGTGAGTGGGATGGGGAATGACTGCTAAGGGGTCATGGAGGGTGATGGAAATAGTTTAAAATTAAATAGTAGCAATGGTTGTACAACTCTGAATATGCTAAAAGAAACTAAATGATGTATATTAAAAAAGGGAATTTTATGATATGTAGATTATATGTCAATAAAGCTATTATTTTTTAAATTCCCAAATGATTGCATTTTTTCATATAACCTATTAAACTAATCCCTGAATTCATAACACAGAATAAGTAGCTAAGAATAGCCACTTATATTTGAAAGAAAATAAAGTGGGAGGACTCACTCTAAAAAATAATTGACTTATTATAAAACAGTGTGGTACTAGTTCAGTGGTACTAGTTCAGTACCACACACAAAAAAAATAGATTCATGTTACAATGTATGGAATCCAGAGACAGATTGACACCTGTATAGAAACTTGTCAAATGAGAAGTAGCATTCAAATCACAAAGGGAGGGGCTTCCCTGGTGGCACAATGGTTAAGAATCCGCCTGCCAATGCAGGGGACACAGGTTCAAGCTGTGGTCCAGGGAGATCCCACATGCCATGGAGCAACTAAGCCCGTGGGCCACAACTACTGAGCCCGCGCACCTAGAGCCCGTGCTCCGCAACAAGAGAAGCCACCGCAGTGAGAAGCCCGCACACCGCAGCGAAGAGTAGCCCCCGCTCGCCACAACTAGAGAAAGCCCGCACGCAGCAACGAAGACCCAACGCAGCCAAAAATAATAAATAAAATAAATTTAAAAAAAACAAATCACAAAGGGAAATAAATATCCGATAATTGGTACTGCAAAAATTTGCTCTTTATATAGGGAAAAATTATATCTCCACCCAAAACTGTACAAAGTAAATATACTTCAGGTGATTAAAACCTGAAAAACCACTAACCTTTAAATCACCTAGAGAAAATATAAATTAACATGATGACCTTGGAATTGACAACGAAGACCATCTTAAATAAAACACAACGAACATAACTTATAATGAAAAATATTGATAACATTATCTTAAAATGGAAAATTCTGTATGACAAAAGAAACTGCAGCTTTTTTTTAAGACCAAAGAATGACAGAAGGTATTTGCCATTCATATAACCAATATACGATTGATGTCCATTGGATATTCAAGATATTGCCAAAATGCATTACTAAAAAAGTGAGTAAACTCAATGGGAAAAAATAATTTTCAGGAAAAGAAATCTAAATTGCTAATAATATGAAAAGTTATTTAATCTTTTGTTAGCAAAATAAAACATCATAAATATCACGACCATCAGATTTTTAAAAAGTGCAACTCCAAATGATGATGAGAATGTAGGAAGGGACTTCTTACACACTGCTCATGTGAGTGTAAATTGTTCAGTCACATTGGGTAACATACCCTTTAACTAAGACAGTTCACTTCTAGTTGAGTACCCCAGAGAAATTCTTGCAAATTCACATATAAACATCATCATTACGCTGGTTTGCAATAGAAAATGCTAGAGATAGTCTACAGGCAGACCTCAGAGATATTGCAGGCTGGGTTCCAAACCACTGAAATAAAGCAAATATCACAATAAGGCAAACACAGAAATGTTTTGATTTCCCAGTGCATATAAAAGTTATTTTTACACTATATGGTAGTCAATAAGTATGCAATAGCATAATATCTAAAAAAACAATAAATAAACCTTAATTTTAAAATGCTTTATTGCTAACAATGCTAACCATCATCTTAGACTTCAGCAAGTCATTATCTTTTGCTGGTGGAGGGTTTGAAATATTGTAAGAATTATCCAAATGTGAAACAGAAGCACAAAGTGAGCAAATGCTGTTGGAAAAATGGCTCCTCTACACATGCTTGATTCAGGGTCGCCACAAACCTTCAGTCTGTAAATAATTCAATATCAGTGAAGCACAATAAAATGAGGTATGCCAGTGATTGGTCATCATTGTAAAAATAACGATGAACTAATAAAGTGTACAATAATCTCATTGTAAAAAATACTATCCCTCAGTTAAAATGAAAGGAGAGGTAAATTTTATTTAAGTAGTAAGTTTACTACTATTTAAGTAGGAAAAATTTTTAGGAAAATGTATTAATAAAAAAGTTGTTATTTATTCTCCTACAATATTTTTATTTATTTTAGTATCTGTAGGCTCTGTATTCCCTTCTGATATTGTTAAAGACTGTTAAGCTTCTTTCGGTTAGGCTTCTTTGGGTTAGCTGAAAAAGTTGGATAAAATGTGGTCAGCATGTCACTGCAACACATAGTCAAGGAAGATCAAAAACGCATAATAGGTAGCCTCAGGTTAGAGACATAAGGGCAGAACCATAAACTGGGGAGAAAACAATTCACCATGGACCATGGAGGTCAAGAACAGGCTTGTGACCTGTGCAGTCCCACAGGGTCTCTTCATGTCAGTTTTGGAAATTTGTGGGGGTTTTTTTTGTGTGTGTCTTCAACAGTCTTTTTGAGAATGTATTAATTTTATTAATATCCACAAAAATGTCAATTTTGATTCTTTTTTCTATTTTGGTCTACTTTCTATTTCATTGAATTCTGATCTTATTTTATAATTTTTCCTTCTACTTATGTTGATATTAGTTGTACTGAGAGGAATGGAAAAACGTTTGTCTACTCCTTCCTTCACGTCAGTACAAAAAATACAATTTTGAAAAAATGGACAAAAGTCTTAATGTGAGCAAAAATCTGTTCAATATCACAATCATTAAAAACTGCTCCTTGAAACCACGACTAGACACCACTATTTGAAAGACTGAATTTTAAAAAAAGAAAAAGAAAGGAGAAACAAACAAACAGAAAGACCTATCAAGGCTAAGCGATGGGGAGGATGTAGAACTGCTCTCAACACTGCTGGCAGAAATGTGAATCTACGCAATTAGTTTAGAAAACTTTTGGGTAGTATCACCTAAAACTCAACATATACGTACCCTTTGACTGAGCAGTTTCACTTTTAGAAATTCATGCCCAGAAGAAATACACACACACACACATCAAAAGATAGGCACAAGAACATTCTTAGAAACATCATTCATAATAGCTCCAAAATAGAAACATTGCAAATATCCTTCCATGGTATATTAATTGTTATCAAATCACACAGTTGAATACCATGTGGCTATGACAAAATTTTAACTATTGCATGAGGCACCAGGGATGAATAAACAAGCAAAACCTAACTATGATCATTGAAGGAAGAGTCAAGGTTTTTGGGAGGAAGGGTCATAATAACTCTGTGGGGCAAGAAGGCTGCCCCTGGGGTCCTGGTAATGTTCCATCTCCTAATTTCTGTGGTTGTTAACGTGGGTTTGTTTCCTTAGTAAAATTCACTAAGCAACACACTCATGGTTTTATACCTTACTGTATTTGTTATACTTAATTAATTTTTAAAAGTTTTACAAATCACCTTTAGGTATATGCTCTTGTATGGTTAGTGTAGTTATAGGGGAAAGATGGAAACAGACCTGAAGACTTTAAGTAACTTGTCCAAGGCTCAAAGCTTGGTATAGATCGTCTGACTCAAAACTGTGCGCTCCCCTCACTACCCTCTTATTGCCTCAAACTTCGTAATTTTGCAGATGACTGGGTTCTGATGGGAGGCTGCCACAATGTGAAAACATGGAACTGAGGAGATAAAACTTGTATGTACACCGGATCCTTAGATGCTGCAGGCGTTCCCTCAGGCTTTAGGCTGGCAGGAAGTGATCAGTGCTGGGAGAGTTAACTTGTAAGATGACTTGAGATGTGGTAGTTCAAAGGCCTTACCAATAACTCTTTATAATGTGCAGTGTTTTCAAAGCAAAATTACATGTTAGAAAGTGAATGAGGCAAATTTCTGGTGATGTCATCAAAGTAGTAACTGCTAATGAGCATTTTCCTCATGGGGATTGCCTGATGCCACACTGACAGGAACGGCCGATTTGCTGTCTGCAAATCTATTTGGATCATTTACAAGGTATTCTGAAAGTTGTAAAAGCTTCATGTAAGAAAATGATAGATCAAAGTTCGAATACAACACAGGGATGACAGAAAGGAAAATGTACTCTCTCTTGTGTAATGGGTATTTTGACAAGAGTTTGAAGGACTTTCCTAAGGGGTTACCACAAGCACACATTTAAATGATTACATTTCCCCCTGAATTAAAAAAAGGAACATAAATACAATTTAAAACATGTTTTTATTTCCCCAAAGAAGCTTGGAAGAAAATGGTCATTAATTGTGAGACAACTCTGGTGTGACATGCCCTGTTCTGGATACGGGGACACTGTGAACACCAGTCCTTCAGTGGTTTACTTATTTTTGGACAACTGGTGATGATCCCAGACTCAGACTTCTGCTTGCCCTCTCCCCTACTACCTTTTTCTTCTGCGTTCCACTGCCCATTAGCATCTCCCCCAGAGGGTGAGAAGCACAAAGAGAAAGAAACTGAAACTCTCGTTGGTCATGTAGATATTTGTCAGAACTGGTATGGTAAAGAAGAGAGAGAAAAGAGTTGCATTAGTGGCTGGGAAGGAAAAGAAAACAACTCAATCATTGAAAAGATGTCTCAAATGTTGAAATATCATATGTGGATTTACATTAACCGTAAAGCCTTGGTTCCACTTGACAAACAGCCAGTGAGTCTGCTACCCATGCGTATCTTGGCTAGGTGGGAGCCCCGTGAGACTGTCTAAAACACTTCAACGGCCTTGCAGGACATTTGGTCCTGTCCAAAACATCCATAAGACATTTTGTCCAGAAAGACATTTGGTTCACCCCAAAAAGTCCTTGATATTTGATCCTATCTAAAATGTCCCATGGGCATATTTGGTTCATGCCAAATGGTCTTGGACAGGACCAAATATCAAGGACCTTTTGGCACAGACTGAATGACTCCCTGAACGTTTTGAACAGGACCAAATATAACCTTTTGCTGTGGACTTGATGTTTCCATGGATGTTTTAGACAGGACCATATATGACCAAATATCAAGAACCTTTTGGCATCTACCAAATGTTCTTATGGACTTTTTGGACATGACCAAATGTCTATTAACATTTGAATGGCCACCCAAAGAAGCTGGGTAAAAAGTAATCAACGTGTTGCTGCAAAACATGATCAAGGAAGATCTAGAATTACGTAATATGTAGCCCAGGTCAGAGCCATAAGCAAAAGAGAAAACAAGTCATGATGGACCATGAAGGTCAAGAACAAGCATGTGACCAGTGCAGGTACAGGGGTCCAAGATTGAAAGGAACCCACACTCAGTTTAATGCTTTGCTGTTGCCAGCTTGAAATTCTTAATAATTTTATATTTGAATCTGTACTTCATAAGTGAAGTCAGATGCAAAAATGGAGCATGCTTTTTGAACCAGAGGTCCCATATTTTTCATTTTGCAATAGGCCCAGCAAATTAAGTAACCAGTTCTGGAGGGGAACATGGTCAAGATGGCAAAGATGAGTGCTTCAGAAGACAGACAGTGGCATAAGAAGAGCTTTGTCTACATGCACAAAGGCATCGACCCAAAGTAGGCATTATGATGATTTCTCTGAAACACTGAGATAGTGGGTTCCAATAAGCCAGTTTTATTCTTACTTCATTTTTTATGGAAATATTAATCCAAGAAAACATTCAGTAAAATTTCTAAAAGGGAAAGCATAACACTCTAACCCCTGTAACACACCATCATTTTTATTTCAAGGCAACGTCCGCTTCAATCTTTCTTTAACCCTGGGGCCCCGATTCCTTCCCTGCTAACACCTGAGGACGCGATTCACAGCATGGCTCCACGTTCAGCGCTGCACTTCGACAGACACGACTCAGTTTCTCACTGGCTAACTCAATGAAGCACAGCTATCTTCCAGAAGGTTCCGCCTCTGCCTCTTGGGCTGGGGGAACAGTGCTGAAGCAGAGCCCCATCATTTCTCTGCAGGAGAGAAAGAGCAGACAGCTGGGTGAGGGTCCAGCCCATTACATGTCCCTTCTGTGCACCTAGAAAGTAACGGCACAAGTGTCTGCTTTTTAAATGTCTATTTTCTCAAATTACCTTTTATTGAGAGCATTCTACATGTGACGTTTCTCTCAAAATGGAAATGGGTGAGTGAAATGAAGGGAAGTTAGATTTGTAAAATCACTTAATATATGTCTACTATTATGAAATCAATTAAGTTTGACTTCTCAGTATAGAAGAGTAGAAGAGTCCGGGGTAGATAATATTGAAAATTACAGGCTGTGGGAGAGGTTCAAATATGGTGGCAGAATGCAGTGGAGCATTTCTCATCTCTGGAGGGCAGGGTTCTGAAAAGCAACAATTCACAATTTATGAACACCTTAAAGTTCCCTGATGAGACTAGCCCAATTTGAAATTCTTAAAATAAGGGGAAATCCACCATGATTTGAGACCCAGGCAGGGAGTGGGGGGACGTTGGTACACATCAGTTTCAGGGTTTTGACCAATTTCCTGAGCCTCAGTTTTCCTCATCTGCTAAATAGGCATGTAAACACAGATCGATCCTAATTTCTTCACCAAGATTTTGAAATATTTAAGAGATGATGTCTATGAAAGCACCTGGTGAATTCTAAAATCCTTATATAAGTGAAGAAAAAGGAGACCTCCATTGTGGAATACATCTCATATGTCAGGCTCTATGATTGACACCATAAATATATTATTTCTCTTAATTTTTATCATGACCATGAAGAGTTCAGACTGCTATTTCTTGTTGGAGATGAGAAACAGATTCAGAGGGAAAGTGGACTGGCTAATGTTACCCAGAGAACACCTGCAGACTCCCCTATACATAGAAGGAAACCAGAAGAAGAGGACCACCCCCTCCCCACTCATGCTCAACCTGCCTGCTCTTTTTCATTCCTGCTCTCCTTATCTGAGAATTTCCCAGTTCTGTATCTGAGTCTCTTTGCTCCCTCCAAATATGTAAGGTGATTTGGGCTGAGAAATGCACTCAAGCTCAGATAGTACATTTTGGTACAGCTAGACCCTGCCCACCATGTATGAGAAGGCAGAAGAAGAATATAAAGGAATTTGGAGAGCTAGAAGGCAAAGGTGCTGTGATTCAAACTCAAGGCCACCTGATGATAAAACAAGGATTTCACCTGATTCTCAGAAATGGATGTGGACAGATCTTTTCCTTCAATAGACATCACCCAGTTCAAATCTGCTGGTGGCCGGTTGTCAGCAGCAGGTGATGAATGATATTTTTAGGTGACTTTATAAAACTGGGGCATGGAGCACTGATGGGCTTACAGCAAAAGACACACTGTAAGTCAATCTTTGGTAATTCCGTAAAATAATAGTGATGATAATAATTTTAAAAAAAGTCTTCCTGGGCTTAAGCCACTGAATGGTTTTACCTTGGGCAACAGCTCAGTGGTCTCTGCTAGAGAATTTTTTGCAAAATCTTCATCCAAGCAATCAGCCCTTTAGGGAGAAGGCTTCCCCAGCTTCGGATGTGAGGCTGCGTGATCAGTGCATGGGGCACACAAGCAGTGTTCCTGTCTTCCTAAAACTCTTTCAAAGCCCGGAGACAGACAGTGAGCAGGTAACTGAAATCACATCTGGTTTCAGGTGACAGCAGTGTCTGGAAAAGATGTTCCCCAGGGGGTGTGACGAGGGTGACAGGTACAATGGCCTTGCTTGGCAGCAGGAGCCAATTTGGGCTCAGAGACCAACAAATCAGTAATTGGTGTATTTTGACAGAAGGCTGAAATACACTGCCTTGTGCTGCCTCATTCCTTAGGTATGTGCTTGTAGTTAGCTCCTGTGGAGTTCTAGAACACCACGCCGCCTTTCAGTGGCTCTGGGACCGCTCAGACCTAAAGGTCGGTCATAACAAATGGATGCACAGTTCAGCGAGTGTCTTCGCTTCCTAAATATCTTGTAATAGTACCTAAAAAAAAGGTGGAGACAAAAAAATGTAGTTACTGCTATGCAGTTATTATGAAAGAAATGAATTGAGTTGAAGTCATGTAACCTTGATCAAGTGGGTAAGGCTGCAGTGAAAGAGGCTGGGTTTTGGAGACAGTCAGGACTGAGTTCAAATCCTACCTCCGCTGGTCATCTATGGCCTCCGTGCTCGATGTTCTTATCTGTATGTGGGCGACCAGAATATTGAGTCACTTGGTTGTCGGGAAGGATTGACAAGGTAAGGTTATAGGTGCTACTGAGTTTTGTGAGGGTCAGTGCACATGTGATGCTACGGCTCACAGGGCATCTTTCCAAAATGTGGTTTCAATATCCCTCTGGAATGTTTTCTCTCAACGTTTACTTCAAAAAAAAAAAAAAAAAAACTTATTGAAGTATAATTGATCTACAATGTTGTGTTATTTCCAGGTGTACAGCAAAGTGATTCAGTTTTATCTGCGGGGTTGGCCAAAAAGTTCGCTCGGGTTTTCTGTACGATGTTACGGAATATATATATATATATTCTTTTTCAGATTCTTTTCCCTTATAGGTCATAACAAAACATTGAGCATAGTGCCCTGTGCTATACAGTAGGTCCTAGCTGGTTATCTATTTTGTACACCGTAGTGTGTATATCTTAATCCCAAACTCGTAATTTATCCCATCCCGCCCTTTCCCCTTTGGTCCACCTTCATTTTGTATCGTACTTTAGGCCTCATAGTAACTCACCAGGCAGTTGCGTCAGCCTCCTACCTGGTCATCGTGCTGTAATTCTTCCCTTAACCAATCCATTCCTCTCACTTCTACAGGGGGACCACCATAAACCACCGATGTGTTACTCACTCGCCTGATCAAAACCCTCAGGAAGCCCATGCCCTCTGCCACTCTTTATAGAATATTGTCAGGACTCCTTATAAGAGAATTCAAGGCAATATGACATCACCCCATGTTTCTAGCCTCATCTAATAAATACTCACAGTGGACTACCTACTGCTTTCTATACACGGAAAACAAGTAGGCCTTCAAGGTCTACTTGGATTCTCCCGTCCACCATAATTTCTGTTGCCTGTTAACATTCCACACATAATTTATTCAACAGGCATCCAATGAATGGATGCTTCGTGTCGGAAGTCTCTGCCCAGAGGTGTCTGAGCTTCCTTTGTAAAGTGCTCCTTGGGTGCTTTCTTCCCGAGCTCTCACTGTAATCGGGACATTATTTAATGATAACACGTATTGAACAGTATTAATGTCCAGTGTGTTTTTGTCTGTCTCTCCTCCTGGATCTGGAGCATCTATCTTGGAATCACTGCCACTGGGCATAGTATCTCACACACCATAGACACTCAATTTTTATTTACTGGATCATTTTGAAACTATTCTTCTATGCTCTAAAGAATTAAGAGTTTAGCTTCCATACTCCCTACTTATACCTAGAGATAGTTTTTTTTTTATGGTGCATTGATAATTATTCTGGGATTTATTGGGATTTAGAGGGGGAACATCAACTCAGAATGAGATTATAATTTCCTATTTTGATAGCAAGAATAAAACTGGGCCTGCAGAAGATGGAAAGAATACTAATTTCCTGCTCACATCTTCCTCAGGCAGAGTCAAAGCATGGTAGCCATAAAGATGTAGCCCCCATATGTCCCATGAATGAAGGACTTGGCCCCCTAGCTGTTGGTAGAGCTATTAGGAGATAAGCTTTAACTGCCATCTTTTTCAGGGACTGCCTCAGCTTCAGAGAGCCATCTTGACCAAGGTCATGGCCTTCCAAGAGTGACTCACCTGGAATGACTGATCAAGGCAGTGGCATAAAGGTCCAGCCATTTCAGCCCAATGCAGGGCAGCTCTGATAAACCATTTTAATTCCCGAGCTCTCCATGTTCTCCATGGGACTGGCTGAGGCTGTGCCTGGGAGGCAGCTAAGCTTTTCCTTTTGTCCAATCCTGCTTTGTCTGCTTCCCTTCCATGGAGATTGATTGCAAGGATATTCTAATAAACACTCTGAACACTGAATTTCATCTTAAAGTCGGCATCCTGATGAATCCAAATAGTTGACTGAAGCAAGCAGAACTAAAACGGGATTTTTGAGCTGGACTATCCACCACCCAGCTGGTTATTAGGTTGCAATCACTTGTGGCTGGTGGTGCACATACAGTCCTGGAACAAGATGGTATCTGTTTGTTAAAACTTACATTGGAGGTGAGTTGGGATGCTATGCCAGTGAAAGGGAATGCACTAGCTGGTGTAATACATCAGGCATCTGAAACGTATGGAGAAAATAGGGGTGATAAAGGCAGTGAGATTAGTATATGAGTATTGTTAAGCTGTATTTAAGATCTAGAAAAACATAAAGCTAAGACTGAGAGTAATTAAGAGACCAAGTGTGAAAGCCAGAGTGTCTGTGGTAGCATATAAAAAGGCTACCATCCCCTGTAGCAGAAGGGCAAAGAAAGCTGAGGAACAGCCTCACAACTTAGTCATCATGGCAGCTGAGCTACAAAGAAGAGTAAACTCATCGCCAACATGTTTATGCCCGGGTAAAGAGCCTGATTGGAAAGAATAGCACCCAGACACATGGAATGAAGACATATGGGTTGATGTCCCTACAATTTTTGAATTCCCAAATTCCCCCAAATTTCTGAGCCTGCTCAAGGGGCCTTCCCCTCCTTATTAACCTAACCAGATGTTTCTCCCCTGCAAGACATCGGATTTAACAATTAACAAAAACCCTCAGACATGGTGCAAACTTGTTCCTAGAGACCTAGAAAAACTGATATCCAGGGTGAGTGAGGACTAAATGCCAGAATGTCTGTGTTTTATGGGACTCGAAGGCTCAGGAAGTGGGCATGCGGAGGCGATATACAGTGTATGAAAAACCCACTTTATGGGTTTTCCCAGAGGAAACAAGGAATGTGCTGGTGAGAGGGGCATCAACATCACTAAGAAGTTCATTGGCGGTTCTCGTTTTTGGGCAGGATTGACAGTAGGGGAGCACATTATAGAACTAGAGTCACGGATAGCCATGAGGATGATAGAATCTCTATTTAAGCCAGGTGATGGCAATTAATTGTTGAAATACAGGTAGACACAATCATTGTAATACATGGCAAGATTGTAGCAGCAGGCTAGAAGAGAGCTGTAGAGATAATCATTAGCATGCAGTGTCCCTAGAGTCAAAGTAGTTGGAAAGCCAATTAGGACAATACTCAAATTGTCTCATCAGAAAAAATCAAGGATGAATGATCTGGAAGGTGAAAGCAGTTGACTCCATTCAAAAAATAAATTATGATCTCCTACATAGCTTCTGGACCTAAGCCAGCTTTAATACTGAGAATCTATTAAATAAGGGAGAGGACAGAATGAAGCATCCTGCAGTGCCATGGAGAACTGCATCGGAGTCATGATCATGACTCTCCTAGTCCTTCCCCAAAGTTGTCAACTCGGACAGCTTTATACGGAGGGACTAGGAAAACCCAACTTGACATTGACACCAAGACTCAAAAGTCATCATGGCCCAGTGTTGGAGTGGGGCCAGGTAAACAGACCGAGTCCTGGCCAATATCCAACCAACTGTGGGTCCACAAAGTCGGCTCCTTTCCCCAGATCTTTCTGCAACTGCTCCTCCCACCAAGCCAAGAAAGTAAATCAAAAACGGTATCACATCCAGGTGAACATTTGTTGAACATTAGTTTCATTCACAAGTATCTAAACGATGCATAGGGAGTGGTCCCTGTCAAACCCCATTTAGTCCATCAATCTCCTGCAGAAACCAGACGAGTTTTAGAGGAGGATAACAGACTACCATAAACTCCACCAAGTAATAATCCCAACTGCAATTTCAATCTCTGTTCCAGACCAGGTATCATCGATACTGTATATTAACATGATTTCAAAGTACATGGTTTGGGTCCGTTGATTGTGGCCAATCTTTTCCATCCCTATCAGAAAAGAAGGTCAAAAATAGTTTGTGTTACTTTGACTAGACAGAACTATAGGTTCATGCTTGTGCCCCAGGATGATATTAATTTCTTCTCTCCCTCACCTAGTCAAAAATATAGTCTGAAAAGACTCTGGACTATCTGATATCCCACAGAATATTACATTAACCCACAACATTGATAAGTCATGCTTATCAGATTAGAGGAGAAAAAAGTGGCTACCTTGTTGAAGCCTTAGTGAGACACATATACAACTGAAGGGGGGAGATAAACCCTACAAAGTGTCAAATCAATAGAATATTTAGGTGTTCAATGTTCAGGGGCAAACCAAGATTCCATCTATATTGGTTTCCTGTGGCTTCCATAACAAATTACTATTAAAATAACAGAAATTTATTTTCTTACACACAGTTCTGGAGGTTAGAAGTACAAAATTGAAGTGTTGACAAGGGCAAATTTCCTTCAAGGCTCTAGGGGAGTTTTCATCCCTTTCTTCCTCCACTTCTGTGGGCTCCAGACATTCCTTGGGTTGTGACTCCTTCCCTCCAATCTTAGCCTTCATGGTCACCTTGACTCCTGCCCTTGTGTCTACCAAATCTCCCCTCTGTCTCTTGTGAGAACACTTGCCCTTGGATGTAGGGCACACCCTGATAATCCAGAATGACACTCAGTCTCTGGTACAGCACCACTCCTTCAGCAGACCAGCTGGTCTCTTGGCGGCACATCCCACACTGCACGTGCCTGCATTTCATTCTGAGAGAAATTGAGAGATACTTTAGATACTCTTGCACACGGGTTCTTGGACAGCAACACTGTCTGAAGATTTATGGGGTGTTGGATCCACTGGCATGGGATCCTACATAAAGTTGCAAAAAACCAGTGGGCTCTCTGATAAGCAATGCTGGTGAAGGCCCGGGTCAATGACCACAGAACTGATCATAAATATGACACCACCCAGAAGCTGCTGGCCTGAAAGAACATTAGAACAGCAAGAGCACAGCTGAAGCACCAGCTCAGAGACTGGTGGAGGATGGGATGCCATCCTCCAGGAAGCAGTAAATGCACTGAATCGGAGTCTCTAGGTGATGTTGTGTTCCTAGTAGGAAAAAAAAACTTGGTTCCAGGAGCAACATGGTAGAAGCCGAAGTGGCACCTCCTTAAGAATTCTGAGAGAAATATTTCCAGCTCTTATTCTATGCCATCTTTACCATCAATTATGCATGATTATAAAATAGTCATTTTGAGATGTTTATAGGCTCAAAAATTACCCCCCCCCAATACTCCTTTCTAGATAGCTATTCAAGGAAGCATTTTACCTAAAAAGGGGGAAGGCATCAACAAAGGTGAGACTCATTAAACTAAGAATTCAATACAAGAGAGCCAAGCGGGGTCTCCAGGGTGACAGTGAGAAGAGATCCCAGGCTCAGCAAGCTGCCAGTCTGAACAGAAGCCTCTGGAAGAAATGTCTTCAAGTGGATGAAATCTTTATATTACTGGATGTATCCAACTACATTATGGGGAGATTTTCTTTCTGGGGAAGATTTGGGGGTTGAATTAGCAATAATAAATAGAAAAGAGATAAGACAATTTTAGGAAAAACAAAACTGTGCAAGGAAATTCATTGAAGTGTAGTATATCACTCTACTGTGAATAGCTTTTACAGTCATAATAAGGTAAATGCTAAATTTTTATCCAGTTAAAATTATAATATGGGTAGTTGGGAAACATGATGGACCAAGAAGTGTGCATGAATAGGGCAGGGAAGGGGATTGGAAAGAGAGGTAAAGTCTCATCTTCAAGGGCCTGCTTTTTACTAAACTGTGATTTGGCAGAAGAATATCAGCTCACATGCTTATCAGAAAAGAAAAAAAAAAAAACTCTATTGTATTTGCTTTAGAGATATATCCTTTTATGTCCATGTCACCTTTCTGAACAACTATTAGGTAAATTTCCCTCTGGTTATTTTATTGAGAAATGTTATATTTCCCTTGAGAAAAACATACTTTTTTGTTTTTACATTCTTCTCTACGAACACATGAACCTTACACTAATCAGTTTTGAC
The DNA here is from genome assembly GCF_965194825.1 of Balaenoptera physalus. Taxonomy (NCBI): domain Eukaryota; kingdom Metazoa; phylum Chordata; class Mammalia; order Artiodactyla; family Balaenopteridae; genus Balaenoptera; species Balaenoptera physalus. Next base: position 89,092,405 of record NC_138894.1, on the reverse strand, counting down.
TCTTTTGCTTTGAATGCTAATAAATGCAGGGGATACTTTGCATTACATTTTTATCGCGTGCACAGAATATTACGACATTCATCTTGCATATTAACTCGCTGCTTGGTTCATTGTATTTTCTGACCTTCATTTTTCTTTTCTTCATAATGTCTTCATTGAAAAATTCTCATAATGGTTCTATTTCTTCAAATTGCCATAAATTATTTTGTTTAGGAAGGAAGCAAGGTTAAAAACAAATAAACATACAAATAAATGTAACTTTGAGCACATTCATACATTTTGGATGCGTTTTTCGTAATCGCTCTGCTTGTTTATACTGTGCTGTCACCGCGTCTTCCCACTGGAGCATAAATTTACAAACATCATGCAAATGCATTATTTGTAATAAAACTGACTAATGAGCATTAAAAGCCAATTATTTCTATACATCTGCTGGCTATGGCTGGCAATAGTCGTGCATCATTCAGATTTATGGCTATGTGTTTGCCTTAGCACAATTTTAATCACTCATTAATTTATGGATCACAATTTGCATACTGGGCGCCAGCATTCCCCAAACTGCCTCAGACTTATAAATCAAATGCTAGAGAACTTAGAATTATGACAATATAGGCTTCCTTTGTAAATTGCTTCTTCATGCCAATGTCTACTGGATAGTCAGAGATGGGACCAGACAAAACCCCCCATAAAACACATTGGGAGCAGTTGATCTTCTATTGATGAATGACTTTACCATTTTTTACAACAACATACTATGCATTTTGGTGTTACTTTTTGACTTGTCAGCTAACTTCTTGATAGTCTAACCTCTGGAGATAGGAGATAGAGTAGAAGGGAGAAGTGGGCTTAAATCTTGTTTCCAGTCCTTATGTGTTGCGAAATTTGAGGCAAGTCACTTAGTGGTTCTGAATCCATACCTACGAACACTTTTTTTTTCTTTTTTTTTTAATAGCAAAGGTGCAGTATTATTAGAAGTGAGCATTTTGATGAATGGCATACTGGTATTTGAAGGAAATGTTCCTGCTCACAGTAGGAATGAGCTTACTGGGGAAAGGACCAGTGAGTGACTCCTACCTGGACCTCGGAACTTGAAAGCAGAGAGGCTGGAGGACGCTGCCGCCTCCACGGCATAGCCTTTCCCCCAAGCGCCTCATCTCCATGCTGAACAAAAAGGCCTTTTTGGCCCCCAGACACATCTACCCAGGTGAGACTGGGCCTGCTTCCTCCCCTCCGACCCCACTGCCCACTTAACGCTCACCCAGCCCTGATATCAGCAAGTCCAGCTGTGGAAAGGACCTCACACAGTAGAACATTGTCAGTAACAAGTCCACTAGGGGCAGCGGCGAATTAGAAGCACTGGCCTAGGAGGAGTGCATTTTCACAGGCTTATAGAAACAACAAGTATAGATTCGTTCAAATACACAGAAGAGAGGATGGGAAGAGAAAACATTTTGTAACAAATTTTATTGAAGTACAGTTGATTTACAACATTGTGTTAATTTCTGCTGTACAGCGAAGTGATTTAGTTATACATACATGTATTCTTTTTCATTATGGTTTATCACAGGATATTGAGTATAGCTCCCTATGCCATATAGTAGGACCTTTTGGTTTATCCCTTCTATACATAATAGTTTGCACTGCTAACCCCAAACTCCCAATCCATCCCTCCCGCACCCACCTCCACCATGGCAACCGCAAGTCTGTTCTCTAGGTCTGTGAGTCTGTTTTGTAGATAAGTTCATCTGTGGCATATTTTAGATGCCACATATAAGTGATATCATGTGATATTTGCTTTTCTCTGTCTGACTCACTTCACTTAGTATGATAGTCTCTAGGTCCATCCGTGTTGCTGCAAATGGCATTATTTCATTCTTTTTTATGGCTGAGTAGTATTTCATTGTGTGTGTATATATATAGATATACATACATATATATATATATATATAGATATATATAGATATATAACATCTTCTTCATCCATTCACCTGACAATGGACACTTAGGTTGTTTCCATGTCTTGGCTATTGTAAATAGTGCTGCTATGAACATAGGGGTGCATGTATCTTTTCGAATTATAGTTTTGTCTGGATACATGCCCAGGAGTGGGATTGCTGGATCATATGGCAACTCAATTTTTAGTTTTTTGAAGACCCTTCATACTGTTTTCCACAGTGGCTGCACCAATTTACACTCCCACCAACAGTGTAGGAGGGTTCCCTTGAGGAGAAAACATTTTTGATATTCAGAAGACCATATCGAGGGGATGGAGGGGGAAAAAAATCCAGCCTTGCAGTAAAGCAGCACAAGATAAAGTTCTGCCAGATACTAGACTTGAAGTTAGGGATGGTGCTTATAGCACAGTTTAAGATGTGAGAGAAGAATCAGGGCCGCACCCAAGTGGACAATAAAAAAGATGAAAGTGAACGCACGTCCCCGTCTGTTGGCAAACAGCAGACATGTACAGATCTCACTTCATAGAGGAAAAACTAAAAGACAGCAACAGAAAACAACAATACGGGCTGCAAGAAAAGATTCTGACATATAAAAAGGTAAGTCATGGCCATAAAGGTTCAGAGAAAAGGCACATTTATGAAAATAATTCAATACAAATGGCAGGAAAATAAATAGACTGCATCTGCTTTCTGCTCTTTGCAGGTAAATAAATATTAGTGCTATGAAGTGGGATGGAATTTGTGCTGGTCCAGTGGCAGATAAAGTTTGTTTTTATTTTTTTTAATTTATTTATTTTTGGCTGCACTGGATCTTCATTGCTGCACGCGGGCTTTCTCTAGTTGCGGTGAGCGGGGGCTACTCTTCGTTGCAGTGCACAGGCTTCTCATTGCGGTGGCTTCTTTTGTTGCAGAGCATGGCCTCTAGGCACACGGGCTTCAGTAGTTGCAGCACGTGGGCTCAGTAGTTGTGGCACACTGGCTCTAGAGCACAGGCTCAGTAGTTGCGGCGCACGGACTTAGTTGCTCCGCAGCATGTGGGATCTTCCTGGGCCAGGGCTTGAACTCATGTCCCCTGCACTGGCAGGTGGATTCTTAACCACAGTGCCACCAGGGAAACCCCAGCAGATAAGGTTTTAAAGGAGCTGGCAGAGTTAGAGGAAAAATGCAATTAAACCAAAATACAATTATACCAAATATTAAAATAGGGAATAGAGGCAGTAAAAAGCTGGATCAATACTTGTGGAATCAATGATGTAGTACAAGGGTTGGTAAATAATGGTCCAAAAGCTAAATTGGGCCTACCCCTGCTTTAGTATTGCCCTTGAGCTAAGAATGATTTTTACGTTTTTAAATAGTTAAGAAAAGAAAAATCCAAGAAGAATAAAATTTTATGTTCTATGAAACATTTGAAGTTCTAACTTCAACATCATAGGTAAAGTTTTATTAGCACACAGGCACCTCTTTCCCATTCATTTACATATAATCTACGGCTGCTTTCCTGGTATAGAGGCAGTGTTTGGGCAGAAATCCAGTAGCTCACAAAACCTAAAATATTTACTCTGTGGTCCTTTCTAGAGAAAATTTGCCAATGTCTGATGTAGAGGACTAGTTAACAAGAGAAACGTGGGTCACTAGAGGAAAAGAAAAAATCATTAAAATTATGGGAGAGAAGAGAAAGCCGAGAAAGATTTTTGACCTGATCAATTGAAAGATGAAATTGTTCCCAACATAGAAGAGGAAGGCTCTGAAAGGGTCTGGTTCACTGAGCAACCAGGCTCAGGATCTTAACTCTTTCCTATCTATAACTTAGCCCTAGCTGTACATTGACATCACATAGGAGGCTTTAAAAAAATATTTTGATCCTTGGCATCCACCACCAGATATTCTGACTTAATTGGTTAGGGGAATGGGTTGGGTATTGTTTTGAAGCTCCACAGGTGATTATATGAACAGCCACATAGAACTACTAGACTAGAGTAGAGGGAAGCTTGTAGGTGGACATAATTGGCTCCATTGGTGGCAGAGAGGAAAAAACTAGAGAAGCAAGAATTATACTGAAAATGAAGTCAGGATTTTCCAGCAGGTTTAGCACACTGACTGGTATATACTTGGGTGTTCAGTTAATGTCTATTGAAGGAACAACAAATAAATACATTAATTGCGTGTTAGGAGCTAATTTTTTCACAATGTTCCCTTCTCCCAAAATGGCCAAAAGAGAATGCAGGAAGGTTTTGCACAGGGCATCGCTGTTAATCCTCACAAGGCCCATCTAGTGTCCTGCATGTTTTTAGTGCTCAGTAAACATGTGTCTTCATTCTGCTCTCATACGAACAGAGATAAGAGTATGTAACTACTGGAAGTTACTTTTATGCTGAATGAGTTGCTGTGTAACCAATTGCCACTCATTCAGTGGCTAAACACAACACAGACATCTTACCTCACAGTTTCCGTGGGTCAGAAGTCCAAAGACAGCTTAACTGGTTCTCTGCTTAGGCCATTAAGGTGTTGACCAGTGCCAGGATCTCATCTGAGACTCAAAGTTCTCCTCCAAGCTCACTGGTTATTGAAAGAACTCAGCTCCTTGTAGTTGTGGGACTGAGGCCCTCGGCTCCTAAAGGTCACTCATCATTCCCTGCTGCACAGCTACTTCTACAACAAGCCAGTTTGCCTCTTCAGACCAATGGAAGAGAGTGTCTGCTGCTGCCTTTAGACCCTTTTAAAAGGCTCACCAGATTAGGTCAGACCCACTCGGGATATCAGTTGATGTCAGTCAACTGATTAGGGGCTTTAATTACATCTTCAACATCTCTTTACTGTTACCATATAATGTAACCTAATTATAGGAATGACACCCCCATATACACTTCCCACACTTGAGGGGAGGGGAACATACAAGGGTACGGGTCATTGGGGGTCATGTTAAAATTCTATCTACCACGTGGGCTCTTCCCTCATCATGTAGCCCCTTAGGCTTACACGCATCCAGAGACCCATTGACCCCACAGAAGAGCCCCACAAATAGTAGAGGGAGGGAGAGCAGTGCCAGTGACCTGCCCAGGATGTGAGCAGATCTGGTCAGCTTTGTGACCACAAATCACGTCAAGTATATTTGCTTTTCCTATTGGGAGACAATTCTCCACTGGGTTCTCTGATTTCAGCAAGCATTACAAGCAGAAGCACTAACAATTTTGTTTCAATCCATCTTGTCAACAGCCTTGGATATAGTGTCACCCTTTGGAACAGAGAGCAGGTTTGTTTACTGTCCAGTAAAATAAAGATCATGTCTCTCTCCAGGGCAAAAGTTGCACAAGTTTGCTTGCTGTCCAATAGAAGGATTTCCATTGCCCTGAAACTTGGGATTCGTCATCTGTGATGCAAACCTACTGTGTGTACAGTGACCCCTGGGCCCACTTCTGTGTTGGCTCCGTGAAGACTGGGGGACAAGGAGAACCAGTGTGACCATGAAGTTTGTGCTGCTCGCTGGGTTGTAAATAATAAAGTCCTAGTATGAACCCTCAGACCATTCATGGTTCTTAGCTGCGCTGCTTCTCACCAATATGTCTCTGTATGAGTGATTTTTCCCAACTGAATTTCCTTAGCATCTTATCCTCTGGTTCTTCCAAATCACCATCAGACATCACTTCTTCCTTGGAAAGTTTCATGACTCATCCTCTCTCTCCCCTAGAAAAAGTCAATCACACTTTACTCTTTTCACCTTTTAATTTATATTTATTTACCATGAATGCCAGATTTAAAGGCCAAATATCTTCCTCAAAAAATATCCTTTTGAAAATAGGGAGTTGTGCGCTATCTGATTCCATATAAAGTCTATTACAGGGGCCTCCCCCCCTAATATTTTGTTTTTCAAATCAGAGTAGTATTTGGAGAAGAGACATTAGCATGAAGCAATGTCAGTAAATGTTGGTATTGGATCCTCCTAGAAGTCACCGAATGGAATTATTAACAAATGGGGCAAAGAAATTTAATTTAGGTGTAGTTATTCCTCTGGGTAAAGGGGGATTATGACCTCTTCAGTTCTTTCCTGGCATGTGGTCACCAATAAGGCTTAAAAAACAAGTCACTTTCAAAAAACACTAGAGAAACAGATTCATGCTGGGAAGCTCATGAAGAGTGAATGGAACTTGTGGCTTAAGAGAAAATTTCCAGTGACAACATATTACAAGGATCCGAGAAGAGCTGCCCCTCACACAGATGGAAATAAAGATGCCGAGTGTTAGCTGATTCAAAGAACAGTTCTCCTGACAAGGGGTTACTGACACTGAGGGGCCCTGTGGGGAGTCTGAATATACTTGCATCATGAAATGAGAATAGAAAGATTTAGCATCGTTTATAAATTATATAATTTGCAATGTACAGCTAATTTGAAATTTAAATATTTTATGAAGTTTTGGCCAACTTAGCTACTTACATATTGTGTGTGATTGTGTGTGTGTGTGTGTGTGTGTGTGCACAACCCTATTTTGGACTTTCTAATTGGGAAGATGGGGCTCTCCTTACAACCACAGCTATTTCGTATTTGGTCGTAAATGGTGAACATTCTAGGTACCATGACCATGACTGACAGTCTCTTCTGAATGAACTGAGGTTAGGAACCATTGCATCCTCAACATTATGCACGGTGTCTGACACATGGTAAACATAAAAATTCATGCTGCAGGTGAAAATCCTCACCTGAAGTGTCAATTTCCTTCTCTGTAAAATAAGGTGATTTGACTCACTCATTTCCACTGTCCTTCTGGGATCAGATACTTCAAGACCCCCTCCCGCAGTGGCTGCTGGGATCGGATGCTGTAATTGCCTGCACATCTATGCAAAGACCCAGTTGAAGTTTCCCGTCTGAGGCCTGATCAAGACAGCCTTGCCAGGGCTGAATGGCGCCTTTGTGACAGTCCCCATCCCGCGTACGATGGGGCCAGGTCTGTGGGAAGAGGGGAAGCTCGTGCTTTATGGCATGTTTTGCTAATGTGAGAATCAAAGGCTTTCCAGGTGTTAATGGTGGCAACGGTGCAGAAAGCCCAGAGTGACATAACTTGGTTCTGGTCTGTGTTGGTGTGATTGCCTTTCTTGGCTCAGCTAACTCTTCATTTCCTTTCACCTTTCGGTTGCAATGGATCTGGTGAACTGAGGCAAAGTTTCCTAAGGATTAGGATGTAAACCTGATCTTCCTGAACCCAGATCCCAGGGTTGGGAGTCAGCTGGCTGAGGCCGGGGAGGGAGCTGGGGCCCACTCCCTCTGTGGAAGCCACCGCTCTCTCTGCTCAAAAGATGCCGGAGAAGGAAACATGCTCACAGGGTCCCTTAATTAAGAACCCGAGCCCATCTTTCCTCTGCCACATCGATGAATGCCATTGCCTCACCCTGCCTGCACAGGACTTAAACGACTTATTCTGCCTTGATCATGAAATTCTCAGTTTAAATAGCTCGACCTGGTTGCCTATGGTGCCTGGAGGCTTGGGGACAGCCCTTCTCAATTATCACCTCCAGAATAAACCTATTCAGGTCTCTGCAAAAACAAATTACATCACCAACAATTACCTTGTCATCACGAGCCATTGACTTCTTTGGGAGGATTTCTACCTGAAACGTGTTCCCTCTAATTCCAAACAGTCCAGGGAGGTGGGCAGTGAAGGCGTTCGTGTCTGCCCTGGCCAATCAGGAGCACGCGGACCCGAGGAAGTGAAGCAGTTTTCTCAGGATGACGAAGTGCCTCAAGCCTGCGTGACCGGGGTCCTGGCTCTCAGATTCTCAGCAGGAAGAGCACCTTAAGAAAGCCACTTCACTCAGGGTGACCCCAGAACCGATCTTTCTTCCATGGCCACAGAGCTGGTGTGTGTGCCCTGGGAAAAAGAGCAAGGCATGTGGAGTTAGTTCATGCTGTGTTCATATCCTGGTTCCATAGTTTACGGTGTTATTTAACAGCTCTACATCCTTTGACAAATTTATTTATTTATAAAATGGTAATCATCTCATGGGGTTTCTGGAAGATATAAATGCCTAAATATAAGTAAAGTATTTAAGTTCCCAACAAACATGAGTTCCTCTCTCCTTTTCTTTAAAAGATACACCCTTTCACCAACAGGAATTTTACTTGCAGGTCTCCCAAATGGCAGAGCTACAGAAAGACATGTGAAAAAGAATAGATTAAAATATGAGGCCAAACATTAGCACATCATTACAGGGGTTTCATGGAGGGAGGACTAAACAATTTGGAGTTTTCAGCCCAATCACCCCACACGCTGGATGAGCCCCTCTTGACAGATGTCAGCTTCCCTACGACTGTCAATCCTGCTGTCCCAGGTACAGTGTCACTCACCTGAGAGCAGGACCTCAGACACCAGTAAACTCACTGGTTGTTGCTCTAAAACTCTCTAAACAAAATGGTCGATGACAAGGGGACCCAAGGACAAGTTTCTATTCTTCCAATGCAAGCTGGGGCTCAGACTCCCAGAAACTTCTTCTGCACTGAGGGGGCCCCGGTTCCCAGCTTTGACTCTTTTTATTTCCTCACCCTCTGAACAGAATACCTGCCGTGGTTAATCACGTTCCCTGGACTCACTATAAAGCTACAGTGTTGAAGGTACCAGTTTATTTTGAAGCAAACATTTCCAACTGAATAAGTCAGATTCTGTCTGAAATAAGTCAGACAGAGAAAGACAAATACTGTATGTTATCACTTATCTGTGGAATCTAAAAAAATACAACAAACGAGTCAATATAACAATAAAGAAGCAGACTCACAGATATAGAGAACAAACTAGTGGTCACCAGGGGGGAGAGGGGGTGGGGCACTGTGGGGTGGGAGAGGGGAGGTATAAACTGTTGGGTGTAGGACAGGCTCGAGGATGTATTGTAGGACACGGAATACAGCCAATATTTTGTAATAACTGTAAATGGAAATTAACCTTTAAAAATTGTAAAATAACATATAGGCTGGATAAACAACAAGGTCCTACTGTATAGCACAGGGAACTATATTCAATATCCGTTATAAACCATAATGGAAAAGAATACAAAAGAGAGTATATATATATATATATATATATATATATATATATATATATATATAAAATATAACTGAATCACTTTGCAGTACATCAGAAATTAACACAACATTGTAAATCAACTGTACTTTGATACAAATTTTAAAAATTGTAAAAATAAATGAACGAACATCTCCAGCTGAGGTATAAGGAGCATACTCACTTCATAGATGGGAGTCACTGGGGTAAGGTTTTCGGAATCTAAGGCCAGAGAGATGGAGGAACAACAGAAGAACTTCTTTGTAGCAACGTTTTTGAATTTTTCAAACGTTTGCTGATCAGCTGAACTTCAAGCCGCTGAAGTTCAGCTGATCACACAGACGCCTCTTTCATCTTCATTTTCTTAAGCTCAGGAGTCAATGTTAACACATGTTTCTGATTCAGCCCGACTTCGTTCCTCAGCATGTTGTTTTGTCTAAGTTATTTAACACTGAAAAAATCCCCCAGTATCGTGAGTCTTTTTTGGAGGAAGAAGAGACAGAACTAACTACATGATTTGCAAGGCCCAGTGCAAATGTGCAGCCTTTATTCAAAAGCTGTTAAGAATTTCAAAAGGGTGACAAAAGATAATTAAACCAAGCCTGGGACCTTTCTAAGGGCAGGATCTTGTAAGACTGAACAGGTCACAGGCCCAGGAATCCACCCTAAAGAGACATTTCAAAGAGCTCAAGTGCAATTGTTGAAGACCTTCAGACTGGGCATCTTCCCCAGATTCTTTAAAATATGACTTCAAAACTGACGATACAAGGATCTCTAAATGCAATGGAGTCAACCGTTGGGAGACGTCTCTTGCATGTGCATCCGTTCACTCCTCACAGTCTACTGAGGGTTTACTGGGTACCATGCATGCTGCTTGAGGCTGGGGATGCAAAGATCTGTAAAGATAGACCCTGCTTTTTATTTCTATTTCTCCAGCATGGCAGAGAGTCTTCTACATACAAGACAGCTCATGAAAGGTCATTTAACTAAATATAGGGCTCGCATGAATAGAGGCAGACCATTAGATAGTACGTGGTCCAGGGTGACGACTGCTCTGGTCGCGGCATCTGTGGAAGAAAAGTTATCCTCGTCACTTGGCTGCATCATGATGGCTTCGCAATCTCAGCCACACCCGCAGCCTTGACTCTCCTCCAGCTGCTGGTTCCACAGGCGTAGGAGTTCCCAGGCTCTGGCTTGGATACCTCCACAGTGACACGAAGATGGCACAAGCAATACTGCCCCAGGAACATACTGGAAGGAGGAGGCAGCATGCTCGGATCTGCTGACATGAAACACTCCTCAACCCACAGCAGGCAGAACCACTGCCATCCTAGAGAGACAAAGGCTGTTCCTCTACCAGATACATCCCAACCCTTCATCGCAGTGAGTAGGATCCTGTACGTTATACCCTAAGGTGGTGGTGGTTGAGGTGGTGGCTTACACTCAATTAACAGCATCATGTATGGAAAAGATACAGCCAAGCCTGAGTTCCAAACCAGCTCCTGGTCTGCGCAGGTGACAAACCCCAGGTGAGTCAGGGAGGTTTCGGAGCATCTTCTGTGCGCAGGCGGTGACCCTGCCATGGTGCTTTGACTCTCTGATTGGTGCTTCTCTCTCAGTTTGACTGATGAGGAAACTGAGGCCAAGAGAAATCAGGTGCCCTTCCCAAGTGGGCGCTCAACTCAAGGTGTCGGGACTCCACCTCTTTTCATACCGCACATGACTGGGGCCTCTGTACCCTTGTCTGCAAAGTGAAAAGCAAACCCCTCTGCTAGTTATGTCAAGGGTTGTTGAATGTCCGATAAGGGGATGGATTAAAACTACCTCGAAAGGTACGAAGCATTGCGGTGATTATGTAAATGACTCTGATTATTTTTCAGCAAATAGAAATACACATTTTATATAAATAGCTTTATGGGAAGAACACGATATATGTATTGCTTTGTATTCTTCACCAAGTCTTAAGGCATTTTGATTTTTATTACCTGATTATAAAAATCACATATGCTTATTGTAGAAAATACAAGTGATATAGACTAAAAATAAGGGAAAATATACCTATAATCCCAGACCCTACTGGTAAATATTTATAGCCTGTGTTTTATAGCCTATAAAACGTTTTGTTGAGAGAAGATTATATAATGCAGGCGTACACACACCATTTACATCTTACTCTGAAAATTTAACATTCATTCCTTCATTCAACGTGCCTAAGTTTGTACTGTTTCAGGCATATGCTAGGTCCTGGGGGGAAGAAGATGAGCGACACAGAGAGCAAAACTTAGCAAGGCAGGTAGAATCAGACAAAGCAATTGCAAAAATGAACCTGATCAAAGCTCTTGAGGGTGCTGGAAGGAAGAATACGTGAAATGAAAACAGAGGACAAATAGGAGTTAGTAAAATAAAGGGGGGTTGGTTGGGAGAGAAGCAGCCTATGAGTAGGACCAGGAAAGAGCACAGTGTATAGTAGGTACACAGAACAAAACTAAGATCACTATGGCCACAGCTAAAAGAACAAATGATATGAGCTATAGTGTATGAAATTGCCCACATCACTGAAACTTTCTGTGAAATATCATTTTGAAGGTCTGGTGCATTTTGAAGGTCTCCACTGTAAAAGTTTAAAACATGAGGTTGCAGGTTGCAGACAATCTGTCTCACCTCTGGCTTACAAGCTGGGAAGATTTCTTTCCCTGGAGCAAGATTTGGCCCAAGATTCTAAGGAGTTTTGTTATCCTTGTCATCAGGTATCCATCCCAGAGAAATCAGAAAATGCTGCCTAAAACGATTGTGTTAAAATATATTTATGGGCTTCCCTGGTGGCGCAGTGGTTGAGAATCTGCCTGCCAATGCAGGGGACTCGGGTTCGAGCCCTGGTCTGGGAAGATCCCACATGCCATGGAGCAACTAAGCCCGTGAGCCACAACTACTGAGCCTGCATGTCTGGAGCCTGTGCTCCGCAGCGCTAGGCCGCAATAGTGAGAGGCCTGCGCACCGGGATGAAGAGTGGCCCCCACTTGCTGCAACTAGAAAAAGCCCTCGCGCAGAAACGAAGACCCAACACAGCCTAAAATACATACATACATACATAAATAAATAAATTTAAAAAATATATATATTTATACTATATTCTTTGATCTATCTGCATGTGTCTCTGGCTCTTCCGCATCTTTCTGAGACTTTCTCACAAATCTCAATGTTAGGGCTTCCCTGGTGGCGCAGTGGTTGAGAATCTGCCTGCCAATGCAGGGGACACGGGTTCGAGCCCTGGTCTGGGAAGATCCCACATGCCGCAGAGCAACTAGGCCTGTGCGCCACAACTACTGAGCCTGCGCGTCTGGAGCCTGTGCTCTGCAACAAGAGAGGCCGCGATAGTGAGAGGCCCGCGCACCGCGGTGAAGAGTGGCCCCCGCTCGCCGCAACTAGAGAAAGCCCTCGCACAGAAACGTAGACCCAACACAGTCAAAAATTAATAAATAATAAATAAATAAAGGAGTTCCTTTTAAAAAAAAAATCTCAATGTTAAAGGATTTGTCTGTATTTCCTCATGATGTGGAGCTTTGAATCTATGCAGCCTGTAGATCCAGGCTGGGCCTGAAAGCAAGGCCATGATTCATCCCCTCCTCTGCCTTAGAAGATTCTGTCTTAGGCTTTTAAAGGAAGATAAGATGGTGGCGAGGACTTTGGTGTGAGGTCCACAAGTGTTTGGGGCATCACTTTACCTCGCTGGGTCTCAGTTTCCTCACTGGTAAAAGAGGGTGAATGGAGGAGGTGAGGATTAACGTAAAATGGGTGAGGACGTGGCAGACCTGGCGCTGGAGGCTACCCTATAAGAGGGCGTAGTTGTGACAAAGCCCCAGACTTGCCGTCTGCAGGGAAAGGCCTCAGGGGAGGAAACCGCGGGGGCCCCCTCCATGGACGGGCATTTCCCGACAGGACCGGTCTACCAATGCTTCACTGATGGGCTCCTTTTATACCCTGTGCTTTCGGTGGCGACTGGGTCTGTATATCAGGGTAATTGGTGTTTTCATTCTGTGTATGCATCCTAACAGGATTTCACATTTTATAGGAAAGTCCCCAATAAACGATGAATTAAAACCCCATAATATAGGACTTTTAAAATCCATTTATCATTCAACAACGAAGCCTAAGAAGCTTATGTTGTGCTTGTAGATCACGACACACTTGGAATCAATTAATTTATTTATCTGTGTTCAAAGCAGCCCCTTATCTCATCATCTGCAATGTGTCTGAACTGTGGTGGTCACAGGTACAAGGCAAAGGGGTGAGGGAAGGGATCTCACTTATGTGGAGAACTTACTAAATGGCAAATGCTCTTACTTTGAAATTCTCCCTATCATGATTTGAGACAAGTGCTAGGGTCTGCATTTTATAGAAAAGGAAATTGACACTCAGATTCCTAGGTGGAACTGACAAGGTTGCTTGGCCAGGAGATGTTGGAGCTGAGCCCTAAAGACAGGTACATTTGGTTCCAAATTCTCTGCTATCTCAGCTCACCTATGTGCTATCTCCAAAGATGAGTGAAAAGTGTCCCCTGTCATCAATTATGCTAAACTTAAGAGAATCTGAATGAGGCCATAAACAGCCCAAGCTTCCTACAGTTTTGAGTCCTTATGCTGAAAGATGGAGGGGAATGGCATGGGCTTAGCTGACTCCTGGAAGGGTCCGTTCTCTGCATGGCAAACCAGTATGAGCATGGGTGGTCAGGGGAGGCTGCAGAACTGCTCTCTAGGAAGGATGCTGGCATGGAGAGGTGGGCAGATTCCAAAACCTCCATCAACCTAAATCCTGTCAACAAGGTACTCACAATGGGTGCAGACCCAGAGGTCCATCAGTTCAAAAGTTTGAACATAAGTTTAAATCTTGTTCAATCTCTCTGTCCATTTTTTAATTCAATTGTTATTATTATTATTGTTACTTGCTATTGAGTTGTAGGAGTTCCTTATATATTTTGGATATTAACCCCTTATCAGATATATGGTTTACAAATATATTCTCCCATTCCATGTTTCCCATCCACTATGTTGACATTTTCCTTTGCTGTGCAGAAGCTTCTTAGTGTAAGGTAGTCTGATATATTCACTTTTCTTGCTTGTACTTTTGGTGTCATATCCAAGAATCATTGCCTAGACTAATGTCTTGAAGCTTTTCCCCTGTTTTTGTCTAGGAGTTTTACAGTTTCAGGTCTTATGTTTAAATCTTTAATTCATTTGAGTTGATCTTCGTGTAAGATAATGGTCCAATTTCAGGAGAAATCCAAATGGCCAACACGTATATGAAAAGATGTTCAACATCACTAATCATCAGATGCAGATCAACAGTGAAATATTGCCTCACACCTGTCAGAATGGCTATTATTAGGAAAAAAAATAAAGAAAAAAGATAAGTACTGGCAAGGATGTGGACAAATTGGAATTCTTATACACTGTTGATGGGGATGTAAAGCCGTGCAACCACAGTGGAAAATAGTATAGAGGTTCCTTAAAAAATTAAATTAGAACTACCATGCAATTCAGCAATCCCACTTCTGGATATATACCCAAAAGAATTAAAATCAAGATCTCAAAGAGATATTTGTACTCCCACATTCTCCGGAGCACTATTTACAGTAGTCAGGATATGGAAACAACCTAATCAATGAATGGATGAAGAAAATGTGATGTATACATACACCACACATACACCAACATTCAAAGGAATATTATTTATCCTTGAAAAAGAAGGAAATTCTGCCACATGAAATAACATGGATAAACCTGGAGGACATTATGCTAAACAAAATAAACCAGTCACAAAAGGGCAAATACTATATGATTCTACTTTTATGATGTTTCTAAAATAATCAAACATATAGAAGCAGACAGTAGAATGATGGTTGCCAGCTGCTAGGGTATAAGGTCTCAGTTATACAAGATGAACACAATTAGAACTCTGCTGTGCAATACTGTGTCCATAGTTAGCAATGCTGTATTGTGCACTTAAAAATGTAAGAAGGTAGATCTCATATTGTTTTTCCACAATAACAGTAAATGATCCTAAAGTCCCACTAAAAGGTAGGTGGGTCCTCCCATCATCACCAGATTGAGGATTCCCATCAATGATTCTCTCTTGGCCTGCACATTAAAATGATTTGGACCAGTTTTAACAAATACTGATGCCTGGGCTTCACCCCCCAAAGTCTATTTCAATGTCTAGGGTACATCCCAGGCATTAACATTTTTGAAAATCTTCACAAATGAATCTAACAGGCAGGCAAGTTTGAAAATCAGTGACTGGGACTTCCCTGGTGGCACAGTGGTTAAGGATCCACCTGCCAATGCAGGGGACACGGGTTCGAGCCCTGGTCTGGGAAGATCCCACATGCCGCAGAGCAACTAAGCCCGTGCTCCACAACTACTGAGCCTGCGCTCTAGAACCTGTGAGACACAACTACTGAGCCAGCACGCCACAACTACTGAAGCCCGTGTGCCTAGAGCCCGTGCTCCGCAACAGAGAAGCCACCGCAATCAGAAGCCCGTGCACCTCAATGAAGAGTAGCCCCAGCTTGCCGAAACTAAAGAAAGCCCACGCACAGCAATAAAGACCCAACACAGCCAAAAATAAATAAATTAAAAAAAAAAAAAAAAGAAAATCAGTGACTTAGAGAATTCTCTTCTCTTCCATGGGACTCATTTGCACAATTTCAAGGATGAGTCATGTGGCGTTACCTTTCTCTTTTACCTCGCAATTTCAATGGCTTTTCCTACTTAACATTCAGTGTTCCCTTCCCTCAGCTTCTTATACCTGCTAATGGTGCATACTAATTCAACTCAGGGCACTAACTCCTTGGATTTCCCAACTCAGAGAGCACTTCTATTTAAAAAGGGACATTGATGCCTTAACACAACAGAAATCACAGGAGATCCGAGGGGCCTTTTGAAGGCTTCTGAAGGAGGCTGCATGGGAAACTCTGTGCTGTAATTGTATACAAGCCAATCCTACCTAGAGTACAAACATTCCTTGGAAAACCACCATCTGATTCTAAGTTGAAGCCCATTCCTGAGCCCTTGAATTAATTTATCTTCGGAGTTAAAGCAGGATTTCTTTTTCTTTAGAGGTGAGGCAACCTCACAAATCCTAGGTGACCACAACATTCCCAAAGCTCCAAAGGGATTCTCTGGCAGGCGAGCCAGGTGATCCAAGACTGGGATCACATCATCTAGTTCAACACACATGGCCAAACATTGACCCCGTGCCATGCTCTGTTGTACCCTGGGCCCTGCACTCAGAGAGCTGCTTTCCAGGGGATGGAGAGAATCTGGGGGCCACAATTACAGGACAGTGAGATAAATGCTATGAGGGCCCAGGGGATGGACCCATCACGCAAACTGGAACAGGTGTATGAGTCAGGGAAGGCTTCCTGGAGGGGATAAGGACCGAGCTGAGGCTTTTAGGACACGTCACAGCACCAGGGGAGAGGCATTCCAGACGGAGGGGCCAGTGTGGGCAAAGGCATGGAAGGCAAACATATGAGTCTGAGGAATTGGGACAATCACTGCACTAGACTCAAGAGCCTTGGATAATCCTCATCCCAACAGTTTGAAGTTCTCTGTGTGCAATTAAGTAGATAGATTTCCTTTCTCGGAGCCCCACTTTCCAGCTGTGAAACAGAGCAGTGAGTGATCGTCTCTCTCCCTCGTTTCCCATGGTTCCAAGTTCAGGAAGACTTCAAAGCCAACTTCCTGTGCAAAGCAGATACTCCCATCTGCTTGGTGATTTCAATTCTCTTTTTAGTAAGTGCCAGGCGACACTCCCTCCTTTCACCCACCCCTGACCAGTCAGCAGAAGAGGCCAAAGGAAATGAAAATAAGTCTGGTGCAACAAACCAAAACAGCATGCCGATCATGGTGATCGTGGGGCAGTGTGACGCCTCCATCTGGCCTTGCTGTGTCTCTCCTGGGCAACGTGCTCCGTTGTGTTTGTGCAGGAAAGTGACAGCCAAAGAACAGCCCCCGCGGCGGGTCAGGGCAGAGGCTCCAGGGCTGTCTCCAGGCCTGGTCCCAGGCGGAACTAACCATTCCCTCGGCTGTGGTTAGCAGGCTTTGGTTTATGGTTCCCCAAGGGAAGGCAGAAGGGTCTTTAGAATTGTTTTTCTTTGATTTCCTGCCTCTTCTTTCTTCTGGAAAAAAATCAAAATTTGTTCAGAATCCAAAGGCAATAGCATCTGTGGCTGGTACAAGGTAGATCTCCCTCCCCTGGCTGTCCTGTCCTTCACTGCACGACTCTGTTTAATTTAATTTGTTTATTTTTAACTATACTAAGCCCTCTCAGGTATGGCTCTGCCTGCGTAAGGGAGCCCTCAGACAGCACTGCTTCCCAGGCTACAATTCTGTCTCTGCTCCGCCACTAGCCACCTGGCTTTGGGGAGAAAGGCATAGGCTGACTCTTACTGACTTCCTGCCCGTGTCAGTCCCTTCAAAGGAAGCGAATGCTCTCATCCATCACGTGATCTAAGCATTATTATTACTCTTATCATAGTATCATTCTCACTTTACAGATGGAAGACCAGCAGCTGAATCTTAACAGTTGGCTTCAACTGCCTGACTCCAGGGCTTATGGCCTTTTCCTTTTTAATTTTTCTTGCTTATGATGGTTCCTCTAGCTAAGTTACCTGCACTTAAGTTTTTTCATCTGTAAGTAAAGATGATTGCAGCAATCATTAAAATGTGGTATAAGTATTAAGATGTGATAGAGTTTGCAAAGCACTTAACAGAGCGCTGGGCACATAGTATGTGCTCAGTTAATGCTGATTTATTTCCCATTTTGATTCTTTCTCTCCTCTGAGAGTCTCTGTGGGAGAGGAATCTTAAGTACCATCCAGCTTATTGTATTAGGTTGTAGGGCTGCTGTAACAGAGTACAGCAAACTGGGTGGCTTCAACAACAGAAATGTATGGTCTCACGGTCTGGAGGTCAGAAGTCCAAGATCAAGGTGTCAGTAAGGTTGGTTCCTTTTAAGGTCTGTGAGGGAGAATCTGTTCCATGCAGGTGATGGTTAATTTGGTGTCAACTTGACTGGGCCGGGAGGTGCCCAGATTAAACATTATTTCTGGGTGTGTCTGCGAGGGTACTTGGGATGAGATCTGTATTCGAGCCAGTGGACTCAGTAAAACAGATTGTCCTCCCAGTGTGGGTGGACTGAATAGAACAACAGGCGGAGGAAGGAGGGATTCTTCCCCATTTTTTTTTTTTTTCTGCCTCACTGTTGAGCCGGGACATCTCCTCTCATTTTCTCCTGCCCTCGGACTGGGATTTATATCATCGACTCCCTTCTTTCTTAGCCCTTCAGACTCAGACTGAATATTATACCACTGGCTTTTCCTGGGTCTCCAGCTTGCAGATGGCAGATTGTGGGATTTCTCAGCCTCTGTAATTGTGTGACCCAATTGCTCATAATAACTACCATTTTATATATACATATATCTGTATTTATGTATACACATGTGTGTGTATAGAGGATATATACATATTTCCTATTGGTTCTGTTTCTCTGGAGAACCCTGCCTAACAGAATGCCTTTCTCTTAGCTTCTGGTCATTTGCTGAAATCTTTGTCATTCTTTGGCTTGCAGAGGCATCACTCCAATCTCAGTCTTCCTCTTCATGTGATGTTCTCCCTGTGCGCGTGCCTGTTTGTCCAAATTTCCCCTTTTTCGTAAAGAAACTAGTCATATTGGATTAGAGCTCACCCTAATGACCTCATCTTAATTCATTATTCTGCAAACAACCTATCTTTAAATAAAATCACATTCTGAGGTACTGGGAGTTAGAATTTCAATATGTGAATTTGCAGGAGATGCAATACTCCCCATAACACTTACTTTCAAGTTGATGCTAGAATCCCGTTTACGACCTCTCTGTGCCTACCTTCGGTCCAAGTGATGAAAACTGACTCCCTGCCCAAGCAAACTTTCTATCTATGGACATCTTGAAACATCCATTTTTTCCTGTAATTCTAGCTCTCATGGACACAGTACATATCAATTTAAGTTTCCTTCTGATTCATCCAGAGAATTTGAAGAAAAACGCTTTTTGTTTTGAAAAGCCCAGGCTCCTTGGAGTCCTCCGTCACAGACATGCTCAACCCTGGCTGTTCACTGGAATCACCTGGAAAGCTTTAAACAAAACCTGATGCCCAGGACCCATGGCAGACCAAGTCCATAGAATTTCCAGGGGAGGGACCAAAGTCTCACTTTGCTTTTCAAAGCTTTCCAGCATATTCCAATGTATAGCCAAGGTTGAGACAACAGTGATCTGTTAGAATACTGGAAGCTTGTCTCATCTCTACCAGTGAGAAAACTGATGGTTGAAGAACACATTTTGAGGCCTTTGGATTCAACTAAATATGACACACTGGTACTCTAATCCTTAAAAGACTGGGAAAACCCTTCATAAGCTTATGTCAAATATTCTTTTCTTTAATTTTCAAACATGTATATTTAAGAGAGAATGTGAACCATCTGTTTCTAATTCAGTGACACTTAAGTCATCATTGGAATGCTATTTTGTAAAAATATGCTGATGCCTCAGTACTCCATTTGAAAAGACCTGGTTGTTCAAACTGGAAACCAAGGGATATGGGCTGGGTCCAGCAGGCATCAGAGTTGAAAGCCCAAAGGATTTAGCTAGTGTCCCAATGTGTACTCTGTGAGTAGGAACCCCAGAAGAGCTGACTTCTTTATTATCGGGACCGGGGATGTTGCTGACGGTCACACTTTTGAAGGGTGTGGGGGATTGTGAGTTTCCTGTGTTTCTTTGCTCCTGTCACATAGGTGTCTTGTGGAAGTTTAGGGATTTTGTTTTCTCTCTCACCATGAGGCCTTTAACCCATTTATCAAACTAAACTGATTTGTACCAGGCTCAGTCTTCTAGAAAACAGACAAAAATGACTAGTCATGATAAAAATCTGAGCTGGGAAGCAGCTAAATGACAGAGTAAAATAAATGCTTCCAGGTAAGATATAAGTTCCAGAAACACACATAGCTCTGAGGGAAATACACATTAATGGAGATCATCATAAAATTTTATAACTAGTATATCAGAAACGAATCTACTTCTGTCATTTTATAGATGGAGAAACTGAGGCCAAGAGAGCGAGAGAGATAGCAACTTACTCAAGATCACACAAAAAGCTGTTTACATATCCAGTGAATAAATGAGGTCTCCTCCCTCCCAGACTAGGGTTTTCCAAAACGCCATCCTGCTGGGAGATGCCCAGATAAAAATAAAAACAAAATATGAGCATGATTCATTTAGCCTTGACCAGTTGCACTACTAGCATTTGATATCAAGCACAGTTTTCAAGATAGAGGGCAGATCCTGTTTAAAATGCAGGAGATGGGCTTACTGGTGACATGGCATGAGAAAATGGCAAAGGGGGCCAGGATGCATGCCCAGGTAGGATCCTGTTTCAAGGTCAGGTAAGACTGAAAGAAGGCTGCTCAAGCATGGGAGTGAGAGACAGGGTCAGATTTGCATTACTGAACAATGGTTTCCAACCTCATCTGTAAGTTAGAATGATCCAAGAAGATTTTAAAATGATACTGGTACCCAGACTCCACCCCTCCCCCAGTAATTCTAATTGATCAGCAATGGGGTCCAGAAATTGTTATGATTTAAAACTTTCGTGGTGAGTGGCCATGCTCCAATAGTCCGAGGGAGAGATGATGAAGGGAGGTACTGGCATGATAATGGTGAGAATACGCAGTGGAGACAGCTGTAGGGGCGAGATGTGCAAGATATATATGATTCAGTGGAGCTTAGGGATTAGTTGGATAAGGGGTGAGGGAAGGGGGAGGTTCTGACTTTGGTGGCTGGGCAGGTGATGGGTCTATTCTCGGGCTGTAGGGAACATGGGATTCTAGGCCGGTTTGATGGGACGGTGATAAATTCACGTTTAGACTTGCTGATTTTGAGATGCCTGTGAAGCATCCGGAGAGAGTTTAGAGCAGCGGATTGGATGAAGGCACCTGGAGCTCAGCTAGTTCTGCCTTGGAGATCGCTGCGTGTTAATTCCTAAGAACTCTACTCGTATTCAAGGCAAGAAATGAATCTTCCAGCCAGAAGAAGGGCAGCAGCAAGATCATTGAAAGCCCTGGAAACCTGAGCGTACACACTGCCACCCCTCCTCTCCCTCTGTCAGATGACAGCTCTTGGACACACCATACCCCACTCTAGGCATCTTTCCACCCCAGAAAAGGGGTGCATGTCGGGTTGCTAGAAACAGACCGTTTTTCATCAGTGAGGACCTTTCATATCCTAGAGACCTGAGTGTGCAGGGAGGGGTGGGGAGAGTGAAAGGGGACAGCAGGGGAGTAGGCAGTGGGAAGGGGGGTGCAGGGAATCTCCGTGAAACATTCCATTGTATGTAGCTGGCTCTGGAGGGAAGGAGAAATAGATATCAGTAGCAGAAACATCAGGGGCCAGAAAAAGATACAAGCAGAGCCTCAGACACTAGTCTCACTAAAAAGTTAAGCAAACAACTCAGTCTTACGTCATGCCCCAGATATCGCCAAATATGACTGAGGCCAAACCACAAGTGGGGGCCTCCCCAAGGCTCTGGTCACCCTCCCTCACTCTGTAGAGAGGCTGTCCTGTTTAGTGTGGGGTGTGTGGCTTTGGATCAGAACAGGGAAGCCAGCTCAGGCAACATCTTCCGAGTCCTTTGGGTAGAAGAGGTAGCCACTTACTAGGAAAGGCACAAGGCTTTGCAATTCAACTTCCCTGTGCATGGCTGCAAGAGACAAAGGTCCCTGATGATGCCTGACCTCCACACATCCCAGATGAAAGCTCACAAAAAGGCTCCCAAGGAATGAGGTCTTCCCCAAACTCAGAGTCCCTTTGAAATGTATGCCGGATCTTAAGCTCAGATTTGACCACATACAAGCACCATGCAGGGCGCCTGACATACATTTTCCTACTTAATCCCTATAAACACTTTGCCGAGGTTTTGTTATCTACCTTGACTATGGTAACCTAACCAATCAATGGTGAATAGGGTCTGTCTAGATCACTCCTGGTCGCCACCCACTGCTTCTATAAATACATGGACACATCTATAGACTGACACATTTCCAGGACTGGGAAGGCAGCCTGCCCTGATTCAAGTGTTACCTTGACCTTATTAAGGGATATTTGTTTGTTTGTCAAGGGATGTAAAAATTAATACACCAAGTGTTAGGAACCCTAAATCTTAAATTTGAGCTTTACTGTTCACTGGTCTTGTAATTAACAAAGTATGCAATGTACTCTTTGAATAGCAGTTTTCTATTACAGTAGGGATAACAATACCTAACTTATGAATTTTTTTTTTAGATTAAGCATTTAAAATTTTCCCAATAGGTTAAATTTGCCACCTTGGTCTCACTGTCATTAACATCAACTAGGGAAGGAAGAAACCACCCAAATATTGGACTCTAGCCCAAAACTACGTATTACCTTTGTGTTGGTTTTGATGAGATATACTTGGAGTCATTACATTTGGGTATCTTTAAGCTTTAACAATCTAAGTCAATAGTACCTTTAACAAGTACAATGGAAAATAAGATTATCCTTCTAAAATTGAGCCTTGAGGATGATTTGGCATGCCTTCCCACGCACGTCTTCTCCCTGAGCTGAGATCAGCAAAAAATGCCAAACAATGAGCCCAATAGGTTGTATTGGTGAGACATACGGGCTTTGGCAAGGCAGGAAAAAACACCCGATAATTCCAATTTTGACTAAGAGTTGTTTCTTATGCTTAGGTCCAATGACAACTGGGAAAGCCCAATGGTCCAGTGTCCCCTGCTCTAACCTACTGCTGGTCTCCTCACATGGACTCAGCTGCTTAATTGAGAATATCATTTTTCTTAGACCTACATATTTCATCTCAATCTGGTCTAGATATTTTGTAATAACAAGGATATTTAGACATAGGGACAGCCCATATTTGATCTTAAAAGGTGCATGGTTTTTAAAACCAGACTTTTCTGCATCTGGGTCAGGAAAGGCAGAGTGAAGCTGGTTTGGAGCCAAGATCTGTTTCCCCCACTGACTCACAGTGTGGGCACTCTTAAAGCGCAGTGAACTGTCCGCTCCAGAGAACAATGTCCCCCTTGTGAAGATTGCTGCATTCCAGAGCCTGGGCTTCCTCCACAACAGGGCTCAGCGTGCCCGGGTGAGGAGGCTGAGGCATTCGTGCAAGTGAGACTGTGCATTCCAGTGTTTTCTGTAGCTCCTCTCCCTTCCTGTCTGAAGGAGTCTAATTGGATGCAGCTGGCCCATCCCAGCTCTCTGCACTTGCATGCTTGAGAAAAAGGTGTGGGAAAAGCAGTTCCCACTGTACGCTGAGCCCACAGGCCACCGGAGACTCCTGAGATAAGGGCTCAGACTCTCACTCATGTCACTGCATGTGTTTTCCAACTGTCAAGACCTGGCTACATAAAACTGAAGTCACTCTTTAAGAATGCTTTCAGATTAAATTTATCTTCAGCTTGAAACACTGGGAATAAAAATTAATAGGAAGAAAAGTAATAATCTGTAGCATTACTTACTTCCCCAAATAATTTCCCTGGTGTTATCGGTTGATTGACTACATTAACTTTGTTCTGAAAATGAAATGTTTTTCGACTAGGGTACAAAGAAAAGATAGGTAGCATGATGAAAAGAGCATGATTTGGGTTCAAAATCCAGCCTTGTGTATTACCAACTGTGTGACCTTGGGCAAGTCAGTTAAAACTTACCTGAATCTCTGCTTCCTCAGGTTACAAATGAGCATATGTAAAAGCACGTTTCCAGTGGATACAAGGAATTATAAAAAGTGTGATCAGATAGTAATAAAATTAGACTTCATTGTTTTACTTTTTTTTTTTTTTTGAAAGAGCGGAAGGTATATATCTACATGAATGTATTTTCTTCCAAGAGTTTGTGGAAAGCTTATTCTTATGGTGTAGTAATCCTCAGAACACTTTTGACTCCCAAACTGGGGATTGATAGAGTGCTTGCTTATGAAACACTTGACTTTGTATGACATGATTTTATAGTCACATCCTTTTGTACTCATTTATTTTTATCCCCATTGATAAGTCACTCCATTTATTTCCTTGCCTTGTCTTTGAATGCTTTTTGGCTCTTTGCAAAAATCAAATCCATTCTCAAAGTTCAAAGATTTGACTTCAGTGAAGAAATCCTTAAGTCTATTCCTCCACGTCTTAAATCAATCCTTTGCGTATTGTGAGCAATAACCATGTACAGGATTTACCTTTCCCCCTGGGCTGCTTTGTAAGAGAGAGAATTTGCATTAATTGGATGCTTACTTCATGCCATGCTCTTTCTATGTAGGTGTAGCTCATGCACATCTGATTTTATCTTCATAATAGTATTGCAAGATAGATAACATTATCTCTAAAGATAAAGACTCTGAAACATAGTCATTTTAACTTGTTCTCACCTACCTGATACACAGGGGTGCTAGAATTAGACCTCAATTTCCTCCGTGTCCAAAGTCTGTGTCCTTTTTCAGCCACACTAGGCTTCTTCTTCATCCATGAAGATACGCACACCAAATAACCAGCCTCATCATTATACAGTCACACCTTCTTCCCTTATTTGTTCATTCAACCATACTTGTTGAGCACCTTCTGTGAATGTGGTCCTGATGGGGACCCGTGAGAGATCCACTCAGACTTCCTTGGCTCTGTATGTCCAAAGTATTCCATTTCCCCAGTGACTCAAAGTACCACAATAACATCACATGTTTAATAATTGTTAGAAGTGAATATGATACAAAATTAATTCTTTACATGCCACAAATCAATAATGCTTTGTCCTCAGAACAACCATAAGGATACTTTAGTTAGATTCAGATAAGATTAAAAAGGAGGTCTAGAATAGAAATATATATATATATATATATATATATACACATATATATATTGAATTATATTTGCCTTCTGGCTTTTATTATACTATTGGAGATATAATTCTGTGGATCAAAAGTAACACAATTCATCTCCTACATTGAGCCAAGCTATAACAACAGAACTAGCTTTAGCTTCCCACTTGAAAAAAAAAAAAGTCAAACTAACAAAATATATGAGGCAATGGTTTTCAAGGCACTGAGCATCAGGCAACTAAACACAATGATCCATGAGAGACAGAAAACAAATGAGGTAAGCCCTACAATGTTTCCAGTTTACCACCTTGAGATAGTTTGCAGACTATGCTACAGGAGGAAGGAACCTAGGCAGAATGTGGTGAACTTCTTGGGTAGGGAAACAAAGATGAGATTTCAGAGAAGCCAAAGAAGTCAGGATTTGTAGGACAGAGTACTGAAGAGGAAGATATGAAGAGAGAGAGAATCCTGGAGAAATGCAAAGGAGCTTCTTTAAGTTTTCACCAGAATATTGATCCAGACAAGCATGTGAGTAAACTACCCAAGACTGGAGAAAGAACCATCCAAAGAATTAATGGAAACAGGGCTCAGCACTTACACATGCCTGGAAATAGTACCTGTTTCCACCAGCCAGATTGGAAAAACTCAGTGTACCCTGGGCTTTCGGTAGAATACTCAGGAAAGTCATGGCTCAGTAATGGAGAGTAAGCCCTAAATTTCTGTGGATGTGCCTAATGAATGACAAAAACAAGACTCTGAAGGATCAAACTTTTTCCAAATAATTGCATCACAGAATAAAGCTCAAGAATGTTTAAAACAGTGTAAAAAAAAAAAAAAAAGTATCTAACAAGGTAATATTTATAATGTTTTCCATCCAATCAAAGATTCTGACCCAGAACTGACACAAAGGTTAAAATTAGCAAACAAAGACATTAAAATAGTTATTATAAATGTATTTCAAGTATTCACAAAGTTAGAGACATGGAAGAATTTTTAAAAGCCAAATTGAACTCCTAGAGAGAAAAATGATAACACTGGATAGGATTAATGTCATATTAGACATTTCAGAAGAAAAGATAGTGAACCTACAGGCACAGAAATAGAAACAACTAAAACAAACCACTGATAGAATAATAATTTAAAAATTAAAAAGAACAGAACATTGATGAGCTATAGGAAACTTTAAGCAGCTCAATATATATTTTGTAGTCCCTGAATTAGAGGAGAAAGCAAAGGGAACAGAAAAAATATTTGAAAAAAAATGGGCAAAAATTTTTTTGAATTTGATGAAGCTATAAACCTACAGATCTAAGAAATATGAAGAAAACTACACCAAGGCACAATAATCAAATTGCTCAAAACCAGCAATAAACCCAAGCTCTTAAAAACAACCAGGAAAAAAAAATAGACACATTTTATACAAAGGAACAAAGATAAGAGTGACAGAGACTTCTCATCAGAAGCAGAGCAAGCAAGGAGACAGGGTAGGAACATCTTAAAAGTACTGATAGAAACAAAATGTCAGCCTTGAATTCTATACCCGGCAAAAATATATTTCAAAAACCAAAAGTGAAATAAAGACATTTTTGGAAAAACAAAAGCTGAAAGCCTCATCACCAGCAGACACACACTCTAAAAATGTTAAAGGAAGTCTTTCAGGCTTCCTTTCAATCTTTTAGGAAAATAATATCAAATGGAAATATGAGTCTAGGCAGAGGAATAAAGAGCAATAGAAATGCTTACTACCTGGGAAATAGATGGTTTTTTAATTATGGAAATCACTTTCCATGATAACTGACTGTAAATAAAAATAATAACATACAGAATAACATGTATAAGTAAAATGTATGACAACAATAGCATGAAGTCTGAGAGAGGAGGAATGGAAACATATTGTGTTAAGGTTCTTATACTATATTCAAAGTGGCACAGTATCACTTATATGTAGATTGTGGTAAGTTAAAGGTGTACTTTTAAATCCTATAGCAACCACTAAAATAACAAAACAAAGAGTTATAGCTAAAAAGCCAAGAGAGGAGATAAAATGGAATTATGAAAAAATGCACAATTAATTCAAAGTGAAGACAAAAAAGAAGAAAATGGGAACAAAAGATAGTTGGAATTCTTTTTTTTTTTTTAATTTTAAATAGCAAGATGATAGACTTAAACCCAAACACATAAACACATTAAATTTAAATAGTCTAGAAATCTCAATTAAAAGGTAGACGTTGTCATAGTTTACAAAAAAGAAATATCCAGCTATATGCTGCCTACAGAAACACACTTTAAATATAAAGATACAAATAGGTTAAATGTAAAAGGATATAAGAAGATACAAATACTAACACTACTCAAAATAAAGCTATACTGGCTATATTAATATCAAAATATATATATTTTGAAGGAAAGAATATTATTGGGAATAAAGAAAATAATTGCATAATGATAATGATAAAGCACATGAAAGTCTTATAGACTGAAAACTAAATACATTGCATAGAAAAATTAAAGGCGACCTAAAAATTGGAGAGATATACCCTGTTCCTGGGTCAGAAGACTCAGTATTGTTAAGATGTAAATTATCCCCAAATTAACCTATCGATTCAATGCAATACCAATCAAAACTTCAACAGGCATTTTAGTAGTAATCAATACATTGATTCTAAAATTCATGTGAAATCATACAGGACCTAAAACAGCCAATATAAGTTTGAAAAACAATAACAAAGTTGGAAGACTGTCACACCCTGATTTTGACTTATTGTAAATCTGCAGTGTGGTATTAGTTCAAATATAGAAAAGTATAGATCAGTAGAACAGAATAGAGTCCAGAAATTGACCCATAGGTATTTGGATAATGAATTTTCAACAAAGATGCAAAAACAATTCAATGGAAAAGGGATAGTCTTTTCAATAAATGATGCTGCAACAATTTGATATCCACATGCAAAAATAAACTTAAATCCATGTCTTGCACCATATGCAAAAATAACTCAAAACAGAAGATCAACTTACAGGTAGAAACTAAAACAATAAAACTTCTTGTAGAAAACCTTTGTGAGCTTTTGTTAGGCAAAGATATGACACTAAAAACAGGATCCACAAAAGAACAAATTGATAAGTTGGACTTCATCCAAATTAAAAACCTTTGCTCTTTGAAAGACTTAGAGAATGAAAAGAAAGACCCGAGAAAAGGGAAAAAAATATTTTAAAAGCATATACCTGACAAAAGACTTGTATCCAGAATACATAACAAATCTTCAAAACTCAATAACAAGAAAACAAAGGATTCAAAAACAACAACAACAAAACAAAAACTGAGAAAACTATTTGAAGATGCATGTCACTAAAGAAGATATAAGCACATGGAAAATAAGAGCATGAAAAGAATCTCTATATTATTAATCATTACGGAAATGCAAATTAAAACCACAGTGAGGCAGCACTACACACCTATTAGAATTGTTAAATTAAAAAGAATGACCCTACCAGGTGTTGGTGAGGATATGGAACTCGCATACACTGCTGGTGTGGTGTAAAATGGTGGAACCACTTTAAGAGCTAGATTCTTAAAAAGTTAAACTTGCATCTACCATATGACCCATTGTACCCCTATTTATCTACCCAAGAGAAAATAAAGCACATGCCCATGAAACGATTTGTTCAAAAATGTTCATAGCAGCTTTAATTGTAATAGACGAAACCTGGAAATAACTCAAATGCCAATAGCAGGTGAATGAATAAACAAACCTAGTATATTCATACAATGGAATAAGAGGAACCAAAATATTGCTGTACAATGACTGAATCTGAAAATAATTATGCTGAGTGAAAGAAGGCAGACTACAGAGCACATACTGTATGATTCCATTTAGATAAAATTCTAAAAAATGTGAATTAATGTATAGTGAGAAGAAGCACATCAGTGTGGAGGGGAGAGGTACAAAGAGATGCAGTGCAGGAAAGAGAGATTACAAAGGGGCATGAGGAAATTTCTAGGTGATGGATATTTTCATTATCTTGATTGTGGTGATGGTTTCACAAGATACACACACACACACACACACACACACACACATATATGCCAGAACTTATCAAGTCTGTGTTTTAACTATGTTTAGCTTACTGTAAATAAAAATAATTAGTATGGTTTTTAAGAACAAGTCTATTTAAAAATGCAATCCATCTTTTAAAAATCACATTTCCAGTAGACTCAAAAAACAATTTTCTAATGAAATATTGATTCAATTGTCCAAAATAAGCCACAGGATATGAATGTTAAACAGCTATGCTAGTTCTAGTTGGCATAAAGCTAGACAGCCTGAAGGAAAAGCAATGACAGCTTCGCTGAACAGAACTCAGCAGAGCAAAAAGTCCCTCCAGACCTAACAGTGTCCCTCAGAACTGTTTTACAGTGGGAGGAAAGGCAGCTCTTTCTAGTGCCTTGGTGTGTATTCCTTAGCACTTGGAAGGCCTACTGTCTTCCAGAAATGCACGGGAGGAACTGACCTGAGGGTAGATGGGCATGTGGGGAAGCTGCAGAAAGAGAAAAGCTCTCACAAACCCAACCATAAAGTCAACACAGAGAAAAGGAGAGGGAAAGTTATGCCTCCCCAGTCACACAGTTCAGTGGTCCCCATGGAATGTGCAGAAGAGCTGCGAGGTGTGACAGTGGGATGGGGCATTTAGCCCTGAAAGGCTGGGAGGCCCGGAAACCTTACATGATTAACTCCACCGCCATGTCAGAAGTAAAACCCAGTCCTGGCCCTCATTCCTCTCCTGTGTCCTTGCACAGCCCTCTGAAGGGCGAGAGGCAGCACAAAGCCTTGGGGAGCAGTGACCCGAGGCTGGCCCCAGAACACCCACGTCCTATTCTTCATCTTTCATGACTTCCCAACTTCTGTTTCTTGACTCTCCTTCTAATTTGCTGTTTCCTTCTCTCTCTTCCCTCTCTCATTCCTCACATTTCCTCCTTCCTTTCAATCTCCTTTAAATGATATCTGAACAAAGCAGGAAATACATCAATGAAGTATGTGAAGAACACTTTTTCAGCAAATATTTACTAAGGAGCTTCGATGTCCCAGAAACTGTGGTGGGCACTTGGGTGAGCAAGTGAAGAATGAACAACTCACTGTGAAACCAAAGGGATCAATGGGAAATGAGGCATTGCAAATAATCCACATATGTGCAAAGCACATGTAAATCAATGCTGGTGGCAGCCCTGGGAGAAGACAGACAGCCTTGCCCCTGCCCCCTGCCCCGAATAGTCAGGGAAGAAGGAACATTTGAGCATTTGAAGAAAGAGCAGGAGTTTGTCAGTCCAACAGGAAGCGGGTGGCCAGAAAAATGGCGGCATTTCATGCAGCAATGCAAGTGCAAAAGCAAATAGTGGAAACGGGAAGTTTCTATGATTACCAGGCAGAAATCCAGTAGAGTTAGAATTAATGAATTTATGGCTAAAGTGGCTCTCCAGATACTGGTTAAATACTTCCTCGATCTAGGCCTGTGCAAGCTGCTAGCTTAGGACCATTAATTCTTTTTCTCTGTAAAATAGGGAGTTTGACTAAATTTATCACTAACCTTGGCTTTAATTCTGTGACCCCATGACACTCGCACATGTTGGCAGTAGCGTCTCTGGTCTCTCCTTGTACGTGTGTGCACCTGTCGGCCTGACACGTTCATTGTATCTTTTAAGCGTATGGGTGATAAACCATCTCTCACATAAATAGAATCCGCAAGCAAACCTCTTCTTTGAAGCCAGAGCAGGTTTTGGCCCAAAGCCCGGTCTTTAGATGTAGTCAAGGACAAAGAGGAGTGACCTAAAAGCAGTGCAGTCAAAGGAGATGATAGATTTGACATCCGCACAAGTTTGCCAGCACCGTTACATGCTACTCACAACGCAACAGGCATATAGTATAGGTAACTGCTCACTCCTTGTGCCCTCCATCATCCTTGTTTTCAGGGAGGATAACAGGATAATAGAAGATTGGGCAGAAGACCTGCAAAGGACCGTATGCCAGGCAAGAACATTCTCTCTGGTTTGTGCCTACTTCTACTGACCCATTCTGCGACCCCAAGCCCCCAGCCTGCCCTGCTATAATGCAGAATTGCCCGTGTCAGAATTAGGAGTTCCAAAATCCCATATTACAAAGAGAAATCTTCTTAGGAGGCCTAAGAAATGGATTCCAGACTGAGTCATGCAGCAAACTGTAGCCCCTTAGTATAACTCTGGGCTTCTTCTAGGAATCAATGTGAAAGAGATAAAAAAGCGTGGGTCATGGAACCAGTCAGACCCAGGCTAGAAATCCAGTTCTTCCCTTTCCTGGCTGAACAGTGCTTAGCAGGATGGCTGCTTTCTCTGTATTTCCTTTTCAAGTGGGAATAATAACATCTAGTGCAGAGGATTGCTGAAAGGATTGGGGTTAATGCCTGTGAAGGGCTTGGCGTGGTGCCTGGGAGGTATTAAGCGCTCACTGAGGCCAGGATAATAAATACACTGCATGAGGCCTCATCCGTGTCTTTCTGGTGACATATAATAAAGGCATATTTCTGGTGGAGGTGGAGTTATGAAGTTAACATAGGTGGAAAGTGAAATATAGTCCAACTGCCCTTGAAAATCCCTTCAAAAGATTCCATGGTAGAGACCAGCACATTCTCACTCGAACACAGCCATGTGGTTTTCTTTTCCAACCCAGAGATGTAACAGATCACCTTTTATTTGGTTGTCCACCAGATAAAGTCATTGGTTTCTGTTTAGAGACAATATTCTACCCAGGTTGTAAAGAGTTGTAGAGTTCAGGCAGCTGGCAAAAGAAAGAGCAGATGCTTTGTTTCTTCCTCTGCCTGAAAAAGATAATAACAACCATGTAATCTTAGGTGTCTGCCCTCCTCACAACGTTTTCATGAGGGTCGAATAAGAAAATGCAGGGGGGGGGGAAATCTATATTTGGCTGTAAGATACTTATAAGTTAAAAATACTAAATAGATCTGTCTTCATGCAGCTGCCAGTAAAGCACTCCAGAAATTCCTGATTGCGATAAAGAAAACTGAAATAAAGAAGATTTAAAATGTCATGGGTGATACCAGTCACCTTTAGTTGCAGCCAAATTTAGTTCTGTAAATAGAAGGCCAGGGGGATTTAGAGATGCCTAGCGTGATCGTAGATAGCCAAGTGTGATTTTGCCTAAGGAAAGTGAAACTGAACTATTGTATTGATTCTTTCTCTATGGGCAGAACGGAGAGGTATCTGCCTGGAGGTCAGACCAAGGAGAATCCAAGAGCAAGGTGAAGTGAGTGTTAACACAAATTCTCTCTAGCTGCTGAGAAACTTAAAGAGCTTTTCCTATCTCTTGAAGCTACCCTTTTCCAACAGGTCTAATGTGCATTTTTAAAAACACTTATCAGCTCTAAAATCCAGATGCATCTGAAGTGAGAGAGACTGAAAATTACTGTCAGCAAGGCAGTATTAATATTGTAATTGTCACTGACTGTGCATTCATGAACTTGGACTTGGCTACTCATATTGTTTTCGCTTCAGCGTCTAAAACATTATAAAATAGCCTTTTCAATAAGTTTAAAATAAAAATTCAAAGTGGTAAAGAAACGTTGTATCATCACGTGATGACAGCATTCTTGTCCTCTTCCTCCTTTTCCTCCTTCTCCATTTCCCTCCTCCTCCTGCTTCTTGGTGGTTCTTCTTCTATTTGGTGGCCTCTTAAGTGAGATGAAATACAGTTATCCTACAGAAGAGATGTCGCTGAATTACACTCAGTTTTAAGATTCTTCAGTTTCCCCCTCATCCTGGTTCTAGACCCATGGAACCACTTCTAATTATAACTTAGCTTCCCAAATACCTGTCACTAAAAGGGGAGACTAGACATACCTTAGACATGAGTATCCTACAAAAGGTATCCTTCCTTGTACATCAGTAATAATAAGGTCTGGTTTTCACTTCCATTGCCTGAAGTTTTGACGGGTAGCTTGAGAACCCCTGAGTCTTATCACTTAAGGGCGCTTTGGCAAAACACAGACTCTCAACCGGAAAATCTGTAAGGAAGATGCCAAACCATGGTGATCTCATCGCATTGCTGTCCCTTTGCAAGGCTCTGCCTGGGCAGCCAGCCTGGCTCCTGTAGGACACGGCTGTCCTCTCTCTCTCCCCACACACCTCTGTCTTAACACTTAGTGCAGCCTCTTGCGTTAAATCTCCCTTATGTGTCAGTCCTGCCATTTGCCTTCACGTTGAATCTTGCCCTCTCCTTCCCCTGATTTGTGTGGCAGGAAGGCTGACCCCATTCAGGCTCCATTTCCCGGGCCCTCGTTCAGATGCTTCAGCTTGGATTCTGTCAACGTGAGGGAATGACAAGCCATGGGAGGGGGAGGAAAAGGGCAAAGCCAGAACTTTGTCTCCTTCTGTGCTTTGTCTCAAAGGGTGTTCCCGGCAGCAGCTCACTCTGTCTGCTCTGTATCCAGCTCCCCCAGGGAAGCTTATGGTTTCAGCTTGTGCCAGGGGACCCCTGCTCCCTGACTCTGGTCACTCCACCTCCTCCCTTTGTCCTTCCAGCTGAGAGGTGGGAGCTTTTTACTGCTGTTTCCAATTTCTGTATTGCCCCTCCCCTTTCTGCTTTTCACCCTTGCATAATCCATTTCCTATAACACCCTGAGCAGCTTGTTTCCCTACTTGGACCATGACAAATACCTACAGGTCTGTATCCCCAACAGGATTATGAGCTGCTGGAAGTCAAGAACCCCACTGCACACCTCTGCACCCTTACATTTGAGTGGGTACTTGATAAATCACTGTCCAATTGAATTGAAACTGTGTCACATGAAATCTAAGCTGACAAAACTGATAGACCTGAGATGTCATTGTTCTTGTGCTGCGCAGCTTGTGGGATCTTCTCCCACCAGGGATGGAACCCGGGCCACGGCAGTGAAAGCCTGGAATCCTAACCACTAGACCACCAGAGAACTCTCGTTGTTCATTTTAAATGGAAAAATTTGTTACTATAGTTAAAATATGACTTGCTTTAAGAAAATCACATGTTCATGTCCTTTCTGGGATCACAGGTACCTGTAAAATCATTTCCATTGAAAAAAATCACTGACCATTAACTGAGTACCTATTAGGCACCTTAAGGAGATGATTTATAGTTCCCACCACTAAGTTCTGCGGTGTGTAGTACTCGTCCCATTTAACAGATGATGAAATTGCTTTACAGAGATGTTGAGTAACTACTCCAAGTTCACACACTTGGCTTGTAACTTAGTCAACACGTACTCCAGTAATGCTCAAACTTTAAGCACCGTAAAAATCAAATATTTGTAAAAGAAAAAGAAAAAAAAAAAAAAAGCAAGGCCCAAAGTCCATACCTAGAGAATCTAATTTAGCAGGTCAGGGTGTGGCCCATTTTTAACATGCACAGTGTAATTATTCATTTATAACATCCCTGCCTGATTCTGATGCATTCTCAATCACACCTTGAGAAATACTGAGCTAGAACATAAGGAAAATACATCTGTGTTAATTTAGTTCACTGACACACACCCCCAAATCCTAGCCAAGGGCCTGGTACTTAGGCAATGATCAATAAATTATGGTAGCATTAATAAATGAATGAATAACTTAACCATTTCTGCCTGAATTCAAATCCTGAATATTTTCTATTACCTTTCACTAGCTCTTATTTTAGACATCATGCCAAAGCTTATTCATTTATTAACTCACTCAGTGAACATTGGCTTAACCCAACCACTCTGTTGACTCCTCTTACTGAAATTTGTATTATTTTCCTTATTTTTTAGGTGGAGAAACTAAAGCCCAGAGAGGTAAAATGGCTCGTACAGGATCACCCAGATCAGCTCAGTGATGACACAACTAGAACTACTTATAATTTTTTATTTTCCTGGTGCTGTTCTAGATTGAGTCTGTAATATCCACATAATGATGAAATGGGTGCACTTGTTGACCACCTTTAACTACAAAACAATTTAGCATCATCTCATTTCCCCTCCATGACGGTAGCAAGGTCATTGAAAATTAAATATGTCAGTGATATGGCAAGCCATGCAGCCATGAAATGTTTGGGTCATTTAACCTAGCTTACCTCTTATCTGAGCCTGAAATTTCCATATTTGGAGGAACTCCATTTGTTTCTGGATTGTCCTTATTTTCCCAGAGTCATTTTTTAAGTATAACTATTTAATATGGAAAACCATTACTATTCACTCTGGAGATAAAAAAAGGGGGGAGGCGGGGAGAACACTTGATGGATTATATATTAGTTCAGCTGTAATCTAAGATCTCATTTTTATTCCTTTAACTGATAAACAGACCACTAAACCATGATAGATTTGACTTTTGTTGAAGAACAAAAATATTTAAAATGACCACAACATTAAACTTTCCAAATATTTGCAGCAATATCTTTTTATAAACTCTAGTATTACTCTTGAGTATTATCACATTTGACATAATTATCCCTTGTAAATACCTCAAACTTGTAATGACATCCTTTCAAGAATTATTACTAATTATTATACTTGACATGACAAATTAAACATGTTGTTTGACGTAATTACACTAAATAATTCAAAATGCTAATTATGCTTAGAAATAGCAATTAGCATAATTAAAGAAAAAAAAAAAAACTGCTGGAAATTTCAATACAAATTCCAGTATCACAAGCTGGAATTTTTTAGAAGATTTTAATAAAGATTGACTGATGTGACTTATAAAATTGTATCTTTAATCAGGAATGATGAAACATTTATAAAGGTTTTATAAGTCCTGGAAGAGACAATAAGAAAATAAAAGAGGGGGCTTCCCTGGTGGTGCAGTGGTTGGGAGTCCGCCTGCCAGTGCAGGGGACGCGGGTTCGAGCCCTGGTCTGGGAGGATCCCACATGCCGCGGAGCGACTGGGCCCGTGAGCCACAACTGCTGAGCCTGCGCGTCCGGAGCCTGTGCTCCGCAACCAGAGAGGCGACGACAGTGAGAGGCCCGCGCACCGCGATGAAGAGTGGCCCCCGCTTGCCGCAACTGGAGAAAGCCCTCGCACAGAAACGAAGACCCAACACAGCCAAAAATAAATAAATAAATAAATAAATTTTTAAAAAAAGAAAAAAGGAGGAAGACCTCGATGTTGTATGAAGGGCAAAGTCTATAGAGGTAGCCAGACTTGAGTATGAACTCAGACCTGGCCACCGTTAAATGGGTAACTCTAGTTTAGAGATGGAGTCTTTCTGAACATTTTTCCTCTGCCAATGGGGGTTATATTTGCCTCCAGGCCTGATGTAGAAATCAATATGGAAGAAATTTTAGCACTCCTAGGTTCATTGCAGCACTATTCACAAGAGCCAAGGTATGGAAACAACCTAAGAGTCCATCAAAGGATGAATGGATAAAGAAAATGTGGAATATACACACAGTGGCCAGAAAAAGGAAGGAAATTCTGCCAATTTGCAACAACACGGATGAACCCTGAGGACACTGCAGCAGGTGAAATAAGCCGGTCGTGGAAAGACAAATATGGCATCATTCCACGTGCATCAAGTCTGACATAGTCAAATGCGTAGAATCAGAGAATGCAATGGTGGTTGCCAGGGGCTGGAGAGAGGGGAAAGTGAGGAGCTACTGGTCAACATGCTTGAGGTTTCAGTTCAGTAAAATGAATGAGCTCTAGAGACCCACAGAACAACAGCAATGGTCAAGCCATGGTCAACAAAAATGTACTGTGCACCTAAAAACATGTTAAGAGGGTCGATCTCACGTTGTGTTCTTAGCAGAATAAAATAGTTTTTTCTTTTTTTTAAAGAATAGACTAAGGATATAAAATGCCTGACACAGCACATGACTCCTAGGAAGGGCTCAGAAAAATTCAGGTTCCATATACCCTACTCATTAAAGGTAGAAATATGTTGGATGTGGTATCCTAGGCTACTTGGAGAAAAAAAAAAAGGGAGGTATTGTAGAAGGTAGTTATCAAAAAAAAAAATCAACAACCTGAAAAGGAGGGGAAATGATCTCTAATGTATAAGTTTGTGAGGATAAGGTGAGGTGGTATTTGTAAAGATAACTACCAAAGTGCCCGGCACAGCTCTTCATAAATGATAGCTTCTTTTCCCCTTTATAAAAACAGATTTTTTATTGAAATATAGTTGATTTACAATGCTGTGTTAATTTCTGCTGTACAGCAAATTGATTCAGTTATACATATACATACCTTCTTTTTTACATTCTTTCCCATTATGGTTTATCACAGGCTAGTGAATATAGTTCCCTGTGCTATACAGCAGGACCTCGTTGTTTATCCATCCTATATATGATAGTTTACATCTGTTAATCCCAGACTCCCAATACAACCCGCCCCCACTCCCCCCTTTAACCTGAGCCTGAAAATGAATAAGTTGAATGGGGATTTGAATTCAAATCCGAGACTGATGTAGCCGCTTTGCATGATGTTGTACTGTCTTTAAGGGGGCAAGTCTGCCCCAGTCAAGACCCCTCCTTAACTGGCTCTTCTGGGTGTGTCCCATCACCCTCTGTCCAGGCTCCAGCCGCCCCTGAGGCTCCACTTCAGAGACACCCGCTCTGCTTGGCTCTCCTGGGGAATGTCCGGACTGGTGAGGTAGACACCACTTTTATTTGGATCTTGACAATTTTCTTCTTATTTGTAAAACACTGTGATAAAGTAACTTTGTGTCTAAGACAGACAGCTTATCAGACATCTCATCAGGGAAGAATAACTGTCAAGGCACTTATTTTTTTTTTTTTCAAGATAAAAAGGTAGAGATGGACTCTTATTATGATGTAAATGAGCTGACTGGCAGGAACTTGCTCCCTGGGAAGGTTGGGGAAGGGCTTGACTACAGGGCTCTAGAGGTGGAGATTGCAGACACAGGTCTGTCAGCCAAGGAAGTGATTAAAGACTGGACCACTCATCCTACCCGATACCTTGAACTCCACAGTGCAAATGGGTTCCTGCAGTCAAAATGAGAGAAGAACAAAACAACGTGGGCACACAGTTTTAAAGCCTTACTGTGTGCAAATAACTTTGCTAAGTACTTCATGGGGGAGAACAAGGTGAGGTTATTACAATCATGTTGAAAAGACACATTTCCTTATAATTTTATCCTGGGGACTCAGGCATAAAGAACATGGTACAGACAAAGAATCAGGAGAAATGATTTAGGTACTAAGAAAGAGAGATGGTGATTTAATCTATTAATCGTGTGTGTGTGTGTGTGTGTGTGTGTGTGTGTGTGTGTGTGTGTTAACAGTTCCCAGGCTTTAAGGAAGATGGGGGACTAGGGAGAAACCAATTCTGGAGACAAAGAGGGTGAGACACCTGTCTCTGCCACTTACTAGCTGGGTGACCTGGGGAAATTTTCTTAACTTCTCTGAGTCTGAAGTTACTCGAATATAAAATGGGTGAGGGTCACAGAATTGTTAGAATCAAATGTGAAGGGCCTCCTTCCACTTCTCCTCTTGTCCCCCCAAGGAGTCACACTGAGACGCCTTTCTGCAGGTCTCATTTTGCTCCTTTCCTCTAAACCACCATCATTTTTCCAGCAACCTAAGTGAACACACTTAGGATTAATTCTTCACCTATTTCAAGGGTATAGGGCCCCCACCTTTTCTGGGGTAAGTACATACTACAAGAAACATCCCAGTTACAGAAATGTTAACTGTAGAGCATAGAATTTGGAGGCAGAAAACTCGGGTTTGAGCCTGGTTTTGCCAATTACATGGTGTGTAGTCTTGGAACCATCACTCAACTTTCCTGAGCTTGGGCTCCATCATTAGTAGAATATCAGACTGTCGTAGCACAGTGAGAGAGAGGAAACCCAGACATGGAGATAAAAGGTAAGAGAGATCACTCGATGAATCTAGTTGAGAGCAAAGTCAGAGGCGGTGGGGATGGAGACAAGATGACAGAAGCAAACAACAACAAAAGCAACAAATTCTTAAAGAAGAGCAGACAAGACCATTCCACTGGCCAATGTGGGGACCTGGGCAGGGGAAGAAGTCAAGTGTGGTTGGCAGGTCTGCATGAACAGGGAGAGGAAGGCAGGTGGGAGGGAAGGGAGATGTTTGGAGACAGAGACTGGGTTTCAGGGTAGATGTGCTGAATCATAATGCAGCAGGGTGTTCGGTTAATCATTTAGGCTGCCTTGGCATTAGGGATGTAATTATGGATTGCCTTTGCATTGACGTGATAGCTGGAATGAGTTCTCCAGAGCAGAATGGTATAAAGAAAGGGGAGCACAGAGTTCTAGCAGCCATTGCAATGGGATGAGGCGAACATGAAGCCAGTGAAAAGTGCAGAGAAGCAGGATTAGAGAAATATGAAGTGACCAGCGTGGTGCATTGCCCTAAAGCCTAGAGACCAAAGCAGGGGAGCAGAGGATGATAAATATGGGGGGAGGGTTAGTGGAGAGAGAGACACTGTTAAGAGCAGTAGAGATACGGAGGAGAAGAGATGGAGGAAAGGTGCCTGCCCAGACCATGGGGTAACCATGGCAGCCTTAAAGGGCTTTCTCTGTTCTGCCCTTGCCCTTGAAGGCAGGCCAATCAGCCAAGCTCTTCACACCCAGTAAAAACAAGAACAGCCCCCATAGGCTTTGTATGCTGGGTTTTCTATGAGCTTTTATTCTCAGAACGGATCCATTTGCCCGATCATAAAAGAGGTAGAAAATGCTTACTTCAGACAACTACTCAATATCTACTGCCCTAACCAATTTCCCATGTACGTTTATAAGCCAAGTTGCCATTTTCTGCTCCTGTGCCCATTCTCCCCTGGTTTCTTAGTCTAGTGTGGATGGCACCTCCAGTTTCCTCGCATTCTGGCTTCTTCAGATTTACCTCCTGACGTTTTGTATCCTGGCTTCCCTTACTAGCTCCCGGGCAACAAAGCTCCAATTGGTGCCTCTTCCGGGTCTGAGCTGGGAAGATACACACCAATCTATCTTCAGTCCAGTACAGAATCCACGTACAGGAGGATTAGGGATGAGTGTGAAGTGACGCTCAGAGGATATGTACGAATGCTGCAGCGTTTTGCTCCAGACAGAACGGCCAGGAGGAAAAACATTGCACAGAAGCGGCAGCCTCTTTTAGAAATGCTGGTTTGTTTTGATTTGTGTTTTCTAAATTGGAGGAAACATGAGCGTGTTATAAGGTCAAAAAAAAAAAATGTCAGAGGAAATAAAGAATTTAAATGTGTTAGAGAGCTGGAGAGAGAGTGAGCAGGCAGACGGCCTGGGAGAACATCAGCAGAGGAAGGTCTTAGAGGAGGAAACCCCATCTTGTATAAGGTAGTAAATGCCAATTATCCCCCAGGGATTGCTGACGGAAGAATGAGAGGATGGGAGTAGAGAGGGAATTATTGGGATGCAGGAGGAAGTTAGGTTCCTCCAAGTTTAGCCTGGGAATCTGGGATACATCAAATACAACAGAAGTGAGGAAGAGTGGGAGGGCTGGAAGAAGGCAGAAAGTTTCTCCAACACTTTCAGCATTTATATCCGTTAGCACATTAAGTTAGCCTAGCATTAACCTAGGTGTGTTCTCACGACTGAGAGAAGTTAAATAACTGTCCTTGACATCAAATTTTTGTCTGTGACCCAGCCAAAATTTGAATCTGGGGCTGTCTAACTCCATAGATTACATTTTTCCATTTATTTTTTTCTCTCCCCTTATTTACCCATGCTTCTTCCTGCTGCTGTCAACAATTTTTTTGTCAGTGAATTTAAATAAGGTCAAGTGTTCTTTTATGGAGTCCTGAGCTACCAGCCAAGAAAAGTCTTTGCAAACCAATAAATAAGAAACTGATTTTATTTTTTGGAATCAATGAAAATACAAATCAAAAAGTTTCTTCCTCTTGGATTTCCTTCCTCAGCTGAGTGCCACCATGTTTCCAGTAGATCAAGTTGGAAATCTACGAGTCATCCTGGACTCCTTCCCACAGGGCACGTCCCATGACACTACCTCCTAAACATCTCTAAAATCCAGCCCTGCTCTCCCTTCCTGGTTCATAGCCCCAACTTCACTTACCAAGAAGGCCTTTATGTGCTTCTCCAGCTTTTCTTCTTGCTCATTCTTATCTCCCTTCTCCCTCCCCACTATCTTACATGGCCTTAGACTTTAGGATCTGTTTCTTATCCCTCAAATTCTTCTGTACTCCCATGTTCATGATCACATGTATCCCACTTTCTGAGAGACCATCTGGCTCCCTCTTCTGTCCTGGTACACCTGTCTGACAAATATCTATTTGATTTTCAATCCCTTCTAAGGAGGCTTTCTTGACCTATTATCTTCTTCTCTCCCCTCAAGAGAATTTTATTCAAGTCCTTGTGCAGAATTCCATGAGAGAATCTATAACATACCTTTGCACCTACTTGCTTGTGCATCTCCTACTCTTACTAGCCTGTGAGCACCTTGAGTGCAGAAGCATTCCAATTCATCTTTGCATCCCAGGGACTGGCACATCTGTGCTGAATGAAGAAATGAATGAATCAATCAATCAATCACAATTGACCTTTGGCTGAACAACCATATATTTTTCTGGTCTACATTGGGATTTGTCATGATGTTGATTGGAATGAAAACCTTTATAAATACAAACTTAAAACTCTTACAAAAATTCCTTTTTTGTTTTGTTTTATTTTTTGGATGCTTTGAGCTGCCCATCAGAAACTTGAGTGGGCAATTAACATGATAGCCCCAGTGATTACTCCCGGATTCTGCAGCCCCTTAGTGGTAGGAAATAGAGGTCTTGGGGAGACTTTGTGTGTATTTCCTTATTAGGAAATCACAGTGATTTTTATGAAAGTCACAAAGGGAATGTTCTTACTGAGAAATCACATGCTGTAACTAATGAGGAGAGGAAAAAAATACATATTTTTAAATCTCACATACTAACACATCCGACATAGCAATAGCTTGCAGTAGTGTGTCTCTTGTCAGTGTCAGAGGCCCTTTCTCAGACATTCTCTTATGTAACCCTCACAATGGGTAGGTAGTTTTTACATGCTTAACAGGTATGGAAACTGAGGCTCTGATTTCTTAAGTGACTTGTCTGAGAACATGCAGTGATGAGGAGGGAGCCAAGACACCAGCCCAGGTCTGATTCCCACTGCTTCAGAGCCATGCCTCTTGGAGATGTATACACCATATATTGAAATCCAAATAAACAAACTTAGATGTTAGTATGAAATCATTTACATGACTACTGAAAAACATGATAGAAGCTCCTTGACTCTCCTTGATACTCTTTTCAACAAATCCTTCAAAAAATATTTTTAAATGAAGGGAAGAAGGAGGGAAATAAAGTTTAGGACACAAAATACTCTGGTCCTAGTCCTGGCTTTGGTGACAAGTTCACTGTTTGACCTTGAGTGAGTCAGTTCAGACTTGACCCCAGTCAAATAAGGTGTGTGAGCTTAATAATTTCAAAAGCACACCTGTCTCTGACTAGCTTATGTTATGGGAAAGCAGATGGCAAAACTCAAGTAAAGAAAGATTCAGGATATCTTCTCAATGACCAGTTCTTAGAATGGGAAGAATCCACAGGTAGGGATGCTAGCATCTGGTCAGCACCCAGCACCCCTCAATGTTCATTTTTAAATCAATAAGTGAATTCATGAATCAGTTATCTATTCTTGCATTTTTAGTAGGGTTTTATTTTCAAGAAATGTGTCTTCCTGTGGATGCTTCTTATACATTGCAAGTGTCCTGGTATCTACCAATATGGGCAATGTAAATTGCTGGTATCAGGATAACATTAAAACAAGGCAAAAGAAGTTGTACAAAAGGGAGCAGAATTAACAGCAGATATCAGAGAGTGACACCTCAGGTCAGCCAAGGCAGAAGGGCAAGTGTCAGGAGGGTAATTATGAATCACTGAGTGAAGGAAAGTTGATATCTTTTTATTATATATTTTACTTACAATCAAATCTCGTCTTCCTTTAAAGGCAAGGATGTTGTGAATGTTACTTTTCTTCTTGGCAACTGTAAAGGAAAAGTGAATCCACATGGCTTAGGAGTTCAGTGGAAGAGTCTTTTGAATGGCTCCATATTGACCCCAATACCATGTACAGAATTCTTCCCTCCATACTATACACCATAATTACTATTGGAAGATGCCAAACTCTGTTTATTTCTATAATGCCTACCTTTCTGATCTTAATTACGTACTCAATATCTCTTTCTGATCCTAGCTATTGATAATAATCTCTTTGATTGCTATTAATTCAATTGATCAGTATTTAAGCAAGATTTGTGGGTCAAGAGATTGATTCAAAACATTTAGACAACATGTTCCAATATGTAGTCTGTTCTGGGCACTGGAAGTACATTGGTAAATATGCACACAATCTCTTGTCCTTGAGGGCTTCTCTAACTAATAAAGAAGACAAGTGTGTAAAATCAAATGCCGTTTAATGTGATAAGTGCTGTGATAAAAATAGAGTGCATGGCACAGTGAGTCCTAAAAGAAGGGTTACCTAATTCAGAATGAGAGGGTTTAGTCAGCACAGACCATCATGCGATGATCACAAGCAACCCTAAAATTTTAGCGGTTTACAATAAGCCTGAATTTCTTGCTCATTTCACAGAATGATCACAGATTGATTTAGGGTTGATTCCACAACATCTTTATTCTGGAGTCCAGGCTAAAGAAGCAGCCCCTGCCTGGAACATGTAGATCAGGAGACAAAGAGAGCATGTGGTAAAATGTCATGATGGCTCAGAAGTGCTACTTGTCACTTTCTGTTACATTTCATTGGTCAAAGCAGGTCACATGGCCAAGGGCTGGATTTGTTTAATGCACCACATAGAGGTGTCTAATAAGGAGTGGCACTGAATATTTTAAAAAATAATAGAACCTACCACAGGGAAAATACCCTTCATCAATTATGGTTGGAGCATAAGGTAAGACAGAGGGTTAGTGAGAAATGATATGAAGGCAGAAAATAGATAATGGGGAGTTTATATTACTAAGAAGCTTGGCCTTGATCCTATGAACAATCATGCAATTGGTAGGTTTTTGCCTGGGGGAGAGGGAAGTAGTGTAGTCAGATTTCCAGTTTAAACACATCATCTTGTCTATGTTGTGGGAAATGGTTTGTAGGCAACATGCTGCTGGCAGGAGCAGAGGAAGAGAACACTCTTGAAGAGTTGATGGAAATATGAACTCAGGCAGTGAGATGGGGATGGAGAGGAAAAGAGAGAAACGAGAGCTTGAAGAGGCATGTGTCTTTGACTGCACCTTATGTAGTTTTGATCCACTCATAAGATGTACTTTTCTCCATGAAATGATACATTAACACTAGTAAAATGTCTGCTTTATTTGCAAAATACAACAAAGGAGACA
This sequence comes from Balaenoptera physalus, assembly GCF_965194825.1. Taxonomy (NCBI): domain Eukaryota; kingdom Metazoa; phylum Chordata; class Mammalia; order Artiodactyla; family Balaenopteridae; genus Balaenoptera; species Balaenoptera physalus. Next base: position 89,048,113 of record NC_138894.1, on the reverse strand, counting down.
CATAATACTTGGTGGCAGGATCTATGTAGCCCTGCAGATCTGCGAGAGTCTTTGACTGTTTCATGGAAGCTCCTGCAGGTGCAGCATTGATGAGAGATGAGAAACCACAGCCAGATGTGCTCCGTGGTACAGGACCCACCAAAAGAGGGCCCATTTGTTTGCACAGCATGTCACAATTCACTAACTGGAGCTGTGGCAGCCATAGAGGCTTTGGAGGGAGAGAGACTTGAAATTTAGTCTACAAGCCAGTAGACCCTGGTCAATTTATGTCATTTCCATGAATCAATTTTCTAATCTATAAGGAAGGAAGGGGGTAGGTATGAAAGTAGGGAAATAAAGAAGAAAGAAAGGTTGTATTAGAGTTCTCCAAAGAAACAGGCCAACATCAGAGAGAGAGAGAGAGAGAGATTTAGTTTAAGGAACTGGCTTATGTGACTGTGGAGACTTGGCAGGTCCAAAATCTGACGGAGTGGGCTGGTAGTCTGGAGACTGGAAAGAGTTGCAATTCAATTTCAAAGGCCATTTGTTGGCAGAATTTTTTCTTGTTCAGTGGAGGTCAGACTTTTGTTCTATTCAGGCTTTCAGCTGATTGGATGAGGCCCATCCACATTATGAAGAGCAATCTGCTTTCCTCCAAGTTCAACCAATTAAATGTTAACCTCATCCAAAAAAGAACACGTCACAGAAACATCACAGAAACATTTGACCAAGTATTTGGGCTATTTGACACATGAAATTAACCTTCATAGAAGGGGAAGGAGAAAGAGAGAGAGAAGGAAAAGAAAAATGTTTAAATGTGATACTCTCTGTTAAAGGTCCAGGACCTGGTAGTAGCTCATCAAATGATAGCTTATTTTAGTATTGTTATTATCCTTATATTATTTTTATAATCCATCCTTATGTCACAGATAATGAGGTTGGGATTTGGAGATGTTAAATCCCCTGCCCAAAGACATGCAGGCTCTTCCTTTCCTCTGTCCTGTTGAGGTCATTCAATCAATCATTGGATGCTCTTGGTCATTTTTCAGCCTCTGGCTCATTCTGAGATGGGCAGAATACTTAGGTTTTCTATGTAACTGACTTAAGTCCCCATTCAGCAGGACCAATCAGAATGATCAACTGAGAGTACAATTGAATTCATTTGTAAATAATAGAAACAAACACTGACCTAATTTACATTGTTGAGTCAGGCTCCAGAGCTCCCAGCTCTGCTTAAGGGGAGCTAAGACTGCCAATGGGCTTTGTTTCATGCGGACATCATCAATTCATTTGCTGATTTAACAGGACATGATGAACATATACTATAATGTTATATGCCTAGCACCGGGCTTGACTTTGAAGGGACCCAGAAAAGTAGAGAACACAACGAGTATTGAGTTCTTACTTTCCCCGCGTATTATTGACATGTATGACCTAATTTTATCCTCATTTTATTTTAAGCTGGATTCAGCTTTGGGAGATATGAGTCTTCCTGGTTTGGTTTGTTTGTTTGATGAGCAGGTTGTAAAAGAGCAGGGTGCTGCAGTCCTGTCTCACGATGACACTGATGAAAAGTGGAAACATTGGCATAAGAGTTAAATTGCTGTCCTGCACAAGCAGTGTGGAGTGGGAGTTGCAGACAGGTCAGAGTACCAAACACCCAGGAAAGTGGTGAGAAGGGAGGGGGCGTGTGCAGCGTTATATAGATCCCTAAAGACAGGTTAATAAGAACTAGCCCCTCTGGAGGGCCAGAGAGGTCCAGGGACGAGCCTGATTCATCCTGCTCGTGAGTAGCAAAGCCAGAGCAGAACATCTGCAGACACCAATGTGATGTGCTCCCTCCGGCTTACACCCTAGCATCCCTCCCACCAGATGCAACCCTGCCCTGCAGCTGTTCCCTGAAGACAGCGGGGCAGTGCTGTGGCTAGAGAACAAGCTTTGAATCAGAAAGAATAAGCTTTTGAAAGAAAGAAAGCCTTGAGTCCCAGAGCCCTGCTGTACATTTGCTGTGTGCTCTTAGGTAAGCGACCTGCCCGTGCTCTAAAATGCGGATAAGCATCCTGACTTTGCAGAGCTTGCCCTAACAAATGATTGCGTGACTGCAGATAATAAAGCGCTCAGCCCAGTGCCCAGCACATCCTAGATTTGGTACTTTCTCATCCCAGTCATGTACAGCACTCTTAGGGAGCTATGGAAATGACATTTCTGCTTTATCAAGAATTCAGCTATTATTACCGCTCTCTCTGGGGAAAGCCATCCTCTTTTGATCTGAGATTGACAAAGAAGCCATTCTGAGAAGGACTAATTACAGAACACATCCAGTGAGTGCCCCTCTCCGCCCACACACAGTTATCGGAGCTGTGCTGTGACTTGCAGCCAGCCTTGCCATGTGGCCCCAAACTTATGGTACCTGTTGGCAATGGTTGCCCATAGCAACAATCAGCTGGGGAGGGGAGCTGTGAGGATGGAAGTCACTTATAGTGTCCGTGTTTGATTTTGCTCATAAATTCTTTTGTTTTTTATGTGTATACAGGTGAGGGAGGGTGTAGTTGAAAGTGAGGGAAGTACCATGGGGAGCAGTTGGAAGGGTACTTCCTGTCTGTGCTAATTGTAATGCATAACTTCTAAAAAAATAAAAATGTCCACCTGGGAAACTGCTTATGCCATTTATTTGCAAATATGTATGTAGGTAGTAAAGACCCCTGTTTCATTTCACTCCAATTCATCCTACTCCTTTTCAGAGAATAGTTCTGTGATTCTCTGAGCCTTTGAGAAGGTAAACTTGGAGAGAAGCAAAGCTGAAGCAAGGATGATACAAGAGGACATGAAATCACACAGAAACTTCCACCACAGGGAGACACAAAGATGATAAAAACAGTTCCATGGGTGCTTGCAACGGGAGCTGGGAGGGTCTAGGGTTTACCTGCTCTACATAAAGAGAGCGAACAATGAGGGGCTTTGCGTCATCAGACCGTCATTCCTGAAAGCTTGTTGGGATTTACTAGGAACTTCTCTAGGTGGTACAGCTTCAGGCTAGTTGCCAGCCTGTCAGCATCTCAGGTCCCAGTACTTTCATCCTGTTGGATGGGAATAGCTCTTATCCTGCCAGGTTGCCATAGGATTCGCTGCAATATACAAAGTTCCCAGTACAATGCCTGGCTGCCTGGCTTCTTTTTGTTTGTTTTTGTTTTGTTTCTTAGGTTTGTGCATCCAGAGAAAAACAATTGCACCTTTTTTCCCCTCAGTAATGCACCCTATTTTTTTTTTTTTTTTCTTTTTACTGCCTGGCTTCTTGTGGCACTCAACAGATGCAAATTTTGTCCCTTTAAGGGACTCCGACATTGTGAAGGAGAGTGTCAATGAGCTGAGAGTCAGAGAAATTTCCTGCCCATCTTTCTTGCCTGTTCTACACATGGCGTTCCCATCCGCTCCTTTCCAGACTTTGCCTCATCCTGGCTCCATGGGGATACAGATGAATCTTTGTGCCTTCTGAGATGTCCTCTCCTGGTCTGTAAGTAGAATTCACGGTGCCCACGCCTGTAGGCTGGATATTCCTGAGGACGGGGTGAGCTGACCTGCACAGATCACTTCCTGGTCCCCTGGTCAGGATGCAGCCTTCACAGCAAAGCATGACATCACAAGGAAGAGTGGTCTGAGATTCCGTGACTATGGGGAGAAAGTCTTGTGAATGTTACTGCTTTTCAACCTAAATAAAAACATCCTATGAAGGAAAAAGCTCAGTTCACGTAGGAGAAAAGGGACTGCAGTGACTTTGGGGTATAGTGGGGAGAGCAAGGAAGGGAAATCTGAGATGAGAGAGAAAAGCTGAAAAATGCTTCTGCCTAGAAATTTCCATTTCCTCCAGGACCCTAAAGAACTTGATCTGACCCCATTTTCCTTTGGGTTTGTTATTTTTAATAAAGGCCTTTTCTTTCTTATCAATTAATCTTTTTATTAGAAAGTTAAAGAAAAGTAAAAAGAAGACACTAGAAACATGCCACCATCTGGATATACCTCTGAGCATATGTGTATCTTCAAGTTTGTATCTCATGAGTATTTTCCCAAACATTAAATATTATTTGTCAATATCTTTGCCAATTTCTACATTTCTACTGTAGTTTAACATTTTTTTCATTTGTGTACAGAATCTTTGAATTTTCTTTGAAATTCCTCCTAATGTCTTCACCGTGTTCTTTGTCATTGTTTTGCTATTTTTTCCCCCACTGGCTTATTCAATTTGGATTTTAAAGTTTCAGGATGTGCAACATTTTTAGTTTGTATATATTCAAATTTATTCTTCTTCTTCTTTTTGATTTGTTTTTCCATTGTTATTAGAAGCTCTTCCTCAGCCCAGTAACAATTAAATAGTCAATTAAATTATAAATGTGCATTGGATTTAATTACTCAGCAGGAATGTATCTTAGTGTACAACATGAGGTAAGAATTAATTGTAATTTAAAAAGTCTTAGCAAAATTTGTAAGCATATTTTATTGACTAACATACTAGATTTTTATATGCAATAGGAGTAGTTTGACTGCTGTACTTTTTGTGCCATACTTTTTACTGCCAATTTTTCACAGCTACCATACTCTTAATTTTGTAGCTATATAATGCGTTCTTGCATACGATAAATCAAGTCCTACATTTTGCCCTTGTTTTCCAATTTCTCCCCTGCTCCTATTCATTAGTTTTTCAAAATGAAATTCAGAAACATTTTGTCTTTTAAAAACTCTAGAATTTTGATATAAATTGTGTTGTCTGTAAATTAATCTGGAAAAGACTGATATTTTTGCATCACGAATCACTTATTATTGTATTATTATTGTATTGTGGGTCTCAATCACATGATGATCTCTCCTCTCAAATACTCTGAGCAGTATCCATTCCTGGTATTTTTCCCCAAATCAGTGCTCAGTATCTAACCCCATGCCTTCCATGCAGAAAGTGTTCATTACATATGAGACAACAGAGCTCCAGGAATAAGAAACCTTTCTGGCAGTAGTTCTACTAGAATCCATATATCTAGAATTATCTAACCCCATAATCCATGACAATTTCTAAAGCATATGTATTTTTTCAGTGTGAGTTGATCAATTATATTTATCCTGAAGGAAAAATAATCAACATATCAAAGTTTTGAGAAAATTATCACTTTCCAGAAACACCTCCCTTTCCCCTCCCCAGAATATCTGTGTAAACAGCACACAGCACATTGCATGAAATTTTTCACTGTGGCTCCGTATTTTACATTTATGAGTGGATTAATGCTGATTATGTAAAAGATTTTGGTATGAAACTTCATAAAGATACATTATACTTATCTGAGCCCAATTCCTCAGAAACTGACATGGGGAATTCTTACTACAGCATACTGAATGACAATGATGTTTAACAATTTAGAAGACCAAGCGAATAGCATCGTCTTGACCAAGAGTTGGAAGCTACGTCCATCTCCCCTGGGCCTCAGTTTCCTCACTGGGGAAATGTTGAGATTGGATCCAAAGATCAGTGAGGTACCCCAAGCCAGTTATTTCTCTGGAGTTGTTTCTTCCCCTGGGAAAGGAAGTTAATCTCTAAGGGGATCTTCCAACACTGGCATCAATAAGATTATATCTAAAACTGGGACGCAGCTCTCAGGGGACATCCCACCCCCTGTCCTGGGGGTGGCTGAGTAGAGACAGAGCCACTAAGTTTGCTAAACTTAACGTCATGACAATCCGCAAAGTCATGACAATCCGCAAAGTCATGACAATCCGCAAAGTCATGACAATCCGCAAATTCATGGACGTGGCCTGCATCTGAGTGCCACCCAAACAAAACCCAGAACAATTTGAAATCACCTTTTTCATAAAGCTCTGATAACACTCTTGGACTGACATTGTATTTTCCTTGTTAAAAGAAAAAAAAAAAATACACATGTAAATCACAAAAGCCAAATGGCTTATGATTGTTAAGAAAATGAAGATGGAACCAAGCACCCGGCCGTACACAGGTGTCCTCCTGAATCTCTTCATCTTCTGGAAGCCTGTCCTCAGCTTCCTGCTCCTGTGAAGTGACCTCTTCCGGCCCCTCCTTCCAGAACTCATGCCTGTTTCACTGACTCAGGCCCGTGAGGACAAGCTCTCACTATTCTCCGACCTCTTCTCTTCCTTTGATTCACTCTCCAGTTATATGGCAAGTACCCAAAGGTAGATCCCACATCAAATGATTCCCTGTGATGCCCAAGTGCCCTGAAGTGTGTCTTCACATAGTAGACTATGAAAAATACATGTCAAACAGGGGAACATGCTATATAGTTTAATATTTAATGTCTATATGTTCTCCAGATATTTAAGAAAGGAAAACATCTCCAGAAATGAAGGAGAATGGGGAGATGGAAAGAACAGGGGTGGGTCAGGCTGACTTGGGTATGAATTCTGCCTTCACCCACTGGCTGCGGTGAATTACCTAATCTCTCTGAAAGTCGTTTTCCTCATCAAGGAACAAGGGCTATGGCAGTGCCCGTCTCAGGGGTGGTTTGTGTCATGTGTTTAATACAGTATAGGGCCCAGCAGGGAGGGCTGGCATCTCGGGGACTCAAGGCCACCTCCTGTCCTTTCTCACTTTCACACACTGTGCTCAAGGAGGACGTTTTGCTGGAGAGGATGCATTTTAGGAGCTCAGCCTGGTGCCGGGCATTTGTAACATTCCCCACTACACGAGGGCCTCCTGCGTTCACTCACCCCTCCGTCACTAGAAGGTTGATAACAAACCCACTGGAATGTGCAGATTACGGAAATGCCCTCCTGGAATTTGATCAATGCCTGTGAACGAAGCACCGATTCTTTGGCCCAGGGATGGACCAGTGCAGCGGGCTCTCAGCCTCTCTGACGACTCTGAAATGCCCTGGTCGGCCCTCTGTTCCCACACACCCACCACGGCTGCCTTGTGCTATAGTAATCCTGGGGTATTTTCTTCTGCCTCAGTCATCTGAATCCACATGGGCGAAGGGGGCAGACACATGGCTCTGCCGCTCTCCCTCCGCCCTCCCTTTCAGCTTCAAGCATGTACCTACTGTGCCTACTGTGTGCAGACCCTGTGCTTGGCGACAGTAGCAACAAAGATGAACTGTGCCCCGTCCTGCTCCCCCGCCCCCCAAGCAGACTGGCTGTTGAGGTGGAACTGAGTTTTGACGTAGATTGGAAGGAAGACTCACACAGCTCAGGGTGATGGGAGGTGCAGGCACTTTGGGAGCAGAGGTTAGAGTAATTACCTCTACCTGGAAATTTTCAGAAAGGATACAAGGGATTTACCAGGAGGCAGGGGTAGAAGGAGAAGGTCATGTCAGGCAGACCGTATGATATGTATAAATGCACAGCAGACTTCCCCATAAAGAGGCAATTACGGTTAAAGCATGTCGAAAAGGATTTGCATTCTCAGAAAAGGGTTCAGTTGTCTTTGTAATGACCAAATACTGGTGCAATCATGGTACCGATTAAATGATCACCATCCTTATATGCATTTGAATTGAATCTTACACTTGATTCAAAACACTTCAGGATATGTGGCATCATGGAAAAAAAGAACACGGGCTAGGAATTCTTTCCACCCCTTACCATTCATGTGATCAAGATCAAGTTTAACCTCTCTGACTGCATTTATTTACTGCTCAGTAGGAATGATCTGAGGCCTCCCTTTCAGGACTGCTGTCAAGGTCACAGGTGGTTTATAGTTAGAGCACATTATGTGGCCCATGATGGAGACAGCCCCGCCCCTTCATATACTGTGCAGACACAGCATGAACAGGACAAATCACCAATGCCGATTGCAGAGACATATCAGGTATGGTTGAAAGTTCTCCGTCCAAATGCTGCTTGAGCTCTGCTCCTTATTATAGAACAGTCAATTCCACCACCTCCTACGGCAGCACTATTTTTCTTCAGGAGATTATTCTTCAATTGATTTCACAGTCCTCCCTGGTATATTATCCCCCTGGCTATGACAACGTGCAAACTCTTATAAAGACATTCAATACTGCCATCAAATGAAACTGTATCATTTGTATCCAAAGGTGAAATAAGCACTGTTTTTGGAGGTGAAAACAATGGAGTCCCCAGAATAAAGCTATAATCAGCATGAACTGTAGCCTTTAATTGTCTGGGAAGGCGAGAAGTACTCTTTAAAATGAAACACTAGACAATCTCAATCATCCATAGGAGAACATCCCTCCACGCAAGAAGACAAAGGCGTGCATGTTTATTACTTATGACTGCAAACACCGGAGCTCAGCGTTAATACTTCTTTTCTTCTTTCTTAGGTTACTCTTGCTGATTGATATCTTAAAAATTGTCACCGAGCTTCCTGGGTATAGGGGACACTGGGGTATACAGAGCATTAGATGTGCCCCAGAGGGGAGAAAGATTTTCCAGCAGAGATGGGCTCACTCTCCTTATGGGTTTATGATTTGAACAATAGATTATAACAACAGTAGGTCTGTATGTTAGGAGGGACAAGCACTCTGGACTTTGATGATGTTGATTATTATTTATCGTGTATTTCATATTTGTTTTTTTCTAAATTGAGTTGCTTGCATCTCCTCCTCATTGCTTGTACTGTGAGCTCCCGAAGGGCAGGGACTATGTCTTGTTTTATTTCTTAACATCTTTTTATCTCATTTAATCTTCTCAGTAAACCAATGAATAGGTGCTGATACTGACCCATTTTACAGATGAAGAAATTCAGGCTCTGAGAGGAACAGTAAGTGGAATACACCACACCAGGTCTGCTGGGCTTCAAACTTCTGCATTTATTGTTCCTTCTGCTGAGAATGCTTTTTCCCTATATGTCCACCTGGTTGCTGCTTTTTCAGCCTCCAGGTCACAATTCCGAACATACTTCCTCAGAAGTGGAGGGCCTGGACCACCTGGACCACCCAGCTAAGGCAGCCCCAAGTCTCTCCTTCAAATTATCTTATTTTATCTTCCTAGTCTCCTTGGTATAGGATATCGTCTTATTCATTTATGAGTTTGTCTCCCATCACTAGAATCAAATCTCTATCTGGATGGAGACTCTGTCTCATTTGTTGCTCTAACCCCAGCATCTAGATAATGCAAGATATACCTTGAGGGTTTGATAAATACTTGCAGACTGACCCCCTCTGTCTACTACACCAGGCAACTTCTTTTCTTCTAGTAGAACTTCTAGACAAGTTCTTTGTCTTCTAGGCTTCAAGGACTTGTCTGGTATAAAGGGAAATGAAGAGGCTGCAAAGTTAAAGCCTCTGCTCCTTTGACACAGAGGAAACTTGCTCTGATTTTCTTATCCTCCGAAGATGAAAATTACAACTTTGCTCAGGAACTTGTCCCATTGTAACTGCCCTGCCAGGAAATTCTTCTCCAGATCTGACCTAAATTTGTCCAGCTGTGGCTGAACCTGACTTTGTCCTGGGTGGTCCTCAGTGGAGGCAGCTGGTGAAAGAGCTCTTTGTGTCCAGGGACACAACACCGCACTCAGACCATGAAAGGGAAGATGGGGCTTAACACATGGTTACAGCCTAGTTGAGCTATCCGGCTCCAGGGAGACAGCCAGGGTACAGTAGACAAGGCCTCAAAGAAAATCTGGGAGATCTGGACTTAGCTCCAGATCTTTGCCTACCTGCTGGGTGACCTGGGCTAAGTCATTAACCTCCAGGAGCTTCAACTGGTCCTCAGTAGCGTGCGTCCTAACACCTGCCTTACAGGTGTGTGAGACGATGGTGGTGAGCTGCTGTTTGTTCATTTCTTCATTTATTTAAAAAATGCTACTAACTCATAAGGGTTATGCGTCCAGGATAGAACAATGACCTGTCCAAGCTCACTGAGTAAATTAATGGTCCTATTCAGAAGATCTCTGTCTTCAGAGTCATGACACTACTTTTGTAATTCTCCCTCATCCTTCATACAGGTTTCAAGCTCCCTCTGACATTTTCAAAACAATAAAAGGAAAGGTTTTTGTTAAATAGAGGGACGGCTTCAAAGCGAGATCAGTGATAATCCACTGGGAGTTGCTCCCAGGAGGAGACTTCAGGCCTCAGGGCTCCCTGGTTGACATCTGTTCGGCTCCTTACATCTCCCGACAGCCCCACGGCTCCCGTAGCTGAACTCGCTTCAGGCCCCCTCGTCCCCAGCACTCCATGGAAACTGACAGTGTGGGAGCTGACAATGCAAAGGAACAGAATGGGCAAGGCTTCAGACGTGGGCTGTCTTGGCCTCTGTTGTGGGTACATGCAGTCTTTTCAAATACCTTCCAGCAAAGCAAACCGAGCTGTGACTGGTATTGTCACTGTTTCCACCTCAAATAAGCATGTTTTTCAAAATTTTACCTACAGGCAACAGACACAGAATAAATCCTTAGTGCCAGAAGGGACCTTAGCATGTCATACAGATGGGGAAGCTGAAAGGCACAAGTAGGGAGTGATTGGCTCACTGATTTTATGACAGGGTAGGGCTAGAACCCAGGTCCCTGATGCCCAGCTCTGGCTCCTTCCCACAGCACCATGCTCGGGCCACTAGATGAATCTGACACAGCAAATCTCATAGGCATATAAATAGTTCCCTGTTCCCATTTAGATTGGAATCACGGAATTCTTTAACCGTTGGATTCTAGTCATTGGTGTGGCATTTTCCTAAAGGTTAATTTATTACATCTTGCTAATACCACTGTGTTTAAGAGTGGGGGCTCTAGGGACCCTTAACAGGGTTTATAACCTGGTCATAACATCTACTTGCTGTGTGTCCTTAGGTGAACTATTGATACTTCATCTTTTCTGTCCCAATTTCCCCATCTACGAAATAGTGATAATAAACATAAGTTTATTGCCTCATAAAGTTGATGTATTAGATAAGTTACTAGACATTCACTGTTTAGAATGCCTGGCATTCAGTAAGCACTGAGTAAATGCTAACTGTTGTTTCTATCCAATAGATAAGGGAACTGAGATGCCCAGAGGCAATGTCAGAAGATGAATTAATGAAAATGTAGAAATTAGCATCAGGCTTTCCAGATTCTGGGTGCCATGACCTTTCCTCCATATAAATTAAATTAATAGAATCACAGAGCGTCAAGGAGAGAAATGGCTTTAGATTCTCTTCCGCCCGGTTTCTCTGCTGTACAGCAGGAGAACCAAGGCCCAGAAAGGAGCACTCCTGGCTTTGCACTGGAGCCACCTGAGGACAAGGCAGGGAGTGAAGCTTGCTGGGCCCCACTCTGAACCTATGGAATTTCTAGAAGTGGCACCTGAAATTTTGTTCTTTTAACAGTTATTCTCATGAAGCCAAATCAAAGCAGATTTATGGAATGGTGTTTGGGAGCCACTGAATTAGAGCATTCCAGCCTGGCTTAGAATACTTGGTTGATGGAATTTGTATCTCTAGACCAGTAATATACAAATGATCTTATTTTTACCTCTTTTAGACATATATTTATTTGTTTATATATTATATACTCCAGCTACTGCACCCAAAATGTCATGTTCATTATTGAACTGACACAAAAAAACACAAAAATGTCAAAAAGGAGAGGATACAGATCAACGTAAGTGGAAGAGCCAATATCGTCTTTCCACTACAATGGATCACCTTTGGGCATTGCCTGGCTGAGCGTGGCCCATTTTCCAGACCACAGCTCTACAAACCAAGAAATTATTTGTTGCAAGGCGCCAAGGGGCGTGTAATCAGACTGCTGCTCCCCAGTCTCCTGTCCTGTTCTGTCATCTCTGAATGCACAGCTGTGAAGGAGAGCCTGCTGTACTACCCCTGACGGTCCGGGCTTCTCCAAATGAAGGAGCCACCAAACTGGTCATCGGGATCCAATGTGAGTTGGGGAAACTCCCCAGAAGTCTCCCTATGCCCCCTTTCTCGCCCCTCCTCCAAGGACCGGTACTAATCTAATTGGTCAGGCACTGAGTCAGATCTACCAGTGGGTGGGTCACCATGCCTGCAAAGGTCAGACACATGGGCGTTGCTCTTCCTGCTTTGTCCACATCTGGCTAGAGGGGAAACTGACCTCAGGGCCGACTAGCCCTATGCCCTTCTACCTTTCTTCTTTAACTCCAGATATTCAGACTTGTGTTTAAGGATTTAAAGATAGCCACCTTCAGCCACAGAGTTACTTGAGCTCGGACTAGAATTGTACCCAGCACAGCCAACACTGCACTTTGTCAGCAGCACTTTGCTTTTCCCCTTGGGTAACTGGGTCAGGGAGACTTTGGCTCCCCAGTCCCACCATCAGTCCCTCCCTTTGCATCATCCAGATGGATCTCTGCTACTGCGTATTCTCTACCCACCACAGATCAGCCTGATTCCAGTAACACATTCCTAGTATACTTTTTAACAGGCATCTTAAGTTCCAAACTTGGATAGCGCAAATTCTGCTGGCCTTGAGTCAGATAATGTGGGTTTCACCACTGAATGCTTGGGTGACCCTGGATAAGTCAATTGATCTAACTGGATCTATGTTCTCATTGGTGAAATGAAGATACTAATAACCGCCCTGCCTACTTCATTTGACTGGTATGTGAGATGAATATGTAAAGAGGTTTTGTAAACAATCCCATCCAAATGAAAGGGATATGAGGCCATCAATGAAAAAAAAAGAAAATAACAAAATGACTTTTGTTTTTAATGCAATGCAATCTGAAACTCTGGGCTTTTTCTCTTTAAACAAAATTCTCATTGGAATGAGCATACTCAGAAAATTTGGTAAAGACCTTGAGAGAGAGGGAAACTTGATATAAGGAGGAATCATTTATTCTTCATTTTATGGTAAACATATCCTGAATCCCTATTACATGTCACACACCCTCTGCCAAGCACTAGAGAAAGAAATGGGAGTGAGACACGGTTCTGGCCCTCAATGGGCTCACAACCTAAGGGGGAGAGAGGGAGAAATAACCATGCCATCATAGTCCGATGTGCTAACTTCTGTGATGCAGATGTGAACCCAGAACTGGTAAGAGTAAACAGCAGGACCACCAAACCTTGCCTGGTATCATGGAGGATTTATCTGAAATAGATGCTGAAATACACAGAAGAGTAAATAAAACTAAAGGTGGGGAGGGAAGGTTCTGAATAGAGGGCAGGTCAGATGTCATGAATTTGAGATAAGAGAAGATGTTGCACCTGCCGAGATAAGAGAAGATGCTGCACCTTCAGAATTACGAAGGGTCCTGCATGGCTAGAGAGCCCTCTGTATATGGAGCCTCAGGAGGAAGGTTAAGAAGGATGTGGAACAGTGGAGGATTGAACGTGAGAAGCGATATGCTATTGACCTGTGTTTTAGAAAGATCATTCTGGAGACTTCTTAACTTAATGATGGATTGGTCTAAGCTCCAGGCAGGTTTTCCAAATCTGGCTGAGCTGTGAGATTCATTCAGGGAGCTCGTACTAAGTTCAGGTTCCTGACCCCATGTCTTCTAAACCTGAGTCTAGAGATGCGTCTTTTGAACGTGTTCCCAGGTAATTCAGGTGACACTGTATGAACCGAAGTTGACTTAACGGTGGCCCCTGAAATTATATGTCTGTGTCCTGCACCCCTGGCTTATCAATGTTACCTTATTTGGAGAAAGAGTCATTGCACTTTATCCTGGACTGTATGTGTGAGCCCTAAACACAACTACATATATCCTGAAAGATAGGAGATCAGGAGGGGGTAATGTGACCTTGAAGGCAGAGATGGAAGCGATATGGCCACAAGACAAGGAACGCCTGGGCCACCTGCAACAGGAACAAACTGTGCCCTTGAGCATACAGATTGCCTCTGGTCCTGCCGACTTCTTGATTTTACACTTCTGGCCTCTGGAGCTCTAAGTGAATACACTTGGGGTGTTATGAACCACCTAGCTTGTGGTCTTTTATTACAGCAGCCCTGGGAAATGGATACTTCAACCAACAGCAATTTCATTTTTTATTTTCTTAGTTTCATGAAGAAGGGGAAAATGGTGGCACAGACGGAAGCAAAACCTAATAAATTGTTAGATGGAGTTTGCTGAGAAAGCACATAGCAAACTGCATTGCAATAAAAGAACTTTTCAATCTGAGCTGCAGTGTAACCCTGACCTAGGCTGAGCTTTGGACACAGCATTCCTCTCCCTGCCCCTTTGTCTTGCACCTCGTTCCTAGGTACCCTGCTTTTGCTCACTGGGGCCGGAAGTGGCTACGAGGTGGGCAACCCTAAACACAAACAGACCTGTTTCCATCTCGTCGGAAGCCACACTCAGCAGCGCGCAAGGGGAAACTCCCAGTTACTGACTGTATGAAAACACAGGCCTTGGAGACGCAGTGGGCTGACCGGGCAGCTTCAACAGTTCTGCAACCTGACCCTCTCGCAGGTGCTGGGCAGGTCAGAATCCAGGTCACTGAGTCACCGGGGACCTTCTGGACAATCGTCAGGGACTTTCTCTATTCATTATGTTAGGCTATAAAAAAAAGCTTCCTTAATGGGCTGCGTGTGTGTGTGTGTGTGTGTGTGTGTGTGTGTGTGTGTGTGTGTGTGTGTGTGTCTGTTTATGTCACTGTGTGTGTGTTTCTGTTTCTGTGTGTAGTTCTCTGTGTGTGTATCTGGGTGTGTCTGTGTCTCTGTGTGTGTGTCTGTGTGTGTGTGATTTGTGTTCAGTTCCTTCCTAGGAGCCATCTATTTCAGAAGCACCTTTCATGATACTAAAGACATTTCCTGAGCATCTAGTATAGCCCCATTGAAGGCAATGAAGACACAGAAGAAAATTACACTCCATATCTGCCCTGAAAAATGTTCACAGCCTAGTGGAAAGAGACACAGTATCATGTTAAAGTTGAGGAAAACAACTTCGGATCCAGACACACCTCCATTCAAGTTCAGGCTCTGCCTTTCATTAACTGAGTGATTATTAGCAAGCTTCCTAAGCCCTGGAAGCTTTAGATCTGTAAAATGCAAATAATAATATCTTCTCTCTAGGTTGTTGAAAGGATTTCATGATTCGATATATGCAGAACCTGTGATGTAGTGTCTGCTGTATTCTAGGCACTAGTAAAAGAGATTTTACTATTATTTTATTTGTGCTGTAATAGAAGTGAGCAGATGATTCAGTAAACACAACAAAAAAGAAGGAAGTAAGCTTGGCAGAGTCAGGAAAAGCTTCCCAGAGTCATCAAGAACCAGGAAGCTGCCAAAACCTCTGGGGCATGGGGTCTAAGCAGGAAGAAGGGTTGAGTCTGGGAGGCAGAGTCATCTAGGATCCTGGCTGCCCTGTTAACCTTGACCATGCCGTTGATGGGAGAAAAAAAAATGACATGGTTTTATAGTTAATGTTAATTGAGAATTAACGTTATATTCCTCTAATTTCATACTCAGGAAACAGAAACTCCTCATTCAAATGGAGTAGTGTTTGGGACTTCCCTGGCAGTCCAGTGGTTAAGACTCTGGGCTTCCACCGCAGGGGTTGAGGGTTCGATCCCTGGTCAGGGAACTAAGATCCCGCATGCCACTTGGTGCAGCCAAAGACAAAACAAACAAACAAACAAAAACCCAGAAAGAACAAATGGAGTAGTGCTTGGCCTCATAAAAACACAGTGAACACGAATCACACAATTGAAGAATTAAGGTATTACTCTTCATTTTGGGAAGGAGCCGTTACACTTCAGAAAAGTTCCTAAAAACGATTTCTATCTTGTTTAGGGCTAAAGCATGAATAAAAGAATAAATGAAACACATTAAACATTTTTTTAAACCCAGCTTTTACAGAACACTCCCCTGATGAATTCCACATGTCTTAGTTTTTGCTTAAAAAGAATACCATAGTCTCACATTTTCTGAATGGCATAGAGCCATCATCACACACATGGGTTACTCAGTGGTGCCACTGGTGGCCCCAGTCTCAGCCATTTTCCCCCATGAAGTATCCCTGACTACACAGCTCTTACACTGGCCACATCTGCTCTTGTTTTGATCATAATTTTCCTCTTTCTTTAACTCCACAAATTGTGCTCCTGCTGAGACTAACCAGGGCTCAAAAAGTGTTTGATCTCGTGTAATCTTAAGCTGCATAACAGTGTTGGGAAGTAAGTTCCATTGTCCTCATTTTAAAGAATAGAAATCAACTCAGACATGACTCAACCAAGTACACACAGCTAAGAAATGGCAGATCAAATCTCAGTCTATTTGACTCAGAAATCCAATCTTTCCACACCAAAGCCTCTTCCATTTATGTTCACTCATTTATTCACTGAACAAATATTTATCGGGTCCAACTGGTGGACACCAGGCTAGATGATGTTGCTTACCCTTTTGTAGGTCTTCTTGCATCTTTCACGTATCTTGGTTCTCATTTACCCCCTGAGATTTAGCAGATTGTCCACTCTTTCAGATTCCTGAACTTGGATATTGGAGATCCGCCATCATTCTCTTCAACAGCATCTCCTATAACTTGGATTCCAGTTACCACCCAATCCTGGTATCTTTTCTCTGAATAATCCATTCATGGTGCCCCTACAGAGTACTGTGCTCAGATTCACATGCACTCATCCAAAATTTAATTGAGCCATGCAGACCTAAGCAACCTGTTGCTGCCTCACTCTGGGCTGTCTATCCCTAATTCAGGCCAAGAGGACTCCGCAAGATGGACTTTTAGTCTAAAGCAGCCTTGCCCTCCTGTCTTCAGTTACCTCCCTGACGTTCAGGAGGCCCCACAGATAGAATGAGAACGAGGCATACCAACACAGAGAAGACTCATCAGACGTGAAAATCATCCCCAGCCTCGGAACCCACAGACCTCTGAATGTTTTCTTCCATCAGCTCAATTCACTGAGCTGCAGATTCCACAGTCTACTGTTTTATTAGAACTTTCTCCAAACACTTCAGTAAATCTCAATGTACTGCTCTTCTGAAAAGCCCAAATGCTCATGGCAGAGATATTTAATCACGGCGCACCATGTTTTCAAATGAGATGAGGGGAGTGAAAGTAAGTATTCCATAATTCATGGTGGGCACCCTTTCAGAAAACGTTTTCATTAAGAATTTGATGAATCGTCTAATCATACTGCACACACAGATGACTCAGAATAGAAGATGCACAGGAGGAAAAAGTTCAGAATACTTTCAGAGGCCTTTCCCCATCTAGAATGAGATGGCCTAGAAATCGGAATGAAAAGGCAGATTGTGGACTCTCATTTGTTGCCTTCAGAAAGGAATACTTTTTGAGGAGCCCGAATTCGCTGAGCACTGGGTCTGTTCAGCCAATTACTTTCCCAGTGGAAGAGACAGACTGGTACACCACAGGCAGTGGGCAGGCCAGCCTGGGATGGACTCCAGGCTCTGCCCTGCACAGACTGAGCTCATGCAAAAGACTGAGCCTCGCTGAGCCTAAGTTTCTAGTCTTGCAGTTGTGAGGATTAAGTCAGGCAATGCCTGCAAAATTCCAGCTTCATAGCGGTTGCTCCCTAAATGGCAGCTGCTTGTAGGTTCAACATTAGCCAAATTATCTAGGCAGAAAACCACTTTCCACTTTTAAAGAAAAATAGGCAACTAAATTTTCTCCAAATGCTGGGCTAGGAGACCACCAACATTAGTGGAGCCCTATCTCTGTGTGCCAGACGCTAGGCTTATGCATTTAATCTTCACACTTTCTGTAGTGGGTTAAATGGCGAGTCCCTAAAAATATATGCTCACATGTAAATCCCAGAATCTATGAATGCTACCTTATTTGGGGAAAGAGTCTTTGCAGAAGTAATTTAGTTAAGGATCTTGAGATGAGGAAATCGTCCTGGATTACCTGGTGCATCTTAAAGCCAATGAAAATGTCCTTACAACAGACACACAGAGGAAAAGGTGATGTGAGGATGGAGGTGCGGATTGGAGTGATGTGGCCACAAGCCCAGGAATGCCAGGAAAGCCATCAGAAGCTGAACGAGACAGGAAATAGCTTCTCCACCTACAGCTCCCAGAGAGACACTGTCCCCACTGAAGTTCAGAGTTTTGAATAAGTGTTTGTTTGTTTGTTTGTGTTAAGCCACCAAATTGGTGATGATTTACTATAGCAGATTAAGAAAACTAATAAACCTTCCTTGCTCTGTGGGCATTTTTGAGCAAGAAATCTCAGAAAAGTCAAGTAACTCACCTAAGTTCAGACAGGCGTAGTGAAGCTATGATGCAAATTTAGGTCTCCCTCCCATGAAGACACACAAATGCTTGTTTGTTTGCTTCTCCTACTCAGTGATCAAGTCATCCATGATGTCTGTTGGATTTGGAATAAATTCTTATCATTCAGGAATGTTAGAAGGGTTATAATGAACATCTATCTCACCAACTCCCATCCAATGTAATCCAATCTCTCGAATAAATCCAGTAACAAAGATGATATCCTAACTCGGCATTAGAATGAATAGATACAGGGCTTCCCTGGTGGCACAGTGGTTAAGAATCCACCTGCCAATGCAGGGAACGTGGGTTCGAGCCCTGGTCCAGGAAGATCCCACATGCCACGGAGCAACTAAGCCCGTGTGCCACAACTACTGAGCCTGAACTCTAGAGCCCGCGAGCCACAACTACTGAGCCCGCGTGCCACAACTACTGAGCCCTCATGCCACAACTACTGAAGCCCGTATGCCTACAGCCTGTGCTCCACAACAAGAGAAGCCACCACAGTGAGAAGCCCGCGCACCGCAACGAAGAGTAGCCCCCGCTCGCCACGACTAGAGCAAGCTCTCGTGCAGCAACGAAGACCCAAAGCAGCCAAAAATAAAAATAAATAAAATTAATTAAAAAAAAAGAATTAATAGATTCAAACATACATAGGGAGCTATTTGGAAGAGCATTGGGATCGTCCATCTCTATTTCTAGTCCAGAGTAACAAATAAAAGAAAAAGCTATGTAATAAGGGAATGTAGAATAATCAGACAGACACTGAACTGGGAAACAGAAGATTTGGGGGTTGCCAGATGGGTCAAATTCCTATGTGATCCAGAGACAATCATTAGCTTTCTTCGGGACTCCATTTTCTTCACCAGAATATATTGTGGCTAGAATCCATTATTTCTAGATGCTCTTCCAACAAGATTCCCAAGAACTACCTTTAGGAACATTTCTTGCATATACCTGGAGCCCAAATTTCACACCAAGTTGTAGCTCGTTTCTGTGGCTACCTTGCCAAAAGTCACTGGCTCATACAAAGTCCAAACAAAACTTTAAAAATACCATTCAACAAAAAATTTAACTAGATACAAAATCTTGGTCAATCTTGAACCTGAGCAATCAAGGAGAGATTAGTTTTCTAAATATCAGTTTGTCCTCTACTATAAGCAAGTTCTTCCTGTATAGATCATCCCTGACATTTGTCATCGCTTTGTAGCTAACGAAGTGCTGTCATACACACATAGCCACAGGTCACACTGCTGGTGGAGGTCAGAGGCAGGATGGAGCCCAGGCCATCCAGGAGACAAAGCCTCTCTTCTTTCCACAGTATTCAGGGCCTGTTGATGACCCATGGACCTAAAACAACATTATAAGCCCATCCATGTTTTGATTGCCTGACTTTAGAGAAGAGACTCACAACCTTGCACTCACTATCTATCACTTAATAAGTGAAGATCACTATTTGTCTTTGAAGCCAATAGCTTTATTTTATTTTCCCAGCACTTGGGACATGGGTGACACTCATAGAATTTTAATGAACAAATGAAAGATAAAATCAATTCATTAATTTGGGAGTTGAAGTCCAGAGAGAGAAAGCCACTTGACCAGAATCTGCCTGTCAATACTGCCAGGCCAGAATTCATTTCTAGATGAACCAAATCTCTTTTTTTAAAGTTTTCTTCAGTTATGTTAAATGGCATGAAATAGATCTTGTACAAGTACCTGGACAACGTAAAATTATTAAATTTTATAATATAAATTAAAGATGTGTGGCAGAAACTCAAAATCACCGTACCTGTATTCTGGGAAGAAGGCAATGGGGTACGACAGAAGACCGTATTTGCATAAGCTGGAAGGTTTCCTAAAAATATATTTGTGCCATGCTGTGCTGCTGGGTCCACAGTGGAATGTGTGGAATCTCTCTGTTGTGCTCACTACTTCTTCTCTGTTACAGGTTGCAGGCCCATCTCCTTATGTTTTTGTTTCCTTCAGCATAACTGCTCCAGTTATGCAATTGTTCCCTCCATGGTGAGACCTCAGAGGTCACTCACTATAGCATGACGCCAAGACAAGGACATCTTGTGCAAATCGGACAGAGGCAAAGAGCAGACACAAGCCACTCCTTCTGCATGACGTTTGCCATGCCTGCTTCTCATCCCAGCTCAGGAGGCTGGCACTGAGAATTTTAAGAGCATAGGGAATAAAATGTATCCTGGTAGCAGCTAGGGAAGGAATTCTGGCTGCTGTATCTCCCAGAGGAACATCAGAGTGGGAGAAGAGGTGATCTTTTTGTGACACCTGGAACTCACCCCAAAGGGAGCTGAAATATCTGGGGGCTGGGGTGAAGGAGAAAATGGGGTTCATGGAATTCACCAGCTATGCTCAGCCTGACCATCTTGCCCAGAAACAATGACAGCATTCCAGAGGTGAATAGGTCCCCAGGGACCCATTTAATACCTTCATTTCCTCTGCCAAGAGAGGAGAAAGGTAACACCTAAGGTCACCCAGGGAATTTGTGGCAGAGTTCAGTCCAGTCCCATTTGTCCAGAGTGCTCAAGATTGATTCAAATCTGCCAAAATGAAGCCAATAACAGGGCACTGGGACTAGAGAGTCAAGTATTCAATGCTTTCTATTTCCTTCCATCTTTAACAAACTTGGCAAATTGCAGGCACATACTATGTAGATTCATGTCTGCGTGGTCTACCATGTTGATTTTTTTGTTTTTTGGCTGAGTTGGGTCTTCGGTGCTGTGCACAGGCTTTCTCTAGTTGCAGTGAGCGGGGGCTACTCTTCGTTGTAGTGCACAGGCTTCTCATTGCAGTGGCTTCTCTGGTTGCAGAGCATGGGCTCTAGGTGTGCAGGCTTCAGTAGCTGTGGCACGCGGGCTCAGTAGTTGTGGCGCACAGGCTTAGTTGCTCCGTGGCATGTGGGATCTTCCTGGACCAGGGATTGAACCCACGTCCCCGCATTGTCAGGTGGATTCTTAACCACTGCGCCACCAGGGAAGTCCCTACCGTGTTGATTTTAAAAAAATAAAGAAAAGAAAAGAAGATGCCAAGGCTTCCTTGGTGGTGCAGTGGTTAAGAATTCACCTGCCGGGGCTTCCCTGGTGGCGCAGTGGTTGAGAATCTGCCTGCCAATGCAGGGGACACGGGTTCGAGCCCTGGTCTGGGAAGATCCCACATGCCGCGGACCAACTGGGCCCGTGAGCCACAACTGCTGAGCCTGCGCGTCTGGAACCTGTGCTCCACAACAAGAGAGGCCGCCACAGTGAGAGGCCCGTGCATCGCGATGAAGAGTGGCCCCCGCACTGCGATGGAGAGTGGCCCCCGCTTGCCACAACTCGAGAAAGCCCTCGCATAGAAACGAAGACCCAACACAGCCAAACATAAATAAATAAATTTATTTTAAAAAAATAGTTAAAATTAAAAAAAAAAAAAAAAAGAATCCACCTGCCAATGCAGGGGACACGGGTTTGAGCCCTGGTCGGGGAAGATCCCACATGCCGTGGAGCAACTAAGCTCGTGAGCCACAACTACTGAGCCTGCGTGCTGCAACTACTGAAGCCCACGCACCCAGAGCCCGAGGTCCGCAACAAGAGAAGCCACCGCAATGAGAAGCCCGCACGAGCAGCTAGAGAAAGCCCGCACGCAGCAACAAAAACGCAACACAGCCAAAAATAAATAAATAAAATAAATAATTTTTTAAATAAATAAATGAAAAAGAAAGAGGATGCCAGTACACACGAGCTATGTGAAGTCCCCATACCTGTCTGTTTACTCCATTCTGCCGTCTTCTATCTTCCTCACTCCTGGCCTCACCTCATTTTCCACCTCACTCCCCAAATGGCTTTTCTGGTTTAGCAATGCTGCCCATTTCTCTTCCTTTGGATCTTGATGTCCACCAACTCTGATCCCGTTAGTTCAAATTTTTTTTATTATCCAGACCCCAGAAACCCGGGGACTTACTGAAGGCAGTCAGCAACGCTGATCTGGCAGGGCTGTATTAAATTGGAGTCATTTTACTGATTCAAAGACTCATAAAAGAGAATCAGAACAGTAACCAAGAAATTCAGTTTCTAGCCTCACTGATTTCTTTGGTAACCCTTCCAACTTGATCTACATTTTCTTCACCTCTTAAAGGAGGCGGTGAAACTTGAATTCTGGCTTCAGTATTGTATGAGTTTATAAGTTCGAGGAGATGAGACAGGTAAAGAGAGAGGCTTTTCTGAATTAATGATGTCTCCTGTCAAATCCATCATGAAGAAATTCACTCCCTGGAGGAGAATTATTCAGCTAAGCAGATGCTATGTAAACATGAGAAGTGGCACTGATTTTCTTAATGTTACGAACCGTAAAGTAATTTATAAAAAATGAAAAATGAATTATCTTAGTCCATTGGGAGTCATTTCTCTTGTGATTTGTTTTTTTCTTCCTCTGAATGGAGTATCCCAGACTGGAATATTCTGGAGAATTTTTGAAGAAGCTGATTCTGCCATTAGAAGAATGCATGAAGTAGAACATTGTTCTGGACTCTCAATCCCATTTGATGCTTACTTCTCCAAGCCTCAAACTTTCTCTGGATTATCTTTCATTGTTTATCCATCTTCTGTATCTCAAAGTAAGAGACGGCACTCTTTCTGTCTGAAAGAAATCTGGCCTCTTAACCTTGGATCCCACACAGTCATTAAGTACCTATCTTCCAATATCTTCCTTTTAATTGACTCCTCTTGAATCCTCCCTCCCACATTGTAAGAAACCCCAGACAATCTCTTCAGCTTGCAATAGAAGAACTCCCTACTTTGTTCATTTACAAACACCTATAAAAAATCAGCCTTGTTCTTCTCCAGCAGGGACCTCCTGCCCCTGCATTGCATCTGGCTCCTTTCATCTTTTCCCTGGTTTCAGCACAAACTCTGGCCCATGACCCAGCCTGTAGACCTGCTCCGTGCACCTCTTCTCCCTTCTCCGCAGCACAGCCAGTGTGAAATGTAGCTTCCTTGGATCCCTCTCTGCAGAACAGCCCCAGTGTTTCCTCATCATCTCCAAAAGCCCACACTTCTTGGTCGCCATCATATGATTGGACACTACCTAGTTGATTCTCCCAATGAATGCATGTGCACCTCTGTGAATTCACACCTGCCTTTGCTACTTCAGGGAGAAAATGTCTGAGGAAGCTTCATTAGCATCTCTCATGTGGCTTAATTAATGATGAGCACCTTTAGCTCACCTTTCACCAGCCTCTCTCCTCATGAAAAGGGAATGTCCAGAGCGTCCTCAGGAGAGCACAGTGGACTCCAGCAGACCTTTCTAGCCAGCCTTTCTCCACCTCCAACCACATACCAACAATGTCATTCCAAGGCTTGGCGATGGGATCATTATTTTTAATTCCTTCTCATTCTTTACTTAATGTTTAATCTCCCCATAACCTCTCTCATTAATGTTAATCATACTAGAAATAGTGATAATAGTAAAAACTACTATTAATATTTGTATTGCACATTTCGTATCACATTCATGTACTGGACATTCTAAATTAAACTTTTTATTTGAGATTATAGTAGATTCACATGCAGTTATAAGAAATGATTCAGCGAGATCTCATGTATCAATACTTTTACCTCCGTACCTCCAGAGATTTACAATTTTGCAATGACATTACAGTACCAGGATATTAACCCTGATACAGAGCATTTCCATCACCACGAGGATCCCTCCTATTGCCCCTTTATAGCCACACCCACATCCCACCCATCTCCTCCTTGATCCCTGGCCCACTAATCTGTCCTCTAATTCTAAAATGTCATTTCAAGAATCTTGCATGAATGGAATCATACAGTACATAACCTTTGGAATTGGCTTTTTTTTTCTTTTTTACTCTACACAATTCTCTATAGATTCATCCAAGTTGTTGTATTTATCAGTAGTTCTTTTTATTGCTGACTAGTATACTTTGGCATGCATGTACCACAGTTTGTATAATCAGTCACCTATTGAAGGACATCTGAGTTATTTTCAGTTTTTAGCTATTAAAAATGAAGCTGCTACGAACATTCACAAGTTTTGTGTGCACTTAAATTTTCACTTCTCTGAGAGAAATGCCTAGTGAACAATTGCTGGGTCCTATGATAGTTGCATGTTTAATTTTTCAAGGAACCACCAAACTCTTTTTCAGAGCAGTTACACCATATTACATTCCCCCTCGCAATGTATGCCTTATGCAGTTTCTCTATATCCTCACCAGCATTTGGTGTTATCAGGTGCTTAAGGGCACATTCAGCTTAAGAGTGTACTGGAAGGTCTAGCCACAGCAATAAGTCAAGAAGAAGAAATAAAAGGCACACAAATTGGAAATGAAAAATTAAAACTCTATATTTGCAGATGACATGATTTTCTATGTAGAAAATCCCAAGGAATCTAAAAATCAAAAAAATTCTAGAACTAATAAGTGATTTCAGCAAGGTCACAGGATACAAGATCAACAATAAAAGAAAATTATATATACTAATAATGAAAATGTGGTAACCGGATTGTAAGTACTATATCATTTACAATTCGTCCAAAGGAAATAGAATATTTAAGTAGGTACTTAAAACAATACAGGATCTGTATGCTGAAAATCATAAATTGGTGATTAAAGAAATCAGAGAAGACCCAAATAAATGGTTGGAACAGTCAACTTAATAAAAATGCCGATTTTCCAAAAATTGATCTATAAGTTTAATACAATTCCTATAAAAATTCCAGCAAGGTTTTTGTAGACATAGATAAACTTACTCTAAAATTTACATGTAAAGGCATAAGCCCTGGAATAGTTAAAGCAATCTTGAACAAGACCAATAAAATGGAGGAATCACTCTTTTCAATTGTCAAGGTTACTATAGAGCTACAATAATCAAGGCAGTACAGTATTAGTGACATAGATCAATGAAACAGAACAGAGAACCCAGAAATAGACTCACACAAATGGAATCGACTGATTTTTGACAAAGGTGTGAAAACAAGTTAATGAAGTAGGGATAGGTTTTCAATAAATAAATGGTGCTGAAACAATTGGACATCCATAGGCAGTAAGCAAATGAATGAATGAATGAATGAATGAAACTTGATCTAATCTAGCTTAAGACACTGAGCTCCTTAAAGACAGAAATCATTTCTGATTAATCTCTGGGACCTAGCACAGTGCCTGGGACATGCAAACACTCTGTGGATAGTGAATAAATGAATGATTTGTGAATGAGTATGTAAAGTAGCACATAAGCGGCGCAGATATGCATCTGAGGCTCTCGAGGAAGAAGCATCTGCACAGAAATTTCAGAGCTGCATGGGATTTGTCTTGAGATGAACTCTAAGAGAGGAAATCTGTTCAGTGGAAAGAACACTGGCATGAGATAACTTTGGAGAAAGCTCAGATCTGAGTTTGAGCCCCAGCTTAGCAAGGTACTTAGCAAGGTTCTTCACTTTGGAACAGTGACTTACTAGACCTCCAGATCTTCATCTACAAAGTGTGAAAGAAAACATTTACCTGAAAGGTTATACAAGGATTCACGTTCCTATGAAGCACTAACAGAGCACCCAGATGAAATAGAGAACCAAAAAAAGTATCTCTTATTCGTTCAGTGATCTTAAAAAGTGTTAAACCAGGATCTGTCTTTATGAAACAAATGTGAATTATTGAAAAAATTAGTAGTAAGTTTTAGTAGTTTTATATTTGGTTTTATCTAAGCAGTTTTTCTGGTCTTACTCAAAAATGCACCCAGTAAAAATTCTCAGTTCACAGCCAGAGTCATGTCCATTATCACTTGGATTTCTCTAAATAATTCCTACTTGGGGAATCTCAGCCAATAGCCAGTAACCTGCGGATGAGTGACACACTTCACTTCTCCCAGGCCAACTCGGTTTCGAACTATTTAAATGAAAGTATCTCCTTTCTAAGTAAGTTTTGCTAGCTGGCTGCTTGAGAGTAAACTATCTTTAAGAAAAGTTTTCAGTTGTCAGCTCCAGGAGAGCTGGAGATAAAGCAAGGTCTCAACACTGCTGCTATTTTGGTTTCATTTGAACTATTTTCTTCCGAACTTTGATTTAAAGTCTGTGCCCTAGAAGAATACTACTCCAGAGAGGGGATGCAGTGAAAAAGGGAAAGTTCAGAGAAGATCTCAAAGCAAGATGCTCAATATTACAGCCTCACCATGCCTGAACTTGACTTTTTGGAGTGGACATTGGCCTCCAAAGTTGTAGACCCAAAGCAGCAGATGGTAGAGGAAAGGTCATCTGACTGAGAATTAGGACTCCTGCGTGAGCCTCACCAGCAACCTTTCCTTCTAGGGAGTCTCAGGCTTCTACCCATAAAAGACATGGCTACACAAAGGAAGCTCTAAAATTGCTTCAAAGTCTATATTTCTCTGAATTTTTAACTACCATGAAATCATCTCTGTGTTTCCTTCTAACCATGTGGTCAGGCACCAACTCTCCAGCGCTGAGTGAAATCACATATAGTTTCAAAGAAAACCTGGTAAATCCTAATGTTCACAGATGAAAGGAAGAAAATGAGCATTGAATTCCTTTGTCATTAAAATTCCTTCCTAGACGACTGTGTTCCTGTGGATTTGAATGAATTATCTAAGAATCAGTGTTAACGCTTAATTGGAAGACAGAGGAAACCACAAAGAGTCTGACAAGAGAGGGCAGACGAAATAGAAATGTCTCTAGGCGTTGAAAAGTTTGACAGGCAAGAATAGTTTGCGATTCGAAAGGCAGCTCTTGGAGAACATGAGTCAGCAGGAGATAACTAAAAAAAGTTAAATAATTAAGCTTACATAATAGCTATCTGATTGACTATCTAGATGTGGATTTAATTAACATTTTTAACCTCTCTTTGTCAGTAACTATATATTATTCAACTTAAAAGTGGAGAAGTTTCATTATTACCAAAAATCATTCATCTGCAGAGTGTCTGGGAATTTATTTCCAAATTTAGCAAAGAAGCTACTGTCCTTCCAACTCCTTTCCTTCCCCGCCCTTACACACAAAAACCTTACAGTTAGTTTTCTGAGAGAAGAAGCAACTGAGGACAGGCTGCTCCTTTCATCATTTTCAGTAGGTAAATTAGAAGGTAAATGATATCAGGAACTGAATTCATGAGCAGATTTACTGGATGGGGGCCCTTTCCTGTACAATGTGGGAGGTGGAGTTTGCAGAGTTTAAGCAGATCTAGTCTCCTTGAGGCAGGAGATAGATGGGCCCCAGGCTGAACAGTTTCTGCCCTGTGGGCAGAAACTCCATAATAGCAGAAACTCCATAAAAGCAGGATGATGGAGGAGGCTGGGCCCTTCCCAGATAAGAGATAAAAGACCACGTAGTCCTCATTCTTGCGGTCAAGGAGACCTCCCGGACTACACATGCGCAGAAAGGCTCCTTGGAGGTCAAAAAGGGAGGGGGCGCCGCCCCACAGTAAGTGACGTCAACTACCCTTAGGCCTCTTCGCTAGAATCCATCTTGGCTAAGAGATGTGCACACACACACGGGAGGGCCCCGAGATATACCAAATACGGACTCAGAACCAGGCAAAGCAAGATGATTGGTCAAAGGAAACCTGGAACAAATGCCCCATAAAAGTGATTCAAACTACCACGAGGGCGCGACTCTCTCTCTGAGCCCACCCGTGTTTCTATCCACACGTACTGTAAGCTTTTTCCTCCTAATAAACCCTTTACTTGCTTTACTACTTTCCACCTCCATGTGGAAATTCATTTCTACACAGCTGATGGGCCAGGGTCTTGTCACTGGCCCCTGGTCCCTGATGGTCTAGCGGCTGGGATTCAGTGCTCTCACTACCGCAGCCCGACCTCAATCTCTGGCCGGGAACCGAAATCCTGCTTCAAGCCGCTGCAGGCCAAGGCCGCCCGAGATCATCCCCACCTTTGAGGATCTCCCAGCAATGGATAAGGCAGATCAATAAATAAATGCCATTGGTGGTAAAGGAAGTAAAAGGTATGCCAAGGAGGACAGAAAAATTTTCCCCAGGTTGGGGCCGAGCAGTCAGGGAGGAAGGTAGGGAGGAGACACTGGGGTTGATGCTGAAAGCTCGGCCTCTTTGCACCGGCGCTGAATTGAATCTCAGAGACAGAGTTTTGGGTGAAGTAGAAAAGAAGAGCTTTATTGCCTTGCCAGGCAAAGGGGGACGCAGTGGGCTCATGCCCCTCAAACCTGTGTGTCCCATCCCCGGAGATTTGGTTAGGAATTTTATAGCAAAGGTTCAAGGGCAGGGTTGCTGAAAAGCATTAGGTTGTGTACAGGGCCTGCATTCCTTTACTGTGGTCTCAGGTAGTCTCTTGATGAGCTTCTCTGCTTCCTTTATTCTGGCCTCAGGTGGGCTGCTCTGGAATGAGGAATGCTAACACCTTCTATTTGTTGGAGGTTTTAGTTCTGTAAAGATCTCAAAGATACAGTTCTGTGTATCCTTTGAGGCGGAACCAGGACCCTGCCCCAAGGCTGTAATATTTTTTCTGGGCTACTTCTCCCTCTTCTCTGCATCCCCTCTCTTCCCTGATTAGCAATTGTTTGAAAGGCTTCCGTGCCCCGGAGCACCACAGGGTCCTGCTCTGTTTCAGGGTTGGGTTTTCAGGACTCTGCAGAAAGGGGACCGTGCAGCATAACAGAAGTATAAATCTACACTACTCCACAGCTAACTCCAAATCCTGCCCCGGTATATAATTTTAATTTACAAACTACTTTAGAAAAGGTGACTATGAGCAAAAAAAAAATGTCAGGGGGCAAATAAAATATAAACCTAAATTATAATAAAGTAAGATGGAAAGTTCTAAAAGCCACCTACATGAAGTGGGACCAGGCGTGCAGGATATTAACCTTGACTTGGACCTTGAGGGATGGATAGAATTTTAAAGTGAGAAAAAGTAGAGTTTGGAGGGAGATGCTAAAAGTTTAGTTTCCCTTGGGCCAGAGTGTGGGAGGAGATAAGCTAAGCCTGAGGGCGGAAGACCTTGAATGCTAAGCTAAAGAATTGAAATTTACTTGCTGAATTTTTACAATGCTACATCAAGCACGTACCAAGTAAATCAGTATACCCAAATACGAAGATGTGTTTTTATTTTCCTTATCTTATTCCAAGGAGCCCATAATATGACCTTCAGATCTAATGCTATCTGTTTAGATAGGCAGACATACTTCCTAGCTTCTGCCTATGCTTTTTCTCAGCCTAATTGGTAATACTGACCCCTTTTCCTCTCAGAATTGTCCTGGGTTGAATGATAAATTACTTGGACATCCAACTTACATGCTACAATTACCCTTTCCCCAACTGGAAGATGTAACCATGCTCCCTTAGGTCTTTGGCCAGTAGAAATTTGCAACTCTGTGTTCTCCCTTTGCTTTCTTCCAGGTTAGACTGGTTTGTCTTGAGGCCAGCCCCGCTCCCTTCTCTCCTTCCGATTTGATGTCTGACAGGCTTTACTCTTTGGGCTTTAGCCCCTGTTGCTCTGGAAAAGGCTCCATTGATAGCCAAAGCTTAGTCAGTGGGACCTCAGTCCTAGCTGTGTGTTGGTATTAAATGTCCCAACCAGCAGACCAAGCACTAGCCAGGCTAATTGCACACAAGGAAATTTTTCTATAAAGAACTTGATTTTTGACGGTTTTTATAAAACATTCAACCTAGTTGAATTCATTTTTATCTTACAACTTTGTTTTTGGTTTTTCTTTTAATTTCAGATGAGGTCGTGATAGTCTTTACAATGCATAGGCCCTCTAAAAATCTCCATTCTACTCTGTCCTACCCCATCCTCAGCACTCTTGATCTTGTGGGTCTATGGTGCGACCTGGGTTGGTGCTGATGTTCAATACTAAATGGGTAAAGAAAACAAAGTTATCAGTAAGGCCAAAGGAATACTAGGTGCCCCTGGGAAGAGTTGGCTCTTGGAAGGCATTATTAAACTTGACCAAGGCCAGGAGAGGTGAGGTTTGATCGACTTGTAAGTAAGGGCTGGTGTTCCAAATGGGGAAGAGAATGAAAGCACCACCTGCTTTGGGAATCAGGATTTCTCTGGAAAAGGATCCCATATCCTACATTGGTCTGCCATCTCTACTCCTGCAGGACCTGGATAGAGTCTTGATCCTTAGCCCGTCCTTTCCTGTCTATGAGTCAATACTTGACACTTTTATCTTCTCTTCTGTGGATTTTCCTAGAGAATGTGGCCCTGCCACCATAAACACTCAGTATTGTCACCACCATTTGTCCCCTTTGACTTTGGTTTTAACTCACCCAGCATCTCTTCTTTACCAAGGAGGATGAAGGAGAGGAGATATTGTCATTAACCACATGACAATAATTTTAGTCTCTATGCTAGACCCTTTACATCCCTAACAATATTTAATTCTCATAACAACCTCTAGAAGGTGAGATAAGAGACAGATAAGAGATAAGATAGATAAGTGATATCTCTTATCGCAATAAGAGATAGCAATGATCTCTTATTTTAGATGAGAAAACCAAGGCTCCAAGTGTTTTTAAGAAATTGCTTAAAGAACAAGTAAGTATTGGTAAGAGTGGGATTCAAATGGCAGCTCTTTCTAATATAACATGCTGACTCCTCGTGTTGCCTCTGGAAGGTGCTATTGGAAACAAAGAAGTTAAATCATATTTGATTCCTGCCCTCCCAGGAGATGACAGTTCAGTGGGGCAGGCAAACACACGTAAATCCACCTGAACTGGAGCAGGGTACCAGGAGAACAGATTGCATAACCTTTCAGAATTCAACTCAAACATCCCATTCCCTGAGAACCACTCGACAAAGATTCTAATCAAAAGACTCTTGTGTCTTATGTTAAAGTGCCCTATACTCTCATCAGACCACACATTTTAGCATTTTAATGTTCTAGAAGAAAATGGTATGAAACATAATATTAACATGCTAAGTTTTCATTCACTATATATTTATTCCAAGAATAATCCTTGAGTGTTTATTAAGGTCTAGTCTCCTCCCTACGTGTCAAGAGTATAAACACAAATGCAATGTGAGTCTTGACCTCCAGCGTCTTAGAGTTGGTTTAATGACTTTGTAAGAGCACATTGCACAATTCTAACCAGCTGTAATCCTGTTTCTGGGGACTGTACATTTCTTAACTAGCTTACAGCAACTCCCACTTTGCCAGGCACCTGGAGGGTGCACGGAGACTTCTGGCCAATTGGGAATAATGCTCCACTGCTAGGTTAATTCAGTGGCCGTGCGGGAAGGAGGAAGGGGGGAACACTCTGGAACATAACCACCAAAGAACTTTTTTTCTTTTTTTTGGTATGTACTTGGGTATGAAATCGTTAGCCAAAGAATAGAATGATGAATTTCATCTGCTCTAGCCAGGCTCTCCCTGAATGAAGCAACATCCCTCACAACCCTCTCGCTGCTTCCCTAGGGATTTTCCTGGCTTATGTGTTGGAGTGTAACATAATTTTGCAGCTTTCCCAGCTTTTCCATCTCAGTATATATTCATATATATGTATATCGGCATATATATACATACGTATATATCCACGAACACTAGCGAGAAGAAGACAAAAAGGAATCCTACAATTTTTAAAGGAAAAATGACAGCTCGTATTTCCCTTTGTCCTCAGGAACACAACTCTGGGTGAAGTGGATTTGCTGTCAATCTGGAAACAGGGAAATCAGTGGCTGGTGGGTTGCCCCACGCGGTGGCCCTCTGCCGAGGGAGACACAGGGACAAAGCCATCTTCTCGACCCGCTTGGCTGCGGGCGGAGAGGTGCCAGGCCCAGAAGGATCCCTAGACCCAGCTGTAGGTGGCACATCACGGGACTGGTTTTGGCCAGAGTTTCACCGTCTTGGTAGTGGCGTCTCCAGGGGAAGCCAGGCTCGTGCTGTGACAATCCAGGAGGGATCATCCCATAACCTCACCTTGCACTCTGCTTCTACACTGAACCATGAGCTTCCTGGAATGGGACACCCCTCTTCAGGAGAATATCTGCCAGAAAGCAAGGCAACGGGTCTTCTCCAGAAAGTAAAAGAGACTATAAAGCCCAAGGAGATGATATTCTCTGAAACAGTGGAGAAGACAGCTGGTCCACAGCAGCCCTTCTTTTCTGTACTGGCTGCCGGGGCTGGTGCCGTGGACGGTGACACGTAAAGATAAGTTTTCCCAGCGAACTTTTCAAAAGGTTTTCACCAGCGTCCCTCCACCGCAAAGGTGGCTAGAAGCGTTTCAGAAGAAGGCAATCTCAGTAAGATTTTTGAAACAGAAGGGGAGCCAGGTACCCACACAGGGTAAGGAACTTACAGGTGGATACCTGCATTTGAACCCCAGTTTTGCTACCAAGCAACAAGCTGCTTTATATCTGTGAACCTCACTGTCTTCCTCTATGGAATGGAAGTGATAATAATCCTACAGCCTTGCTCTGAGATAATGCCCTTGCTTGTGGCTATTAAAAAGTTAATAAAAGTGCTGGCCACCAATTTGAATATTGTCTTTTCCACTCCAGTCTCCTTTTCTCCCAACTCTGCCCTCCTGCCAGAGGCTCATGTGATTCTGAGGTTGACCTTCGATCAGAGAAGGGCATTGGGACGTTAGGTTACCGAGCACAGTCAAGACAAGTTGTTTTTGAGGTTTCAGTTTCTAAAATTTGGTAGAAAGAGACTCACCTTGGGGCCCACACAGTAGCCTCACTTTTGGTTTCCTTTTTGGTAAGCTCTTTGAGGGCGTAGGTAGCGTTTATCTTATTTACTGTTCCATTCCCAGCACACCCCCAGTGCAGACCGATACTCAGTAAATGATGGTTGATTAATATATGTATATTTTGGGGAACCTCAAAGAAAGTGAAAGCGTGACTTCTTGTACCAATAAGCTTGTTATTGAATCCACTTTATGTAAGACCCATGTTTCTTCAAGCTTTCTTTTTTTTTTTTTTTTTAGTTTCAGGTGTATAGCAAAGTGATTCAATTATACATATAAGGCTCTCTTTCTATAGTCAATATTTTCTCAGTAAGAGTTTATTTTTACTTAGTTGAAGTTTCCACCCTACCCCTTCTTTTAAGTGAAGCTATTGAAAAAACAAACAAAACAAAACACAAAGCAACGGCAAAACCCTAAGTGGGAAGGGTGTTAACTAAGAATGCAGGTCCTGTTACTTGTTCTGGATTCAAGTCCTGACTCGACTAGTAAGTAGTTGGGTGACTTTGGGCAGGTCGATTCACTTCTCTGAGCTTTGGTTTCCTCCTCTATAAAATGCAAATAACGAAAAAAGGAAATAATATCAATAATATAAAATGGTACCAACCATCTGGAGGGCAGTTAAGGATCACAGTGTGAAAGTTACTATCAAGCTCTCCAAACAGTGTATGGTGTGTGGCTAATGCTCTCCAAACTGTTACTGTGAGCGCATCTCCTGAGCATAGAAGACAAGCCACCTCAGTCCCCATGTGGTGGGAAGGCGATGGGCCTTTGTCAGTCATGGAACCCTGGATCAGGACCTGCCAGGCTGCCTGCTTCTGATGGGCACAGGCAGGGCACGTGGTAGATACTCAGTGACATCATGGTCCTGTGGGTCACCCACGTCAGAAGCCTGGGACCCTTCCTGGCCTCCTCCCTCAGGCTCTGAGCCACGCCATCATCAAGTCCTGTCGAATTGCCCTTCTTACAACGTCTAGAATCCAGCACCAGCTCTTAAGTCCCTCTGCCTGGCAGGCTTCATAATCCATCATGTTTTTGGCTATTCCATCTCCAGAACTATGATCGGGTTCCGTTAGAAAGCCGATCCTTCCCACACACAGCCGTGGAAAGAGTCATTCTAACAAACCAATACGATAATGCTCCACTCTTGCTCCAAATCCTTCCTTGACCCCTACCAGGTCCAGGAAAAAGGTCACGTCCCTTATCCCAGTGTGTGAGCCTCCTGTGCTCACAAACCTGCCAGACTTTCTCCTACCACACCCTCCTCCCATCCTTTGCTCCAGCCACCAGAGGACACCACTGTGCCTGTCACTGACGGTGCACGGTCCTCTGCCTGGAACGCCCTTCCTCTTTGGTCTTCCTAATCAAGTCCCCTTCCTTTACGAAGGCTCATTTGACTGTCACCTGCCCTGAGACCCTGACCCCCTCTCTCTCACCTTTGGTGTTGAGGAATATCTCCCTGTGCTTCCATAGTTCCCTGAGCTGCAACCCTTATCACACGGTATGGTTATTGTGGATGGACTT
Organism: Balaenoptera physalus; assembly: GCF_965194825.1. Classification (NCBI taxonomy): domain Eukaryota; kingdom Metazoa; phylum Chordata; class Mammalia; order Artiodactyla; family Balaenopteridae; genus Balaenoptera; species Balaenoptera physalus. The sequence goes on along the minus strand of NC_138894.1, from coordinate 89,013,800 downwards.
TCAGTCTCCCTGGTTACACTGTGAATTACACAGTAATTGCCAGGATGAGGCATTGTTCATCTGGACCATAGCACCCAGGACAGGGCTTCGAACAAAGCAAATAATCATAAAATGCTTAATAAATGAATGAAAATGATTACTGAATTAATCAGGTGTAAAGGTAAGGTTCTTTCCTCACAAAAAAACCAATATGAAGCAACTAGAGGACACATAGGAAACAGTCTGCCTAGGAGGCTATTAGCCTAGGGACCCACGGGGGTGGCTCCCTCACCCCCTACAAGTCCGGGCACAAATGTCACCTTCTTAGTGAGGTGGCCACTGATCACTGAATTTAAACCCCCCCTCACCCTGGCCTCCCCATTCCCTTTCCTGCTGTACTTTTCTCTAAAGCGCTTATCATCTTGGAACATAGTATGTATTGAGTCTTTGTTTTCTTTCTTTCTTTTTACTAGGCTGTAAGCCTTACAGAGGCAGGGATTTTGCTTACTTTGCTTTAGAACAGTGTCTGACATACCATAGGTGCTCAGTGCATGTTATATTGAAAATGAAGGAACGAATGTCAGGCATTCACTACTTGTGCTGTGACTGACAGGTTTGTTAGAAAAGGGAGTGATCGCTTTAGCCCAAGTCTGATGACTCCTTTGAAGGTCAAGGTCCATTAAACTGATTTTAATAGATTCCATTTATCAAAAAAGAATAAAGAATATCCTTTTTGATGATTTTATCTACTCATTATTAGTTTAAGAATAAACTGATGGAAGGGTCAAATGCTATTATTATAAAATTAAAATATTAAACTAGTAATAATAACAAAGAGAATCAATAATATAGCTAACACTTGTACAGCTTTTCCTATGCGCTAGGCTCTGTCTCAAGCATATGACCTATATTAACTCACTTAATCGTCGCATTAACCCTGTGAGTCAGTATTATTATTTTCCCCCTTTTACAAATCAGAACACTGAGGTGCAGAGAGGTTAAGGAATTCACTCGAGGTTACAGAGCTGCAGTGTGGAGAATCCAGGGGTCATGGTAGAGCAGAGGAAATGCAACAGGCAGGGCAAAGGGCTTGGATTCAAGTTCTGCCTCTTAGTAACTGAGTCACATAAGCAAAACTAAACTCCAGTAACCTCATCTTCTAAACTCCAGTAACCTCAACTGTAAGATGAGGAGAATCGGATCGTACACATTCACACCGTTGTTGAGAGGCTGACAATCATTATATATGAAAGTGCCATCAAAACATGAGCTACTGTTACTCACTGGGTAGCATTACAACAGTTATGTTTTTATCCCATTCAAGGTTAGGACACTATTATATTATAATTCTTACATGATTGCCTCCATCTCATTCCAGGAAACAAACGTTGCTTTCATTGACCATTAATTCATACATTCTGGCCATGAGTTGTTTTCACTCGTCCCTCGTGTCCCAAAGCAGCCTCTATGCTAAGCTGAGGTTAAAATCTTCTTCTGGGAGGTAGAGGTGGTCTTCTCAGACCGCAGCCAGGCCAAATGCTACAAGGTCTCTTCATTTTAACAGCAAGGGAGCCTGGTTAGTTGGCTTCAAAGGTGTGAATTTAAAGACCTCTGCCACCTGTTGAAGATCTTCTTCCTGTGTTAAAATAAGTTCTGCCTCGGGGCCTTTCCGCCTGTCTGTCCCTCTACTGGGAATGTTCTCCCCTTCTCTCTATGAAACAGTTAAGTCTAACTGCTCATGCTGCTTCCTCAGAGACGCGTTCCCAGGCCTCCAGGACAGAGCAGGTACCCATGCTCGCTGTCATCCCAAGCATCTGCAGTGGCACTGCCACAGCCCTAAAGCAGTCATCATTTGCATAAATAGTAAATGCCTGTCTTCTCCACTAGAATATAATTTGGATGAGGTTAGCGATCACCTCTGTCTTTTTCAACACTGGAACCCAGTGTCCGTTGTGACTATAACACCTTGCCAGTAAAAGGTGCTCGTTAAAATATTTTGATGAAAGAAAGCACCCCTTGACCACTTTGGGGAAGCCCCAGGCTCTCTGAGCCTTGGTTTCCACGTCCGTCAAAGAATCTCCCTGGCCATCACATGATTGCAGTGCATATTGCAGCGAAAAACTCTTTAGACACAAAAATATGAACATGCACCCAGGGACTGAGGTGCCACAGTTTCTATCCAAAGCATTTTAGGAGGTGAAAAATGCATTCCAAGGTTCAAACAAATAGACCTACACATCAGGCATTGAGTTATTTGGAGCAAAAGCAACCAGGAGGGAAAAAAAGACATATGTTGATTTGGAGGGCAGAAGGAATTCCAAGCTCTGCAGTATCTTTGGAATTCTTGGAGCCCTTTCAGTGCGAATCAGGTTACACTGGAGATATATTTGGATTTTGCCATCCACTAAGTGCTGTTTCACATGGGCCATGGAGATGAATTCTAACTTACCGTAAATAGAATGAGGGGAGCTTTGTTGCTAAATTATTTATTGCGCATTACATCTGGCCCTGAGCAATGATGTTTTTAGGTTCCACAAAGGTAGCTGTGTATAGTCTACTGTCATTACATAAAGGAAACTCTGACGGTTTAGATTATAAGATATAAATTTTCTGTTCATCAACCGGTGAAGAGCACACAGGGTTACTCTATTGTGTTCCTGCAGGAGACTAGAAATAGATTTCTGCATCTTCTCCCAAACACTCTGTCCACATTTGCCATAAAGATCCACTAATCGGTTTTTGTTTTCCATTCTGTAGAATGAAAAGCAGAATCTCCTCTCCTCTGTCTGATGGATCCTGTATGGCTTCCTGGTGCCTGTGGAGAGAAAGCCAGGCTTAGAGGAATCTTCTAAACACAATACAGAATAAACCCCTTACAAAGCTTCACATTATAAAGGACAGATTGAGAAAGCCCTTCACATTCCTCCCTCTAATTGCAACAGGTTTGAGGTTGAGGGAGATTTCTTAATAGAGCAACACCTCATATACCTCTTTTTTTATAGATGCAGGTATTTTTCTTTCTGGGGTGGTACCTTTCATGCCCAAATTTTTATTCCTCTTCTTGCTTCTACTTCCTTCAATCTTTTCCTATTATCAGTTAATGATGGGTCATTCATTTAACAAACATGTATTAATCCTTATCATGGGTTAAACAAACTGTGTGTTCAGGTAACCCACTGACCTTCCTCCAGCTCAGCCTGAACACCTTGAACAACCTTCTCCTGAAAGCCCTCCCTCCAGTGCCCTCGTCCTTCAGATCTTAGCTAAGATTTTACTGACCTGGGGACTCTTTCCAGATCTTCAAGCTGGATTCCATCTCACTGGTGTCCCCATGTCCAAAGTATACACGCCAGGCTCTCATTTTTCTCTGCCCAACTCCTCCCAGAACTTCCTACGCTTTGGATACATCCAGTGATAAGCGAGTAAAGTCTGTTCCCCACACGTAGCTACAAGCTCCCTGTGAGCAAGTTCTAAGTATGTTCTGTTCGTTATTATATGTAGTTCATCATCATATTGATCACCACCAATATGTATTTGTTGAATGACTGACCTGCTTACAAATAATCACAAAATTGACAGTGGCTTCCACGGTCAAAGTTATTTCTCACTCACCATGGAGTCATGCAACACTTTTCAGCAGCCCTTCTCGGAGTGGCTGTCCTCCAGGGGCCCTCTCCGGGGGCTGGGCTGTGTCCATCTTGAGACTCTGCCATCTTCTGGCCTCAGCTGGCTGGCAGAGGGAGAGCAGAGCATGTCGAGAGGACACCTCTGTCTGCAAGGGTCGCATGTCATTCTCATCCACTGTCCTTTGGCCAGAATTAGTCACACAACTCACCAAGTACAAGGGCAGCTGGGGAATGGAGGGGGGCCCCCTTGTTGTTAGTGGGTGCTGCCAATCTCTGCCAGAGGCACTTAAAAGGGTGATGAAGATTCTGATAGGCAAAGACATGGAGGGCTAAGCAAATAGCATGAGCAAGGGCTCAAGGAGGGAAAAAATGAAATAATAATTTTAAAAACCCTAATGATTTGAGAGGAACTGCAATAAATGTAGAGATACCTTATAAAGGCATCTAGTGCCTCAAGGACAATAGGCTGGAGAAAGGAATAAACAGGTCATCGAGTGGACAGATAAATGGATGGACGGACTTGCACCTAAGGCTGAGGAGCTCAGACATTATTCTGTAGAGAGATGCAAAGTTAACTTGGACCCTGGTGCTCTCGGCATCCTGTACCCCTCCCCGCATACCATCATGAAGCAACCACCATAGGAACTGCAGAAAGGCAAGAGCCCTGAGCGAAGGGGCGAGAGGCCAGATGCCCTCTGAGACCCCGTCCCTCCAGAGATGTTCTTTGGAAGCCTCTTCACTTGGCTTTCACTCATTTGTGAGTTAGCCTCTCATGTAATTAATCTGCTGCCTCCGGCCTGACATGGGGACAGATAAGTGAGGGGAAATACGGGTGCGCTCCACTCGCAGAGAATGGCTTCTGAAAACATGTGCACGGGCTAACAGGATGGAATTTAAATTCTGAGAGCAAGTTAGAGCTCATCTGGACCCCTGTTCATGGAAATAACGAGGTCACTGAAATTCTGGCAGTGGGGCGGGCGGGGGGGGCGGTGTTGGCCTTGCCACCAGTGTGGTAAGAGCAGAACCAGAACCCTGGTCTCTCCCGGCTGAAATGTATGTAAGGGAATCAGACCTAACCACGAGAGAATGAGCGAGTACGTGGGAAGATGCTGAGTGCTCCGGGCAAAAGGGAAAGTTGAAAAGATGAAGGAGGACCAGAAATGCCAGGATGCTGACAAGGTATAGAAGGTGAGGTGCAATTGTAAATAGAAGAGTCAGAGGAGGCCTCAGTAACAAGGTGACGTTGAGCTTGAAGGGGATGAGAGGTGAGCCATGTAAACAGCAAGGGAAGAGGGTACTGGAGCCAATGGGAGGGCTTGAAAATGAGGTGTGATGTGCAGAATACATTTCAGAAGGATCGCCCTGGCTGCTATGTTGAGAATAAACCATGGGAGATGAGAGTAGATGTGGGGAGACCATTAGGAGGTTATTGCAGTGACCCAGGCAAGAATGATGCATTAAAAATGATTAATAACCAAAGCTACAATGTTCCAAGCAAATGCTTGTAGATTGTAAGTCATCCATATAAAACTATGAAGAGTAGGTATTAAGAACCCCTCGTTCTATTTTTCAGGTGAGAAAATAGAATTCAGAGAAATTTAGACCTTCCCCAATGTCACATATTTAGTTCATGGCAGAGCCAAGTTTCAAATCCTAACTCTAATTATTGGGCACCTACTGTATACAGCAGACTATAAGGCATGGAGGAGTCCTTGCTCTCAGGAGATACAGGCTGGCAGCAGATGAGAAGGGAGGGGCCACGTGTGCAAAAAGACAAATGACAAGAGGGAAGAAGGGCATCCATCCTTCTGTGCCTGAAGCACGTGCTCCTCCCGCAGAAATTTCCCTGGATGCCCCCAACAAATATACTTCTCGGGGAGGAACCCATTAGGTCTTGGGGGTAAGTTTTTAAAAGTATGGAGTAAGATATGAAAAGTCAGAAGAAAATAGAAAATAGAAATGGGAAAACACACCAGGCAGACTCCAGAGGGTAGAGGAAAAGATGGAAAGGAAGATCAGGGTTCTGATTCCAGCTTGTTTCTCTGTTTCTCTACTTGAAACATTTTCCTCTCTCCTCCCCTTTTTCCTTTCACCTGTCTTAATCAAAGAGGGGCTCATACATCGTTGCCCCTTCTCGCTTGCCAATAAGTAAAGGTGGTGAAAAGCTGACAAGCTGTGCAGATCCCTGGCCTTGCCTCTGCTGCAGTCTGCATTGTGCTAGGGCCGAAGCTGCAGTTCCAGGCTCCTTTCTCAGCTGGCTTTGGGCTCCAGTTGGCCAAAGAGTGCCTTGGATGAGAAATGGGAATGCTAGCGGAAGGGGAGAGCTGGGGTGTTTACCCTTTCCTTCTTCACTGCAGCCTTTCCAGCCCTGCTGGAGACCTGGCCTCTGGCCTTGGGCAGCATCGCCTCATCCCCCTGCTATCCAGTTTGGGATGGTCCTGGCTTTCCTTCTGGAGCTAATCTCTGGGTTGCTTTGTTCTATTTGTTATTTATTCGGCCTCTCCAATCTTCCTTCTCCAATGTAGCTAATTCCCTGGATTAAATTCCTCCTGTTTTAAGTACTGAAAGTAACTTCTGTTTCTCGTGAATGACACCCAGGCATACGACAGAGAGCCATGCAATCCCAAATGTGCCATCTTAAAGACAGTGCAAGACAGGACTCAGATTTTGAAGTACCTGCCTTAAGGATGAATTCCACTGCAGATTGATAACGTAATAGTAAAAATTCCCTTTGAATAGAAGTCAAAGTGTTTACAGTCAGAAAGGTAATTTTGAAAGAATAATCATCAGTGTCTTTAAAAAGTTTTTATAATGAATTAAGACACATTATCATCCACAACTTTTCTAAAAGATTCATCAATATTTAATATTCTTCTCAAAACCACATTAGGATTAACATTACAAAGAAAACAGTCTTCTGTTCCAAGGAAAAATGTATCTCTGTGATGTGGTTTTATCTGATACCCCCGTTAGCATAACACAGTAGAGGGGAGTATATTTACACTAACAACAGATTCTTTTTCTGCATTTCTGCCCCTTGCTACTTTTACAAACTAAGCGTCATTTTACCAGCAGGAAGACACAGTACATAAAACTTTGCAGCCGCAGGATATGTTCCCTAATATTTGGCTAATCTTTGGGTGATCTCAGGAGAAGGTAGTGGATGAATTTTAATAGCTAGAAGGGGGTATATGAACTTCTCTTTTTATTACCTGGGTCAGCTAACACTTTGCAAGATGTCATGGCACAAGAATCTAAATATTACGTGCAGAATCTCTTCACTGCTCTATTCAGAACCAATCTGTGTCTGGTTCCTAAGTGCTAAGCTTGAATAGATATGCTCTTAATAATTAATCCTTTCCTTAAAGGGCTTTGATTTTTCAGCTTCAGATTCCGCTGAGTGTATATTTGGCATCTCTAAGCCAGTTGTGCCAAAACAGAATTGTAACGTTGGGGGTTGTACTCGATTCCAGGCCCCGTGAGATTCTAGTGGAAGAGGCTCAGATGTGCTGTCTTAACCCTTGAAGAGAAGCTTGGCAGCAGTCATCTCCCCAAAAGAGGCACATTTTGCCTGAATTAAAACACCCCTGCCTGCTGGTCCCCATGCGTGCTGTCCTGTACCTCTGTGCTTTTGCTTGTGCTGTTGCCTTCCTCACTTTACCCCATTACTCCGTACGTGCTCTTTTCTAAGATGCATCCATTGCCTCCTCCAGGAAGCCCTCCTTGATTACACACACACACACACACACACACACACACACACACACACACACACACACACACACACACACACACACACACACACACACACACACACACACACACACACACACCCTGCCCCAGGCTGGCTCAGGCCACCCCCCAGCTTTCTTCTGCACATAATTTCAAGGTGATCTCTTTGTGGGTCTGCAGCTACCTGCAGACTCCAAACTGCTGCAGAGCATGAACTGTCTCTGGATGTGAGCATGCAGCCTCAACAGCTGCTCAGTTCCTGTTCCTCGAACACAGCTGAATTGAGCTGAGCAGACCGGCTGATCGTTTATGAAGCCTAGATCATGCCTCTCGCGAAACTGCAAAAGGCAGCAGTTCCTCCAGCGCGGTGCTCCATGACCATTTCAGGACACAGTGGAACGTTCATCGCTTTTCTGTAAAATCGCCTGTGTGCCGACGCTGCTTGCATTCTTCTTTTTCGTTTTGGCTTTCTTCGTGAGAGAATTACACAACCGCCTGTCCTCCTCCCTGTACTGTACCTCCAGCTCTGAAACCCTATGAATAAAGAAAGACAGCCAGGACTCCAGTATCCTGTTACAAATTCAATACACGCATACCTTTCCCGTGAGCCCTGCAGACTTGCATTTTCTCGAGAATGGCAAAGCCAAACAGGCCTTTCCTTTTCCCAACTGAAAAAGACAGGTCTCAGAAACCTGAAAGGGCTTTATGAGGTCGGTCAGGCTTGCCCCATCCTTAACGGAAACGTAATGGCTAACATGCAGCCAGGTCTGGGCTAGGAAAGGCTCCACCATTCGCTCCCTGTTGGTGACCCAGGCCATTTGCTTCCTGCGGCCCCAGGCCACCTATTAAACTTCACTGCAGTTCAGCCTCTTCATTTCTAAGATAAGGTCAGTACCATCTATTGCACAGCACTTGGGGAGGATTAATAAGATAATGTTACATAGAGTCTGGCACCTAATGTTCAAAAAGGGGTAGAAATAATAATAATAATAAAAATAAAATTTCTATTCCAAGTTGTTATAGGTCAAATTATATCTACCTGCCCCCCCTCTCCCCGCCCCAGTCATATGTTGAAGGCCTAAACCCAGAATGTGACCTTATTTGGAGGGCCTTCACAGAGGTAATCAAATTAAATGAGGTCACTAAAGTGGGCCCTAATCCAGTATAAGTAGAGTCCTTATAAAGAGGGGAAATTTGGACACAGTCATGGACACAAGGAGAACTCCATGTAAAGATGAAGGCGGAGACTGGGGTGACGCTTCTTAAGCCAATGATGCTGAAGAGGCCAGAGCAAACCACAGCAGCCAGGAGGGAGCGTGGGACAGATTCTCCCTCAGGGCCTCAGAAGGAACCAACCCTGCTGACACCGTGATCTTGGACTTCCCGCCTCTAGAACCATGAGGTGATGAATTTCCATTGTTCAAGCCCCCAGCCTGTGGTAGTTTACCTGTGCCGAAACTGAGAACAGAGAGGTTAGACCATTGCCTGGAATGACAGCACAGCGGGGGTGGCAGAGCCAGGACGATGTTGCAGTCCTGTGCAGTGTCTTTCTGGAATGAAAGGGCTCGTTTCTGTCCCCGGGGAAAGTGTTGGTTGCCACAGTCTCTATCCACACCCCTCACATCCACCTCCTCCAGCCCACCCTCCCGAGCCCTTTCCTCTGCACGCTCAGGACACGTCGCCTCCTTTGGCACGTTCTCATCTCCTACCTTGCGCTTCAGTTAGGACTACATCCTTCCCAGGAGAGAGTCTCATTTAAATGATCTAGGGTGGGGCTCACAACATTACATTTTTTAAAAAGCTCTCCAGATGATTTTCATATGCGGCAGGGTGAAGATGCTGCATTAGACCACAGGCCCTTGGAGCAGGTCCACGGCGGCCTTGCCTGGTGTCCACTGCACGCCAACCAGGGGGTGCTCCAGTGGGTGGGAGACGAGTGACTTGAGTCCTAGGTAACAGATAAATACACAACCGCAATGCTTCAGAGCCCATGGTGCCCATTCATCTGTCGTGTGCACTTGAACCATCAGGGAAGCGGCCTCACTGCTCACCGCCTGTCTCCGGTCCCTCTCACCCACATTCGGTGCCGCTCCAGGGCACTCCTTGTGCAGATCAGAAATCACTTAGCTCCACACACTGGGGTCAGACCCACCACAGCTCCAGTGGTACCCAGCCGAGTGCATTTAGAACGATTCCACAGTTCATTCTCATACCTCTCCAGAATGAGAACCCGCTGGTGTGAACCGAGTATCTTTTCTGAAATAACAAAAACAATACTAACAAAGCAATCAAGAGTCAAACAAACAATAACTCAATTTATTTTCCTCTTTAAGTACATGCGATTGTAGTTAGGTATTAATTCTTCATATATATTTAAGCTAATAATGATATTTTTTATCTCATAGAATCAATATCCAATAATATCCACATATTTCTTAATTTTCTTTGCTTTTTATTTCTTCCTATATTTCTAAACTTCCATTTTCATTGATCTATATCAAATACGTCATTTAGTATTTCCTTTTTTATGGGTCTGCTATTCATGCATTCTTTTCGTTTTTATTTGTCTGAAATATCTCTATTTCACCTTCATTCTTGAAGAATATATTGTTTTGGTACAGAACTCTAGGTTGGCATGTATTTTTAAAGCACATTAAAATATCATTTTATTTTTTCCAGCAAAAAAAAAAAAAAAAAGAGTCAAACAAACAAACAAAACCTCTCCCTGTTGAAAACAACTGAGTATCTTTCCATCACCTATTTTGAAAAGCTCAGACTCGTTCTATGACCCATCATGGCCTTTGCCATCCTCACTAGCAAACAAGCTAACCCTTTTCCTTCTTCCTGTTCTGCATGTGCTGACACATGGGGAGAGCTCTTTCTCCTACAGCAGGCTTTCTCCTGCCTCAGGGCTTTTGCTCCTGTTTGTTCCTTCTGTCTGGACTGTGTCCTGCCCCGTGGTCCAACTTGGACCACTTTTTCAACACTTAGTTCAGGAATCTCCTTCCCTGAACCCTCCCTGCCTTAAAACTCTCCATCCCCACCTGACACCCACGGGGGCCTGGGGCCTCAGGGCTCCCGTTCGCACTCCTGGTTTGCTTTGACAGACCCTGCTTATGACAATGTCTTTACATTCTCTCACCCTCCACAGCTCTCTGTGGCCCTGAGGACGCTGACTGTCTTATTCATGTCTGCATGGCCAGCACTTAGCCCAGCATCTGGTACACATTAGATGCCCCGCAAATATTTGTTGAATGAATGAGTAAATTGCATTCATTGATACTTACGAGTGCTTTACAGTTTACAAAGTGTTTCAAATGGCAAATGGTATGAATAAAAGCGTGAGAAAGTGCATGCGGATCTAGTGGCCCTTCCAGCGAGGGCTCCTGCCAACCCTGACTCAGTTTTAAGTGAGTTACTCTTCTCCAAAGTCTGCAATGGAAATACGGCTGTTAGTAGAGGGTGTTGGTTTTGAACTTGGGCAATGGAGGGTAAGTTCACACACGCTGGGGCAGAGGAGGGCCAGGCTTCATCCCACTGCAGTGTGATTGACAACATGACCCCCCCCCACCCCCCGCTACTCCCTACTCCCAGCAAAAATCCTGAATTCTGCCATTTACAAAGAAAGATCCGCATGATTAGCAGATGTGCCTCTGGCCATGCAAAGGGACAGGTGTTTCCATCTGTGAGCACAGGTTCCTCTCTCAGATCAGTCACATCCTGAACACAAAAGGCTGTTTCTTTCCAGTTTGTTCAACCCCAGAGCACTCAGGGAGTTTCAGTGTCCATCTTGAGTGTCAAGCCCCTCGCCAAGACCTCTAGTGAAGCCATTTGGAAGAGGTGAGGGACAGGGAATTAGGGTCACACAGAATGAGAACTGACTTTGAGGCAGCTCCTGGGCAGGGTCTCCTTGCCCGGGGCCCCAGAGATGCTCTTGGACTGATAGACGGTGGGCCCAGCCCAGGACCTGTCCATTGCCCACCTGCTCCAGCTCCTGAAATATACCCCGTATGGCCCCCTCCCTTCAAGCCCATGTGGTGACGGCATTAAAAGACACTACTGTCACCCACATTCTTCCTCTGGAATTGTTCCAGGACATCTCCAGCCTGTCTGCTTCACTCTTGCTCATATTCTGCTTTCTTTCCAGGTCTCACAACCCCCTTTTGGCTCCAGTTCTTCATCCCCTTGCACGGATCAACAACTCGATTCCAGATTAGCTTTCTCAGCTCCAGTAACCACCATCCCACCCTCTGCCCCCTCCAGCCTTGCCTCCCTCCTGTTCCTCCAACAGACCCAAGGGCACCCATGTCCACCAGACTCTGCCTTGTGGCTTCATGTGCTGAAACCACGGTAAGGGGCTGCCCAAGCTCCACCGAACCCTGGTCTTGTCTTTTCTAGTTTATCACAGCCCAATGAGGCCTCAGTCCAGCAGGGAGATGGGTCTGTCTCTGAAGTTGTTGTCAGCCCAAGAGGGGGCATCAAGTCCAGGCCCACTGCCTAGCTCCAGTCAAAGCTGAGTTGCAACCTTGTCTATGAAATTGGGTGGCCCCCACGGAGCCCCTCTTTTGTCTCTTAGAAAAACTGATCACTAAGAAGCTCACAGCCGGAGATGGAATCCACCCTTCGCAAAGGAGTTAAGCCTTCGTGTGTCTGGATTACTGACTGACTTTACCCTGGTCTCATTTTACTTGATTTGCCTTACTCTGTTCTTTTTTGCTTCTCTCTAATTTTGAAATTCTCAAATCCTTAGGAAGGAGGGTTAAAAATGAGCAAATCAATTAAACGAAATGATTAAACTCAATAAAATAGAGATTAGACATAACATGATCATTCTCTATGTTTTCTAGGAGGTCTCTGAGGTGAGAATTAGTTGGGGGACCTTGAAATGAATCAGATAACCAGACACTTAAGTGTATCCTGGAATCACAGATAGGCAGCAGTGGAAGGGAATTTAGAGGTTTCCTAATCTAATATTTGCATTTTAAAGATGGGAATAGGGGCTTCCCTGGTGGCACAGTGGTTGAGAATCTGCCTGCTAATGCAGGGGACACGGGTTCGAGCCCTGGTCTGGGAAGATCCCACATGCCACGGAGCAACTAGGCCCGTGAGCCACAACTACTGAGCCTGCGCGTCTGGAGCCTGTGCTCCGCAACAAGAGAGGCCGCGACAGTGAGAGGCCCGCGCACCGCGATGAAGAGTGGCCCCCGCTTGCCGCAACTAGAGGAAGCCCTCGCACAGAAACGGAGACCCAACACAGCCAAAAATAAATAAATAAATAAATAAATAAATAAATTAAAAAAAAAAAGTACTCCAGTGTATAGTATCATTTAAAAAAAAAAAAAAAAGATGGGAATATAAAAACTAAAGATGGGAAAAAACTCACCCAAAAGTCAGGAGTGACTGTGTGTCAAAGATAACATCCTTTATTCAATAATCCATTTGTTTATTGAGCACCTACTAATAACCAAAGGATGGTGTAGCAAAGTGGTTGAGAGAATGGCTTTTGGATTTAGACAGCCCTGACCAAAGACATAGTTTCCTCTTCCTGAAATGTAGATTGTTGTACTTACTTCAGAGGGTTGTCCTGATGACAAAATAAGACCTTACCTGTGAAGCCTTCAGTGTAACGCATGGCATCTAGGTAAGATGAAGAAGTGTCAGCTACACTTTTCCAGTTTCCAGGCTCTCAGTATGATGTTCTTTCCCCACGTGATGGAGCAGTAGAATGTGACGTAACGGCCATCAAGATGTTGGGATTACAAGATCCAAACTGTTGCCCTCACTCCATCAGCTTCAAATCACAAAGGGAGGCCTTGAGTGAATCACTGATTGGAAAGCTCTTTCCGTTCCATATAATAGTGATTAACAAAGGACAAATTTATTTCAAAAAAACAACAGAAAGCTGGGACACACAACTCAACTCCGTGCTAGGGAATCAATGATTCCATTACAGAGAAAAGCCACACAGCAGATTGGGCCCAGTACGATCCCACTGGTGCCAGCGTAATGGATCAACATAGATGGCTAAATGTCCTGTTTGCCACAGTGATAGCTACATATATTCCAGACAGAGTCACCAGACTATTAAAATGTTGTACAGGTAGCCTAGAATTTGATTCTATTTTTTCTCACTATCTTCAGATAATCCCCCATGTTAACTTAACCTACCAAAGAAGTAAATGGTGCAAATGTAAGGAAAAGAGACAGTTTTTTCAATCATTGTCAACAAGAACCTTGGGTTCTGCCAGACTGTCTTCATCACCATGCCATGGGTATTTCACAAGCTCTGAGCCAGAGAAGCTCCACCTCTTCCCCGCCATGCCAGTTTGGGCGAGTCTTTAAATGTCCATGTCCTCATGTTGACATGGGGAAAATAATGGCCACATTGCTGGGATGCTTGAGAGGTAAGTGAGACAAAACCTACAGTTTCCAATACACAGTCGAAGCTTAACAGTGGCTTATTCATCCCAGCCTCTGTGCCTTTGCCTGTACAGTTAGCTCTTCTAGAATGTGTTCATGTCTCTTTTCTGTCTATCTAAATCCCATCTATCTTTCAAGACCAGATTAAGGCAAAAACTCCTCCAGGAAACTTCCCTACCCTTCTCAGTCCACACAGACTTCTAATTCATTGCACGTGTTATTAGAACCCCCCATTTATAAGATTAGAGACAGATGGAAGTATCTGATATCCAAAGGCAGCGGGCTGATATTTAATGTGTTCTCCCCATCTCCCATTATTCTACAGTGGTGCTAAACCAGCCCACAGCCATACTACTTATAAATACAATGATTAGAGTAAAATACATTTTTTTGAGAGGCAGGACCATGTCTTATTCTTTATAGCCCTAGAGTCTAGCACTGTTCCAGAATGATGACAGAATTCCAAACTGAAGGGCTTAAACCACAGAAGTTTATTCTTTCACGGTTCTAGGGGCTAGAAGTTCAAGTAAGGCAGGCCATGCTCTTTCCAAAGCCTCTCAAGGAGGACCTTTCTTTGCTTCTTCCAGCTTCTAGTAGTAATAGGAATTCCTTGGCATATAGCAGCGTCACTGCCATCTCTGCCTCTGTTACCATATGGCGTTCTCTATGTACGTACCTCTGAGCCCTCACCAGAATCGCCTTTAACATCCTTATTTCTACAAATAGTTTCTAAGGCAACCCAGGATTTTTCTAGCATGAATCTCAAAAGTCTTCTAGCTTCAACACATTATCTATTCCAAAGCTGCTTCCACATTTTTAGGTATTTGTTACAGAGCACTCCACTCTTGATATCAAACTCTGAATCAGTCAGGATTCTTGAGAGAAAGAGAACAAATAGGATGCATGTGTGTTTGTGTCTATAGACAGATAGATAAACAGATATATAGATAGACAAGGATTTATTTTAAGGAATTGGTTCACGCAATTGTGGGGTTAGCAAGTCTGAAGTTTGTAGCACAGGCCAGCAGCCTGCAAACTCAGGCAGGGTTTCTATGCTGCGGTCTTGAGGCAGAATTTCTACTCCAAGAAACCTCAGTGTTTGCTCCTAACTTCTTCAACTGATTAGACAAGGCCCACCCACATTATCAAGGGGGATCTTCTTACTTAAAGTCCACTGATTGCAGATGTTAATCACATCTTCAAAATACCTTCACAGCAACATCTAGACTAGTGCTTGATCAAACAACTGGCACCAAGATCTAATCAAGTAGTCACATGAAATTAACCATTACATAGGGCTAGGAGTTGTGGTTAAGTTTTGCCTTTGCTGTTAACTTACTTGGACTCACTGCTAATTCACACTGCCTTTCATTTCCTCAATCATAAAAAAGAAAAGTGTGGAGTGACTCCAAAGTATTCCAGCAAGCTCCAAAATCTGTAGTTTATAATATGCAGATTCTAGGTTGTCCTGATTTGCTCCTCTTCCTCCAGGACCACCTCTGTCCATCAGCCATCGATTTCACTATCACTCCTGTCCAAATTCCCTTCCTGAGCCCACTTCTTAGCTAACCCCATTGATCTCAGAGGCATGAGGTGGGGAGACTTGATGCGGATTATAATAAACGAGCTACTCTCAATGGAAAGAACATTTATCTTGGGAAGGTATTTATTCGGTTGGCTGAGAGGAGAAATACTGTCTCCTTGAATGATACAAAATAAAAGAATAAACCACTTTGTTAAGCCTAAGCTGGAAGCAAACAGAGGACCGTGGGCACAACACAGTTCCAACCCCATGAGTCGTCTGAGTTACCTGGTGAACAAATTGAGCAGATAGAGAGTGACAGGCTGTAATGAGCACACACAGATGCCACTTGAATCCTGTACATATGGCACCTTTTTTCCAGACATCTTATTTTCTTTAGCCCCAAAGTCTTCCTAATATTTCAGATTCATGCTGTGATTTTTTAGCAGGATGAAATGACAGCAGCTCAAAATTATATCAATAATAATATTCTGCTCAGATGAGAATGATTCCAAGAGAATGTGTTCCAAGCTGCTAGTGGGACCTCTAGCAACCATCAGGAAAAGAATTTCTTTGTGCCAAATAATTAGGTAGAGCATTTTAGCAAAGAAGTTAAGAAAGAAGGCTGTGAGGTCACTCAGACCTGAGGAATTTTGGCCCTGTCATCCATGAGCTAAAGGTTAAGTCCCTGAAGTTTCAGTTTTCTTATTTTTAAATTAGAAATAATAATATATCCACCTTATATAATTGTGATGATTGAATGAGAAATATATCACGTGTATTGTAAAGTATATCACAAAAAAGATGGTGCATAAGAAATATCCACAAAATGAAAACACTTAATTGAGGTTCCCTGGAGAGTCTCTAGGTGGGAGATTAGGTTACTATTCAAACATGTTAACTTTTTTCTCCCTTCTTTCAAGAGCAGACCACCTCTCCATCCCTTGACCTGACATTGGCCATGTGGCTTGCTTTGGACAATGAGATATTAATTGACATGACTAAAGGCTTGAGAAGCAGTTGGTCTTGCCTCCCTCTGACTTGAGCAAAACTCACTCAGGCTGGCTGGCCTGTCCCGGGTGAGGGCAGGAGAAACACAGATCAGAGAAGCCACAGTGAGCTGATCCCAGTTGACGCTTAGAAGTGTATGGACGCCCAGAAGAAATCAGACCCTCAGCGGACTCACCGAGCCATGAGAACAAAGGTTGTTGTCGTAGGCTACTGAGTTTGAGGTTGGTTTGTTAGACAGTAATTTTGTGACATTAACTAACTTATTGTCTCTCTTCATAGGATGATCTTATATCTTAGTTTACCCAGAAGTGGCTTGGTTTACACCTGTTTTCCAGTGTCTCATCTGTTTAACATTTTCTAGATTTTTCTTTTTCTTCCTTCCTTTCTCCCTTTCTTTCTTTTCCTTCCTTCTCTCTTTCTTCACTCTTTCCTCCTTTTAAACACAGTATTATATTTATTCATTGAACTGAAATGAGCTCAGATGGGTTTGGGAGACCTTCACTTTGCACTTGAAGCCTCAGCCGTGATCTATCTACTAGCATTGAATGTACTCAAAAGAGACCCACGGTAACATATGATTAAATCTGAAGGATGGCAGAAAAAACACCACGCCTCTCTTTTCTTGACCCTTTCCAGACAGAAGGTAACTAACCTCTCTTTCAACGACAACATGAAGGGGACTTGCAAATAAGACAAAGCGTGCTCAGACACTAGGAGCTAAGGACAGCTAACTCCTTCCATCCTTGAGTGGCAGTGAGAGAAAGACCTGAAGCTGCTGCCCATCACCTGGTGGACCACACAGTTGTGCCAGGGCCACGGTGAAGCTTGCAAGCTTCACAGTGCTCCTAGGCCAACTCAGAGGGCTATAGAGGAAACTAGTAAAATATAGGTTAGATATATATGAAGCATGTGCAGGAAATAGCCTGAGAATCCTGCTTTACAGAGTTGAAAGAGAAGAGGGTATCATTCATTATTTAATTTAAACTGACAACTATTTTTAATGATTTTATTTGATAGTAATATTGGCATCAGAGAACTCAAAATAGTGCACGTGCATGGTTAATGAAATATAAAGTAGAAATCTCTGTTTCTGAAGAAAGTTAATTATGACATGTCACAAAATGCTAGTAAACATTTATCTTCCACCATGGAGGCTGCTGTGATCTCACTAACCACACAAAAACAAAAAGACCAATTGTACTGAAGAAGCATCAGTATCCATTTCAAAATTATTTTAAGAAGACAGTGGCCTGACAACCATGATTCAACACACAAAGTGGCAGAAGGTGTGTTTGTAATTATTTTACGGAGCATGACTTTGAATTTAGATCAAATCACAGTTCAAATTAAGTTGGCTCTTGTTGGCTTCTGAGTTTTCTCGCTCACACACCAAATGTGAAACTATGATTTTTAACACGTTAGCACTATTGAAAGAAGTTCACAAAGAGTTAAATGATTCCTGTTTTACATAGAAAAGATACTTCACTTCAGATTATTTCAATAATGAATCTTCTTTAAATTCATGAAATCAGAGTAGAGCTATTTAAATGTTACTGCAAATTCAGTTTAAAAGTTCCACATTAAATGGTACAGATGAACCGGTTTGCAGGGCAGAAATAGAGACACAGATGCAGAGAGCAAACGTATGGACACCAAGGGGGGAAAGCAGTGGGGGGGTAGGGGTGGCGCTGGGATGAATTGGGTGATTGGGATTGACATGTGTGCACTAATATGTATAAAATGGATAACTAATAAGAACCTGCTGTATTAAAAAAAAAAAAGTTCCACATTAAAGATTAAAAAAATTTGTTTTCACAATGTAATATAAAAATAAAATTTAAAAACCTATGGAACAGAGCTGGAATTGGTTGTGAGGCAAGCATAATTAACAATGCCATTTACCCCTGAAACGAATATAACATTGTATGGCAATTATACCTCGATAATTTAAAAACAAAAGCCATTCAGATGAGCTGCAGTAATCTACCAATCAAAACAAAAGCTGTAGTAGTCAAAATATAAACATAAATACACACATGCAAATAAACATCCCAAGTAACTAAACTACAAAACTGCTAACAAAACAAAGGTTGAATATTAAAAAAAAAAAAATCAGCATACGTGTGTCGACAGTCTTTATTCCCCTTCTTTAATCAGATTTTACAAACGTTTGATTTTTGCAGAACTACTCTGTAAGTGAGCCTAAGTGCTCTGCAATGCCATTACACTTTTTGTAAACAGGCCTCTAAATTTTGGTTATATTCTGTTCAAAACCAAATGGGACACACACACCCCCAAAATAAACAACAAAATAACTCCTGCAGCTTTTGAAGCTTTTAACAAATTCCAATTAATAAAACAAAGCTTAGGCTCTGTTAGTTTAAAGAGCTGTGATGGTGACAGCAGTCATGTCTGCTAATGTCACTACAGGCCCCGGAGGACGTAGGTGCCATTTATTGTCCCTGCTTGATGAAAGGAAAACACGTACAGAGGCGAGAAGTACCCACGGATCCAGGAGTAAGGCAGGAGAGGTCACGGCCTCGGTTTACACATGTGTAAAATGGGGGTGATATCAGTACCGCCGCCCTCACAGAGCTGCTTTGAGGATTGAACAAGGTCATTGATGGAAACTGCCAGGCTCAATAAATCTTAGTGACTGTTGTCAAAAAACAAATAAAAAAACAAAGCTTACAAATAAGAAGACTTTAAACTTTATTCCAAGAAAAGTAACAGTAGAAATGAACAAGTATGAAGGTGTAAATGATGTACAGGCTTGAGTTCTGAAATTCCTTAATATGTTTGACAGAATATTCTAAATAATTGTGAAGAGAAATAACTTATTTGAAGAGTCTTGTCTAACAATACATTGGAGGAAGAAAGGTACTCGAATGAGGTAAGAATAGGGCCTGGGACAATATTTGGAGTGAAATACTTATACTCTTGAGTATGAAGGAAATGTTTAAGGATATCCTTCAAAAACAGAATTTGTCTGGTCCTACCAAATACTTCAGCATCCATAGAGCGTGTTTTCACAATTAAAAACAGGGTCTAGATAAATGAGTCAGTTCAAAGTGTCAAATTTCAAATTTCTTGAATTTTACAATGAAACTTTGAGGTGGATTGGAGACAATTCATTAAAATTAAAGCACTAAGACTATTGACAGAATTCAGGAAAATATTGACATAATTTTGGAGACATAAATAGCTTAAAAACCGTTTAAATGTAGGAATATACTCTAAAGCTTTTTATTCAGCTTAGACTATTTTTTGTTTCAGATAATCCATATAAAGATGTTTTGACATTTGCTTTAAAGTACATGGACAAATATTGGTTTTCAGGGGTGTGTTATTTTTAGTTTAAAAAGAATTTTATTTTTGAAAATAGTTTTGAATAGAACTACATTATAGACCATCAATGTTATAAAATTAATTTGTCAGCCAATAAATAAATTTTTAAAGAATATCAAATTTCAATGATTTTGGCCTCAAAATACACCCTGGGTTGAACAGTAAACTTGAAAGTAACTCCTATTTTAAGATCCCTTCCAGTGCAATATTGTTTTTCATTCTAAGCAATAGCAATTGACGAGTGCTTCAAAATTCCCATTTGAATTGCACAGAAATAAACAGAACAGAGTTTGGGTGTCCAGTCATCCTGGGCCCAGTAACGCCAAATGACAGATGCTCCTGGACAAGGAAGCAGAGGTCTGCTCCTAACAGCTTCTAATTTCTCTCTCTCTCTCTTTTTTTTTTTTTTTTGGACTTTTTGTCTCACCCCAGCTCCCCCATACTGAAATTTGCCCTTAATCTGTAACTCTTCAAAGTCCAGGATTTGGGCTAAGAAAGTTCTGTGTAAATAGTTTTAATGGCAGTTTGTGATGATGCTTTGATGTTCTCATGAGGTACTACTTGCATTCTTTTAAATGTCTTTAAACATCGCGATTCACATTTACTTAGAAGAATCTCTATTAAGTAGTGAGAAATGTCAACAATGTGAGTTAAAAACAAGATACTCTTTTGTTGTCACAAGCCAAAAAATGTTTTTAAGAAACTTACTTTAAGGCCATATCATTACCTATGTGCTAGCTACCAGCTAAGTGGAAAGCGTTAAAACCATAGCTCAAGTCACAACTCATGTGTCATGCCTGTTTTTAATTACATTACACTGGTCTAGGGGAAACGTGGTTTCAGGGTCTTTGCTGCATTACAGAATGCAGCCATAGAAAGTCAGAGTGAAGTGGTCACCAAGAGTTTTAGAGAAAGTTATGATTAGCTTCTGGCACAAAGACCAAGGTTTTTTCATCGTTCAAAGTGAATCTGATGGCTCACAGCAAACAAACCTGTTACAAAGTGTTTTCTATAAACCATGAATCATGTGTGGTGCAAGAGTGTGCTTCTCTGCTGTATCCTTCTATTAGTCATTTCTACCTTTATTGGAGGTTTAACCCTTAATGCTTCAGGGTTAATACCTTTTGAAAATAACTCAGACGAGAAGGCTGAGGTCAATTTAACGTGACAATGCATGAGTTGCCACATATGGGTCTTTGCATGCTAGTATCTATTTCTTAGTACAAAACACACATGTTCCAAAGGTCACAGATACTCCCAAGGACTTGAAGCTAAAATGAAGGCAATTTGAAGATCAAATATCCAATAGCAGTCATTCATGCAATTCTCAGGACATGACTTTCCAGATACAACTTTGACACATGTGAGCAGTGCACTCACCATTCTCACATGGCTGTGATCCTTTTCATTTTAGATGACACTTCTCTGTATGTCATTTCATTGGATTTACAAAGTCACCTGCGAGGAGGATAGACCAATGTTACAGTTGTCCCTAGATTTATATATCAAATAGAAAAACTGAAAAAGAGCCGCATTCTCCTTTTTCAAGTTTTACATGGCTTCATTTGATCCTGAATACAATCTAATAGGAAAAACAGCATAACCATTAGATTCCTTCTCTGCCCAAGGTTGTTGAAGTTGAAAGGAACATGAAATTGTGCAAACTTGGTCAATTAAAAAGAAAATTTACTGTAAGGATCACCTGTCCAACCTAGATGTACAAGTAACATCATCCTGCCAGACTTCATAGGAACTGAGATGGAAACTAAGGCTGTCTTCTCTCCCCACCAAGGTCACCTTGAATTTCTTATTTCTGCTTTTCTGCATCTCCTGTTTGGCTCAATTGGTTTCCTCCAGGACCTGCCACTGCAGGCAGCCCCTAGTTTCCCAGACACAACTGCATAGCTACAGCTCCACCATCATTGGGTAAGTAGTTTCAGGGCCTCATAAAAACACAGAAAATCTGGATGACTCAACCCTTCCCATGAACTGGTTCCCTTGGGGTAGAGTGTTATCCTTCATCATCAGCTGTGGATAGAGGTACGGGAAGTTTTAGAACAATGCTGGGAAATTAAATATCTAATTAACCTCTGTTAATACTTTCTATGTGCCAGACACTGGGCTAAATATTTAATATGCATTTTCTTATTTTGTCTAGTTGACAAACCTAAGTATAGATAGTATTATTATTCTTATTTTACCAATGAAGAAACTGATTCACTGACTTGTCAAAGACTGCAGGTTAGAAAGTTGTGAAGCCATTCTTTTTGTTCTGGGCAATTGATTCCAAAACTGTGCTTTTATTCACTCTGCCATATTGCATCTCATAGTCTCTAAATTTAATACTATCTCAACCTTAAGGAATCATTTTGAGATGTTTATGGAGCTTAACATTTGAAGCCAAAGTTTATCTGGATCCTTAAATATCTAAGAATTATTGAAGAACATTGGGAATAAAAGGAAGACAAAAGTGTGACACTCGCATCATACATTCACACACAGTGAATAAAACAGTGAGACACTGTTGTAAGGTGCAAGGTAATAAAATAAAGATTACAGAAAACAACCTATTTTATCTATGAGTACTTAGCATATGATGAAGCTAATAATTCAAATCATCAGAGAAAGAATAAACTATGCCCAAAATGAGGCAGAGACATTAGCCATCAGGACAGTGTCATATTTCACAACATACAACATTTTAAATTTTAAATTCTGGACTCATTAAAGGTATACGTTATTTATTTAATACATATTTATGAAACATCACTATTACCTAATGCTACACAAGGCAGCATTGACTCATATCCAAAATGATTCTTTTGTCAGTTTTTTCATTTCAATAAAATTGATTCTATTTGAGTCTAATTCTTTCACTCACCAAACATTTACTGAGCACATTCTCTGGGTCATGCACTAGGATGGCAGTCAATTAGCCCAATCTCTGCCCTTAATTACCAACTATGTTATGCTTCTGTATTTCCCAAGGTACCCAGTTTAATTCTTGTCTATAAAGAATTTTGAAATATTCATTGATGGCCAAGAACTTTACTATACCATACCTTGAGCATATAGAAGAGGAACAAAAGAGGAAAAAGGGAGAAAGAGGAGATGGAGGAGGAGGAGGAGGAGAAAAGGAAAAAAGAAAGAAAAACAAAAGAAGGAAGGAAGAAAGGGAGGGAGAGAAGGAGCAGGAGTAGAAAAGGAAGAAAGAAAAAAAGGAAGGAAAGAAGGAAGAGAGGGAGAGAGAGAGGAAGGAAGGAAAGATGGAAAGAAGGAAGGAAGGAAGACTATTGACTAGTCCCTGCATTTATTAGAAAACGTATATTCTAGTTGGACAGATATACAAACAAATTATTTCAATATAATACGATAGATGCCAAAAAGGATATAATGACTGACTGCTAGAATGCACAGAAGAAGAGCATTTAGCTGAATGTAGGGATGCCAGGAAGATTTTCTCAAGGTCATGATGCTGAAGCAAGGTTCTAAAGGCCAACAGAAGTCAACCACTGGAATAAAGAATAGGTACAGATTGAATAAGTACATACTGAATTGATTGAATAAATAATGAATGATTGATTGAATGGATCAATAAGTAAGAGGATGGAGGACTCAAGAATGTGTAACGTGATTCTGACCTCTAGGCTTTTAATTAGCCACTGGAGAAAAGAGATAGGAACACAGGGACTCGGTTATTCTCCCAGAACAAATCTAAAGAGAACTTCTCTGTTAGAATGCTTTTGGCTGCATGTAACAGAATACATGACAAAACAAGGCATGAACAGTGTTTTGTACAAGTGCTTGTAAATGAATCTCTAAAGATGCAAATGCTTAAGATAGGAATTTGGTTATTTCACAGCTCAATTTCACAGGCCTCTGGGCAATGTCTATCCCGTTCTCTTGTATAAAAACAACATTCCAGGTGTATGTTTCCTTCACTCTCACACTACTCCACTCCAACACTACTCACTTTCAATGTGTGGTTTGGAAAACCCACACATCAAACAATTCTGTGACACCTGGATGTCATATTATTTAACTTAATTCTGACACTTTCTACCTGGAGATACTGGAGATATAGTGTCAGACCCCACAGGTTAAGGGCTCCATCCCACAAGACTACACCGCCCCACCCCCCCAAACACACTTCAGACGCCAATTGCAAGTCCAGGTTGTTACCTGTGCTTCTGACCAATAGTCTATAAACTGGAGGCTCCCACAACCCCCTCTTAGGGTTCGATTAACTTGTTAGTGACTCACAGAACTCAGGAAACCAGTCTACTTACTAGATTACCATTTTATTACAAATGATATTAAAGGATACTAATAAACAAATAAACAGCCAGGCAAAGAGATACGTAGGGTGGGGTCCAAAAGGGTCTTGAGCACAGGAGCTTCTGTCCTCATAAAGTTCAGGGTACTTCAATTTCCAGGTACATGGGTGCCTCCTGGTTCAACCTGGAAGCTCTCTGAAACCGTCCTTTTGGGTTCTTACGGTGGCTTTATTACATAGACATGACTGATGCAATCATTGGCCATTGGTGATTGAAATCAATCTCCAGCCCCTCTCCCCTCCCTGGAGGTTAGAGGGTGGGGCTGGAATATCCAATCCTCTAATCAAGGTTGGTTCCCCTGGCAACCAGCCCCCATCCTTAGGGACTTTCCAAAAGTCACCTCATTATCATAAACTCAGGTGTAATTGAAAGAGGCTGGTTACACATGACAAAAGACATCCATTTCACATTTATTACTCAGTTTCAGGAACTGAGGACCAAAAGAAATATTCTAACAAAAAAATGCCCTTCGTTCCATTAGTCATGATTTTATCACATGACCCTGCTTAGATACAAAGAAGGCTTAAGAAAAAAAGCATCTGCCATTTCAGCCTCTTTAGAAGGAACCGGATTTGACCATCGTAGAAGTGTGGGAGAGCAGGATCAGCACATGAGCTAGGTGAACACTGAAGAGAAGAACTGCCAACACGTACCTGTGATGACCCTCTATGTCCTCAGATGATACATGTGAGCATCAGTCCCTAAGTATGAACAGTAAGGGGTAGTCATTTAGCCGTGTTCTGTAACTTGTAGTATGTCTCACGCGTCTCTTATGCACAGGATTGTCCCCATAATGAAAGAAGTGACTTTCTGTTAAAGATGATTTCGATAGCAATGCAGAAGACATCTTTTCTCATTGCTGGTCTTACACCTCACGTCAACTTACGTCAACTCTAAGGAAATCAGTGCCTCCACTACAAAGATGGAGCTGAGAGCAAGGGAACATCGATTCCATGCCGGGCTTTCTACCAGGAACTTGACACCCATCCTCTCATTCAGTTCTCACACTGATCCTGGGAGGCAGCATTAAACCGGAACTGAGGTTCACCGGGTCAAGTTTTTGTCTCAAGTCAGAGAGCTGAGTGATGGTACAGCTGGAAGTCCATCCATGGCTTGTTAAAGAGCATCCCTCTGTTAGAACAGGTACATGTCAGGAGGTGATGCCACGTGTATTGAAATATGCTAAACATTCTACTTTTGTAAGCACTCCTGCTGGGAACCTCAGCACTGAGGAAAGCAGGAGATAGCTCTTTGAAGTCCCTCTTGCTTATGCATTTAATATATCATTGGGTCTCACAATGTAGGGACCATTTTCCTAGTCCAGGACATTTATACAGCTTGTGCAATGATAACCATCAATCACATTAGAAACAACTACGGGAATGCCAGTGGTTAGGACTCTTTGCTTTCACTGCTGAGAGCCAGAGTTCAATCTCTGCTCAGGGAACGAAGATCGCACAAGCCACACGGCGTGGGCGGAAAAAAAAAAAAAAAAAGAAAGAAACAACTACGAGAACAAAAATACCAAGGGTTTGCCTGAGCTTTGCAGAACCTATTATCCGAAAGATTATGTAATTTGTTTTGAACCTACACATTCATTATTCATTCAACAGATATTAACAGAGCATCATGCCTTGGACACCTGTAGATGTTTATAAATGTGGATTTGTGATCAGCCTTTAATCCACCAACTATTTGCTGATTATCTCCTAGGTGCCAGGCATTGTGATAGATTCTGATGGGTTAAAGAAATCAGCAAAACCTGGTCGCTGCCCTCAGGAACTCTGTTACTTGAGAATTATTCTTCAATCTCTCCAGAAAAAAAAAAAAAAAAAAAAAAAGATGTGTTCTGCCCTTTTCCCTAATGTAGGAGCATAGTCACATGTATAAAGTCATAGATTATGTGCTGGCTTTTGTGTTTTCGCCCACTCTAGATGCATTCTCTAGCCTTCTCCACACTGCTCCAGGCCCTGTGGCCTGCTTGATCTGGCTTCCCTTGCCTGATGGCATCCAGTTGGGTTTGCCAACGAGAGGCACCAGTGGGAAACTGGAGGGGGGAGGGGATAAAATGCAGTTTAAGTTATTTCTTTTCTGCTCCCTTCTTTGTGTCATCATGGTGTGTGTGGGAGGGACTATGGTTCCCACTGGGTGCCCTCCTCCAGAGTCCTGGGTGGGTTTCTCCAGAGTTCCAACTCTCACTGGGCTCCAGTAACACTGTTTTCCTTTCATTCTTTTGGCCGTGGGAGTGACAATGGCTTCCTGCCTTTACTGGTCTCTGGGTGCCTTACTCTTTCTTATTTGTTTTCTTAACCTGGCACAGACATCTATAAATAGTCCCTGTGTTAAAATCTCCTCATTTGAACCATCTGGGGCAAATGCTGTTTCTTACTGGGACCCTAGCTAATCAGAATATCGAAGTTGACAACATTGGAAAAAATCATCAGATCTCTCTTTTTCGTTTTACAGGGACAGAAATCAGGTCCAGAGAGCACGGCACTTGAATGAGGTTGCTTCGTCTCCACGGGAAGAAGAAATACCAGCTCACCTGCCTCTCCAGCCCCTGCTCCTGTGACACGCACCCCAGACCACCTCCCAGCCTGAGACGTGTTTCCTTTGTGGGGTCTGATCTTCCAGGCTTTGGACAGTGTCCGCTTCTGCCAGCGTTTAAGCCTGCAAGCTAAGGACATGAATGAACTGAGTCATCCCCACAGAGCTTCATTAATTTCAAGGCAATTTAAGATTTCTGAGTCATAGGTTTCAGCCACTTAGACTTTCCCAGCTGGTACTGCACTTGCCCACACACATTTTTCTTTCAAGATTGCATCTGGGTCTAGCTGTGTGGCTTGCCCACTCTTCATCAGTTTGGGAAGAGAAATCGACCTCCTAGAGTGATCTGTGCCGGGCTATGCCTTTTCCATGTGCCGTGTGCATTGGAGTCTTTGCATGAGGACTTAATGGAATTAGCTGTCTGCAGCTCGATTCAGACTCAAACCACCGGAGACACGCACATTTCCACATTCTATATCCAACACGATATTTTCACCCAGCCTCCCAAGGAAACTCAGTTATACCATATGGTGACTCCATTCTCTGAATAATATTTAGCAACTTGATGAACAAAGACTGAATCATATCTTAACTCTCTTGGCCAAGTATTGTTTTATATAGCCACCGTATTAGTAATATATATGTTTTATTTTTTACACTAGTACTTCCTGCGACGCCCACTGGAAATGAAGAGCTAGACCTCACTGGAAGAAGCCTGCACCGTCAAGGCATTCTCGCTTCTTAGCCATCTTCTATTCAATATTGCATTGTGTATATGATACATTCAGAACCTCTGCTTTTTCTTTTCCTCCAGAACAGCTGCTGGATTGAGCAACAGTCTCCCGGGGTAACACAGCAGGGAATCCTGGGGCATTTCCCAGACGCAGAAAACAAAAGATGTGTATCCATGGGGGGGATAGGGCTGGAGCTCTCTGCCTCCCACCAGGGAGAAGTCCTACAGTCTCAGGATATGGGGAGGAATCTTAGCAAGCCTCTGTGGGGGGTCCCTGTGGTTAGGTGATCTTCAGAAAGTCACTTTCCTTTCTGAGCCACAATTATACAAGGATAATAATGAACACCTTTGATAAACTGCAAGACAGTAGGCAAGGCCTACGTCAGTCATTTATAATGTGCAGGCACTGTTGAAGCCTTCTACGTGCTAAAATAGATAACCAACAGGGACCTACTGTATAGCACAGAGAACTATATTCAATATTTTGTAATAACCTATAAGGGAAAAGAATAAGAATATATATATATGTGTGTGTGTGTATATATGTATATATATAAAAGTGAATCACTTTGCTGTACACCTGAAACTAACACAACATTGTAAATCAACTCTACTCCAATAAAAAAAAATGTAATCAGAAAGAGCAGCAAAAAAAAAAAAAAAAGTCTTCTATATACAACCACAGGTAAGATGCAATCTATACTTTCAATGAACTAACCAGCTGAAAATAGGAATATGCAGGGATCATTTCAATGAAATATGGCTTGGCTAAGATAGAGCTTTGCACAGTGGAGACTCTTAGCTCAACCTGAGAATTCCTGAAAAAGCTGGTGCTCAACGTGGATCTTGCCAAAATTTATGGAAGTGAGAAAGGTATTCCAGACAGTCGAGAGCCTGAGTCTCAATTACTGGAGAGTATAATGCGTTGCACAGAGTGCTGGGAATAAGGCCACATTTATAGTTATTAAGAAATATTTTTTATAATTATTAGAGCGTTGGTGGTTTTTGAAAATCAAGAAAGAGATTTCTGGGGGAGTCCTCAAGGTATGATAATACTCTTCCCATATCCGTGGCAACTCTTGGGCCCATCTTCATGGGAAATTGCTGTAAAGTGCTGACCTTCTGAGAATTAGGAGATAGGAACCAGCCTAATCCACTGTTTTCTGAATGGAATTGCATTTTCTCAGCATGCATGTGTACCCAGCAGTGTGACAAGTACAGAACAGAGGAGAAGGGAGAAGATGTGGCCCTTTCCCTCAGGGAGCTCCTGATCTATTGAGACAGTCATGTTCACCTCATATAATTACAGCAGATTAATCAGAATTCAGTATATAGTCATGGTCCAATGATGCCATGCCCGTCAGGAAAGAGGATATTCTCTAAGCCAGACGCATCAGAAGAAGGAGGGCTTGGGAGTCATTCAACCTGTGTTTATTAAGTATCATCTTACGATAGGAATTCTTTTTATTCCTCTGGGTAAGACTTCCTAGAGGAACTGCCTAGCAGACCCAGAAAGGTGACTATACTACCTTGCTCCAGTTTTCTATTACTGAGTGAAAAACTGACCTGATACTTAATGGTGGAAAACAACCACCATGGTATTATACGGTGATTTTGTGCAGCAGGTATTTGGGCAGCTGGCAACTCGGTGGTATTCTGTTGGGGGCTGGTCTGGTCTGGGAGGATCAAGATGGCTTTCATTCTCCTGCCTGGAGCTTTGTCAAGGTTTGGCCAGAAGGCTTGGCTCCAATGGTCCCCTCTCCCTCTCCATGTCATCTTTTGGGCCTTTCTGTGAGGTTTCTCCAGGAGGGTAGTTGATTGGATTTATTTGGAGGCTCAGGCCTCCAAGAGACTAAGGAAGAAGCTTCCAGTCTTCTCGAAGGCAAGACCTAGAACTGGCCATGCATCATATCCACCATTTTGTATTGGTCCAAACAATCTCACACGAGTTTATATTCAAGGTCAGGGCACGGGACCCCGCCTCTTAATGGGAGGAGTGTCAAAACTCTGTGGCCATCTTTAACCTGGCACATTTATCCCTCGACTCTGGTCACTTCATGTGTGTAAGACAATCTTGGTGATTTATGGCTCAAGCAAAAATGTGATAGGAAAAGGAAAAAAAAAAAGAAAAAAATCTCAGATGAGGAAATAGGGTAGGGCATGAGAGGCGTCTTTCATTATACTGTGAGTTCCTATACGGTCCACTGTGCTCTGCCCAGAACCTAGTATGGTGCTTGACACACAGAAAGTGATCCATCAACAGAACTGAGCTAACTGACAGGCATTTATTACTATATTTCTAGTTGTGTGAGTGAATTTCTCACACTAAATCTCCCAGGAAATGTGCCAGGGGAATCTTATTGCAAAACTAGCAGTTTATTGGGTTGACAAAGAGAACATTGAATTAAGGAGATTTTCAGAACACAATGGAATCATTTTAGTTGTGAAATGTGGACTTAAAAAGTAATCATTTAGAAACATCCAAGAAGCATTTGAAGACTGGATGACAAGATGCAGCCCCTTTTCATTCAAGCACAGACTGAGGGTCCTGCGTGGGCACGGAAGTGCAGAGGCCCAGGCAGATGTGGGTCAGTCCCCAGTCTCTCTGCTGCACTCCCGCATCCAGGCTCATTCTACAACACCAGGCTTCTAAGAAGTTGATTTACCCAGAAAACCATGATAGCAACCACCATGCATCCATCACTGTCCTAGCACTGAGGGTACAGAGGGAAATTAAAACATGGCGCTAGGTCTCCAGGGCCTCCAAGTCTCTACACTGAGGCATTCTCTGCCCATTCCTAGATTCCAGGGAAATGCTTGGGCATCTCAAGGTAGATCAAGATGGCAGGGGGTAGAGAGGCTGAGATAGCACATTGCCCAGCCATGGAGCCACCATGCCAGAGGGAAGAATTCTTGAAGAATATCAGAAGTGTACAAATTCCCTCAGTGTAGGTCAGCAGCTGTTAGCTTCCACCCCTTCCTGTTAAACATAATCATCTTCACCCCAAGATTCTGACGTATCACCCTAGAGAATGCCAAGGCAGGCAACTTCTGAAAAGGCTCCCCATGGTCCCTGGTATTCACACCTTGTGTAATCCTCTCCTGTTGTGTTTGCGATGGCCTTGGTGGCTTGCTTCTGACAAGCAGACTATGGCAAAATGATGTGGGATGTCACTTTTGGGATTAGGCTATAAAAGACTTTGACTTCTCTCTGGCTCTTCTGGGGTATTTGCTCTAATCAAGCAAGATGCCATGCTGTCAGCTGCCATTTGGAGAGGCTCATGTGACTCAGAACTGAGGGTGGTTTCCAGTCAACAGCCAGGGAGGAAATGAGACCCTCAGTCCAGCAACGTTCAAGGACTTGAAACCTGCCAATACCTAAATGGGTGACCTTGGAAGCTGAAGCTTTGGGGGGCAATTTGTTATGCAGCAACAGATAACTAATACAAGCATATAAAAGAAGAAAATTTAACTAACTCAGCTCTTGGTCTAGTGCCTCTTTCTACTACACCATGTGATTTCTGGCTAATAAGGATCTTTCATCCGGAGGACAGGGGAACATCTGGTCAGTGGCATGAAGTCCTAGTATTTTAACTCAGCTGTCATATTCCCCCATGGTCTGACAGTGACCTTGTCTCCCAGTTGTCCTCAGTATCTGTAGGGGATTGGTTCCAGGACCCCTCCCCCACTCCCCCTCAGAAGCCAAAATCCACAGATGTCCCTTATATAAATTTTTAAAATTTGCATATAACCTATGCACATCTTCCCGTATACTTTAAATCATCTCTCGATTACTTATAATATCTAATACAATGTAAATGCTATGGAAATAGTTTCTGATGCAGGCAAATTCATATTTTGCTTATTGGAACTTTCTGGAATTATTTTTCTCAAATATTTTTGATCCGCAGTTGATTGAATCCATGGATGTGGAACCCGCAGTTAAGGAGGGCTGACTGTACTTTGTACAGGAGCCCTGTAGTCAGGGCCAACCCACACAACTTCCAGGCCCTCAACAGAGCTTCACCCACCTGCCCACAGTCCTCATGACGCCCTGCAAGGTCTGTGCTATGATGGTGCCATTTTCAAGAAGCAGAAACTAAGGTTTAGGGATATTCTGTAATTGCCATAAGGTCAGAGAGCTACTGAACTTCAGAATAAGTGCTCAGTAACAGCTTCCTGATCTCTTGAATGACGATTGGTTGACTTTTGTACCTAACTCTTTTCTAGATGCGTTGCAGAGTCTGTCAGGGGGCAAGCGCTGTGGTCACTGAGCAACTGTGTGATTTAGAAAGAGGATTACTTCCCTGTAGCAAAATACCCTAAAAGTCATAGTTGTTAGCAAGCTCTCTTATTATGCAAATGAAGACAATGAAGCCTGAGGCTTGACGCACACCCCATATTTAGAACAAAGGACATTATTTCTTCAACCTTCCTCCAGTTTACACCCCCAGGATCACACACCATCCCCCAGGTCCACACATACAGAAGGACCCATTTTCTAAAGTGTTGGCTTCATTGCTAGGAGCTATCCATCCAGTGAAGAACAAGCCTCAACCTTTCTGAGTTCTGGGACACAATTTGAATAATATAAAATTTCATGTTGTCCCAAGGGATAGCAATTATACCTAGATATATTTTTTAATTGCCTAAATGGGGAACAATACTATGAAATTAGTTGTTTGCTTACAGTTTTATATTTTATTAACCCCCAAAGTACTCATGCATATTTGGATGTGAATTGCACAGATAGGGGTGAGACATACCATTCATTCCATCTGTGGTCTACTGAGTAGATTGCCCTGTATAGCGCTGAGTCTCCATGCTGCACACGCTCTACTCTAAGCCCACCTGGGGATCCAGGGCTCACAAGGTGGAAACCACTATTCTATAGATAATGCCTTTTTGTTTAGATACGCTTTCCTGGTTTGCAACTATCCAATGAAACTATCAAATGAAACTCTATGCAAGGAGCCCCAATGTAGGACCTCAAAATTGTTTTAAATTTAAAACAAAATTTTGACACAGAAGGAAAGAGAAGAGAGAGAGGAGAAAGAGGGATGCAAGGACAAGGCAGAGGGGGAAGGCAGTGGCAGGAAGGAGAGCTGTGTCGTAAAATGAACGCAGGATTTGCTATCAGAAGTACTGGGTTTGTGCTCACGAGCTAGTGACTTAAATTCCTTGAGACACAGTTTCTTCTACCGAGGCCAGTAAGGAACCTCCTTTATGGAGCTATCGTGAAGATTAAATGGCACAAAATTCATAGGAGTGCTTTGTAAACTGTCAAGGCTGTGGCACATATTAATTCTTAATAGACCTTAATCTGAGCAATCAGGGCCGTCCAAGGTCATGTTGCTAATTGGCCAAGTTGGGGCCCAGATCAACTCAATGTGTCCTTGTTCAGACACTGGTCTACTGGTGACCAGCTTGATTTTCCCAAACTGAAGGTTGGCTTTTAAAAGCTGAAGAGGGACGTAAATGATCATTTGATTCAGCCTATTCCCTTGGTAAGGAAAGTATCGTTACCGCCACTCCACGATGGGCAGGGGATTGAAGTGCCACTCAGAGCCCTAAAGCTCATGAAACAGAGGTGGGCGCTCAGCTCCCTTGAGGTCTGTCTGTGTGCCAGGTATGGAAACACACACTAGATTTTCCAGAACACCCTTCAGACTGAATCTATTTTTACAGTAACCTAACACTCTAGATAAATGTAAATTTGCAGCACTTCCTGGACCAGCTGGATCGTTTTACCTGTTTTCACTTTTGTTTATTAGCTGCTCAGCAATACATAACAGGACGGCAGACAATTTGTGATACCCAGAAAATTCCCATATCCTGGGTTTCCCAGCATCCTCTAATTTAAAAGCAACAACAACAACAAAAAATTCTCCTAGGGCCTGAGGAAAAAAAGGGTTCCAAAATGGCAATTTCTTCTGTATTTATACACTGGACTTTTCCTAGTGGACCATTTATCCAAAGAGAAAAACAGACCCCTTACCTAGCCATGGTAAAACAAACCATCACAAAGTCACCTTTTAATAGGTACTGTTAGGATTCACCTTGGACATAAGCAGCTATTTTTCAAACACAAGCTGCTTGGAGAAAATTGAGAAAAGAAATCACTATTATGGAAGGATTATAAGTGGGCCATTTAAGCCAAAGGTTTAGACATCTAGAAAAGCATGATGACAGGCAACGTGATGTAGTAAACCTTATTCATTCCCCTGCCCCCTTCTTCCCCAGCACACACACACACACACACACACACACACACACACACACACACACACGTGACCAGCATAGCCACTGAGTAATGGGCAACCATGGGAAAAGTTAAAGAGTTTCTCTGGGTCCTGGTTTCTTCATCTGTAAAGTGGGGGTACTAATATCTATTTTGATGGGTTGTATAAGAACCAGAGAGAAAGTGGCTAGTCTAGCACTCAAAAGGCATAATTAAAGTATAATTATTATTAAAGTTAGGAATAGAGAAGACTCTCACAGTAATGGGGCAATTTATGTCATGAAGCTCGGAAGTAAGCCACAGGCCTCATCACCACTGGAAATGTATCTCTCCATCATGACTGTATCCAAACCCCAGGGTCATAGTGAACTTGGCCAAATGCATCTCTGACAGCTGTAGCAGGGAAGCTGTGTATCCTCTTCCCTGGATCTCTCCCTTCCTCCTTACACAGAGGAATGACAGAAACTCTTCCTAGAGTTAACATGGAGGAATAATTAGGGGCACTTATCTTCGTGGCGACTTTTACTGATTCTGATACTAAGAGATCTGTAGATTCTATCATCAGGAATATCTAGATTGCAACTCATGCATTAACACCACCAACCTCCTTGTTATTGACCAAGCACACCCATGCCTCCCTGATCTTGAACATACCATTTAAAACCTGAGGCAGCCATAAAGCCAAATAAGAGAACTAGGGAACATGATTAGAGCAACATAGAGGGAACTCCTTGGAAAGGAGTAATTCCAGGGAAACACAGAGTCACCAACCATCAAGTAGGGTATGACTCAAGTCATAGGCATAGAGGTGGGAAACTGGAGTCCACAAAATGGTGTGAGTGGCTGGTGGGCATGTAACCAAGAGGAGTGGGAGATGAAGTTGTTGGGAAGTTCTTGAGTTCCAGCCCCGTGTCTATACCCAAGTTTCCAGGTATGGTCAAGAAGATTGTGTTTTGCACAACCCCAGGGGTGCCATTCACAAAAACTTCAATGGGGAATGGAATATTCTGCACTTGTGCAGTCCACAGCCTGCACATCAGCACATGGCAGCATTCTCTACAGTTCGTCGTGGAAGTTTGTCACAGATTTTTGAGCCTAGGTATGGCTTGCTGTGAGAGTTGTTTAAGAAACATGAATGTCATCACCCGTGGTATATGTCAGCCTTCAAGTGACACAGTAGTCTTAGGAGTTGTTCTCAGAAACCATTTATTTGATCAAGGAACACAGTACTTAGCTTAGGGCTTCATACTTAGCAGGAAGCTACCGTACGTTTGCTAAATAAATGAACTAATGAGTGATGACGTGAATTAAGGAGCAGTTAAGTACATTTCAAGACAGAGAATGTTCTGCAAAGCATGCAGAACAGATTAGTGACCTATGGCAACTGGATCTGACTGTTCTACAGAGTGGACTGGTGAATATTTCCCTGTAATTATATAATCCTTATTTTAATTGGCACATCACCTTTTATCATAGCTACATAATTGTATTTAACCATACCTACGACTGTATATTTAACAACTCCTTTACATTTTATTGATACTTTAAGCATTTTATCTATTATTATTATTATTAAAAGTTGGATTGCTTTCTGTGGACATATTTCCATAATAAGAATAATATTTATTTATGTTACATGCAAGACCTTGTGCTAGTTGCCTTATATACATCTTCCATAATTTTCACGTTAGGTAAATTTCAGATTACAGTTCTATTTTATAATTAAGGTATTCTAAATTCATCTAAGGTCATATAGCTAAAAAGTGAATGAATGAAGAGTCCCACACACATCTTCCTACTACATGTTTTTTTTTTTTCAATCTGACAAGAATTACTATCAATCTAGGTAAAAAGGTTTAAGGCACTTGGTATAAATTACGTAATCTATCCTGCACTACAGTCATTTCCAAAGGTCATGAATTTGGCCTTCAAGAATGGGCAGGACTGTGGCCACTGTATAATTTCATCAGAAGTAATGAATGTATCAATACTATCAATCGTTTACGGCATCGGTTACCCATCACTATCAGTTATTTTCTCAGTCTCTCCAGGTGACAGTGCTTTCTCTTTCCTTGGAAGTGCACTGATATTTACTCCATGTGATCTCCAGCGTGATCTTTCTAGAACCCCAACCAACCATGCTACTTGCCCCATTTAATGGTAGCCTTGACTCTACATCTCTTCTATTCTGGTTGGTCTATCAGCCCCTCCCCATTCTAATCGCAACTCACTTTGCCTGCCACATGCCTGGCCACTGCCACCAAGCTGCCAATACCAGAGCCATGGGGAGTTATTAGAAATTTCAGAACATCCCACTCCTTTGCTTCTGCACATTCTTTCTCTCTGCCTGAA
Source organism: Balaenoptera physalus (assembly GCF_965194825.1). NCBI lineage: Eukaryota > Metazoa > Chordata > Mammalia > Artiodactyla > Balaenopteridae > Balaenoptera > Balaenoptera physalus. The sequence goes on along the minus strand of NC_138894.1, from coordinate 88,977,952 downwards.
ATGCCAATGACAATCTCTTATTTATGTTATTTATGTACAGGAAGTACATTTTTTAAATCATTGTATCTCTTTTCTCAGTGTCTGGTGCACAGTAGGTTTCAATAAATACTTGAAAAAAATGTGAAAAAATCACATTTTCTGGAAAATTCCCTGGAGCCCGGGAAAAGTGGTTCCTTCCTCTACACTTCCTGGATGCCTTGATATCTAATTGCCACATTGTTACACAATGAAATGATGTATTTCCATATGTCTGTCTGAAGCCGGACTAGGAGCTCCTGGGTGTCAGAGACCAAATCTTACTCATACTTGGATCCTTAACACCCAGCGCAGGCCCAGCTTATGGTAAACCTTCATAGATTTCCTGGAATTGAAAAATATAATTCTAAAGCAATCACATGAGCTGAGCAGGGCGGGTGTTAGGCTTCTCATTTTACAGTTGAAAAAAGGGGACCCAGGGAGGAAAAAAAAAAAGTCTCGACTCAATTTTCATTCAAAAATCAGAGGCCCAGACAGGGCTGGAACAGGGTCTCCTAAACCCCTAGTTATAAAGCGCTGTTGGTGGCCACTGAACAGAGGAGGCTGGCGCCTTTCTTTCTGACCCCTCGGCAGAGAAACAGAGGTCTGTTCCTGAGACAGGGACCAGCACAGGTGTCTTCATGGGACCAGACTGGGTGAAAGAATACTGCTCACCACTCATGGTGATGGCCTGGGGGAACAGATGAGTCCCCCTAGGGTCAGGGACTGGGTCCTGGTTTGTGAGAAGTAGCTTGGTGAGACCTGCCAGGAGGCATGGGACCACTCCTTGACCTTTTCACACCCTGCGGCCCTGTGGTGGCCCGTCGTACAGTCTGTGTCCTCTCTGGCCAACCTCCCAGGAACTGCTTATCACCAGAGTAACTTGTTTGTGCATAATTATAAATTATAAATATGCTCCAGGGGGCATAATTATACAGAGCTCTCTTTTTTGCTCAAAAGTGTCCTACTGTGGGCAATACATGATATAGTCCCCTTTTCCTCCCCCACTAGAAAATATGCATACATGTATGTAAAAGCTCAGAGGGCTCCAAGAGTCTTGTAAACGCCCCTTTCCCAGCTCCTTGGCTTTTATTTATTTATTTATTTTTTAAGTTTGTCCCCACCCCACCCCCCCCCGACCAGATTGCTTGATTTACCAGGATACATTAGGTTAAGGCCTGGAGGTCCCAGCCTCTGCCTGAGTTCAAGCCCCTTTCCTGACGTGTGTCTGCCTAAGCCAGAGGACTGGCACCTCCTGCAGAAGCTGAGAATAACTGGAGTGAAAAGGCAGCCCTCACCTGATTCTCAGTGTTGAATGCCTTTTTGGTCCACGTGTGCGTCGGGGCAGGGGGCGCCACTCTGGCTAGCGGCCTGGAGCCTCGCAGGAGGTGTGCGTAGGGCATTGCGGGCACTGCTTCACTGGGCCAAGGCCCTCTGGGCACTGTCTTGGGAGAGGAAGAATTAGTGATTACCTTTGGTCTGAGTTAAAAGGTGCCTTCAAGCTGGTCTTCTGCAGAAAATACTCAAAGCCTTGGTGGGGGGGGGCGGGGTTTGGAGGGTGACACCAACGAAAAGTAAGCAATCGATTTCTTTTTAAATGGGGAGAAGAGTGTTGGAAAAAGATAACGAAACTAATTTTTGAAACTCCGTGCGGCACCACTGATGCAAGTATATTCTCCACGGAGAAAAGCTACATCTGAGCAGCGGTGTCCTGATGCTCAGAGGATGCCCTGCTTTCTGGGGAGAAGCGCCAGGAAGATGAACGGCTTAGAAAGTCCACTAGCCACTGCTGGAGCTGCTTGGGTACTTGTGACCGGGCGACTCCTGCCCAGCCGCGCGCGCAGTCAGCCTGTGGAGGCGCCGGGACCCTCCCTCGCCGGTCCGGTGCTCTACCTCCCCAGCCCCGGGCCGCGGTTAGATATTGCACTTTGTTTACCTCGCCCGGGCCGAGTAATCCAACTGGGAGGCAAGCGCCCGCACCCGGGGCTGGGAGCTGCAATGGCAGTGGCAGCCGGCCGCGGGCGCGGGAAGCCGCCCGGGGACTGGCAGCGGCGAGGCTGATTGATGGGCCCCCGGCTCAATGAGGGCGGCCCGGGCGGGGACGGGGCGGGGACGGGGCGGGGCCCGCTCTGGGCTGAGCCAGTCGCCGGTGCCGCTGGGGGGGGGCGGAGGCGCCGTAGAAATGTGTCGGTGACATTGAATGGGGAGACTGAGCGCGAGCGAGGCGCGCGCGCGCACACACGCGCACACACAGCCCCGCTCGCTCCGAGATCCCCGGCCACGTAAGTAACTATTAATACCGCCTCGCCGAGAGATGCGGGCGTGCTGAGCTCGGGGATTGGCCTCGGGCACCGTCGGCCGTCCCCTTCAATTTTAAGTACACATTCCTCTTACCTCCGGTTGGGGGAAGAACAAAATAAAAGAAGAAGAAAAGCCGTCAATTTTCTCCAAAACAAACCCCGCCAGGCAATTTGGGTTGAGGGTAGGGGGAGACGGAGTGGTTGCAAATTATTCCAAGGCGAGATCCAGTTACCGAACGAGAAAGGAACAGCGCGGGTTGACTGGGCTGGGGGTGCATCCCCTTCCAGGGCCAGGAGGACCCCCGGAAGCTCGTGCTCGGAGACCACTGATCTACCCTTGTCCCTGCCCGCACTTCTCGCTTTATTCGGAGGACGATCTGGAGCGCGAGGGAGCGGCGACAGCATGAGCCGGTGCTGACCTCCGCCCGGCGGGCCAAGCCCTGGGCTTTGCCGCGGTACCTGTGCCCGGACCACAACTCTGTGCCCAGCTTTTGCAATCTTTTGTTGGCAGCGCTGACCGCTCTAAGTTAAATGCTCCCTTGCTATTTTTTTTGTCTGTTTGTTTAAATTTTGGAGAGCTCTTGCGGTCTTGGAAAAGCCTCAGACGCCATCTACAGTTAAAACGTAGGTAACTACCCTCTCCGGCACCCCCCCTTCCACGCCCCCCACCCTTTCCACCAAAAAAGGGGGTGCAGCGCGGATTCTGTCTGCGGTGCGGCGCGAGCCGGTACCCGTGCTTATTTCCTTTTTCTTTTTGTTTGGTTTCTAACGCGCTGAGACCAAGCAGCGGCCGTGCGCTCCCCGAAGATTGCACAAACTACAGCCGGGCTCCTCCGCCCCGTCTGCGGTTCGGAAGCCTGCGTGGGGATCGCTTCGGGAGACCCGGCGCTGCAGCTCCCCACCTTAGCAATCTGGTTACTCGTCTAGATCCACGCTGGAAGAAGAGAAAGAGAGAGAGAAACTAAAAGTGCGAAGATTCTGCAAATCGCTGGCGGCTTTGGGGTAACAAAAGGACCCGAGTTGCTGCCGACCGAGGACCCCCGGGAGCCGGGCTCGGAGCAGACAAGGTGCCCGGCGGCGCCCATTTGGGGGCTTCTAACTCCTTCTCCACGTAGCCCCCTTCCCGTCCCCTCCCCTCTCGTTCCCTTTTAAAATCCGTGGCACCGAGGCGCCTGCAGACGCACTCGCCAGCGACTCGTCTCTCCAGCGGGTTTTTTTGTTTGTCGAGTGCGATCCCCACACTCATGAACATACACAGGTCTACCCCCATCACAATAGCAAGATATGGGAGATCGCGGAACAAAACCCAGGATTTCGAAGAGTTGTCGTCTATAAGGTCCGCCGAACCCAGCCAGAGTTTCAGCCCGAACCTCGGCTCCCCGAGCCCGCCTGAGACTCCGAACTTGTCGCATTGCGTTTCTTGCATCGGGAAATACTTATTGTTGGAACCCCTGGAGGGAGACCACGTTTTTCGTGCCGTGCATCTGCACAGTGGAGAGGAGCTGGTGTGCAAGGTAAAGAGCCCGGGGTTTGCTTTTGCTTTTTTTTTTTTTGTCTTTTAAAAAGATCCCCCCGGCCTTTTGGAGGGGGCCGGAGGGCGCGAAAGGTTGCCGAGCCCTGCAGTCCGGGGGGTGGGGGAGGGAGATTCGCGGGATAATTATCCGTGGTCTCGTTAAATGGGGTTGTGTATTTATTTGTTCCTGTTCGACTAGTTGCGAAGTTTTTAGAGCGTTGCGGGCAATGCGGCGGGCTGCGGCGGGGGCGTTTTGGGGAGAGCCCGCGGCGGGGAGGGCGGCGGGACTGCGCGGGGGCCACGGCCACGCGTGCTCCCAAAGGCTCGTGGAGCTCCTCCGCGCGACTCCGGGTCCCGCTGCCCGGGGATTGCTCCCTGGGTCCAGCCCCCTCCCCTTCCAACACCGAGGAGGGAATCCCCCGCTAATTTTAAGGCGCTGATGACTTGGTTCCTTTCGCAGCCATTGTTCTCAGCAGCGTGCAGGTGTTGAACCTTTGTTCCGTAGGTGCCCCTTCAAAGAGACACACAAAGGTGTCCCCTCTGGCTGAGCCCAGGGGCCCAGCGCGGGGAGGGAGTTCACAAAGAGCTTGCTTCTGCCAGGAGCCTTGAAAGGAGGGCTGGGGGTGGAAATCAAAGCCGCCAGCGCACCCTTGGGTGCAGGAAATTGTGAATCCTTTGGGTCTTTTCCTCTTGTCTCCGTTCCTTCTCGTCTCCAGCTCTCCGAGCCGGAGCCCCCCTCGACCCCGCTACTCCACCCCCCCAGCACACACCGTTGCCTGTATGGTTGAGAGGCCAGCATTTGGAGCCTCGGGGATTCACAGTGCTAATGCAGAGATGGGCACTTTCCTTTCCTTTTCGTCTTTGACCCTGAACTGGTTGGTGTCTGTGTTGAGTGTGCCTGTGTGTCTTTGTGTGCGCCCACAGGGCTCCAGACAAGGGGACGAGCAGGAGACTAGTTGCAAACAAACAAACAAACAAAAAATGAAGATGGTAGAGCAGGCTACCCAGGAATTGGACATAGATCAAGAATTCACTGTTGCTTAATTTTAGATTTGCTCACTGTTGTTTTTTGGGGGGAGGGAGGTAAGGAGTGGGGACCCCTGATGTCTTTGAAATGGGCACTCGGCACAGCTGTGCTACAAATAATGCATCACACTTTTACCATGAACCACAGGCTTTGTGAACTTGCTTTCTTTCATAGGGGACTGGAGTATTTCATTGTGAAACATGGGTTTTGTGAAGGGTCTCCAGTCTGTTTTGCAATTGTTCAGTTCAGACCTCAGGGGAAAATCAGAGACTCTTTAAACATTGCTCTCTGCTTGTACTGAGCATTTGGTATTTTGCACCTTCTCCAAGCTATTGAGACTCAGAGCAGCTATTCCCAGTTAACCAAAATTCAGTAGGCTATTCAGAGCTGGATTGTATTCTCAGAAGACCTACAACGTTGTACAATGGGGTAGTCATCCTTTGAAATGAATGAAATCCACAGAGCTGCCACTCTCATATGAAATATGCACAATCACCCAGCAGCGAGTGTTTTCACTCCTTTTGCTAAACTTCGGTAGAGCATTTTAATATTTTTCAAAGGCTGGAGACGCGTTTGAGTCAAGGGACTCTGTCGCCAAATTCTGCAGAAGCATCTTGCCCGCTATTTCTTTGTTTAAAGGCAGAGGTGACTCTGGCCCCTGCTGTTTCTTTCTCCCTTCAGATTTTTCAAGACATATTTCACTTTGGGCTGACCTTATAGTGTCATTCGTAGACTTGCTCTCTGGCCTGAAACTGTACTTAATCGGCTGGTTCAGTTCTTGCAAAGACTGAATCAGCCCCTCACCAATTACTGTGCGGCTGCCAGTGGATTTAAGTGCAGTATCATTGTTCTGCTTGACAGAGGTCATCCCTTTAAGACACAGCAGCTTCTGTTTGCCTGCCTTTTTACCAGAGGTGATGTGGGTGACTTCTTATGCAAGCATAGTTGTATATATCCTGGAAGCTCCAAGTGGTTTTGTAAGGCTGCTTCTATGAACTACCCTCACGTATGCACTGTGGACTCTTGGCTTACTGCAAGGCTCAGTGAAATCTACACGCTGAATTCCAGTTCCTTTTGACATCTTAGAATATAGAGTTCGTGTCTCCTAGCTCTGTGTTGACCCAAGAAAAAAGTCTTCGCAAAAACAGATCCAATGTAAAATGCCACTTACAGAGAACGCTATAGGATTCTGTAGGACGTAATTTGGGAGAGAGAGACTGGAGGGTCATTTAACCAAAATAATCATGCCTTTTTGTCTCCCTGTGCCTACTTTAAGCTAGGCAGACGAAGGAAGGGGACTTTAGGGGGTTCTTAGCTTACTGTTTTCATGGAAATGCTTGTAGCTACCGTGCAGATTGACATAATTACTATCTTGACAAAATGGGCACTTTTTTTTTTTTTTTTTGCAAAGGCTATGAATGATGGCCTAATCTCTGCCTTATCTGAACTGTCACATTATATAACTAAGGCTACAAATTAAACATTTAAAAGAAGCTGGCAGCCAGGCTTATGGTTTGATTTTGCACTTGAAGGTGATGGTTTAAATACCAATCCAAGCCCATAAATGCCTGTTATAGCTACTAATAAAAGTTTGGTTCCTACCCATTTGGGAAAACATAAGTACTTGCTTTATTTTTGATACTCTGTCCACCATCTTGGAATTTAATTTAGTCTGTTCTACAAAGGGTATGGCTGCATTTTGAAGCTGCCATGAATTGTTTGATTTTTTTTTTTTTTTAATTTTAATGTCCATCCAGTTTTTCAGCAGCAGGACAGGATCATAGACTAAAGGTACTGAGCAAAAAAAAAAAAAAAAAAATCACCTTTTATTTTTTAAAAATGCAGCTCGAAGCAGGAAGTATGTTATAAATAATCATAACTCCATGAGTACTGGCGACATAGCCTGGCGCTTCAGATCCCTGCATCCTCCTTATATAACGCAGTGTTTACATTAGCCACTGCAAAACCTTTATTACTCTCTGGGAAATTTTTGAGGCTTTCCTGGGTTTCTGCTGCCTGCAGTCTTGGTGTTAAAGTTGACTTAAGCATTTCAGATTCCTAATTGAACGGACCTCTGAGGTCATCGCTCGCAGGTCATCATTTGACAGTATCAGGGTGTGATTTGTGGTCTCTGGAGACACTGAAATATTCATTCTTAAATTCTAGGTTATAGTGGCAGCAGCTGTGCCACTTTCCTGAGATGCCTTATTATGGTTCATTCACAATGTTACTTTGCTTCCTCGCCGGGGTTCGCACCAGCCCTCCCGGGGTTCTTCGGAGGCCGGTTTGACTCACAGATTTTTGGGTTTTGTTTTTTGCAGCTAAGAGAGACTTAACTCATGGATTCTTAAGTAGCAGCCTGTGTCCCTGGCTGGGTTTTGGAAAGCCTGTGAATCCCCTTAAGACAAATCCAGTATTGTACATGCTTTTGAGTGGTCATTGTCAGCTAAGAGGGGACAGAGCTTTTATCAGATTCTCAGGTGGGATCTGGACCCAAGAAAGGTCAACCACGTTCTAAATCAATGTCTTCGGTTTCTGAAGAGGCGGGAGGCCCAGCGATTCTGAGTGCTTTATCCACCTCGTGCAGGTTATTGGTGGCCAAGCCAGGATTCGTCTCAAATTTGATGATTTCTAGGCCAGCGTTTCCCACACACACTGCAAAATGATGATCAAGGAGAGTATGTTGTAACTAACGGAAAAGAAATTTAAGAAGCTAAGTGATGGTGAACCGATAACGTTCAGTGTATTGTTAGAGCAATCCTGGCCTCCCAGGCTTCCCAGCAAGGAACCCGCGAGCCTGCCCCTCACTTCTGCCGCGCCAGATAGACTCATCATACTTACATTCCCAGGCGGGTAGGAAAGCCACATTCCAAACCCAGAGATTTGTATCCCTGATTCAGTGGAGCTCTTGAAATGAATGAAGGCGTTTTCTTGTAACCTCAGAAAAATCTCTGTAGTGTTAATTCCTCTTAGATCTGTCTCCAAAAGGTACTGAGGATGGATTTTCTTTCTAAATAACCCCACAATGAGGTGGCATTTCACAGGCTCATTCTGATTCATAGAAAATCATCGCATAACTGATTCATTGAGCTGGATATCTGTGGAGGGAAGAGAGAAAGGAGCGTGTCTGCTTTCTTAATAAGAAGGACTGTGTCCTTTCCTAGCTCTGCCACTGGGGGCTTGATTTGACTTGTTATCTGAGCCTCAATTTCCACATCTGTGAAATGAAGGTATTGAATTAGGTAACCTTCAGTCTACGCATTTAATCTATTAATTGCTATTATGTTGTATACTGCTATACAACCCAATTATGCAGCACAGAATATGTTGTATACAGTTGCTGTAGCTGTATAGTGTTGGTGTACTTTTTTTTTGAAGGTAAATAAGGTGTTATCTGTGCAGCTTGGGATGGGTCACTTTCTCTCAAATTTTGCCTTAATCTTTCTATAAACAGAGAAAAAAATCGTAAAACTTATTTGTGATTTGTTTTGTGTAATTGTGTATACAATTTGTGTAATACAATACACAAATTGTGATACACAATTTGTGTGTTGTATTACATCTTGCTAAGCATTCTGACCTTCGTTTTCTCATATAATCCTCCCGGACACGGTGAGTCAATCACTTGCCCTTTTGCGCATGAGGACTCGGAGGTTCAGAGAGGTCAAGCGAGTTATTCAATGCCACACAGCTGGTAGGAGGCAAGGCCAGTGCGGTCTGGGTCCAAGTTTGGCCCATGTCTATGGGAGGCAGCCACATTCTGTGACTCGGTTGTACAGGATTTGGTTGTACTCTGACTCTTGGTCTTGTTGTTCATCCTGCCCTAGGTGTTTGATATCAGCTGCTACCAGGAGTCCCTGGCCCCCTGCTTTTGCCTGTCTGCCCACAGCAACATCAACCAAATCACCGAAATTATCCTGGGGGAGACGAAAGCTTATGTGTTCTTTGAGCGCAGCTATGGGGACATGCATTCCTTCGTTCGCACCTGCAAGAAGCTGAAGGAGGAGGAGGCGGCCAGGCTTTTCTACCAGATCGCCTCAGCGGTGGCCCACTGCCACGACGGGGGGCTGGTGCTGCGGGACCTCAAGCTGCGGAAGTTTATCTTTAAGGACGAAGAAAGGTGAGTCTCGTTCCTGTCCAGGCCCGTGTACTATAACAGGCTGCTCAGAGAGGTTGGAGTGGACATGGTTTTTTGCTGCCTGCCGTCCAGGTGAGGAGGAGGGAGCGTGGAAGGACAAAGGGAGGTGGATACCGCAGTGTTTGAAGTGCCCTTGGAAAGCAAATTGCCGCTCCTCTAAGAGATGTTATCAAATGCTCACAAGTGCCAGATTATTCTGTGACCCAGTAGTTATTTTTGTCTTGGTGTCTCGAACTCTGAAGGTGGCTGCCAGCCCGTGTGGCATTTTCAGTGTGAATAAGGCAAGATTTTGAAAAGCTTGCCTTCGGAAAGCTCCATGCCTGGCATCAGTTGTTTGTCATTCATGCATCACTCGTTCAATAGATATTTCCTAAGTCTGTTCCTCAGTATGAATTACAAGTCTCAGTACCGTGACTATCAAGTTGCATTAGCTAGTCAGTGACCTATAAAGGAAATGTTACAGACCCTACATCCACGTATGTACTGGGTCAGATGGGAACTGGGGGCTGGGATGTCAGTTCTAACTAGGAATTGGAGAGTCAAGAAAGTTTTCATAGGAGAGGTGATTTTGGAGCCAAGACTTGAAAGATGAATATGTTGTAGGCAATGTGGGAAGGACCAGTGTTCCAGGTGAGGAACCTGCCTGTGCACATGCCTGGCAATGTGAAGCTCTCGGTTATTTTAGGAGACGGCCGGACGGGATGCTAGGCATCTGGGCTTCATTCATGGTTCTTTCATTAACTCATTACATTCTGTTTAGCAGATCCCACCGGGGCCCTGCTTTCTCCTCCAGCTGACTTTGATTGTAAAAACTCTTTCAAGTTACTTGTTTTTCTTTTTAATAATGTGCTTTTTTAGAGGAGTGGAAGCAGCTGATTTATGCCCATTGCTGACTATTCCAAGGATTGTTCCAGGGGCTCTGCATACATGATGTCATGGAATTCTCGTGACTGCCTTGGGCATCCTCAGCTCCCGTTAGCAAAGTGTTTAGTGAAGTGAAGGTTCCATTGTCACAAAGCTATTAAGGACCATCTGAATACAAGGCTAGTGCACATCATTCATTCATTCACTCAGCGAACATTTCGGGGCTACCTTTTATCTGTCTGGAACAGATTTACTATCAAACCTTTCCATCTTCCATTTAGTTGGCCATCGATCCCAGTGGCCAGTGGTATATTTAGGCGATGGCTTATAGAAGTCTCATGGCATCCAAATGAGAGAGACCTCGTGGTGTGTGCTTTGATTTTTCCATCTTCATGGTTTGAGCTAATCGGGCAGTAAATGTCTGGGAAGCATTTGGGGATTAGCACAGGTCAAAGGGCCTGTGGTTACTTAACCCAAATGGAATAATTTCATGAACTTTTATAATCCAGCTGAGTATACAAAGTGCAGAGGGCCCCTGGATTTCCTGGACCCACAGAAGTTGATTATTGTTCCATATTTTTACCCATAAAGGAGTATCATAGGAATCCGTGGTGGCCAATATCCTGGTCTCTGACAGTGGATGGCATTTACCTTTATTAACAAACTAAAGAAGGCCAGGGGCGCTACTGGAAGGTCTAGAGTGTGGGGTGATGGTTACTTTTCTTTCAGCTCAGGTGTGTCTGCCCTTGGAGCCTGGAGACCCAGGTTCTTATCCTTTTTTTGCCTTTACTCCACTCTGTGACCTTATATTGGTCCCTTCCCCTTGGCCTCAAGTTCCTCATCCTTTTATTGTCCTGGCTCAGTTCTACTGGCTCTAAGGTCTTCCCGAGTTCCAACACTCAGGCATGTGCTGCTTTGAATATTCTCATATGGAAAGATAAATATACATCTGACCCAGAATACTGACAGAGAGGTATCCTCTTTGCCCTTCAGTGTTCCACCATCCTTGAAGATCTAATAACTCTAACTACAAAAATAAGAGGTAATATTTGGTGACCTCTATAAGCTCCTACCATAAGGTTATCATTTAACACACTTAATTCTCTCTGCAAATTGGAGAGGTGAGTATTAGCATGTCCATTGGGTAGATGAGGGCTCCGAAGTGTAGCATGGTGAAGTCTCAAAGTTACCGACCTGAAAGAGCAGAAGTAAGGACATATTATCTCTGTTAAGTCAGCTCTCAAGAAATTCATTTGGCCGCCACCAGGAGTCAGGACAATCAATGCTGTCTCTCGTGGGGATCTGCATTTTTAAACATCCATCTTTGATTCTGTCTCTTTAGAGAGGAATTTCAGGCATCAGCAAGGACATGAGGTGGGTGGCCCGTCCAGGCTTAGCACAGCCGTGGTAGACACAGATTTGTGAAGTGAGTCAGAGTAGGCTGGTTGTTCCCAGGTCACAGGATATGGGAGCAAAAGGAGACGCTAGAGGTTCCACGCTTCAGCCCTTTTGTTTTGCCACCAGGAAGCAGAGCCCCAGAGGTGAGGGCGCTCACCCCAGAGCCCACAGCTGTCTGGAAGCAGATAAGGGCTGAGTCTGACCTCACGTTTGCTGGTGCAGGGATTCTCCCCCAGGCCTGCTTGTCCTTTGCGGGAAGATGTGTAAGACTGCTGATCAGTGCACTGTGGCAAAGCCAGAGTCTTTGATGTCTCAGGGGCTGGGGAAGAAATACCCACGCGTAAGACGCTTCCAACACGAGAACTGTGGGGCTCTGATGCTCGGTCTGGAGTTATGTTTGACTTATGCAGAAGAGCAGACCCTTTCTAGAAAGAACTAGAAAGAGGCATCTCATGTGAATGTGAAACCAGGACACCACTGGAGCAGGCGTGTCAAAACTCAATCCTTTTTAACTCCAAAGAGCATTTTCCTTCTGAAAAAGACAACCTAAGGGACAGGCAGGAAGCTGGTCTTCATTTGTTTCCAGCATGTCTGAGCACCTGAGCCCGAGCAGCCCAGCCTCCCGAAGGACCATCGGGGGGAAGGAGAGCTCCCCATGCCACAGGCGAGGCAACTGGGCCGCACAGGAGCTAGGTGACCTTGCTCAAGGTCTCACAACCAGTCGATGATGGAGCTAGCCTAGAAATCCTATCATTTCCTTCCAGAGCTCTTTTTCTGCCCCGAACCATGCTGAGGTCCCAGTGAACTTGCTGTGCCGAACACGACATGTATCTCTGTCTGGGCAGCTCTGAGAAGGTTGCTGCTTTCCTTTTCGAGGACATTCTAAACGTTTTCATCAGTAGCTGATAGGACCTTTTTTAATTTTCCCCCAACCATCAACTTTTTGTAAAAGATGAATAATGCTTAGTGGCCTTCGTTCATCTTGTTTGGTTTTTAACCTCTTGACTTGGGACTGTGAGATGGGTCTTGTCACTCAGCATATTCTAGTTCCCAGGGGCCACCGAGTTTCACGGTAGAGTCTCTTTGTTGGTCTGCACGGTGGCTGTGTGGCAACCTCGCCTGTATTTCCTGAGAAGAACAGGAGTCAGGGGCCCTGGGATCTCTTTGGGGCCATGCTGCTGGCAGCCTTCGCTTTTGGTCCTAATCAATAGGACCTAATCCATAGGTATTTCAATAGGACTCAAGCTTCTTCCTCTCTTGACAGCATCGAAGAGTTAGAAACAATGGGTTGAATTTGAAAGACTTTTGAAAAGTTAGACGAGGGCGTCTGTGTCTGTTTTCTGATCCTTAATGCATTGGTCCTATGATGGGGGGAGCGGGGCATAGAAGAGACCTTAGGAAGCACTGCTTTATTAAGCTTCAAATCACCAGACACCTCTTTTGCACTCTACTTTTTTTTAAATTAATTAATTAATTTATTTATTTATTTTTGGCTGCGTTGGGTCTTCGTTGTTGCGTGTGGGCTTTCTCTAGTTGCGGCGAGCGGGGGCTACTCTTGGTTGCGGTGCACGGGCTTCTCATTGCAGTGGCTTCTCTTGTTGCAGAGCACAGGCTCTAGGCTCACAGGCTTCAGTAGTGTGGCACGTGGGCTCAGTAGTGTGGCTTGAGGGCTCAGTAGTTGTGGCTCGAGGGCTCAGTAGTTGTAGCTCGTGGGCTCTAGAGCTCAAGCTCAGTAGTTGTGGCGCACAGGCTTAGTTGCTCCGCGGCATGTGGGATCTTCCTGGACCAGGGCTCGAACCCATGTCCCCTGCATTGGCAGGCGGATTCTTAACCACTGCGCCACCAGGGAAGCCCATTTTTGCACTCTTTTGCATCAGTCTTCTCTCTCTCAAGGATGTGCTTCTTGTTCCTTGATGATCTTGAAAGTGATAGAAGGTGAAAGCATTACATAGTGAAATTGGCTGTGCCCCATGTGGTTCAGAAAGAGACCTGCCTCTGGGCTGACTTCTTATGCACAGATTTGCCATTCTGGACCATCTGTAACTCTTGAGTCCATGGCCATCCATGGGAACATTCTTAATGGCACTGTCATCACCGCAAGTCCAGTTTCCCACAAGTGGCTTTGCAGACATCATCATACAAATGACACCCAATGTTCTATTAACCCTGATGCTAGGGTGCCTTCTGCCTCTGTGTTGAATCAGCAGCACCTCAGATTCTTCTGCTCCTGTTTTATTTGTTTATTTTTATTTTATTTATTCTGTTTTATTTGAGCTAGATTCAAATTCTGGCTCTACCACTTATTAGCTACCTGATTAAGTCATTTCATGCTTCTGAGCTGCACTTTCTTTCCTCAAAGCAGAAATAATAATTGCATCTCTGTAGGGTGGCTGTGAGAGTTCAATGAGATGATTCTGTGACTCACAGGGCAGGGCAGGCACTTACTAATCAACAGCTGCTCCTAGAGTCATTGATAAAATGGTACCGTTATGGGGGAGCAGTTCCCATAGAGTTCCATAGAGAATGGAGCACGCAGTAACCATTTCCGTGAAGGTGGAGCCCTTGTGATGGAAGGGTTCAGATTGAAGCCACATCCTCCCGTTTCTTTTGTTTAATTATAATCACTGGATCCGTATTATGAGGGCGCCTGACAGGTCAGGTACAGGTGGTGTGGAACCAGATGCTCAGAAGGGCTAGAAGGTTGACGAGATGTACCGAAGGCAAGGCGGACAGAAGCACAGGCAGGGAAGGAGGGATCCTGCCCCAACAGGCCTGGACCAGCCACTGTGCTTCTGCCCCTGCACTGCTGCCTCTCCTCCATGCCGAGATGTTTCTGCAGGGCAGAGCCTCAGTCATTTTGTTTGTGTTTTGAGGAAGTTAAACCCCTATCCTGATTGAACTCGCCCTGGACACACCCTTTGCATCCCCAGTTCCTGTGGTAAAATCCGAGATGGTCTGTGTGAGTAGGAGGGGCCCCCTGTTGGTTGGGGCCCTGAACCTGAGAAAGAGCTGTGCTCAGATTCCCAGAGGGTGTGCCTGGGTCCTCCAGCCCCTCTCGCCCTGCTCCGGGATTAGATGGGGTCTGCTTGGTCAACCTGCTTCTTGAGGCCCCATGGTTCCATCCCAGCATCTAAGGGACAAGGCCAGTTATGCCCGTGCAAAGTGAGTTGCTGTCTGGATTCCAATCTCTCCTCTTGCACTTATTCATAACCTTAACTTTGACAAGTTACTTAACCTCTTCTGCCCCGTTGCCTCATCATAACGAGAGGACTTTGCTCCTGAAATTACGTGAATTAACGGCAGTGAACCTCATGCTTGGCCATAAGCACGAGATCCCGCTGCGGTCCTTAGCCTCTTCTGCACTTGGTGTCTGGCCCTCTGGGTGACACGGGGCCAGTCTGCTGACTCAGGGCGTAAAGAGCCCTTTAAGCTGGTGCCTCCTGGGGCTGCAGCGGGGCCACCTGAAGAAAGTGGCAGGGGCAGGGATTGTGCCTACGGCAATCCCCGTTTGCCAGCTGGATTTCTCCTCGCCCTTGCCACCCCTCACCCCAGCTCCCTGCCCCCAGCCACAGTTCAGTGTTGACGTTTCTTTGCCCAGAAATACCCCATGTGAAGGAGAAGACGGCTTCTGTACATGTTTCTTCTTTGGTTTGAAGATCGTTATCTCTTGACGTCACGGGTCTCATTTCCTCTGCTTTGTGGAAGCCGATCAGTGCCTGCTTCTGCCAGAGGGGACTCTTTGTAGGAACCCAGCAGCCTGGGGTTTTCGGTAGAACAAAAGCCCTCTCTGCCCAGGCACCAGAGGACCTGCACCTCCCTGTGGGGTGAAGGCCTCTTCCCTCCCACACCAACCGAGGTCAGTGCTCTCTTTCCCAGGTGTTAGTATCTATATTAGTCCTCCCTTTAGATCTTTCAGGTTTTTCTCACCTCTCTTGGGGCTCAGTATCTAACAAAGTACAGAGGGCAGGCATTGGAGCCCTGGAGACCAGACTCTGCTTTCTTTCATTAATAGTGATTTATGTTAAGTTGTAGGCTCACTGGATTTTAGGGAAACACCTTGCCTTTTTGCTTTGAAGGAGACAGAGCTCCTGGAATTCTCTTCTTCATGTTGACCACTTTGATGTGCATCAGGCCCATCCTTAGGGAAAGCTCCTCTCCTCAGATCCTTTTTCTCAGGATGCGTCAGTGACACCCTCCGGTAGCGCCCACACCTACCTGTGTCATAGCGTGTCTCCTGCTCTGTTGTTATTGTCTGTGTACATCTCCAGACTGTCCTCATCTCCTGCTGGCCTGGGAGCTCCTTGGGGTCAGAGGCTGTCTCGTGCGCACTGTTCCGGAACATGGTGGGCACTGAATGAATGAAAATGCCTTTTACTGAGTAGGAGCCGCTCAGATGGGATTCTAATGACAGAGTGAGAGGGGCAGGGAATGTATTGATCTAATGGTCATGTCGGTCACTGGGAGCCCAGAATGACTAAAACTTAGGAATCTCCCACGTAGACACCTTTTTTCAAGAAAACTATTTACAGAGTTCCACATCAAGTAACAAATCATTCCCATTTTGATTTAATGATTTATGCAAAAGTGACATTTATCTAAGATACCATTATCCATGTCTGTGGTGGGTGTCATTTTATTTATGAAGGGCTTCAGGTCACAATTAGAGGGGAGGGCTTCCTCAAGGTTCTGTGCTTAGAAATAGACTAAATAGTAGGAAATCCCAGCAGGATTTCTGGCTGGGCTCTTTACTACTGGGGCTTAATAAATTATCTCATGGGCTTGACTGGGACCCCTCAGGCAAATGCAACAGAGGGCACAGCGGTGAGATTTTTGATTCCTCCACTTGACCGTTTGACCTTGGCCTGCCTTCTCTGACATGGGTTGGAGATAATAAATTTAGAGTATCCAGCACAGAGCCTGGTACACTGCAGGGACTTAAAAAGATACCTGTCGTGACTGCTGTCCGTCATCCTCTATGGCTGTGACCCTCATACCCCAGCAACCTAGAGATTCATTTATCTGTTCAACAGATATTTATGGAGCACGTGGTATGTGCCTGGCACTATTCTAGGTGCTGGAGATACTGCAATGCCGAATGAGACAGAAGCCCCGCTCTCACGGGACTTACATTTTAGTGAAATAATATCTAGGGTCCACCATGTACCAGGCCCTGTTCTAACTACAACACTTAAATGAATTTCATCTGAATTAATTACTATATTTAAGTCAAGCCATTTAAACCCAATAAGTGAGTTCCTGCTATGGTTATCACCATTTTACAGATGAGGAAATTGAGGCTCAGGGTCGTACAGCCAGTCAGCACAGACCTGGGGGTTGTACCCGGGAGACCTGGCTCCCGAGGTTAGGTCCTCAAATGCCACGTTAGCTGCAGAAATAGATGCCACGTAAAATACTACCCTTGTGCTCAACTCGTACAAGGAATTTTCGTATGCAATTAGGCAACAGGTGAACACCACGAGGACCTGGCCGGCGGGTGTCTAAGTGAAGCTCAGGACTCGGTTTTCTTTGAGCAGTCCTGGCAGACATAGACTCGGCCACCAGTTAACTAACCCCACGGGCAGTCCTAATATGTCCTGTTGTTCCACTTTACGGAGTGGGTTTGGTTTCCTCTGCAGAACTGTAAGCTGGGGTCCATTTATCATTTGGACCCTCGTGCCTAGCACAGGACTTAGCATTACAAGTGCTGAGTGAATGTATGACATTTGACTCAATGGGGGTATGAATAGCCCCATATACCCTGGACGCATAAATATTATAAGAAAAATCCCCTAAATATACTGATGGAAGAAGACAGTGGATGGAAACAAATTTTAAACGTCCTTTATCCAGCCCTCTTGGGAATTTCTCTAAACCATGGACAGAATCCAGTCTATTTGAAATTTCTTTGGATTCTAGACATTGCAGTTCTTAAGCAGTCACGCCAAGATGCCTTGAGCTCTAGACAGCAGGTTAGAGCTGGGGACATCTCACAGACACGAGAATCACACTATCTTGCAAACGTTTATTAAGCACCTGTTATGCACTACTTGCCGTGCTAGGTATTGGGGATACAAGACTCAATACCAGAATCCTCACCTAATGGAAGACACAGTGCAATGGTTATTTTTAACACCATGTTAGAGAGGAAGGGTGTGCTTTAGAGAGCTATCTGGGAGCAGGAAGAGGATATTCCAACAATGGAGTGGGGTGTAGAGAAGGATTACGTCAGGGAGGAGATGGGCTCCTTCACAGGGTTGTTCGGAGTGATGTAGGAGGGAAGGGGAGGGGTCCCAAAAGTGCCAGCAGTAGGTGGGGAGGGACTGCTGGGGAAGGGTACTCGGGGGCGGGGTGGGGGCAGAGATGAGGCTGAAGAGGTCTAGGGCCTTGGCTTCATGCCTGGGACCTTGAACTTGATCTGAAATTCAGGAGGAGCCATTGAAGTTGTTTTCTAGACAGGGCTGGGACGGGGTCACGTTGTGATTCCAGAAGGGTGTGTGAAGGATGGGCTGTGGATGGACACCCACTTCAGGATGCTGAGGCTGAACCAGGACTCAGGCAGTGGGATGGGGGGGAGGGGGATTTAAATCCAACCCTTTTATCTTTGCAGATAAAGAAATCAGGAAGGGAAGGTCCTTCCCCAAAGTCCTATAATGCGTTAGTGACACGACCAAGAGCAGAACCCGGTTTTCTGACTCCCTGAACTTGTTCCGTCTCTGCTCAGGCCACCTGGGGAAGCCCCAGTTTAGGACGCTGCCAAGGGAAGCGTCCCCGTCCGGCCCAGTGTGTGGACCAGCTGCTGACAGCGCCGCTGGGGGTGGCAGGCTTGGAGGCACTGGCCTGAGCCCTGCCCTCACCCCACCAGTGGGGCATGGATAAGAATGTTCTGGGTCCCACATCAAGTGAAACAGCACCTCAGGATGTGCCTGCCTCTTCCTGGAAGAATCTGGGCTGGTGGCCCCTTGGGGCAGCGCTGTCCAGCATGGAGCAGGGATGATTGCCTGGGAAGCTTTCCTGAGAGGCTGAATCGACTGATCTGGGGTCGGGGGACCCTCGGGGACCCAGGTCTCAATGCAGGGGAGTGAGAGGTGGATGGAGTATCGATGAGTTCGAGCTGCGTCGCCTCCCTTGGATTTCCTGTCTGTTCCTATGACGACGGCAGGCTGGCTGCATGGGGAGGGGGGGCGGGGTATGGCTTCCCCAATCCCACCATGGCCCTCATGAGTTAGACACGAACGTGCGTCTGCACGCCAGCTACACAGGCTTTTACATCCTGGCTGGGCGGCCGGTGCCGTGGAAACACCTGGGTGCTTGAGTTCGCTTGGGTTTCTCCTCCCAACTATGCTGTTTCCCAGCAACTGACTTCATCTTTCCAAGCTGCAGATTTCTCTGAATCAAAGCGGTGCAGGAACCACCACGTCCCAGATTGTGGGGTGGTGTTGTAGGGAAGTCAGAGGATATACTGCCTTCTAGAACTTACCAGCCCTCCCTAGGTCCCCCTCCCCTTAGACTTCTCCCCCCACCCCCACCCCCGAGTGGTTCCCTTACTGGCTTACCTGCTGCTCTCCTGCTAATTTGTGAGCAGCTTGATCTAAGTGCTAGGTCTGTTCACTGAATCTACGGGAGCTGGCGCATCGGTGGCTCTCAGAGGTGACTGCTGGAAAAATCTATACACACAAGGCACAGAGGCTCAAAGGAGTAATGATTTATTGGGCAGTCTAGCGACCTGGGGAGTCCCACTGGTGGCTGCCAGGCTAGCATAATGCAGCCCATGGTGCTCAGAGGCCTTCCTTGAGCCCCCCAGCAGTAGCCCCAGCTGGGACCCTTGCTTGACAACTGGACCGGCAGCCAAGGGTGGCTTTGCAGTCGCGGCTGTGGCTGACTGCGGCTGACCTTTCTCCCTCGACCCTTTGCCTGCTTGGACCCACCCCACGCAACGGCCTTCAGTGACTTCCGGACTTCCTGCCCAGGCCAAGCCCACTTGGTCTGGCTGAACTCCCAGCCTGGCCCCGCCCTGGCCCACCCCGTCCTGATCTCTTCCTGCTGAGAGCCCTGGGTGGGGTTTGAGGTTTAAAAGCAAAGGATGATTTGCTTGTGTATACCTTTTTTCTCTTTTGGATGGAGCATTGAACATGGAAATCCAGGCTCTGTCACTCACTTTCCAGGTGGCCTTGGACAAGTCACATCTGCTTTCTGTACCTCAGTTTCTACATCTAGTAAATGGGCAGGTCCAGCTACCACCATCCACCTCATAAACTATAGCACTTAGATCATGCATGTGATGGTTTTGTAGGTGCTCTGGTGCTGAATAAACCTGGGGCCATATTTGTCTCCATAAACCCAGGGTCTCCCTTGAGAAGTTTCTCTGTCTTGGACACCAAGTAAATCTGTGATGTTGGTGCCAGCATGTCTTTTGGAGAGGACACTGGCATTAGAATCCTCCTGACGTGGATTAGAGCTCAGTTTTTTCAGTTACTCTATGTATGACCTATAACATTTCATTCTCTGTGCCTCAGTTTCCTTATTTTTTAGGAAGTGGCACATATATTTGCCTTTCAGTTTTGTTATGAGAAATAAGATATGTAGACTGAAAAAAATCCCAGCATTTTATAGATGTTTAATTCGCGGTTTCCTGTTGCTGTTACTACAATTATTATATCAACATCAGGATGTTATATAGGAAGGGTTGCAGTTCCTATAGCTTAAGAGTTAAAGGAAAGGTAAAATCGGGAAATCTGAAGCTAGAAGAGCTCTTTTCAGGCCATGTACCATTGGTTCTCATCTTACAGAAGGGAAACTGAGGCTGAGGTCGATTTCGTGACCCACAGGGAGCGACTCAAGCCTCTGCTGAGAGTGGGTAGGACATCAGGCCGGGGCTTTCAAGGCGGGTGCGGATGCTCTGTGCGGGTGGGGAGTGGACCTGCATCCTGCTGGTTCTGGCTTCCTCACCTGGCTCAGGATCTGAGGACAGGAGGCCTGGCACCGGGCTGGGCCTGCACCTGGGACACAGGCTGCCCCCGTGTAAGCCTTGTTCATTCAGAGGTTGAAAGCAAAGCAGGCTGTTCCCCGCCTGTGCCAGGGACAGGTTGCGGAACGCACACAGGGATGCAGCTTGCAGGCCAAATCAGCACTGCCTGGGGCTCAGGGCTCAGGGCTCTCTCCTCCAAGAAGCGGCAGGAGATAACCACTGTCATTTACAGCTCTTTGGCCACACAAATCTCCACCATCCTCCCTTGTCACTTTCAGGAGTCTCTATTCTTCATGTACCGTCTCTGGTCTCGCCACCTCCATGAAGCCCATCCTGATTACCTTAGTACTGAATAATGTGAGCAGGAGTGAGCTGGGCACATATTTGGGGGAAGAACATTCTAGGCAAGGGGAAGAAAAAATAAATGAGTGCAAAGGGCCCAGGAAGGTACCGGGGCACAGAATTCACGTCCATTTCAATCTGCCTGAGGCTTGTTCATCTGTCTTCCCCTCTAGGCTTTGGGGCTGAAGGTGGGTTCCTTATCGTAATAAGAAGGTTATTTAGAGTGTCCACCACTTTTTGCCGATTTACTATGCTACGCTCCTTGATAGATGCTGTACTTGCATTGTTTCATTTAATCTTCACGAAAACCGAGGCGATGGGTGTGACTTGTCCTGTCTGTGTCTCCCGTGAGTAGTTTATTTGAATGACTAGGGCCATCCGATGCTCCCGTTGATTTTTATGAAAATCGATTTCTCTGCCTGGAAATTCCTAATCCCCAGACTGATCAGGAGCCCTCAGAAGCTGGAAGACTGTTCATTCATTTCCTCCCACTCTGGCGGGTGCAGGCGCTCCGCGGGGCACTCCCTGCAGCACTCCTGAGAGGAGAGGGCGAGGCCCCCCCCATCCCCGGGGGTAAGCTGAGCCCCAGAGACCTTCTGAAGGGCCCTGCAGTTGTGTGGAACGTCCGTGGGACCGGAGCTGGAACTCCAGCCCGGCTCGGGCCCGCGACCTATGGGCACCCCGGAAGGTCCTTGTTTAAAGACGTAATCCAGACTTCTTGCCTCGACCCTTGCCTGGGAGTGATGTAAACAAGTTCAGGATGTTCCCAGAGAGGCAAGGTCAGAAGAATGCCTGGAGCGCCGCATTTCCTCCCCGTCCTCTTCTAGGCTTCTCTCAGCCCACCCCCGGGGGAGGCCTCCACGCCTGCGCAGAAGAAGCCGGCTCCCCGACCCTGGGGCGCATGCGTGCTGCGCCTCGTGATGGGGCGGCTTATGGGGCGGCTTCGCAGCCTGGCCAGCCCGGGTTGCGTTCCTCCGCCCGGAGCTGCGGTGGCGCTGGTCTGGCCTCATTTCCCCGCCCGGAGAAAGGCGAGCGCTCAGCCGCTAACTAGTCTTCCCCACAAATGAGCTGACCTATCCTCTCTGAGTATTAGACTCGGTGCCCCCGTAAAGGAATAATAATTCTTGCCTTGGAAGTTGATTTTATACATCTTAAAAAGAAAATATATGTAGATACCTACTCATGCTTAAATGCAGAGGCGGTGTTTGATATTTGGCACTTACTAATTGTCAGAGGCAGAATTTGAACCCGGGCCTCTGACCTCGAGACTCGGAACTGGCCCGGCTTCTGCGTGGCGGTGCCGCTACCGGCCGCACCGAACGCCGTGTGACCACAGATCCGGATGCTCCCGCCGGAGGCTCGGCATCTGGAGGGAGGAGGAGGCAGCGGCCGCCGGATCAGCTTAGGGGCAGCGGAAGTCAGCGGCGCATGGAGTGCTTTTTGATTAATTTATTTTTTTACCGCCCTCAGATTCCTTAGGTATTTGCATAGCTCCTGAGTCCTCGAGTTGAGTCGGGGGAGGAGAGAGGTGAACTCGGGGAGGGGGTTAATTGACAAGAGGGAGACCTTAACCGCTTTCGAAGGCCCTTGTCCATGATCTGGAGGAGGGTTCCGGAAGAGCGGTGAGGATGAAAGTGGGGTCCCTGCTGCCCACGGGAGGGAGGGGGCGGGGTTAACGAGGTGAAGGAGAAAGTCGGAATCTAGGGGTGTGACCCAGAAGGAGATAAGAATGAAAAAAGGGCTTCGGAATTGGCTTAGCACGAAGAGCTTGAGGTGGGGAAGCCCGTCCCCCGAAAGGTCCTGGACGCCACACCTCCCTCCTACCCTCACCCTGACACGCACCTGAGGCGCTGTAATTTACAAAGCCCGCCCCTAGAGCCTTCACCTGGCCTCCGCTTAGTCCTGGGAAGGTGTAACTCCTTTACTCAGAGCAGGGGCCGTTGTTCCTTTCAAGGTGGGCTCCCGGACGCTCCTGGGGGTCAGCAGCGTGACTGTCCCTTTTACTCTTGGATCGAGGGATTGAGTGTCTACTGTGTGCCGGCTACTAGTCTAGGGGCTGGAGATACCGCAGGGAACACAGGTGGTTTTCTCCACGTTCAAGGTGACCTTAGCCACCTGCCCAGGAGCCCCTGGAGGTGGGGAATGAGGTGATGACCCTGAAGCGACCACTGGCGTCGTAATACAGAGTATCAGTGCAGAACCGTGGACGTGTAAATGCGTAGTATTCCCGGCGGTGATGAGGCGGATGCGGGATTCTGGGATGGGGCGCTACTTTGTATAGAAGGGTCAGGCAAGGTCTCTTTAATCAAGTGCATTTATTTGACCAGAGACCTGAAAACGCTGAGCGGTGCATGTATCTGGAAGAAGAACATTCCGGGCAGGGGCCTGGGTGGGGTGGGGAGCATCGTGTGCAGAGGCCCCAGGAAGGACTGGGCTTGGTCGGCGTATGTGAGGAACGCTGCAGGGTCTGCAAGGGAGGGGGCCGTGTGGGTGAAGATGGTCGCCCCCGCTTGGACGAGCTGAGACAGCGGCGGAGGGTTTCGGCAGAGACACCCTGCTCCAAATCGAATCCCCTGGTTCCAAGTCTCATTCCACCGGGCGATAGCCCCTCGTCACACAGATGCGAGGGCTTATTATTGTTATTTGCACTGCAGTAATTCTTCCCATAGCTGCTCTGCTGCCAACACGGTGAACCTGGAGGTGAGGAGCCTGGCCGGTCCCGAAGCTGGGCAGGAGCTGCTGCTGGTGAGGGGGGGCGGGGGAAGCTGTAGAGAGAACCCACTGGGGCCTGTGGTTTGTGGCCCTTCCCCTCTGCCCCGTGGGTTTCACCGACTCACCTCCAATTTCTGAACATCTGGTGAGGCTGGTGTGAGTCAGCCCCACCTGCCACCTTAGATTAGAAAAAGGAAAAGGAAGAAGAGATTTGTTTTTAATCCGCTCAATTCCAGATTAGCACATCTAGGCCCTTCCTATTTTTACAGATCATTACTAAAGGGGGAGGAGAAGGGCATGTGCACTACAGATTATAATAGAATATGGGTGAGCATATAAAGAAGATGTGTTGCTATATATGACAGAAGCCCAGAATGTTAAAACTGGCAGAGACTTTAAGACTGTCTTGTCCAGATGGTTGCACAACTGTGTGCGTGTACTTAATGCTACTGAACTGTACACTTAAAAATGGTTAAAATGGTAAATTGTATCTTATGTATATTGTACCACAATAAAAAAAAAATTAAAAAAAAAAGACTGCCTTGTTCAGTACTCTGCTTTAAGGCTGAGAACAGAGAGGTTTAGTGACTCACCCACAGCCACACAGCAGATAAGAGATGTGGTCTGGCCTGGAATCTGCTCTCCTACCTCCTAGCCCAGCACCTTTTCCAGTGACCACAACTATTTCTTGCTCATTAATGTAAATTAGGACCAGGAAGTAGTCACCCTTTGGTCTTGGAAACTCCTGTAATCCAAAATAGGATCTTAGAATCAGCCCAGGGTTTCATCAGACCTTTTGCTCTAAAGAGCGCCCAGCAGTTCTCCTTGGAATAACTTGAGCCTCGCCTCCCTTCTGTGGCTCTTAGGGGAGCTGTGGTGACTGCCTGGAAAGGCTAAGACCTGAAGCTGGAGAAAGAAAGAGAAGTAGCAGTGGATGGACCTGAGTCGTGGGCTCTGATTTAGGAATAAAGCCTTATTGTGGTTTCTCCGAGCAGTTTCCTATTCTCTGCTCATTTGAGCCTCCTGACTCCTCAGGGCAGCAGGGTAGATGCTTTGATGGGCCCTTTTGAGATGAAGGAACCAACTGATGGGAATGATACTGACCTTGTAGGACCTCGTTGGCACTATCCATGTGGTCCCAACCCCTAACTCTAGCCCCTCTTCCCCGTCCCATGTCCCCTTCGTGGCAGGCCATCATCAGTGTGATGGAATGGGATTAACTGAGTTTACAGGGCCTGAGAACTATGGGGACTTGGCAGTGGAGGTGTTCTGGCCAGGAGAGTGAGAGGAGGGTGTCAGTTTTAAGCCCTGAAAAGTTAATAATGCCTAACTTTCCACTCAGAGAACAGCAGGGAAGGGACACAGGAATTCTTGGGAGGCCCCTGGGCTAAGGAAGGGATGCGAGGCTAGGTGCTTGGGGGGCACTAAACACATACTTATTTTGTACTTGGTGATGATATCAAGCCCTTCTGCATAAAGGTGAGTGGTAGGTTCCAGGGACTCAGAGTTTAATGCCGGATTTCTCCACCTCTGTTCTTCCCCATCGTACCCAGGAGAGTCCTGCATCCATCAGCGAGCTCAGTGGTCCTTAACTGGTGGGGGAAAGATTCACACACACACCCATGTACCCATGAGAGACAGAATCACATATGTGCTGGCGCAAGTGGACTATCTAGGTAACCTGAGTCACATATGTACCAGGTCAAGGACCAGACCCTAGGATTGTGATGGGCAGGACAGGAGGCAACTTCAGCAGGAAATCTTGGAAAGAAGATGAGGATGTTGGCTTTGGAAGGACTAGGTAATGGGATGCACTCGTGATTGAATGTTCCCTGGCTCTGCCTGTGTCCTAAGAGAGGCAGCTTTGGTATAGTGCAAGGAGCATCAAGGTTGACTTAGGAATATGTGAGGTCAAGTTTTCTCTATTTCCCAACTAGAAGGCTCTGGGCAAGTTACTCACACTCTCTGAGCTTCCATGTTCTTTTCTGTAAAATGGGGTAATAAAATCCTTTACGTCTAAGTAAAGGGCTGTCGCGAAGCCAAAATGCCGTTGAGTGAAAAGTCCTGCTCCTGTGTTGTATCGTGTTCGCCACAAGTTTGCCAGAAGTTGTGGACAGAGCTTCTGTGAGCTTCCCAGCTGGCTGGATCTGAGTTCAAATCTGGTGTCTCCCCATCAGGACCCAGGTGTGACTTTGAGAGGATGACTTAATCTTTTGCTTCCTCGTCACTGAGATGGGGCGATAATAGTGCTGTTTGTGGCTTGCTTACTTGCTGAAGGTTACACTCCCCCAGTAGATCGTAAGTTTCATGCAAAGTCTTTGCCTCCTGGGTCCCCAGCCCCGGAATAGGGTCTGGCACCTAGAAGGTGCTCAGTAGGTAATGTTTGGCCGGGCCAGTGAATGAATGAAGAGTCATGGGAAACGTTAGATGTAATGATGGGATCCGTGGGTCTCAGAACACCCTTATGAGCTCACGTTTTCCTTCCTTTCTTGCAGGACTCGGGTCAAGCTGGAAAGCCTGGAAGATGCCTACATTCTGCGGGGAGATGACGACTCCCTCTCCGACAAGCACGGCTGCCCGGCGTACGTCAGCCCAGAGATCTTGAACACCAGTGGCAGCTACTCGGGCAAAGCAGCTGATGTGTGGAGCCTGGGAGTGATGCTGTATACCATGTTGGTCGGGCGGTACCCTTTCCATGACATTGAGCCCAGTTCCCTCTTCAGCAAGATCCGGCGTGGCCAGTTCAACATTCCGGAGACTCTGTCGCCCAAGGCCAAGTGCCTCATCCGAAGCATCCTGCGGCGGGAGCCCTCAGAGCGGCTGACCTCGCAGGAAATTCTGGACCATCCTTGGTTTTCTACAGATTTTAGCGTCTCGAATTCAGGATATGGTGCTAAGGAAGTGTCTGATCAGCTGGTGCCGGATGTCAACATGGAAGAGAACTTGGACCCTTTCTTTAACTGAGCTCACGCCCCACAGTGACTTAGCAGGTACCAGGAGCAAGAGAGGGCAGTGGAGAGGACTTCTTCCAGGGAACACGTATCGCCTGGTTTGGTAGCAAGAAAGACACTGACACTCACAGGCTTCTTGGTTCAAAGAAGGAAAACCGTCAAGGAGCTGACTGAACATGTAGCATGGGGACCAGAGATGCGGGATGGGGGCGGGCTCCGGGGTCCTGTCGGATGGGCGGGAGCCCCCTGGAGCTTCTCTTGCCTAACGGAGCCCCCCGGAGACTACCCCTGTCAGTTAGGCTGCTTCCGCCTACCCCACTTTCCATTTTGTTCCAAAATAGTTGCAGATCCTGATAGAATCAAAACTCTCTGCCTCAAACATACATCTTGGCATCGCACTGTTAGCATTTAACTTCTTGTCATGATTCAGGGAAGGTACCATTGGCCAAGGGTTGTTTTTTGTTTTTTCTTTTCCTTTTTAAACAAGCCAACCACCTATCTGATAATTCACGGGGTTCATTTAAAAAAAATTCGGTGCACACAGACTGACATGAAACCTGGGTGCTAAAACTAAAAGAAAATAAAAATCCATTTTGTGTCTCTTAATTGCGTTCTTCAACTCATTTCTTCTAAATAAACTATTGAACATCCTGATCAGGAAATGACATGTTAATGCTTTGCTCCCTGAAGGGGGGGAAAAAAAAAATCTCTCCTTTAACCCACTATTCTGTTTTGTGTCAATTGGTTTATGGCAGGAAGCTATTAGAAGTCAAACTTCCAGATGCCTTACGGCTATCATAGTTTAAAAGAAAGGAAGACGAAAGGAAAAGAGAATTCAACTCCTTTTTTTTTTTTTTTTTTTTTTTGGTGAATGACGAGGGCTGCGTTACAGGCATGCCTCTTTGCTGAGATGATTGATAGTGTTAGTGTGACATCCTGGATGCTCTCGGAGTCTGAAGCTTTTGTAACACTCTGATCTCAACTCAACATTTTGTCTTTGTTTTATCGGCAACTAGTGAAACGAAGCAGGTTGTCCCACACGTATAAAATACAGGGCAGCTATTGAGTTTTCTTTACGGAGTATGATCTTTTTTGGCTTGGAAGGCCCTCTGGTTAGGACAAAAAACCTCAGTCGAGACAAGCGGGAAGGAAAATAAGCTGAAAGCTAGGATGATATAAATAAAACAAGCTCTCTATCCCCATACGCACCTTTGTATTTTCAAGAACTCTTCTATTTATTAAGGAAAATGTCACATTGTGATGTATTAAGCCAGTACTTCAATTACGGGTTAACTTGGGTAACATGTTACATGCTGTAGTTAACATTTATATATTTTTTTTTCTCTGAGTATTTCTGTCCCTGAAATAACCTTTTATTTGGCTTTTCTAGATAGCTTTATTTGATTTCGAGTGGCAAAAAAACTTTTTTTTTATGGCTTTTCTATTGCTGTATGATACAGAACTCTTTTGGCATCAATATTTGTGTTTCCAGTACCTCAGTTGTTTGGATTTTACTGCCTGTATACGTTTTGTGAAATGGTCATGTTTTTGGGTGGGTGACACGTGGACTCTAGTATGTAAATGTTACTTGAATCTGTGCTTCATTATCGTATGTGGCATGTGTGTTCAGACCTTGGATGCTTTATTCCTACTTAGCAGGATCCCAGCCTCACGTTCCCAGGAGGGCGGCTTATCCGTTCATTGTTGGGAGACAAGGAGGCCATGGATTTGCTCTTGATTCTGTTTTGGTAATGGAAGATAAAAAGGAGAGAGGGTTTTTTACATTCTGAAGATGGGGCTGAGTCAAGAAGGACCTATTTTTCTTCCCTCTCCCTTATTTTTTAAGTCCCCTGTAGGAGGAAAGATTGGTGACATGCATGGTGGGAATCTATGGCCTCTGGTGCTTTGTCCTGTACTTGGTTTCATGTTTTTGTCCTAATCTCTTCAATCAATAAAATTGTGCGTATTTAACTAAACTCCTGGGGTCTGGCAAATGATGATTTTCTGCTACTTGGGGTCTGAGGCCACCTCACACCAACCAGGAACTCATCCGTTCTCTTAGGTCGCCACTTTTTCACGAGGGAACCACTATTACTATTTATACAAAGCAAAACTACCTTCTGTCATGTTTGGGCATATGCTGGCCAAATTAGATGTACTATCTCACTGAATTCACACTTTCAGAGGTGTGAATTATGTTCCTATTACAGATTAGGAAATCAGCCCAGAAAGTTGTATAAGTTGCCCGATGTGAAACCACCTTTAGGTGAGTGAAGAATGAACCCCAGGTCCATTGAATCCCAAGCCGGTTACTCTTTCTAAGATTTTAAAGCCCAGAGTTTCTCAGGGCGAGTGTAATAATAGCTCTGCAGTAGCAAGGCTTACCTGGGACACAATGCAGGATTCCACATGATTCCCCAGAGAAAGCATCTGCTGCAAACCTGATTGGAAATCTCCAAGGTGGAGCCCACCCAGCTCCCAGAAACAAATGTCCACCCAGCATCCCTTCTCTCAGTCAGAGATCCAGGGAGTATCAGAGCTAGGTGGGCTCTGTCAGCAATCCCATCTACCGTACACCTCATTTAAGAGACGGACCTCCAGCCCAGAGAGGGTCAATTCAATCCTGAAACGTTCAGTACGTGCCTCCTCTGTCATTTCAATGCAGGTTGGGAAAACAGACATGGAAACAGACAAAGACAGTGGTGGGTAAACACAGGTTCATGGCAGCCCATAGATGAGTGCCCCACCTGTCTAAATCGGTCAGGTGGTATCCTGGAAGGGGTGGCCGCTGAATCAGTCCGGAAAGAAATGGCTTTGGGTAATGAAGGAAGAGAAACAGCAGTCCTCTAAGCTGAGGGAACTGTGAAGCAAAGAATCTAAGATCTGCCCAAGTGAACGTCCCTCGGTGCCAAGCTGTGGATGGTACTCATCAAAGTCCTTGCAAAGAAGTGGGTTTGTGGCATTTGGGCGGACATGGCTGAAGCGGAGGATTTCTAATCAACTGCACCCATCTTCTAAATTCACAGAATGCTTATCATCCAGTGACATCACCTCTGTATCCCCAGCAGCACCTGACCCCATGCCTGGCTCATGGGGGCCGTTCAGTAAACAACTGTTCATTGATGTTTAATTTGTGCTGGGGGCTCTATATACTGCTAAATTTCCCTCCAACCCTTCTAAGGGGTGCATCATTAGAAAACATCCTTTGCAAGGACGGAAGCCCGCCAGTAGTGGCTTTTGCTAGGGCACAGATAGGCTGATCCAATTTCTTTGCTCTTTCACTGCCTGTGATTAAGCAGAAGTGGGCCTGCTGCCTAATGAGTGCCTGTTTGAATTGTGTTCTGTCAAACCTTCCCATGTGCGGTTACTGCGGGGAGGTAGTTGCTGGCACACACACTTCCAGCTTCTATATGAAAGCTTGCACCTTGGTGGGGACCCAGAATCAGCAAGCTCCCTTTTTCTTAATGTCCCAAGGCTTAGCCAGCAGAAATCTTTGATTTGATCATGCCTTTGGGGATAGGTACTTCACCCCGTTGCTACTTAATCCGGTCCTGGGGCAGGGCCAGGGGTCTGGGCCCCTGGGAGTGAAGGCGGGGGCTGGGAAGGTAGAGGACTCGTGCTCTGAATCGTCACCCTCATATTAGCTGTGACCAGGCACATCATCACATTTTTATTAGGACCAAGGGTGTTGTGAGGATTAACTGAGATGAGGTAGGGCGTGTCAAGGGCTTAGTCCTGAGCCAGGCTGACATGGTGAGTGTTGGTAATAGCAGCTGAGGGCATAATAGGGCAGAGCTCTTACAACTGGGGAATGGCCCTGGAGTTGAGAATTTATCAAGTGCCATCAAGGAGAGGTAACAGGGACCCACCGAGACCTCTCCCCTGCCACAGCCAAAGCAGCTCCACTTTTACGGTTTTACACGTGTGTAATTCAAATGTAGACATATAAGGAGGAAGATAAAGGTTCGGCCGCTAGATATGCTTGAAAATTATTGATCAAGTCTAACTCCTGATTAAGAGTTGACAAAGCAGCTTTGATAAAGCAACCAAGGTCCAGAGAAGTCAAGGGCATTACCAGAGGCTACCCCAAGACTAAGTAATGGACCCTGAACTGGAGGACCAAGGTGTGCACGAGCTCTGTCGGTGGGTCGTGCCTTACAAACCTCAGGGGATTTGTTATTCACCCATCTCCTCTCACTTGGATCGTAGGTCCTTCCCAGCGGCATTTTTCCTTGACTCAGTCCATTCTCCTCTGTGACTAACCCAGTGAACAATATTTAATGGGTATCAGATGATCATCAGAAATAATTATGAATTATATATATATCAACATATCAAATGTCTAAGCCAAAGTTTTCTTATTCATTATCTATGCCTTTAGATGATCCCATTTATACAAGCCAGATAATTGTCCAGTAACAACAGATAAAGGCCAGGTGACTCAACTTTGGAGATGGAGCCCCGTGCTGAGCCCATGGGCAATCCCTGCTGTGTCTGTGTTATTTCTGTGCATCCGAGTCCCTGGGTGTGTGTATACTACAGGAAACCAAACTTTGAAATGAGAGATGAGGGGAAGGAGGAAATCGGAGCCCACACCTCCTATTCAGTCTATTGATAAGCCTTTCAAGGTAGGCAAGAAGTTTTACAAATGAGTAAAGTGAGCCTCTAAGATATTAATTGAAGGATGCCATCCAACTAACGTCGAATCTTCTGTTTGAACCGTGGTTTCACAATCTCCAAAGCCACTCAGTGCTGTCAGAGGAAATCCTGATGCCTTTCAGCTCAGAGACCTGAATATTAAAATTTGGGAGCTGTGACCAATGCCCCCCCTCCCCTCTCACCCATTTGAGAATGTTTTCTTGCAGCTCCCAGAGGTAAGGGACTAGAGAGGAGTTGAGAGTATCATTGAGGCTAAATGAAGTTTTCACCTTTTCCTGAACTTAATCACAATTCAACTGGATGTGGACAGAAGCCTTGGGAAGGAATATCTTTCCTTCCTCAAAGAGAAACTTTGGGGGTGGGGTGGGGGGAAGGGATAAAGTAAGAGGTTGGATTAACAGATACACATTACTATGCATAAAATAGATAAACAACAAGGACCTACTGCATAGCACATGAAAAGCTGCTCAACATCACTAATTATTAGAGAAATGAAAACCAAAACTACTATGCGGTATCACCTAACACCAGTTAGAATGGGCATCATAAGAAAATCTACAAACAACAAATGCTGGAGAGGGTGTGGAAAAAAAGGAACCCTCTTGCACTGTTGGTGGGAATGTAAATTGATACAGCCACTATGGAGGACAGTATGGAGGTTCCTTAAAAAACTAAAAATAGAACTACCATGTGACCCAGCAATCCCACTATTGGGCATATACCCTGAGAAAACCATAATTCAAAAAGGCACATGCACCCCAATGTTCATTTCAGCACTGCTTACAATAGCCAGGTCATGGTAGCAACCCAAATGCCCATCGACAGATGAATGGATAAAGAAGAAGTGGTCCATATATACAATGGAATATTACTCAGCCATAAAAAGGAATGAAATTGGGTCATTTGTAGAGACTGTCATACAGAGTGAAGTAAGTCAGAAAGAGAAAAACAAATATCGTATATTAACGCATATATGTGGAATCTAGAAAAATGGTACAGATGAACTGGTTTGCAAGGCAGAAATAGAGACACAGATGTAGAGAACAAGCATATGGACACCAAGGGGGCAAAGTGGCAGGGGGTGGTGGTGGTGGTGGGATGAACTGGAAGATTGGGATTGACATATATGCACTGATGTGTATAAAATTGATGACTAATAAGAACCTGCTGTATAAAAAAAATAAATTAAGTTAAAAAAAAACCCAAAGTGGGTGTTATTATATGTTCTAAGTATGTCAAACTCAATTATACATTTGGTGGATGGGGAAATGAGAGGTATGTCTGCAGATCCCGTGGACTCAATATGAATTGGTCACGGGCTCTAATTATCACCCCCCATTTCTCCACTCTAATATGGAGCCATTACGACACTTTGGATTTCTGGGTATCAGGGTCAATCCTACCCTGTGTCCAAAGATCTTTGAAATGTCTAGATATTGCTGTTTCCTCAGCAATAGCCACCCAAGTAAATGGCTCTAGTTCCCTTTAGGAAAGGACAGAGGAATCATTATATTCATTTCTTGGAGATAATATGGGTTCCATTCCAGACCACTGCAGTTAAGCAAATGTCACACAAAAAACTGAGTCACACACATTTTTGGCTTCCCAGTGCATATAAAAGTTATGTTTACACTATACTGTAGTCTATTGTGTGCAATAGCATTATGTCAAAAAAACAATGTATACACCTTAATTAAAAAAGACTTTATTCCTAAAATATGCTAAGGATCATCTGAGACTTCAGTGAGTTGTAGTAGTAATATCAAAGATCACTGATCACAAGTCACCGTAACACATATAATAATAATTTTTAAAAATTGAAATATTTTGAGAATTACCAAAATGTGACACAGAGATATGAAGTAAGCAAATGCTCTGATAGACTTGCTTGACCCAGGGCTGCCACAAAAATTCGATTTATAAAAAAACATAGTATCTGTGAAGCATAAGAAAGCAAAGAGCAAAGAAACAAGGTCTGCCTGTATAGTATACACTTGTTTTGCCGCCACAGGGTCCTTTCTCCTGAGAAACCAGCTCCCTTAAATGCCAATAGGCTTGAGTCTGAAAACTTACTTCCAATTTCCTTACTTTGTCTGCAACTGGACAAAGCATATAACACTTTATTAGAGTCATTTTATTGCCATTCGTCTCGTGATCATCATTCTTATTTCCTTTTTAATGCACTGCACACATCATGGTAATTGTGGCCTTTTGATTTTTGGCCATTAGCTGTCCACACATTACCTTTATTGCTTTGGGGTATCATCACTCCCATTGCTACCTGCAAGCCATCTCCATGACAGCCCCTCTTCCTTAGTTGTGACCTCTGAAAAGAGCCACCACTGAACTGAGTGATGTCTCTCACCAGCACGTTCCTGATGGCCTTGGTGGCCTTTGAGCCGTCATGAAACATAATCCTCTGGTGGGTCTCCTGGCCTCACATAATACGTCTGTTCCAGCGTGTTGTCTTCCCTGCGGCTTTAATCCCTTTCTCTGCTGTTTCCCTGCTAATTCAGGCATTTAGCTTGGCTCATTTTGGGCCATTGCTTTCTCCAGTTTTCTGGGAAGCCCCCTAACAGCATGTGTGTGTCATCCCCAGGATTCTTGCTGGAGTGGTGTCAGAGTTTTCTATTGCTACTGTAACAAATTATCATAAATTTAGAGGCCTAAAATAATACAAATTTATTATCTCATAGTTCTGTGGGTAAGATGTCAAACACAGGTCTCACTAGATTAAAACCAAACCAGCAGTGTTCCTTTCTTCTCTGAGTCAGGGGAGAATCCATTTCCTTGCCTTTTCCAGCTTGTAGAGCCCAACTGCACTCCTCAGGTAGTAGCTCCCCTCGGCCAGCATCACATGGTTTCTCTGCTTCCATGATCACAGCCCTTTCTCTGACCCTTTCTTGTCTCCCTCTTCTAGTTTTAAGAACCTCCGTAATTACACTGAACCCATTTGGATAATCCACGATTTCAAGGTCGCCTGATTAACCATTCTAATTCCATCTGCAGGTTTAATTCCCTTTTGCCATGTAAACTGACATAGTCACAAATTCTAGGGATTAGGACTTGGACATCTTGGGCTTGGGGGGTCACTATTCTGCCAACAACAGATAGTAAACCTTATACCCAAGGAGAGTGTTCCCAAGTCAATATGGTCTCCCGATGTACTTTTAGGTTCTAATCCCCTTGACCAAGAATCTTTAAAATCCAAGACTGCAAATACGCATTCCCACCAATACAAGCTGCCTGATTGTTGGAGCTATTTTGGAATGTAGTACCATTTCTCCCTTATCAGATGCTATGTGGAGCCATGATGATATTTTGGGTTTCTGGATTTCTCTGTTAATCCTGCCATGTGACCAAAGGTCCTTGAAATGTCTAGGAAATCATTATAGTACATACTTATATGGGTTATGTAGCTGGGTCATGCAGCTACCTAACACAAATTATTGACTTGGTATCTGAAAGGGGACTCTTGTCGTGCAGTGTCTCCCACACAGGAGGGGTGCTGGCTTTTAACAGGAGAGCTTGCTCTCAGACTGTGAGACATCAGGATTCTGGGGAGCCAAAATCTTTGGGGGAATCCACTAAAATATATCAGGGATCCAGATTTTCCCAACCAGGGCCTTGACCTTGGTATAACGGAGCTGTCTTGGCTGCATATTCAATTGCCTTTGAAGCTCTACACTAAGTATTACACCCTGAGTTTGAGCATTTTCTGTTCTCCCACTAAACCAAATAAGATCTTCTTTGTACGCTACCAAAGAGGCCCTCTGGTCTTCACACTCAGTTTTAAATGGTTTGTTAACTACCCTCAACTTTCCGTTGTCCCTTTGAACTGCAGTGCAATGCCACTGTCCTTCCTGGGCAAGGATGTTAATCAGTGTCCCAAAGCTGGCCTCATAGAGCAAAACTCTTCATCTCCCACCTCTGCTTCCCAGGGCACCACGGGAGCAGTAGTGCAGGGGGTGAGAAGATGAGTATCAGCAATACTCAAGAGGTGGGTGGATCTCCTCTGGCACCCTTTCCAGGCACCCCCTGCCACCCCAGGAAATCCTCCCAGGCCACCTTTCTAGATTCCTCTAGAGCCCCAAGCCTCTGCCTCCAAAGCCAGGGTGGAAGGGGATCTGGAGCTTCAGAACCTGCCAGGCCCCATAGATCTCCACTTCCTTCCCAGAGGAGGAAACCTGGCCTAAAGAGCTAACCCATTGTTTCTCCGTCCTATGGGTGGGATGTTCCAGGGAGGATGTGTATTTCACTTGGAAGTCAGAATTTATTTCTTCTTAACGATCAGAGAACTGGGAATCCCACTGGCTCTGAAAATGTAATGCCTTAAAGGCATGTTTAAAATATAAGCTCCTTATTAATTGTAAAAACGAACCCTCATCTTAAGTCTTTTACATACCTTCCGGCGTACGGGTTCTATCTTTACATATTGCTACTTGGTTGGCAAAGAAACTTAAGAATCATCTAGTTTGGCTCCTCATTTCTATGGGTGAGGAAAGACACTGAAGGTCAGGGAGGGATAGAGACATCATAGCTGTTCGCACAACGTCATCCTTCAAGACACAGCTCTGGGGTCACCTCTTCCAGAAAGCTGTGCGTGCTTGAGCGGCCACCCTGCCCATGGGCCCTGCTCCACATCTGGACTGTGGTCTCCTTGAGGGCAGGGTTCTGTCTAATGTGTCTCTGTATTCCCAGTGGCCCACATGGGTCCAAGCACAGAGTCAATATTCATCAAATGTGTGTTGAATGAATGAAGATGGCCCAGAGATGTCCTCAGGGCCAAACCAGAGAGACGTGTCTCACACGGTGATTCAGAGCACAGGAGTCTGGTGTGAATCTCACAGCCAAGATGATTATATCAAGGCAGGGAGGAGAGTAAGGGAGGAGACCAGGAAGAAACAACTGGTGAGCTCAAGAAATCATCCTTTCTACAAATTACCAACCATTTTCTTTATTGCATAGGAGGCTTTGTAGTTTTTTAATATACTGAATCCGGCTGGCAGCTGGGGTGGTGGGCAAAGTCCTACAGACACTATCTGATTGAATGTTTAAACTCTTTATGACATTTAAGGGACTGAAATCTAGAATACAGGTCTCCTGAGCAGGTACTGCTTCTTTATTACATATTATTACATGCTATTAAATATTATACCATATTATTAAACACTTCTTTATTACAGGTATTCTTGAACCTTCATATAGAATCTGGGAAGTGACTGGCCATCAACAAATATTTGTAGAAAGAATGAATAAGAGGTTTAACAGACTGCTAGATCTTCACAAAGGCGATGCAGCTTGGAATCATTTTGCCAGGGATGGTATTCTGAAGAGTAATTTAGAAGCCATCTCAATGTGAGTTAAATTCTTTTATATTATTTTGACAATGTTCACCAGTTTCAGTATGAAATCTATGAAGATGCTTAGAGAAATGGCCTCGGGAAGTTCAGTGTACATATGAGGCTGCTCCTGGTAGATAAACCTTTTAAAGGACGGTCCGTGCTTTTTGGGGTAAGTTTGGCGATTTCTGCACCCCACCCATGGAGCTGGATTTTCTGATATTGTCCCCAAGTGTTTATCTTCAGCTTATTCTCATGATGAGGAGGCTGATTTTGTCAAACTTTATTTTCTGTTGTTAGTATATATTTTTAGAAGGCACATCTCTCATTTTCTAAATATAAACTTACTGTGTTATTAAATGTGCTTTTTTTTAAGCCACACGTATATCATCCAGTCCAAATGTGATTCTGACATTCCCCGGGGGAGACTTCACCGACCAGATCACCAGGGCAGACCACTGGACTCAATGACCCCTACCATTGACTCCCATAAAGATTTCAGTGGCCCTGGGCAATTAAAAGGCAGTGTGATGAATGACAAAGGAGAAAATCATGGCTCAAATTCCAACGCTGCTACTCTTCCAATATGAGAATTTGGCCAGATCATTTAGACTCTGAGCCCAAGTGTGATTTATAAAATCGGAATATTGACAGCTGTGTTGCTGATTCCGACAAGGCCCTGTGGACAGAGCTAGCCTGGTGGGAGTCGGGGTGGGAACTGCAGACACCAAGGGCAGGGGGAGGGGCAGGCTGACGCGCCAGGCGGCCTTGCCTTTAGTTTGAGCTGCTTTGTTACGAATTGTCCTGAGGGACCCTCTCAAAGGCATCAACATTCCCACGGGCTTACAAATGCCTTTCCCAGGAAGAAGGGCCTGGAAGTTACATCTCTCATATAAGAAAGACTTTGGCAGTTCAGATCCATGAAGGCTTCTGACTCAATTTCCCTGTGGCCCACTTACCTCCCACCGTACAGATGTGCCAGCAGTTCACATGTATGTGATTCCGGTGCTGTGAGGAGTTCCGGGGTTTGCAAAGTTGTCAGTTGTACTGGTATTATTACAGCTAGGTCGTTCCACAGAGATCTTATACATAGTTATAAACTTACTTATGCCACTTCACTTCTTTCTTGATGAAATAATTGTATACACTTTAAGGATAGAAACCAAAGAACAAAAGGATAAAGGAGGAAAAAGTAAATAACTTTTTAACTTTTTTTAGTAAAAACCTAGGGTGTTCATCTTTAACACTGAATGTCAATTTAGTCTGTCCTTTTATCTCCTTTTCCCAATCCCTCTTATCCTTTCTCTCTCTCTCTCCCTTCCTTCCTTGGTGTATTTATTCAATCAGATGTTAAATCGGCAAATATCCCTGATAACTTATTCTGCACCCTGTTTGTACAGGAAACACAGACTTGAAGGACAGATAATTCCCACCCAGAAGGGGCTCAGGGCATAATGGGGTAGCTGACAAGACTGGGCCATTGCAATGCCCCGTGGGCACCGCTGGGATAGAGGTAAACTTGAGGAGTTGTAAGGCCACTTAATCCAGCCTCAGGAGGAGGTAAAGAAGGATTCACTGAGGAAGCATATGGCCGGTCTGAGTCCTGAAGGATGAGTAGGAATATGTGAGGCAAAGAAGGTAGAGTCATCAGAAGGCCCACCAGTATATACTATAATATATGCGTATATTGGGACTTCCCTGGTGGCGCAGTGGTTAAGAATCCGCCTGCTAATGCAGGGGGCACGGGTTCGAGCCCTGGTCCGGGAAGATCCCACATGCCATGAGCATCTAAGCCCGTGAGCCACAACTACTGAGCCCACATGCCACAACTACTGGAGCCTGCGGGCCTAGAGCCTGTGCTCCGCAACAAGAGAAGCCACTGCAATGAGAAGCCCGTGCACTGGGACGAAGAGCAGCCCGCGCTCGCCGCAACTAGAGAAAGCCTGTGCAGCAACGAAGACCAAATGCAGCCAAAAAAAAAAAAAATATATATATATATATATATGCATATATATATACTGTATATAGACATATGTAGAAATATACTCTGATATATTTCTGACTGCTACTGTCCAAAGCTAAGCACAACTGGTTATGAAATGCACCATGTCTGAGTAAATAAAATGTACTAATTAGCAAAAACACACTTTTCCTGCCCTCAAACTCTGAAAAACATTTTTTCGCACATGTTAGAAAGAGCATACAGTGAGGTAAGCAATGTTTTCTGGATCAATTTTGTCACAGACATAGATACAGATTTTGCCTAGTTACGTTTCCATTCCCTAAAAGTCCCAAGGAGCGTGTGCTGGACATTGAAATGGTGGCACAGCCTATTGATATAATAAAAGGAGGGAGTTCCATGGGGACTGAGGCCGTCTAGGAAGACTCGGGAAAGAAGCCTCTAGATGCTAGCTTTGATTGATTTTCTAGGATTAACATTTCTGCCAGATGGGGTTATGAATGACTCTTGCCACTGGCTTTGCTGAAAGCTGGGCCTCCGCCTCTAGTTTTGCGATGCTCATGTTGTCGAAGAACCCAGGAGGACGGCCCAGATGAGGCTGAATCAATGCAGGAGTGTTTACAGCAATCCCATCCCAGGCCATCTGCTTAGAGAGTTAAACAGAACTTCATGCACCTGGGCCTTTTTCCTTCTGGATCCCAGGTCTCACCCAATAAATGACCTGCTTTCACCAATACTCACAGTTTACACTGTCACTACTGTACCAGTTGGAGAAAACAGTTTCATCCTGTTTTTCAGGAAGCTTATTTTCTCACATTTACTAAAGGAAAACATAGCTTCGTTTTACTAAAGGAAAACCCCTACTAGACATAGTAGGGGTTGAAACACAGAAATGGAGTAAGAAACTCTGGGTCCAAATTCTGGTTCCACCTCTTTGAAGCAGAGTAATACTAGGCAAGTTTCTTAACTCTTCTGTGTTTCAGTTTCTTCATCTGTAATTTGGGGATGATATTACCTACTTCATACGTCTACCATGATAGTCACAGGGATAGTACACGTGAAAGACGCAATAATACCTTCTTATTATCAGACGGCCAGTTTCAGTCTATCTTAATTTGCTTCCTGTGAACCCTAGGAACCTCGGGATCAACCTTTGCTTAGAGAGAAAGGAAGTGTGATAACCAACTGACCGTGAATGAGTCCACCCATGGGCTCCCTGGGACACCCCTGGAAGGGAGCCCACGTGTTCCTCTCTGCAGCTCAGTGCAGAGGGTGGGCTGGTCTGGGTGGGGCAGGGTCAGGGCTGGAGGTGACCTCAGGTGTCCTGAGGCATGGCAGCTAAATCACTCGGGAGACATCCTATGGAAACAGGGCTGGGAATGCCAGGAGGTGTTGCAATATTATTTTAGAGGATTCATCTGCTTAGTATTATAGTTCCCCTCATTTAACCCTCAGAGGTTTTGGACTCTGTCTGGTGTGAAAATTTTTTCTGTTTAGAAAGAGTTCCGCACATTGCTCATTACTTTAGCAGACTGCACATTGTGAGAGCTTGTTTATTCTGCTAAGTGAGTCATCAATATCCTCCCCTACACTCAGCCGTGGAATGGGAGACTTGGAACAGAGTTGAGGCTCAGCTAGCTCAGCCCTCTCATTTGACTGATGGGAAAATGAAGGCCCCAAAGGGAGAAGGGTTTGCATGAAATCACATCATAATGGACCTAAAATACAGGGCTCCTGATTCCACATCTGGCATGTATTCTACTAAATGCAACAGACTTTTAAAGAGTCTTGGAGGGAATCGGTGGAGGAAGAATCATGTTAAATACTCTACATATAGTGTTCCAGTTAAACCTCTCAGCAGCTCTGGAAGAAATTCATACTTAGGAAGGGGATTATATAAATCTCCCATGTGAAAGGTACCCTCCCTGCATTAAGAAGTAGAGAAACATCCTCATGGCCAGAGGTAGGGAATTCAGGGTCAAGAAAGCTCTATAAACAAACTGCTTAGATTCTCAATTCTCATAAATGCATTGTCTCTTTGTCTAAAAGGTATGAAAGTTGCCTGCTTTGGTCGCTTCTTAGGTCTCATATCTATGAGACCTCCATAAATATGAAATTAAAACTTGTTTTCTTCCTCTGTTAAAAAAAAAGAAGAGGATTATAGCAGTTAGTTAAGGAGGCACAAATAGAAAATAATTACATCATTCATTCTATGTAAAAAATATTCTACATGGAAAATATTTGTGTACTTACTCCCCATTTATTGCGCTAAACGCGGAGATGTGGAAGAGAGTAATACAGATCCCATCCCCGTCGTCACTGACTTTATAATCTAGTGAGCTCTGGAGTCTGTACTACACAGGTAGTTTTAAAATTGGTTACTTGGAGCACTCAGGTGCCACAGAGATGGCTCAAGGTTTAATTGAGGCTGCACAGAGGATCACGCTGGGGGCCACACCTCTCCTCCTCCCCATCCCCGCATCAACTATAGAGATGCCATCTGTCTCTTTCTACACTGGGACTTCGTGTAAGATTTCACTTGAAGACAGGATTCCTTTGATTCATCCACTAAGCTGATTCATGCTGCCTCCTTCTCTTATTCAGAAAATCTTCAGCTGCCAGTGCAAAAACTCAACTCAGAGTATCTCGAGAACAGAAACAATGGAATGTATTGGAAATCTTTGGATACATCAAATTTGAGGTTCAGCCAGGTCGGGAAGCTCAAACATTGGAAGGGCTAGCCCCCTCTTGTTTGGCTTCAGATCAGTTCAGATCTAAGAACTTGAATAAGAACATCCGATTTTGCTCTCTCTTCCTTTCTTTCCTTATCTTTCCACTTAGCTTATCTCTGCTTGGCTTTATTAGTCATAAGTTACCTCCAAATAGCAGATGATATGGCTGTTGGAAGCCCCCGATCTGTAACCTTCCAGCAGAAAGAAACATTTCCTCTCTTTATATCCACATAGTCATCTCAAGGAAGAATATTATTGGTTCTGTTTGGGTTCAACAAATCAGTGGAACCAATGGCATAAGGATACACTTGCTGCTCAACAGATGCTCAGGTGCCAACCCCGGAGGAGAGGGTTGGGAACTATGATTGACAGTTCCACCAGCATCAAAGAGAATGACAGATTAATTTATAGAAAGAACGGATGAGAATGTGCAGGTGGGAAGACCAAGGCTAAGGTAGCATAGTCTATTATATCCTTCCTTTCTTAAGTTGATACAGATATATTCTTTGATAACCTATTGCTTTATTCTACTTATTGTATTTTCTTTAATACTGACTAATTGCAAAGATGATTCTAGGCAACTGAAATTAAAGTATGCACAAGAAAGATCAAACTCAAACTCTTGAGCTCAAGGTAAAAGGTAAAAGGGGGTGATCGTAACACTATTTCTAGATGCCCTAGCTAGGAGAAGACATACACATTAAGAAGAACTCTTAGCTTTGAGTTTCTAGTTTCCTTCCAAAAACAGGAAGAGTGGGTGCATAATTCCCATCATCTAATATTAGAATCTAGTTGCCAGGGGCTAACAAACTTTTCCCTACCACTGAGATCTGAGTTTAGTTTTTCACAGAACTTTTGTCTATAAGACATTCATGTAGGTTTTTTTTAATTTAAAAAATTTTTTCAAGCCAGCAAATAATCCTTCTACCCAATCTCTACAATCCTGGATGGTTCTTTTTTAAGCCTATGTATGAAAAATACATACAACCAGCATCTTTTGAAGATGTCATTCAAATGAGAGCACCATGCTACTAAGAGAGCCGGAGAGTGTTGAGGAAGAATGGCCCTGCTCAGGACCAAATGATCCATTTAGAGCTATAGAAAGGACCAGCTATAATCATCTCTTCAGAGGGAATTATTTCCTTTCTGTCTCAATAAGAAGATGGGAACCATGAGAATCATTGTAAATTAGTACAGTTTCATTGAGAAAGGCACTGCAAAGGAGTCACACTTCTGGAAAATTTTGACATCGACAGTGGTAATGCTGGGTGCATTAATATTGCATTATTGTTATATGGACAAGTGATGAAAATAAGGAGCAATCTCTCTATTTTCCAGGTAGGAGGATGCATGCAAAGTCTACAAAAAGGCAAAAAGAGCTTGGTGCACATAAAGATTAATGATCCTGAGAGCCAGGAAATCTAGATTCTGTTTCTGGCTCTGTCCTTATTTGCTGTGTGGCTCTGTGAAAATCCCTTCTTATTTAGACTTCATTTTCAAAATCTGCAAAGTACAAGAATAGGTTTATGTGATTACTAAGATTTCTTCTGGCTCTAAATGTCCATATCTAGATCATATTTTTAATAATACAGATTCTAGAAAACTATGCCTGTTTGATTATTAAGTGTCAATATTGTTTTCCACATGTAGCTTTTGGAAATTGGTCCTGTTAATTGGCAGAAAACTCTCATATTGCCAAAACACTCTTGTGTTTCTGAACAAAACTTATATTTTGCTGAGAAAGATTTTGAATATTTCTTGCTCTTAATAGTTTTCTCATAGAGATGCAGATGTAGAGAACAAACGTATGGACACCAAGGGGGGAAAGCGGGGGAGGG
Organism: Balaenoptera physalus; assembly: GCF_965194825.1. Classification (NCBI taxonomy): domain Eukaryota; kingdom Metazoa; phylum Chordata; class Mammalia; order Artiodactyla; family Balaenopteridae; genus Balaenoptera; species Balaenoptera physalus. The sequence continues at coordinate 88,935,196 of NC_138894.1, read as the reverse complement.
GTGGGATGAACTGGGAGATTGGGATTGACATATATACACTAGTATGTATAAAATAGATAACTAATAAGAACCTGTTGTATCGCACAGGGAACTCCACTTTGCTGTACAGTAGAAACTAACACAACGTAAAAAAACTATACCCCAATTAAAAAAAACAATGATTAAAAAAAAAGTGAAGGAGAAATAAAGACTTTCTCAGACAAAAAAACAAACAAAAAATAGTTTTCTGTTTATGAGCAACCCTCCTCCACAATATACAGAAAACAATGAAAAATTCAAAGTTTCCTTGAAGCTCTTTATCTCTGTTGCTTCTCTTTATGACATACACTAGCCTCTGTCAGTTACCAGAGACTTGTTCCACTGACCCTGCCTTGTAAGAGGGCATCCCAAAGTCAAGGTTAGCTTTTCCTGCCTCCAGAGAAAGGGCTGGAGATTCCTATTATAAGAGAGAGAATTAACATCGGAAAATTGGTTCTTCTTACCTACGTGAGGGTGTGTAGGAATGAAAATAGAAATGAAGATTCCATCTAAGAAGACTGAGACTGAGACTCTTCCAGTTCTGCCAATAAACTAAATATATAAGAATTGCTAATACTGATATACCATTTTGCGGTTTACAATACACTTTCATATGTATTATTTCATATGATCCTCACAAATACTCCTGCAAATAATCGATATTCCTTGTGTTTCCTAGATGAGGCAATGGAGACACCTATGGTTTAACTGAAGTGACAAGACAGCTAGTGGAGAAGGAGGGGACCAGGGCCCACGTTCAGCTCTCATCAACCCAGTGCAAGAGCCTGGGCTACTGCTTTACAGCCCTGGGACTCAGTCTCCTGGCTGGTAAACCAGGAGTCATAACCCCAGTCTACCTAATTCACAGGTCTGCGTGTGTTCTGAGAAAACACAAATGCCATTCATTTCTTACTGACTGAACTCCAAGTCTATTTCCATAGCTCAGAAACATGGTCAAATATCAAAGACCTGAATTTAGCAACTTCTAAAGTCAAAACAAACCAAATACCACACAAACTCTGCCTTCTCCTCGTAACAAGGGAGTAGTATTAAGCCCAGGGCTGACCTGGGATTCTCTCCAGTGGGACCCGAGAGGGGAGAAACAAACCTTACATTTGTAATTTTGGTGTGGTTTGAGACTCCATTTGCAAAAAGAAGTTACTTACGAAGGAGGAGGAACAGTTTTGTGGATGCAAAAACTGGAGACAAAACAGGAAAAAAAAAATCATAGATTTGAAAATCTTACAAAAATAACAAATGAATAATTTACAGCTTTTCCTTCATTTATTGAAAAACATTGGAACATGTTCTTACTCAATGCAGCTCTTGGGTTCTCTGCCTGCAGCTATTAATCATTCAACTTCATTTCTTTTTTTAAAAAGACATTTATTTGGTGACTTGTTCCTGGCTTTTCATAAGATACCATCTGAGCACCATCAGTATGCGCTTTCCACCCAAGCCTTCAACCTTCAGAGACAGTGTCTATTTGCCTCTGCTGTCTCCCAGACACCCTGCCACCCATCACACACACAGTCTCTCAGACCCACCCTCCCGACGCTGTCTCTAGCCCCCCACGAGAACCTTGTGAGAATCCCTAGCCTCAGATCATCATTCACTCACCTTTAATATGACCCTTTGAAAATTCACATGTCTTATTCCTCTGACCCAGAGTGCCCTACACCTTACATTTGTTGATCCCTGTAGTTTCCCTAGGGTTGCCAGATTTAGCAAATAAAAGTACGGGATACCCAGTTAAATTTGAATTTCAGATAAATAAAAAAATTTCAGTATAAACATGTCCTGTATACACGGGTGATGTTACACTTGTAGGAGAAGCGGAGCCGGAATCACTATTTCCATTTCTATGCAGAAGAAAACTGAGACCCACAAAGGTAAGAGAAATTGTCAGAGATTACACAGCCAGGAAGTGGTATCGCTGGAATTTGAATCAGGCTGGCTGACCTCAAAGCCCAGGCTTTCTCCATGGCAGCGGGCTGCCTCTGTTAAATATAACAGTGTATCTATGGTACCTGACAGTTTTCAAAACACTTGCAGATGCATGATCTTAATTAATCTTCCCAGGAACCCTTTTGAGATAGGTGCTACATTTCATTTGTTCTAAGACACTTTTTTTCCTTTTTAACACTTTAACATCTCTGATTGCAGAATGTATTCCATTGTCAATAGTGTGTCAGTCTAATTGGCAGTATTTTTTTTTTCTTTCTTAGAAGGGCTTACCTAATGGCATCTTGGATTCAGTTAAATGCAACATTATGTATTTCCTCAGGGAAGTCTGGTCTCTAGGCTAAGGTGGCAGACACCGTAACTAAGCCTGTCTTCCTGACCTACCACCCTCGTGTTGAAAAGAAATGACACAGGCTTTCTCCCCAAGACACACAATGGAGCCAGGATGGGTTCAGTGAACTCCGCAGGTATCGCACTTCTAGCAGGAGGGTGGAGGCATGTGCTCCCTCTTTGCTAAGTTTCCCTGTAAACTTAGATCTGAAAGACTAGGCAGGTGAGGTGAAGCATCTGGCAAGGAATGGCTTCCCCCTCTCTTGTCTAAATCTTCCAGGGGAGCTACACAGAGAAAAAAACACAGCTCCCTGCAATGTCACACAAGTGAAAAATTCAAAGAAACGGGAGACAGAAGCCGGCCTTGGTGGAGTGATCTCACGGCGGGCTCTGCCAGCTGGAGAGCACTGCCGACACCGCACGAGCTGCTTGCTCCAAGCCCAGGTCCCGGCCCAAGTGCTTAATGACTCAGGCAGGATCTCTACCACCGCTTCCCCTTGGAGCCTCAGTCTACAGTCTAGACTGAGCTGGAGGCGCTCATTCTTGACATTGGGCCCACATTTCCCAGCACGTATTCACAGAATCTCGTTCCAAGTGTTGTATTCTTGGGCTCTGAACAGCTAATATCAGGAGGGAACCTTCATTAGAAAAGAGAAACACATTGTACAGGAAAAAGGAGGAGAAAAATGATACATTGATTGCAAGCAGACGGGTCTGAGATTGAATTGATTTACACTTTCAGAGTTTAAGGGACGATGAGCATCTGCCTGAAAGATGATCATTTCCGAAGAGAAGGCATTTGAAGGCATTTGAATGGTCCTTTTTTTAAAGTAAAAGAGCTTACAACTGGAAGTTTGTATGGATCTAATGTACAGTGCGGGGATTATAGTTAACAGTGCTGTGTTGCATACTTCAAAGTTGCGATGACTTAAAATTTTTCACTACACACACATAAATGGTAACTGTGTGAGTGATTGAAGTGTCAACTAACCTTATTGTGGTAATCACTTTGCAGTATATATGTATATCAAATCATCTCGTTGGACACCTTAAACTTATACCGTGTTACATGTCAATTATGTCTCAATAAAGCTGGGGGATATCAATATAAAAAAAGGAGCTAATTCTGTATCAGAAGCCTATCTGCAGATTGCCCTCCACGTTGAGAACAGTCAAATGCATTTCCCTTCCCTAGGCTCTCAGTAATAAATCACATCACTTAAGCTTCCATCAAGCCTGTGGGGTCAATGTCAATGTTCTCATTTCAGAGACAAAGAAACAGAGGCTCAAAGGCCTCAGTGACCTTGCTGAAGTTCACAGACTATTCATGGCAGAGTTGGGAGCTGAGCCCGGATCTTGTGACTCCAAAGGCTGTGTTCTTTTTGCTCCCTGCACCCGTAGCTACTGGTACCTCAGTGAATAAGAGCAGAGCTCAAGTTTGCTTGGGTGAACTTGGGAGAAAGTTGGGGAGGGTTAGGTAGAGTGGAAAGAGAGTGATAGGTTCTAAAAGGGGCTTAAGAATTTGCCTTGCGTCCTGGAGATACTAACCGGATAGAGTCATTAGAACATATGAAGAGGAAAGAGAAGGGCTTAGCATCAGGAAAACCATCTCAGTAACAGAGCCTTAATGTCAGAAGATAAAGGTTTGGTCTGGGGAGGAGGTCCTAGAATAAAAAGCCTTTGATGGTGAATTAGAGGGTTATGAAGATCATTACCTCCTTACTCCAAGAATCTTGATACAAGAAAAATAAAATTTTTAATGGCATCATACTTTTCCAATGCAGCCAAAGTTGCTCTAAATGGTGTAATGAAAACAAAGAATGATCTTTGGAACCAAACACAATTGGGTTGAACCCAGGCTACACCACTTATTGATTTTTGACCTAAGGCAGAGCATTCAGCCTTCCTGAGTATCAGTTTCCCCATCTGTAGAATAAAGGTGAGATTACTTCTCTCAGAAGGCTGCCAGGAGGTCCCTCATTTAAATCTGATTAGCTCACGCCCTTCGTGGGTTCCCTGAATCTGGCACTTGTTCTGATACAGCTCCACACACCATATTCTAATTTCTTTTTTTGCTGCTGTCTCCCCTTATACTCTCTTGGATCCCTGGAGATTTCACCTAATTGTATCTCTGGCATCAGTGTCTGGCAAAGGAGCCACTCTCAGAGTCTCCTCAAAGAAAAATCCTGGGAGAGTAGGAAGCAGGAAAGCTGAGAAAGAAGGGATTTAGTCTAACAAGCTCCAAAAATTTAGAATGTGTTCCCCATTTACTCTGAGACCTTCAGCCTTCTCTCTTCTCCCAACCTCCCAAGCCCTTGTACCAACGCCTGCCTCTTACACATAAGCAGGTGAAGTCTAAAAGGAACAGTTGTAGGGTAAAACAGAAAGTATCTTTTCACTGGGGGGTTAGTAAGTTTACAATAATTAGATGTTGGTTTACAGTTGACAGCGCTCTTTCATCTGCATTATCACCTCTTTGGAGGCTGGCTCTAACCCTCTATGGTAAGATGGGCTCACAGTATTAGAGATAGTCCCTGACTAACGATGGTTCGACTTACTATTTTTCAGTTTTATGTGGTGCAAAAGTAATACGCATTCAGTAGAAGCTGTTTTTGAATTTTGAATTTTGACCTTTCCCAGGCTAGCACCATGTGCTCCGACACTCTCTCATGACGCTGGGCAGCAGCAGGGAGCCTCGGCTCCCGGTCACCACGCGATCATGAGGGTCAACAACAGATACACTTCCAACCATCTGGACCCAGACAACCATTCCGTTTTTCACGTTTAGTACAGTAGTCAATAAGGTACAGGAGATATTCAACACTGTATTATAAAATAGACTTTGTATTAGAGGACTTTGCCCCACTGCTGGCAAATGTAAGTGCTTGAGCACATTTAAGGCAGGCTAGGCTAAACTATGATGTTCTTTGCTACGTCAGGTGTATGAAATGCGTTTTTTTGTTTTTTTATAATTATTAGCACCTTTAATTATTATTTATTTATTTATTTATTTTGGCTGTGTTGGGTCTTCGTTTCTGTGCGAGGGCTTTCTCTAGTTGTGGCAAGCGGGGGCCACTCTTCATCGCGGTGCGCGGGCCTCTCACTATCGTGGCCTCTCTTGTTGTGGAGCACAGGCTCCAGACGCGCAGGCTCAGTAGTTGTGGTTCACGGGCCTAGTTGGTCCGTGGCATGTGGAATCTTCCCAGACCAGGGCTCGAACCCGTGTCCCCTGCATTAGCAGGCAGATTCTCAACCACTGCGCCACCAGGGAAACCCTGAAATGCGTTTTTGACTTACAATAGTTTCAATTTATGATAGAGTTATCAGGACAGAAAGTAACCCCATCATAAGCTGAGGGAGATCTGTGTTTCACTGTACCAGTGAGGAAACTGAGTCTCAGAGAGGTAAAAAGGAATCGAGGTCACACAGTTGCTAGTGACAAAATCAGAACAAGGAGCCAAGATGACTCCCTCTTTCTACGCCTCTCCGTGCTTTGTCTCTCAAAGATAATGCAAAGCTAATAAGGCTAAAAATAATGGCAGGAGAGAAGTTTCCCTGACATCTCGGATGTGTGTAGGCTCTCCCAGAGCCTCGCGTGGGGGTGCAGCACGGCCTACATTTCCTGCTCACTCATCAGACAGGCCATCCAGCCCTCAGAGCAGAGTGGATCCTGCAGAACTGAAGCAGGAGCTGAATCACCATGAGCCTGACTGTTGGATGGGAAGTGATGGCGTGGGTGGTCGCATCCCAGACAGAAGACGCTCTGCCAGATGGAGACGCGCCTGGAAGCTTGGATGGGGCTCCAGTTGTTGCCAGATCTCTGGTGCTGCTCTCTTTTGACTGAATAGATGGCCGAGGAGGCAGCAGCCAGGAGCTCCCCACCACTCATGGGGTCCCTGGACCCCCAGATCGGGACATGTCCAAGGGTGATCAGGGGCCACACCAGCCAGAGGGAGAGGCGAGGGCACCAAGAAGTGCAGGCACAACCTAGTTCTTGGTAAGGAAATTTGGGCAGTAACAACGGTGTGGCCAGGATGCTATTTATACAACACCCATCTGGTGAGCATTCTGGGTGCTTCCCTCCAGACACACAACTTGAATACCCCAAGTTCTGATGCTGAAGCTAAGGGCTCACCCTGCCATTGCTGAGCTGCATGCAAGAGTATTCTACGGAGAGGAATCCCACTTAAGTGAAGGGATATTTGAAATGGCCCTCCCTTTCTCCTCCATAGTGATCAGAATAATAATCAGGGCAGCTACAATTTCTCCATACTCTGTGCTAATCATTTCTAATCTTTATCACAATTCTGCCAAGTGGGTGTCATCATGTTCATTACATATGTGAGGAGATTCGCCAAGGTTAAGTAACTTACCCAAGGTCACCCAGCTGTGAGTAGTGGACCTGGGGCACTAAAGCCGGTTGACTAGAGTCACTCAGCTGACGGGTGACAGAGTCGGGTGGGAATCGGGTCTCTCTGACCTCAAGGCTCTGGGTTTCACACCCTACGCCCCGCACTTGCCATCTCCTTCCTGCTCCCCGCCCCCCAAATCCCCAGAGGAAAAGAGCCCCTGAAAGTCATCTCCAGAGGGAGACAAGAAGACAGTTGCTCTCCTTGGCCCAGCACTGAGGTTTTATACAGCTTCAGTGCTCTGGAATTTGTAGGCAAATGTCACTCTTTTGTCTCTGGCAAATCCAACTGCACATTTTGTATTCACAAAGCCCGACTGAGACACTGAGGATGGGGAACTGCCCTTCCTGCTACCCCCAACTTCCCCGGCTCTTTCTCTGCCCATCCTGTTCTTTCTCAGGAGCACATCTAGGCAAGGCCAGCCAGCAGCACGGAAGTCGGAGCAGGACCCGGAGTGCGCCTGTCTTCACCATGCTCCTTCCAGCCTGCGGGGAGCCCTGGGGAGCCCGTCAGGATTTGAAGAAACGCTAGGAAGTTATTTGTTTAGGTTCGCCCCCCCACCCCGTCTGGGGTGGGAAGAAAAGAGGGCCAGAGAAAGGATCTCAGAACCCCTCTGAGTGCATTTATAGACATAAATGAAAAGAGAAAATTATAGATCTATAAATCTAACCAAATTTGGAAAAAATGCCAGGAAAAGAAGCACTAAGTGCTTATAAATTACTTTAATCCGATGAGAAAGAAGGAAAGGAGGGAACAAGGCGGGGGGGGGAGAAAACGAATAAAGGAAACGAGTGTTTACTGAATACACTTATGTGTCTCCCACGATGGTAGGTGCTCTGAGGCCAGAATGAGAGGCGGCTTTTGTTTCTAGTTCAGATTCATCATTAAATGATGTGTGACTTTTGGCAAGTATTTTCCCTCTCTGGGCTTTGGTTTTCCATTTTCTAAAGGGTTGGGGGTAGAGGATCTCTAACTCCCATCCAGGCCTGTACGTCTAGAGATGTAGTCTTTATAGACCAGTGCCTCCTCCTGTATCACTGAGAGTTCTCAAAAGCAGTGTCCAAGGTCTCATCATGTCATGCAAGGGCAGCTGGAGTCCTGGAGTGTTTGCTCTGGAATTCAATGCTGGTGCTGACAGGGGATGCCTCTTGTCTTTTTGTTCTAGCGTGGTATTCCTTCTTCTTCTCCAGGACAAGGATCTGGCCACTAGACCAGGAAGGCTACCGTATGTCACTGGTAGATCTGAGCCATCAGCTAGGATAAGGGGAGACTAAGTCAGTGAGTGGAGGTCAGGTAGAGATGGAGAAGAAGGAGGAGGAGACAGGATGTGTGAGGTGGCAGAGGAGGAGAGCTGCCAAAATGTGTCTTTATGGGAGGTCTGTGGCCAAATCTCCCAGCAAGACCAGCTGGTTTTTTTGTAGGGAGATAGCTGAGTGCAGGGCACTAAGATATAATTATCATCAAGGGACTTGGATTCCAGTCCTAGTTCTGGACTAACTGATGCATACTCTTCCTTTTCTCTGTTTCTCTAAGATGAGGGCTGTGCAGGGGCCTCCTCAGTGACACTTTTCCACAGGCATATCTTGGTCAAGTACCATGCATGACACCCTACAGAAAACCAGGACCACTCAATGTGCACAGCTCACTTGACCATGATGATTTTCATATCTCAGCTTTCCCTAGGGACCCAAGTCATTTTTCAACAAAGGGTGTCCATCTTAGAGATGGCTGCTTTCAGTAGAGTCACCACTCTTCCAGGATCACCTGGGCGCTGAGCTGAGCTGCCTGGCCCCTCCCCTCCTCCACGCTTCTCTACCCAATCGGAGGTCCTGACCACTATTTGGAGAACGCCTGTTGAGTATGTTGCCCACGTGACTCCTGCATCCACTGAGAATTGAACTAGATGTTCTCTGAGATTCCCCCTAATTCTGAGCTTGAGAGACCTGTATCTTTTCCAGAATCATGAGAGCAGGACATGGGTTCTAAGAAACCAAGATCTTCAGGATATTAAAAAATATATATACATAATTAGGCCTTATTTTATTTTTTGTAAAACTATATAATGTGTTGTGCTGAACACTCTAGTTGTAGGGCCTCAGAAGGCAAGAAATCAAGCAAAAAAGTAGAAAAGGAAGAAGGAAGGGAGGAAGGAAGGAAGGAAGGAAGAGAGGGAGAGAGGGAGGGAAGGAGGGAGGAAGGAAGGAAGGGAGGGAAGGAGGGAGGGAGAGAAGGAGGGAGGAAGGAGGGAGAAAGAGAACGAAGGAGGGAGGAAGGAGGGAGAAAGAGAACGTGTAGAGAAGGATATAAGGAGGCTGTACATAAAAGATGCCAAGGGGAGAAAGGGGGAAGAGAAAAGAGAAAAAGAATAGAAAAGAGAAGAAAGAAGAGAAGAGAGAGAGGAAAGGAGACCAGAGAGATGGACATGCTCCTTGAGGACGCGTTTCCAGGCTGCAGTCCTGCTGCCCCCCATGCACAGGCATCTGCCCCCTGCCCCCCACGACTTCCTCTGAGCCGGAGCTTCTGTGGCTGTGGAGCAGATCAGGCTGCCCTGGCTGGTTTTCAGCACAGTCCCTGCTGTTTCTAAAGGATGCTGAAGGTGGAGTAATTAGCACTTGTTCCCGTGCCAGTGCTGTGCCGGAGGAATGGGCTGTTGGAGGACACTGTTTGGCTGATGGATTGCTGGCCTCTTGTACTGCCTGAGGGCTTGTCTGTGCATTTGAACTTCTCAGCAACCATGGAGGTAATGTGGGAGGAGGATGCTGGAACTGCGCCCTCCAGGCAGACTTCCCACGGCTGTAAGGAGCCCAAAGAGACTAAGCAAAGTAAAGGAATGGAGAAGTAGAGACAGTTTTGAGAAGGAAGGTAGCAGAGCCCTGAGCAAACTTCCTTCAGAATCATCTTTGTCAATTTTTTAAAAACGATTCAACCATCTTGTTTTGAAATAAATGAATCCTGAGCTCTGGCATCATACAACCCCGGATGTAAATTCTACTTCGTCCCTTCATCTTGAGCAACCAACTTAACCTTTCAGAACCTCAGTCTTCCCACCTGTATAATGGAGGTGCTACTTGTAGAACAAGGATTTGAGATGTTCTGGTTGCTTCCCGGTGTGTTACCTGGCATTCAGCAGGTGCTGGGCAATGTTTACTCTCATGCCCTTCAAGCATTTAATTTCACTTCTTTCTTCATATTTCCAATCCATTAGGGACACCGAAGCATAGGCATTGCTAGAAACCAATCATTGATTTTAAAAAGCAAAAGAAGATTCTATGTGGCAAATATATTCAGGAGGAAATAGTGATAATGAGGAACCAAGGAGGCCCCATGATGTTCATTCATTCTCTAACAGCGGTCCCCAACTTTTTTTGGCACCAGGGACCGGTTTCTTAGAAGACAATTGTTCCATGGATGGGGGATGGGGGGATGGTTCAGGCGGTAACGCCAGCAGTGGGGAGCGATGGGGAGTGGCAGATGAAGCTTCACTCGCTAGCCTGCTTCTCACCGCCTGCTGTGCAGCCTGGTTCCTAACAGGCCACCAGCCTGTGGCCCGGGGGTTTGGGACCCCTGCTCTAAGAGGTTGAGGGTATCTCAATAGCCAGTGTTAGCTGTAGTGCCAGCTTTTTTTTTTTCTGGCCACGCCACACAGCATGTGGAATCTTAGTTCCTTGACCAGGGTTTGAACCCGCAACCCCTGCATTGGAAGTGCAGAGTCCTAACCACTGGACTGCCAGGGAAGTCCCCCTAGAGTGCCAGCTTTTTGTGCATTTCCTTCACCTGCAGTTTTGCTTGTCACTCCCTCTGGTACCTCAGGCATTGTCCCTTATGCCTTCTCTGAATACTTTTCCCCATCAAGTTGAACTCCAATAATTTGTCTTCTTAATGCATAGTTTTTACTCTCTTCTGAGAGCATAATTTTGATTTCCTCTACTGAAAGTTAGACATTTATTTTTGTATTCTTCTATTTCTTGTCTTCTCTTAACAATTTCTCTAAGGAGATTCAGCTGTTCATACCATCTGGCCACAGCCTCAAGAATTAGAAAAGCGTGTTCCATGATAAGAAAGTTCATCTTTACATGCTTCAGGTATGTAGGCCGGAATGGAGATTCAGAGAACAAAACTCACGCATCATCCTGTTGTGTGAAGCTGTTGTTTCATACAGGAGAGTTGTCTGAAGGTGGTATCACACAACTGTGCACACAGATGTAGACACACCACACACACACACAGAATATACAACAAACCAGGAACGAGGAGACCACACTTCTAATTCCACCTGTGCCACCATCTTGCACTGTGACCTTAGAATAACCACCTAATCCTCAAAGCAGATCATATTATTCCAATTTTACAGATGAGAATACTGAGGTACAAGGTTGTTATTTTTTGCTCAATATCACATTTCTATTATAAGATCCAGCAAGTATTAAAATTTAGCTTTCTTGGTGCCCAAATCAAGAGCTCAGAGTTTAGATTTGAATGGAGGACTGTTCATGTCTCTGTGTCCTTAACTCCATGTCTGCCCTGGTTTGACTCCTTTAGGCCACACTGCCCGCTTCTCTTGGTATGTACCTAGCCTCCAGAATAGAAAAGTCTGGCATATCAATTCCACCAATGGACTCCACTCCTGGGTTCTCATCTCACCTTTCCTACGCTAGGGGGTTTACCTTCTGACACAGAAACACTTAACCTTCTAAGACCGCTGGGTCCCTTTCTTCTCTGGAAACTTTTCTCTTTCTGAGCTCTTAGCTCCTTTTCCTCTCCCCTTCCTCCCTCCCTCCACCCAGACCTTCTTCACTAAACTCTATTGTTTGAACTGATTGCTCAGAGCCAGGTGTGGGATGGAAGCGCACTGACTAAATAAATCTGCGTTCAAGTGTTGGTGAATGAAAGCCTCCCCTGTTTCCTAGTTTGTATTTTAAAAAGAAGCATAAGTAAGCCCAACTGACATTCTAATAAGTTATGGGTTCTTCAGATGATGTGAAATGTGCCATGAACAATCCTGGAGTAGTGGAGTGATTTTCAGCAATTTACCACCAGAGAACGGGTAGAATATCTGGCTTAAAATTACCCCCAGGACAACCCCTCTGCTCCACCATTTCTGAGCCTGGGGCTGCTCATTTGAAAGCTGCTTCTAGAGCGTCTTTAATGATAAAATATGGGCGTCTTTAACACTGGAAGAATCTCCCTCAATATGTATTTTATCAAGAACTATAGATGTTTTTCTGCATTCTTGGTGGGTTGGTGGAGGGTCCAAAAGCAACGCTGAGAGGCTCAACATGACAAACAGGAGGATTCAATTAGGAGGAAAAACTCAGCATCACCCGCTGGGACCACACTGCCTCATTCCTGCACTAGATTCCGTCTTTGAAACGTCTTCTGTACAGCACTCTCAACCCTGCCCCCCTCCTTGACATTTCACAGCTGCAATACAGAGGGACTTTGAAGGGCGGAAAGACAAGAGGGATTTTTCCTTTCTCCATGGTCCTATTTAACAGCCAGTTCCCAAATGGTACTAATAAACATTTCAACTTCAAAAACCGAACTTGACATTTCTACATCCTTTCCATTGTTGCTATGTTTTTGTCTTTGTCATTACACAAATGATGTGTATGGTACATGTGGGACTAAAACGGGTTCACATGTCTCTGGGTTCAGAAATGTGTATGTTTGTTGAAGTGTCTATAGGTCCCTGAGAAGTACTGAGGTAGTAATTGTTATCCTAGAGATAGAATAACATCTAGCGCTATGAGTCCAAAGATTGGAAACTCCAAGATCAATATGTGGGGTACAGAAAGTAAAAGTGCAAATATTCTTTTGGCCAAAAGGCTGAATGAGATGGGACAGTGGTACAATGGGTGCCAGTGATCAACCTTGCATTTGAATCCCAGCTATACTACAGGCTACCTGAGTGATTTTTGAACAAGTAATTGCATCTTTCTGCCTCAGTTTTCACTACTGTAAAATGAGGATAATATGCTTTCTTGCAGGGTGCCTTGAGATTTAAATGATCATGTATTGAAATGACGTCCACATAGTGAAGTAATAAGAAATACATTTATATTGGTCTCTGCCCCAGGTTCCTGACACAGAGGTTCTAAAACCCTTATAAGTAAGGATGGTAGAAGAATCTTTTGCGCTAACATTTTAGTCTTGGCTCCAGTTCCTGACACAGAGATCCTAAGACCTTTGCGATTTCCTGAATGATAGGAGACTCTGACCCAAACCTCCTAAACGCCTTGGACTTTCCTGGGTTAATAGGAAAGTCTTTTGTTCTAAAAAGGTGACTCTTAGTAGGCTCCTGGATAAGGGGCTGAACACCAGAAAGACCAAGTCATGATTAGAAGCTTGGAACTTTTAGCCTCACCCCCCATTTTCTGGAGAGTTGAGAGGGGCTGGAAATGGAGTGAATAATTGATCACGCCTAGGCAATGAAGCCTCTACAAAAATGCCCATAATGCAGAGTTTGGAGAGCTTCCAAAGTGTGCAGGTTGGTGACTATACCCATAAGCTGGGAGGGTGGTGGACCCCAATTCTACGAGAACAGATGACCCTGTGCTCAGAATTCTTCCAGACCTTGCCTTACGGACCTCTTTATCTAGCTGTTCATCTGTATCCTTTATCATTCCTTTATTATATAATAAACAAGTAAAAGTAAGTCAGTTTTTCCCTGAGTTCCGTGAGCTGTTCTAACAAATGATCAAATTCAAGCAGGGGGTGTAAGAACCTCCAATTTGTAGCCAAGTCAGACAGAAGTTGTGGGTAACCTGAGGACCTACTACTTGGGGTTGGTGTCTGAAATGGGAGGCAGTCTTGTGGGATGGAACCCTTCTCCTCTGGCGTCTGCACTAGATCCCATCAGAGTCGGATTTGACTTGAATGTAGGATACCCTCTCAGAGAGCTGCTTGGTGTGGGAAAAAACGCACACATCTGGTGTCTGCAGTATTGTGGGTGTGAGGAAAAGGGAAACACACAGAGTGCTTTTTCTCTTGCATCACAGACATTGCCCAGTAAATAATGATGATCATTAATGATTTAATACTAGCATTCATGGTTGCAGGAAGAGAAGGAGGAGGAGGAGTAAGTCGTTGGAGGGGAAAAGGGCCGACAAGCGACAGGCGTTGAGGCGCCCAGGTTGTTGGTGTCCCGGGAATTTGGTGTTCTCTGAGTTTTCCAGGAAGGCTCAGAAAACTCAGGCTCAGGGGATGGAGTGGCAGAAGAGAGCAGCAGTGAAGACACTGGATGCAGCTGGGCCTTGGGGAGCCCCTGTCTGGAAGCAAGCCTGCCGAAAGGCCGTGGGGCGACAGAATCCATGGGTGAAAAGCTTCAGTCACGTGGCCAGGCAAGTGCTGGTCATGTGACCCTGTCTGCTGCTTGCTGGCATTTGGTGTCAAACTCCGTTCTAGGAAATATTTTATAGATAATTTTACCCAAATGGAAGTGTGGGTCATGGTGACCTTGACTCTGTGGGACAATGGGAACTGGGGCCTGGGAGGACATTCCGAGGAGTAATGTGGGTCGATGTCCTACATTTCCTGGAGAAAACAAGAGCACAGGGGACACTTTGGAGACACTCCTAGTATATTTATACACACACACTCGCGCACACACATACACACACTAGCACGTATTTAAGACAATGACTGGCAAATTGTAATAGAAAAGGGCTCTATTTGGTAGCATTGATGTGATTGATTGACTACTCTAAATCCATAAGTTCATGGGTCTGACCATCCTTCTGCTTGGGTCAAAAATGCTCTATGCGCTCTAGGGCGCACATGCCGCAACTACTGAGACTGCGTGCCTAGAGCCCGTGCTCTGCAACAAGAGAAGCCACCGCAATGAGAAGCCCGTGCACCGCAACGAAGAGCAGCCCCCGCTCGCCGCAACTAGAGAAAGCCCGCGTGCAGCAACGAAGACACAAATCAGCCAAAAATAAATACATAAATGATTTTTTAAAAATGCTCTATGTATGTGGTTCTGTGCCAGTAAGGGACTCAGAATTCAGGGACACAGAGCCAGGTGAAGGAGCCTGAGGACCCTGAGACACTTCATTTTCCTAAAACTGAGCTTTAATCCTGCCAGTCTCCTGAAGAAAGCATCCCTTGCTTCCGCTCACCTTCAGGATACACTCCCACCTTCCTCTCGGAGCCCACAGTTGTAGGACTAGTTCTTGCTCAGTTCTAGCCTGGTCTCATCTCACAGGCCCTCAATATCCTGACACCTGCATTTCCTTCCAGTCTTCAGGTTCCCTTTTTACTCCTGGCTTTGCACATTCTGTTCCCTCTGTCTAGAATAACCTTCCTACTCCAGGAACAGGAATTCACCTTTTCAAACCTGGGCTGTGTGGTTTGTGCCATAACAAAGCCACCTTTGATGGGTTAAGAGCACTTTCAAGTGCACACTTCTTACTTCCCTTGGCCCGGCCTTGATGACTGTTTGTGAGGGTTGTTAGCTCACTAGACTGTGAACCTTCCAGGGAAGAGAGGTCAGCGTATTTCACCTCCATGTCTTGAACCTCGTGTCTAGTCTGGAAAAAAATGTGTTAAATAGATTAATGATTGAGTAACTTGGTTTTCAGCCCACAGCCTAATATTTTTTTCAGTGTGATTCTCAGACCACCTGCATCAGCATATCCTTGGGGAGCCTGTTAAAAATGGGAGGTTCTGAGCCTCGCCCCAGACCTAAAGCATCTCTCAGGTGGGGTCCTGATATCTGTATGGCTAGCAAACTTCCCAGATAATTATAGTTACACTGATGTTCAGAATCACTGCACTAGCAGATAGAAGCAGGGGAAGGCTACAAGAGACAAACACTGGCGAGAACTGAGAGCCCGATGGGTGAATGGGGAGAGAGTGGGTGGCCAGAATCATTTTATTAGACAGCTTTCTAATTGATAGTCACAATAGTCTGATAGATAGTAATAATAATGACACTGCATCATCTAGAAAAGTTTAAACTTGTAGTCAGTAATTTTTCTCAAGAAGAAATAGTCGTATATCAATCATTTTAGAAATATTGCCATCCAAAATGGAAAAGCTGCATTTTAAAAACTAAAGAATAAATAAATGAATGATTTGGGAAATTAACTCACATAAAACAGTGTATGGGTGAACTTCATAGGGGATCACCGTTCTATAACATGGCTACTATGTTCCTTCGGGCAGTTCATCTTTTGCCCTTGTCACACTCACCAACTGGCCTCACCAACTGAGCCAAAGAGAGGAAGAGTCTAGGAGAGCCAAGCAACCCATGGATGAGTGAGTTCAACTCACAGTAGACAGTGCAGCAGAATGACTGTGGGGTATTTGGAGCCTGGAAGACCTGGGCTCAATTCTCATGTCTACCTCTTAACTCACCTTGGGTCCTTGAGTATCTGTTTTTTCCCCCTCTAATGATGGCAGGTGGTATCTCAATTGTGCAGCTGGTATGAGACTGATGTTCAGTAGAATTTAAGTGTCAGGCATTTTACATACATTATTATTGAAGAGGTTGTTGTTATTCCTTAGATGGGAAAACTGAGATTTGAAAAGTGTAGAAACTTCCCTGCAGTTGCCTAGACAGCAAGTGTTGCGGTTCAACTTGGATTCCAAGTTGGTTATGATAATGAGTGTAACAATGCCCAGTGCCTGGTAGGACATCAGAGCCTTTGCATCCTTCCTTTCCTATGGCTAAGAGGAATCTAAAGGACAAAACAAAGTGCAGAGAGCATCTCAGATCTCTTCTGAATTGCATTTTTGGCTTCACCACAGAAGCTTCCAGCATCTCTCCAAGTCTCTCTCCATCTGGAAATATTAAACGTCTGTCTCAGGGCACAGGTGACTGACATGGTGGGAAGGGCCAGCTGCTGAAAGATTGACCCCGAAGGTGACCAGGATCAAAGTGGATGTGGGCTTTGTAGATCAAAGGCTTTGCTTCCCCCATGGAGTGACCCAGAGAGCCAAAGTCAGGGCAGCGGCAAGCGCGGGCTGCGGGAACATCGCATTCCCATCAGTTCATGTTGTAATTAGGCAGCCGAGTGCATCAGCTAAGGCTTCTGGGTGGTCTGAGTGGGACTCTGCAGTTGCTCCCGTTGCTGAGCTCTGGGCGTGCAGCATGGAGGGCAGGCCCAGCCTGGGAGAGGAAGATCTCACCACTTAGATGGAGCAGTGGGCTCCCAGCGCTGTGGTCACTCTGTTTGTGGAGCCTTCTGTTGTCCTCAGGAACCTGTTTTAAATTAGCTGGTGGTTTCACAAGTTGGGCTTAAAGAAGAGGTGCTCAGAGCCCCCGAACCACTTTCACCTCATAACTCTGGTGTGCCGGCCTCAATAGAGAGCATGTCTTTTAAAGGTCTGTGCTGTCAGAACCATTGGATGAGGACTGCCATGGATGCAGAGGGAACAATAATTAAAGCTTCAGTTACTGAGTGCTTATTAAATACCAGCGCTTTACACGTCACTCAGATCCTCACAAAATTCTGTTCTTGGTATGGTTAGTTCCATTTTATAGAGAGTAACATTGGGGCTCAGAAAGATGCAGTGACTTTCTCACAGGTGGAGCTCACAAGTGAAGTTGCCAGGGCTTAGATCAGGTTTTTGGACTCCAGACCTGCATTAATTATCTAGTGCCACAATGACAATGCATGACAACCAACCACAAAGCCTCAGTGACCAACAACAAGCAACAGTTATTTTCGCTCCCTAGTCTATGGGTAAGGTGGGAAGTTCTGCTGATTTGGACCAGGCTCTGCTGCCTGGGGCTGGGCTCATTCCTGGGTCATGGGTCGGTGGCTGGGTTAGCTGGGGCAGGCCTATTTTGCATGGTCTCCACTGGGGAGACCACGCCCTCTACCATGTGGTCTCTCAGCCTTCAGGGAGTCAGGCTGGGCTTGTTTTCTGGGTGTGGTAGGGGTCCGGGGGCAAGAACGTGAGCATGTTGTCCTGGGTACTGAATTGTCTTACTGCCCCATCACCTCGTCCTACTGGCTGACACAAAGCAGCACATTGTGTTGGTATTTGTGTTGAATACTGTGTTGAAGCCGGTAGACTATTCAGGCATAGAAAAATAGATTCTCTCTGTAGATAGGAGGAGCTCTAATATCATACTTGTGAAGGTATTATTTGAATATCGAGAGACCATTCCTTGGGCTCTTCATGCAATCATTTTACCAAAAAGCTGCAATCTTTCCACTATACCAGTGTGCCACCGATGTAGAATTTTGAGGATTTTTGTACATTGCTTCTATTTTTAGTAAATAAGCTAGAACCCTAATATTGCCTCTGCCTTGGTTTAAGTAATACATACACTTCGGTTGAAAGATGCGTAATAAAATTCGCATCAAATTTATTCTTACTCTAACTGATACCTAATGAGGAATGGAAGACAATGACGTGTACACTTTGCTATGGTCACTGTGGCTTAGGATTACTGACGGAGCCCTGGAAGCTCACAGAAACATTGCAATGGCACCTAACTGAGTTTAGGATCCACGCGAAGTCCTCTGTTTAGTCCTCTGGAGCGCTCCCCATCCTGCCCTGTCCTCTCTCTGATCCTGTCTCCTAACAAGTCCACTCTCCTCCCCGGCTTCCTTCCTCTAGTCTTAAGTGGTTTGTTTTCCTGCAATATTGCCTCACTCTCCTTGTCTCTGTGTTTCTGCACATGCTGTTCCTTTGGTCTGGGGTGTCCTTCCTGCTTTCTTTCTTGTCTAACTCCTACTCATCCTTCACTTCTCGAGGGGGCCCCTTCCTGAGCATGCCACCTGGTTTAGCACCGACGCCGGGCTGCGTTTTCCTCGCTCCAAGTCCTCGCCACACCATGAGTTCCTTGGGGACAGCTTTCATCTCCCTGTTTCCAGTGTCCAGCACAGTCACAACAGGTGGAGACGAGTTATTTGTCAAATAAACAGATACCTAAAAAAAACCATCCATATGCTTCGAGTGTTATTTATTTTTTGAGGAAATGACTTTAATAAAGAAACAATTTTTAATTTCATGACTCCTCATGCAATTTTTGCAATTCAGATTTTTCTTAACTGCTCCTTCACGCCATGGGTAAAAGAAGCCTTTTTTTTTTTTTTTTTTTTTACAGTCACACATGTTGGGTTGGCTGAAAAGCCCTGTAGGCTGAATGGAGATACCTCATTTGAGGAAACACAGCCTCAAGCCATGTGAGCTCCGGGTCCACAAGCTCTGCCAGAGCTCAGCGGGACATTTTTATGAGCTGTTTCTAGAATTCTTTCCAGCCCAAACTTTATCCTGTTTGTCCCAATTCCTGGGTCTATCTTAACACTTGGTTATTGGCCTTCTACTCTGGAACACGGCCAGCACACAAACAGGGATTGAGGTTTAAAGAATGAGGGTGTGTGCAGGAATTTTAATAAATAGTCCCATCTTGGAGGGTTTATTGATGAAGTAGGGTGGAATGAAGGGTGTCAAGGATACAAAGAAGGAAACCAAATGAACAAGTACTGAATTTTCAAATATTTCATGCAGATCTATATGTAGATTTATGCACACATATTATTGTCTAAGTATAGTGTATATGTATGCATGCATACACTTTATGTATTTAAGATATAAGTGTATATTTAAATCATGTATTTGTCTTTCTGCTTTGTAGCTGTATATGCATGCATATTTGCACACCTCTGTATATATACATGCATCTGAACATATTCGAAACGTATACTTATGTGTATATTGGACATATATTACATAAAATCTTGCAGTATGCATACATAGTTCTGATTAACTTTCTATATAGAGTATAGAAAGTCTAATTCATATGCAAGTGTGCATGTAAATGTCTGTATGTATAAATGTGTAATGCTATATATCACAGTTATTGTGTGTATATATTTGTGTGATGTAGCTACCTCTGATTATTCATATGAATAAGTATGCCTAAATGTTTTTCTACATATGCAGATATATAGACACACACTTGAATGTAGCTTTATCAAGTCTTAGATTTAAAATATATACGTGGATATTTTTATACAAGAAGAATATTACGGAGGAAATTCAAGACTGTGTTTAATAATTTTTTTCATTTGCAAGACTGTCTAGGAAAGTACTTTGTATATAGTAGACACTCATGTATATCCCTGTTGATTATATCTTTCAAAATGAATTACATTTGTGAAGGTAATGCTAGTTACTGGAACAAATAAACCTAAAATCTCAGTGGGACACTGGTGACCTAGGTCCTCTCTTGCCCTTTGGTGATGCTCATTTCCTTTTCTTGGATTCTGTTTCTTCCTCTTTAACATGAGGATGTTGTATGAAATGGCTCCAGATGCTTTGTTAGTGATTACGTGCTTTGCTTGTTTACTTTTGGCAATTCTTAACTGGACACCCAGGGTCGGCCTTGCAACATTTTTAGAAACAGAGTGTGATCTTTTCAACTGCAGCTTATGAGGTTTACGAGGAAGAGAAGTCTTAAAAGAATCAACCACTGGCATTCACTAACCTGCTGTTATGGCCAAACTCTGTGATGTTGGAGGGAATGCTGACGTGACGACAGACAGGAGAAAGGGGATTCCATTTCTATATGGCCACTTACAAGTTCCTTCCTTCGGAAAGCCACCTGGCTTTTCCTCATATGTAAGATAAAGATTATGGTTGTGCTGTATCTACCCACAGAGACTTGTTACAAGAAGCAAATGAGATCTCTTCTAAGCTTTTTAAAATGCAAAGTGATTTTGTTGAGGTGGTAATGATAACTGATATCTGCTGTTTAGGTTGATAAAATATAGTAGCAAGGCAAGGCAAACACTTTTGAGCAATGAGTAGAACAACAGTAAACATCTAACACAAATGACTCTAGTTTCTGGGAGAGTAACAAAACTCTGGGCAGAGGCTTTAGATCCATGATGTGAGAAAACACATTCATGGGATCCGTGGTCTGGGAAGGCTTCCCCAAGGAAGGCTCAGTTGATCCGTGCCTTGAAACATGGAGATTTCCACCTATAGTGAAGAGATGTTACAGTGATCTCCAAAGAGAGGGTCCCCAGGCACCCAGGACCATCTGGTACCCACACAGACATCTAGAGGGAGCTTACCAGAGATGCTGGCTGCAGGAGCCTCTGGAAATTGCTGGGATAGACCAAGGACTCTTTTTTTTTTTTTTTTAAATTAATTAATAATTTATTTATTTTTGGCTGTGTTGGGTCTTCGTTTCTGTGCGAGGGCTTTCTCTAGTTGCGGCGAGCGGGGGCCACTCTTCATCGCGGTGCGCGGGCCTCTCACTATCGTGGCCTCTCTTGTTGTGGAGCACAGGCTCTAGACGCGCAGGCTCAGTAGTTGTGGCTCATGGGCCTAGTTGCTCCACGGCATCTGGGATCTTCCCAGATCAGGGCTCGAACCCCTGTTCCCTGCATTAGCAGGCAGATTCTCAACCACTGCGCCACCAGGGAAGCCCAAGGACTCTTAATTTTTGGTATACGAGCCCTCCAAGTGGTCTGTGGATAGAATTTCAAAGTTTGTAATCATGGACAAAAATCATATCTTTTATTCCTTTCCAAGAGTTAGCATAAGGACCACTCAGCTCAGGGTGGCAGATTTTATATTAAGTTTTGGCTAAGGAAGTATAGGTCACATTTTATGTTTCTTCTGAGGATTACTAAAGAAGTGAACATTGTAGAGAACATTTTCTTTTTCTTAATTCCTAAGGATATAAGAACTATAGAGAGATTGGTTCAAGATGGCAGAGTAGAAGGACATGCGCTCACTCCCTCTTGCAAGAACACCAGATTCACAACGAACTGCTGAACAATCATCAACAAGAAGACACTGGAACTCACCAAAAAGATACCCCACATCCAAAGACAAAGGAGAAGCCACAATGAGATGGTAGGAGGGGCGCAATCACAATAAAATCAAATCCCATAACTGCTGGGTGGGTGACACACAAACTGAAGAACACTTATACCACAGAAGTCCATCCACTGGAGTGAAGGTTCTGAGCCCCACATCAGGCTTCCCAACCTGGGGGTCCGGCAATGGGAGGAGGAATTCCTAGAGAATCAGACTTTGAAGGCTAGCGGGATTTGACTGTAGGACTGACAGGACTGGGGGAAACAGAGACTTCACTCTTGGAGGGCACAAGCAAAGTAGTGTGTGCAATGGGACCCAGGGGAAGGAGCAGTGACCCCATAGGAGACTGAACCAGACCTACCTGCTGGTGTTGAGGGTCTCCTGCAGAGGCAGGGTGTGGCTGTGGCTCACTGTGAGGACAAGAACACTGGCAGCAGAAGTTCTGGGAAGTACTCCTTGGCATGAGCCCTCCCAGAGTACACCATTAGCCCCACCAAAGGACCGGGTAGGCTACAGTGTTGGGTCACCTCAGGCCAAACAACCAACAGGGAGGGAACCCAGCCCCACCCATCAGCAGACAAGTGTATTAAAGTTTTACTGAGCTCTGCCCACCAGAGCAACACCCAGCCCTACCCACCACCAGTCACTCCCATCAGGAAGCTTGCACAAAACTCTTAGATAGCCTCATCCACCAGAGGGCAGACAGCAGAAGCAAGAAGAACTACAATCCTGCAGACTGTGGAACAAAAAACACATTCATAGAAAGATAGACAAGATGAAAAGCAGAGGGCTATGTACCAGATGAAGGAACACGATAAAACTCCAGAAAAACAATTTAATGAAGTGGAGATAGGAAACCTTCCAGAAAAAGAATTCAGAATAATGATAGTAAAGATGATCTAGGACCTCAGAAAAAGAATGGAGGCAAAGATCAAGAAGATGCAAGAAATGTTTAACAAAGACCTAGAAGAATTAAAGAACAAACAAACAGAGATGAACAATACAATAATTGAAATGAAAAATACACTAGAAGGAATCAATAGCAGAATAACTGAGGCAGAAGAACGGATAAGTGACCTAGAAGACAGTATGGTGGAATTCACTGCCGTGGAACAGAATAAAAAAAAAAGAATGAAAAGAAATGAAGACAGCCTAAGAGACCTCTGGGACAACATTAAACGCAACAACATTCACATTATAGGGGTCCCAGAAGGAGGAGAGAGAGAAAGGATCAAAGAAAATATTTGAAGAGATTATAGTCGAAAACTTCCGTAACATGGGAAAGGAAATAGTCACCCAAGTCCAGGAAGTGCAGAGAGTCCCAGGCAGGATAAACCCAAGGAGAAACATGCTGAGACACATAGTAATCAAATTGACAATAATTAAAGACAAAGAAAAATTATTGAAAGCAACAAGAGAAAAATGCCAAAGAACATACAAGGGAACTCCCATAAGGTTAACAGCTGATTTCTGAGCAGAAACTCTACAAGCCAGAAGGGAGTGGCATGATATATTTAAAGTGATGAAAGGGAAAAACCTACAACCAAGATTACTCTACCCAGCAAGGATCTCATTCAGATTCGACAGAAAAACCAAAAGCTTTACAGACAAGTAAAAGCTAAGAGAATTCAGCACCACCAAACCAGTTCTACAACAAATGCTAAAGGAACTTCTCTAAGTGGGAAACACAAGAGAAGAAAAGGACCTACAAAAACAAACCTAAAACAATTAAGAAAATGGTAATAGGAACATACATATCAATAATTATCTTAAATGTGAATGGATTAAACACTCCAACCAAAAGACACAGGCTCGCTGAATGGATACAAAAAGAAGACCCATATATATGCTGTCTACAAGAGATCCACTTCAGACCTAGGGACACATACCGACTGAAAGTGAGGGGATGGAAAAAGATATTCCAAGCAAATGGAAATCAAAAGAAAGCTGGAGTAGCAATACTCATATCAGATAAAATAGGCTTTAAAATAAAGAATGTTACAAGAGACAAGGAAGGACATGACATAATGCTCAAGGGATCAATCCAAGAAGAAGATATAACAATTTTAAATATATATGCACCCAACATAGGAGCACATCAATACATAAGGCAACTGCTAGCAGCTATAGAAGAGGAAATAGACAGTAACACAATAATAGTGGGGGACTTTAACACCTCACTTACACCAATGGACAGATCATCCAACAGAAAATTAATAAGGAAACTCAAGCTTTAAATAACACAATAGACCAGATAGAGTTAATTGATATTTATAGGACATTCCGTCCAAAAACAGCAGATTACATTTTTTTTTGAAGTGCACATGGAACATTCTCCAGGATAGATCACATCTTGGGTCAAAATCAAGCCTCAGTAAATTTAAGAAAATTGAAATCATATCAAGCATCTTTTCTGACCACAATGCTATGAGATTAGAAATCAATTACAGGGAAAGAAACATAAAAACACAAAAACATGGAGGCTAAACAGTACATTACTAAATAACCAAGAGATCACTGAAGAAATCAAAGAGGAAATCAAAAAATACCTAGAGACAAATGACAATGAAAACACGATGATCCAAAATCTATGGGATGCAGCAAAAGAGGTTCTAAGAGGGAAGTTTATAGCAATGCAATCTTCCCTCAAGAAACAAGAAAAATCTCAGATAAACAATCTAACCTGACACCTAAAGGAACTAGAGAAAGAAGAACAAACAAAACCCAAAGTTAGTAGAAGGAAAGAATTCATAAAGATCAGAGCAGAAATAAATGAAATAAAAACAAAGAAAACAATAGCAAAGATCAATAAAACTAAAAACTGGTTCTTTGAGAAGATAAACAAAATTGATAAACCATTAGCCAGACTCATCAAGAAAAAGAGGGAGAGGATTCAAATCAATAAAATTAGAAATGAAAAAGGAGAAGTTACAACAGACAGTGCAGAAATACAAAGCATCCTTATAGACTACTACAAGCAACTCTATGCGAATAAAATGGACAACCTGGAAGAAATGGACAAATTCTTAGAAAGATATAACCTTCCAAGACTGAACCAGGAAGAAATAGAAAATATGAACAGACCTATCACAATGAAATTGAAACTGTGGTTAAAAATCTTCCAACAAACAAAAGTCCAGGACCAGATGGCTTCACAGGCGAATTCTATCAAACATTTAGAGAAGGGCTAACACCCATCTTTTTCAAACGCTTCCAAAAAACTGCAGAGGAAGGGACACTCCCAAACTCATTCTACAAGGCCACCATCACCCTGACACCAAAACCAGACAAAGATACTACACACACAAAAAAATTACAGAGCAATATCACTCATGAATATAGATGCAAAAATCCTCAACAAAATACTAGCAAACATAATTCAACAACACATTAAAAGGATCATACACCATGATCAAGTGGGATTTTTCCCAGGAATGCAAGGATTCTTCAATATATGCAAATCAATCAATGTGATACACCATATTAACAAACTGAGGAATAAAAACCATATGATCATCTCAATAGATGCAGAAAGAGCTTTTGACAAAATTCAACACCCATTTATGATAAAAACTCTTCAGAAAGTGGGCATAGAGGGAACCTACCTCAACATAATAAAGGCCATATATGACAAACCCACAGCAAACATCATTCTCAATGGTGAAAAACTGAAAGCATTTCCTCTATGATCAGGAACAAGACAAGGATGTCCACTTTCGCCACTCTTATTCAACATAGTTTTGGAAGTCCTAGCCACGGCAATCAGAGAAGAAAAAGAAATAAAAGGAATACAAATTGGAAAAGAAGAAGTAAAATTGTCACTGTTTGCAGATGCCATGATACTATACATAGAGAATCCTAATGATGCCACCAGAAAAGTACTAGAGCTAATCAATGAATCTGGTAAAGTTGCAGGATACAAAATTTATGCACAGAAATCTCCCACATTCCTATACAATAATGATGAAAAATGTTAAAGAGAAATTAAGGAAACACGCCCATTGATCATTGCAACAAAAAGAATAAAATACCTAGGAATAAACCTAACTAGGGAGACAAAAGACCTGTATGCAGAAAACTATAAGACACTGATGAAAGAAATTAAAGATGATACAAACAGTGGAGAGATATACCATGTTCTTGGATTGGAAGAATCAATATTGTGAAAATGACTATACTACCCAAAACAATCTACAGATTCAATACTATCCCTATCAAATTACCAATGGTATTTTTTACAGAACTAGAACAAAAAAATCTTAAAATTTGTATGGAAACACAAAAGACCCCAAATAGCAAAGCAGTCTTGAGGGAAAAAAACGGAGCTGGAGGAATCAGACTCCCTGACTTCAGACCATACTACAAAGCTACAGTAATCAAGACAATATGGTACTAGCACAAAAACAGAAATATACATCAATTGAACAGGATAGAAAGCCCAGAGGTAAACCCATGCACCTATGGTCAACTAATCTATGACAAAGGAGGAAAGGATATACAATGGAGAAAAGACAGTCTCTTCAATAAGTGGTGCTGGGAAAACTGGACAGCTACATGTAAAATAATGAAATTAGAACACTCCCTAACACCATACACAAAAAATAAACTCAAAATGGATTAAAGACCTAAATGTAAGACTGGACACTATAAAACTCTTAGAGGAAATCATAGGAAGAACACTCCTGACATGTATCACAGCAAGATCTTTTTTGATCCACCTCCTAGAGTAATGAAAATAAAAATAAAAATAAACAAATGGGACCTAACGAAACTTAAAAACTTTTGCAAAGCAAAAGCAAGTACAAACAAGAGGAAAAGACAACACTCAGAATGGGGGAAAGTATTTGCAAATGAATCAACGGACAAAAGATTAATCTCCAAAATATATAAACAGCTCATGCAGCTCAATATTAAGAAAACATACAACCCAATCAAAAAATGGGGAGAAGACCTAAATAGACATTTCTCCAAAGGAGACATATAGATGGCCACGAAGCACATGAAAAGCTACGCAACATTACTAATTATTAGAGAAATGCAAATCAAAACTACTATGAGGTATCACCTCACACCAGTTAGAATGGGCATCATCAGAAAATCTACAAACAACAAATGCTGGAGAGGGTGTGGAGAAAAGGGAACCCTCTTGTACTGTTGGTGGGAATGCAAAATGATACAACCACTATGGAGAACAGTATGGAGGTTCCTTAAAAAACTAAAAATAGAATTACCATATGACCCAGCAATCCCACTGCTGGGCATATACCCAGATAAAACCATAATTCAAAAAGATACATGCACCCCAATGTTCATTGCAGCAGTATTTACAATAGCCGGGTCATGGAAGCAACCTAAATGCCCATCAACAGACGAATGGATAAAGAAGATGTGGTACATATATGCAATTGAATATTACTCAGCCATAAAAAGGAACGAAACTGGGTCATTTGCAGAGATGTGGATGGATCTAGAGACTGTCATACAGAGTGAAGTAAGTCGGAAAAGAAAAACAAATATCGTATATTAACGCATATGTGTGGAACCTAGAAAAATGGTACAGATGAACTGGTTTTCAGGGCAGAAATAGAGACACAGATGTAGAGAACAAGCGTATGGACACCAAGGGGGGAAAGTGGCGGGTGGGGTTGGTGGTGGGCTGAACTGGGAGATTGGGATTGACATACATACACTAATATGTATAAAATGGATAACTAATAAGAACCTGCTGTAAAAAAAAATGAATAAAATTCTAAAATTCAAAAAAAATTCATATCTTTATTTTTACTTCTTTTCAACTGAAATTTAGCATGTCCTTTAATTATGAATGTGGGCAACATACTACAATCCTATTTGCAATACCTATAAAATCAGTAGATATCGCAGCTATTTTCATATCCCATTAAAGTCGTAGATTCCTCAAAATGTTTGCACCCATCACTACTTCGGAATTATGATAGTTACTAGATTTCTGTTTGATTTTTAAAATGTAATGTGTTAAGCACAAATATTATTGTATCATGCCTTTATTTTAATATGAATAACTATATTCCTATATAACTGAGTCTCTTTTAAATCCTTATTTTTTTACACACTTAAATATTCTGAAAATGGGTTCATAGGCTTCGCCGTACTGCCAAGAGTTCATGGCACAGGAATAGTTAAAAACCCCTGGGTAGGACAAAGGAGCGATATTATCCAGCATGACTGAAGGCCAGCTGAAACATAAGCCAGTCCTGTGCTCATACTGGGACATTGGAGCCGTGATGTCCGACAATAAATATAAGAAGGAAGACAGAAAAGTTATGGAAGGGAAAGCATGGCAGCCGAAGCCAGACATTAGAATTTGGAAAGGGTGGGAAAGATGCTTGGAGCCATCGGTTTAGATTAGTGCCAGGGCAGGATGAGAATGTTAGCAGTGACCATGGACTTAGCCTGAGAAGCTGAAAGGACTTCATTATATTTGTTATGGCAGCAATAATAACATTATTGTTATGAGCATCTATGTGCCAGGCACTGGGCTGAGTTATTGACATGCACAAAGTTGTTTAATAACACCATCGGTTCACGTTTAAGAAACTGAGCCTGAGAGGTTAATTAACTTGTCCACAGTCAGGCAAGTAGAATGCTAGGATTGAAACCCAGGGAATTTAAATTTAAATTTAAATAAGCCCAGGAGTTTATTACAATAACACAAAGTTTCCTCATCAAGCACAATCCCACTTTTGGAGGGCAGGGGTGCCTCCGGGGAGGTGGCATGTATTATGCATTTTGAGTCTTTCCTTGTCGGGGCCACTGTGTACTCACTGTGTTCATTGACTACATTCCTGAGTCGCTGTAAGGGGCAGGGTGGGGGGTTGGTTGGAGCATCCTGGGTGAATCTGGAGAGTTCTTACTGGAGTTGACTAGCAAGAAGCCTCGACTACCTTTGTGGAGGCAGGATGAGGACAATGGAAGTCAGAGGCAACCATTCTGTAACTATTTTTAAATATGAAAATGAAAATAGCAACAACAAAATAACACTGGACTAGAACACATTTTCCAAATTCAGCACAATTAACTCATCTTTTTTCCATGTGAAGTTTGAGAGAGTGTGAGTTCATGGTGAGAAATATGGCCCCCGGTTCCCACCAGCCCTCCTTCTAAGCAAAGCAGAATTAAATGGATTTCCCAGGACCCTGCTTGTACAGGGAGCCGGGAGCTCAGGCTAAGATGCACAAATTCCCAGAGAATGAAGAAATACTGGTAAAGCCTCAACTTCTCACTCAAACTTCACAGACACTTGAATTCTTTCTATGACATGCTTTGCCAAGTGATTGACCAACATTATTTGAATTCTTTCAGCGTCACGAAAGTTGTTACCTCCAAAGGTGACCCAGCATATGCTAGACTTTATTTGTACGATGTTTTTCATTGTGTGAATTCATATTTCTCTCATGCAGCTCCTATTTTAGCACTTGTGATGTCTGAGAAAATAATTTTAAATACTTGAAAATAATTTTAACTGTGATGGCGGAACACACTTGTGGTAGTTGAGCCAATTAACTGAACAATCAAATAAGGTCTTACAAATCTCCGCTCTCCCTGCCAACACACACACACACATATGCACACATTTCTTAATTATTAATGTTTTAGTTAATTCAGGTCTTACTGGATCACACATGTAAGTCTAAGTAACATTAGTTCAATTTTTTGTGTAATTTAGTCACATAAAAATTCCTTTCTCTATTTTGATTTCTTCACCTGGGCTTAATTTTGAGACAAAATATTATTATCTCCTCTCACAGCACAGGATGTGGCATAAACTATTTTTTTCAGGACATGTGCTATGTGCCTTTGTTTAATCTTCATAATGACTATATAGGTAGATGTTATTATCCCAATGTTACAGATAAGAAAACTGGGACTCAAAAAGAAACTTAAAATGGACTATAGAACTAAATGTAAAACCTGAAACCATAAAACTCCTAGAAGAAAACATAGGCAGTATGCTTTTTGACATAGGTCTTAGCAATATATATATATATATATATATATATATATATATATATATATATATATATAAATCTGTCTCCTTAGGCAAGGGAAACAGCAAAAATAAAAAAATGGGACCTAATCAAACTTAAAAGCTTTTGCACAGTGAAAAAAAACGATCAACAAAATGAAAGGCAACCTACTGAATAGAAGATATTTGTAAATGATATGTCTGATAAAGGGTTAATATCCAAAATATATAAAGAACTCATACAACTCAGTATTAAAAAAGACCAACCCAACAAAAAATGTGCAGAGGACCAGAATAAGCATTTTTTTAAAGAAGACATACTGATGGCCTACAGGCACATGAAAAGATGCTCAACATCTAATACTCAGGGAAATACAAATCAAAACCACAGTGAGATATCATCTCACACCTGTCAGAATGACTATCATGAAAAAGACAAGAAATAACAAGGATGTAGAAGAAAGGGAATGTTAGTACACTGTTTGTAGGATTGTAAATTGGTGTAGCCACTATGCAAAACAGTATGGAGGTTCCTCAAAAAATTAAAAATTAAGCTACCATATGATGTAGCAGTTTCACTCCTGTGTATATATCCAAAGAAAATAAAAACAGTAACTCAAAAAGATACATGCGCACCGATAGCAACATTATTTACAATTACCAAGATATGAAAGCTGCCTTAAGTGTCCGTCAACAGATGAATGGATAAAGAAGATGCAGTGTATATATACAACGGAATATAACTCATCCATAAAAAAATGAAATTTTGCTATTTGCAACAACATGGATAAAACCTGGAGGGTATTATGCTTCGTGAAATATCAGACAGAGAAAGACAAATACAGTATGTTTTCACTTACGTGAGGAATCTAAAAAATGAAACAAATGAATGAATATTACAAAACAGAAACAGACTAGATACAGAGAACAAACTAGCGGTTACCAGTTGGGAAAGGAAAGGAGGAAGCAGCAAGATAGGTGAAGGGGATTAAGGGGTACCAACTACTAGGTATAAAATAAATCAGATAGAAAGATGCAATGTACAGCACAGGGAATATAGCCAATGTTTTATAATAACTTTATATGGAGTATAATCTGTAAAAATATTGAATTATGTTGTACACCTGAAACTAATATAATATTGTAAGTCAACTATACTTCAATAGAAAATAAATTAAAATAAATAAATTAATTAAATAATAATTAATAAAATAAATAAATAAATATAAACAGAGGAAAAACAAAACAAAACAAAAAAACTAAGAGTCCTGCTTGAGCGCATACACCCAAGTAAATGTGAAAGCCAGGTTTCAAATGCAAGTTAATATTTCTCAAAGCTTATAATCTTTAAAATACTATATACTCTCTCTTACATAATTTACCACAATACTTTGTAATGCTTATTTCCTTCCCCTACAAGTCGCTGGTGTCCATATGTACACAGAATATAACATTCATCTTTGAGTTCTTTATGTCTAGTAGAATGCCTTGTGCAGAGTGAACACTTAGTAAATAAATAAATGAAAGATTAAATGAATAAAAGTAAGCACAACCACTCTATTTAAACTTCTGCTGGATGCTCTATGTATTAAAGAAAAAACTTGGAAATCCATTACTTTCCTAGGTGTGTTCATGCCAACAAGATACGTAGGGCTAAATATAGGGATAGCTGGAGAGTTTTACCCTAGACAATGATGGGGTGGTTAGAGTCTGTTGTTCTCTGTCTTGAGGCAAACCAGGTGATTCATCACATGGGGTGGGAGAGGATTCTTGGAAAAGGGATCTGAGAAGATGCTAGGGTGAAAGAGAGGATGTAGAAGTTGAACCACGGTTCACACAAGAACTGGGAATGACTCCAAAGGACAAGGAATTCCAAAAGAAAAGAATTTACTTCTATCTCCTTAGAATTCCATTCCATTGTGTGAGCAATGCTGAGAGAAAGGGCAGAAGAAAGAAAAGGAAACAAAGATTGTGTTTTCCTAAGTTGTCCTTTATTAGGCAGCTGGAACACAATGGAATGAGAACTAGATGTGGAGTGAGAAAGACAGGGGTTCAAACCCTGTACTCTGACATTTATTGGCTGCGGGCAAACTGCTTAACATATTTAAACCTTCATTTCTCATCTGCAAAATATGGTTGATAATATCCAACTTAAAAATTGTAACAAATTAAATGAGATAATTGTCGTGAAAACGTCTCGCATGGTGTCAGCCGCATATTAAATATTCCAAACATGTTTACAGAGATCACTAACAAAAGCCCTAGTCTTCCTAAATATTTTCCAGAAAGACCATCATGCTAGGAACTGTTGGACAGACTAGTTCATGATAGCAAGAAAGACTTGACCTTTTGTATCCTCACTGATCAGACAGATGAATAGCCTTGGTGAGAGACTAATTTGAAACAGATGTAGACTAGAAACACGTTTTCTGAGCAAACTCTCCTTTTGAGGGAGTGTGGATGGGATGCTCTAAATCCCTTTCTACCTGCATTCAACACAGATCTCCTGGGTGGTGGTTATGGGCTAGACACTGTTCTAGACTCAAACATGGAGAGATAAAACAGACAGTGACCCATGTCTCTAGGGAATTATGGTCTGGTGAGTCACGAAAATGTTTAGTGGGTGCTTTTACATGTCTGGGAGGGGTCCTGTACTGACTCGAGTAGGTGATCAGATTCAACTGCCAGTTATCCAACTCCTCCACTCTTGGTACTTTCACATAGAGAATCTCCTTTAAATCTCACTGAAACCCCTCATCTTCTAATGTCTATCTATGTATTTAGATGACAAAATGGAAACTCAGGGATTGGATAATGGTTTCAAGTTATTCAATTAAAGAGAAATAAGACACTTTAAAAATTAAAAATACTTGTTATATGTAAGGCAATAGTGAAAAATACCCATACACAATCTAGGAAAATATTATTTCAGTTATTCAGTGTATTTGGGGAACTAAGTAAATGTTTCCTAACTGTTCTCTTTGGAAATCTTAAAATGAAAAGAAGAAAGAAAAAAGGAAAGAAAGGAGGGAGGGAGAGAGGAAGGAAAGAAGGAATAAAGGAAGGAAGGGGGGTGGGAAAGAAAGGAAGAAAGAAAAAAAAAGAAACAGAGAAAGAGAACAGAGAATTAAATTTTATGCAAATTAAGCCTAAACTAGGGAATAAATGTGAACAGCAACAATAATAGTTCAATAACTATAATTTTATATTAAGTAGTTTTTCTTCTGAAAATATCTATTCTGACATGATACCATGTTTAAATTGATTCCATATTCACTACCTCTCTTCATAAACCATAAATTCCTCACTTATGACATATTTATTTTGATTCTGATTTCAAGCATATTTTTCAAGATCACAGATGTTCTGGTTTTAAGATCTTTTATCAGGAGAATCATTTCATTGTTTTTCTCTTTATGCACAATGACTTTGCTGGTTATAGAAAAATTTTGGGTCATACAACCTCCCTTTCAAATCTCTGTAGATTTTTTTAAAATTTTCCATTGGTTTCTAATATTGCTGAGGCAATGTCTGAATTGGAAGAATTTAGTTTCCTTTTTTAGTAAGCCCAGAAACTGATTTCTGGTATGCTTTTTTACACTTAAATTTTGCTAACTTCATCAAATATGCCTTGATCTGTTTTCTTTTTTCCCTGCAATACCTTGTATATTAGTTTTTACTGTGATGATACAGTAAAATCCAGCAATATCTTACAAAAATAAAAACATTCATTTCTCACTCTCTGATCAGCTCATAGGTTTGTGGCTTCTCTATGTACTCTGTACATACAGCTGTACTCTGATGGCTTAGGCTCACCTCCTGGCCCTGGGCTGGGACATGTGCTCCAAGTGTCTTCATTCTGGAGTCCAGGCTAAAGGAGTCTAGGTACCAGGAGCATGTCTTTCCTATGAAGGAGGTCAGAAGCATCAGACTAGTGATGCTTCTTTAGACCTTGGCTTGGAATAGCAACCATATTCCATTGGCCAAAGCAAGTCCTATGGTCAACCTCAAAGTTGATGAGATGGAGAAGTATTCTCAGCCTAGGGGATGGGAGTGGGTGGGGGTGGGATTCAGGTCCTCCTTTATTTCAGGAAACATTTTTTTTAATACGTTTAGAATATCTGTTTTCAGTTTGTTCCATGATCTCTTTCAGATCTTGGGTAACAAGATGTTGGATCTCCAGTGGCTTGTCTTCATATCTGCCTTTTATCCTTGATTATGTTTTATTTATCTATACTTTCTTTATCTGCCATTTTCAAGACTGAAGCAAGTACAAAATAAGTGATTAGACAAAATTAAAATTATAAATATTGGCAAATAGGAGACAAAGGAATCATTATTTTCAGACAGAAGATTGTCAATTTAGAAATCTAAGAAATTCAACTGAGACTGTTTTATAAAGCTTTTGTAATTATAAGTTGGCTGGTTTCAAAATATTTACAAATTAATAACTTTCATGTACAGTAATAATAATTACACAGTAAATATGATGAAAAAATTACCAAGTCACAACATTAAAAATATGATATAAGGAGATATTAGCTTAAGTACAAGTGTTTACAGCCTATATGAACAAAATTATAAAACTCCTCAGACAGATGTAAATCAGATCTGAATACATTATACTGGAATAGAAAATCTCAACATTGTAAAGCCACTAGTTATCTCTAAACTAATCTATGTATTCAACTTCATGGAAATAAGAATTTGAATGAAATAGGGAAATATTTTTCCACTTCCCCTGGAAGAATAGGTTTATTAAAATGCTTAACACATTTTTGGAAAAGTAAGAATAATGAGGGAAGACTTGCCTCACCAAATATTTAAACTTAATACAATACAATACCATTATAATTAACAGACCCTCATGTTGGCACAGGAGCTCATGAACAACTCAATGAAATAGAATAGGAAATCCAGAAATTTATGCATGTGTATGATGGAGTTGAGTGTGCCATAAAGGCAATACTATAAGTAACTAAACTATAAATATTTGGGGGACAACTAATTAGCCTTGGGGAGGGGGTGGAGGAGTGATAGACCTTTGTCCTTGACTCACTTTAAATAAACATAATAAATTCAACATTTAGTTAAGTTCATTAAAAAAAATCATACTATAAAAGTGCTAGAAGAAAATATTGGTGAATATTTTTATATATAGGGTTGGGAAGACATTTCTAATTCCTCTTCAAACCCAGAAAGTATAAAAACAAGTGTGATAGATTGGAGTATATTAAAATTTCAAACCTCTGAATAACAAAAACACCATAATTGAGGTTGAAATAAAAGAAGTTTGAAAAGTTAGTTGCAACATATATGACATTGTGTGTAAAAGCTTTTATAAAGTGATGAGAAAAAAGGAAGTTAGCATTGCAATTAAAATGGATGAAAGATTTGAATAGACAATTTATAAAATAAGAAAAGACAAATGGCCACTAAACATATTAATGACAACAAAGCTTATTAATATTTCAGAAAATCAATAAAAAGTTATAGCTTTTAAAAAATGTATATCATTTACCAATACTTCAATTGTTAATAATACAGTAGAAACTCTCTTTACTTCCACTTAACTGATTTGCAGGATTGATTACTCCTCTTGGCACACTCTACTAGGATAATACTCTTCTCTTTACCAGTCAAATTGATGCTTACCAATTTAGTTGTGTTTGTTCCCAGACTTGTTTATACCAATTTATTGGTATACTTGCTACATCAATTATTTAATTTAATTCAGCCTCTTTTAACTTAGCGAATGCAAAATAGAGATTTTGTTGCTGTGAGTTTGAATGTTTTGGAAAGTCTCTGAAAGTGTGAATGAAGTAAAATGTTGAATTAGACATGCAATAGACAATGATAAAAGTTTAGATCAGAATAAAAAAACTTATAAATCCTGGAATACTCTGCATAAAGGTTACTTCACAAGTGCTTTGAAGTTTCTGTACTCTGTATCTTTGATAATGATAGAGAAGGAATCATGATTAACTTTTAGGCAGAAAGAAAATAGGGATTGTCAACTAGTAATTGGGCAAAAATTAAAAAAGGTCTTTGAGCTACAACCAAAGATTAGGCCAGTGTAAATTTAACAGCAAATGTGTGAAAGCTTAAATGTTGGAAAAACACCATAGTATCTATATATTTCATACTAAGAACATATTTTAGTCCAATTAACCTATTTAGACATTTATAAAGAGTCATTTTTCAATAGTGAAATCTTGATTGGAGAAAATAAAATCTATGATTAGATTAAGCAGGTCTAAATTACAAATTATCATCTACCAAAAAAAATGGCATACAAAGTAGAACAGGAAATATCAAGAAGCCAAAATTCCAAAGAAAAATATCACATTCTTTGCAGCAATGCAACTGAAACTCACGTATTGCCATTTCTTGGTTTTAGCAAATCAAAGGATCCTACCCTTTGAAAAACATAGATCATTTATCATTACCAGTTTACTACTGCTCACAAAAATTAGCAACGGGAGAGTTCTAAACTACTTAACGAAAGCTTTTAATTTTTTCCCATGGATTTATACATTAAACTTAACTGAAAAATATCCTATCTCAATTGTGATGAACCTAACAAAGAAGAAGTGATGGCCTTGTTTTCTCCAGTCTCTGCAGTTCTAGAATGTTTAGTGAAATGTTCCTGGAAAAAGATTTTAGTTATATTTTGGGGAAAAAATAGGACACATGAATATATTTGTTAAAGAATCATTTAAAGTTAGCAACTTCGTCGATAATCTTTATAATGTAGCATTAGCATGGAATAAATTTCCCAGTACATTTATTACCATAACTTCAAAAAACTGGTCTGAAACTCTGTGCAGAAAACCCTGAACTATGAGACAAAACGAAAAAACATAATTTGTTAACTGACCTCATACCAAACAAATTGTTTATAGTCTGTCTCCACCTTAAGAATGTAAGTTCCAAAAGACAGAACTTTTTATGTCTCACTCACTCCATTGCCCAGATTAGTATTTGGTCCATTGTAGGTAGACAATAAGTATTTGTAGAATAAATGAGTAAACAGATTTGAGATTCCTGATTTCTGAGCTCCTTTCCACAATATTATTCTATGGGATTATTATTGTTTACTAGGAAGAGCATAGACTTTAGAATTGGAATAGAAACTCCTACTTTGCAACTTTCTTGCTGTGTGTTCTTGGTTAGATTATTTTTACCTACAGTTCTCAGCTGTCTCATATATAAAATACAAATTAGACCTTTTAGACTTGATCAAATTAACTGAGATAATATATGTAATTTATCTGGTATATAGAAAGTTCTCAATAGATGGTATCAATGTGAATGATGCTGATGATGTTGATAAGGATGAGGAGGATGATGGTGGAACTGGTGTAGGTGCTGTAGGATCTAAACGTTCACTGAGTGCCTTTGGTGAACAGAGTATATTCTAGTTTCCATGCTCAACAAAGGCAACACTCCCAGAGAGGAAATTGCTCAGCCCAGAAACAGTTCTTCAGTGGGTCACATTGCAGAAACACTGTTTTGGCTAGCCTAACAAAGAGGCCATTATTCTCATCCCCAGACAATGCCAGAAGGTGCTGGGTGGTCTAGAATCAGGAGACAGATAATGTAATGACCCCATTCATCAAAAAGTCCAGTGTGCACACCAGCTGCCCGCCAGCTGGAAAATGAAGCTCTTCTTCGTTCTGAGGATAATTTACTTCTGCTGGGGAGACTCTGTGATACCCTTCACCTTAAGGGACCAACAGAATTCCAACAGTATCACATAACATGGTACTAACCCAGTCATAGACTCAAAAGGAGAGCAAAGTAAAACAAACAAAGGAAAGAACTAAGTCAGTTACCTTTCATGTTAGGAAGAAAGGTGCACTAATAAACAACGATTTTTCTTCTGTATTTTTTCCTCGATATTTACCTTACGGACATTTCAGATTCTGTACTTGATCATACTTTTCTTTTGTCTTTGGCCATTAGGAAGTCTGATGTCAAATTTTGATCACCATGTAATCATAGTGCAAGAAACTATGGTATGCATTTCTGTATGGAGTACTTCTACAACCTTTACTATTTTCTCCTCCAAACTTTAATACAGCCCAGGGTCCATAATTATTATTATTATTTTTTTTTTTTAAATAATTTTTTTTTGTTATTTATTTATTTATTTATTTATTTTTATGGCTGTGTTGGGTCTTCGTTTCTGTGCAAGGGCTTTCTCCAGTTGCGGCAAGCGGGGGCCACTCTTCATCGCGGTGCGCGGGCCTCTCACTATCATGGCCTCTCTTGTTGCGGAGCACAGGCTCCAGACGCACAGGCTCAGTAGTTGTGGCTCACGGGCCCAGTTGCTCCGCGGCATGTGGGATCTTCCCAGACCAGGGCTCGAACCCGTGTCCCCTGCATTGGCAGGCAGATTCTCTACCACTGCGCCACCAGGGAAGCCCAGGGTCCATAATTATTAACTTCATGTTTTTACTTTGGATATATTTTTGAGATTTTCCTCTATTCTCTACTGTGTGACGCATGAGTAGATGTCACAAAACATAATGAGATCACGATTTAAACACCTGATATGTGGTAAACCCTATATGTGCTTCTCTCAAGCTTAAAAAAATGACATAGTTCTTACTACAGTCAGCCCTCCATATCCATGGGTCCTGCAACTGCAGATTCAACAAACCAAGGGTCAAAAATACTTTTTAAAAAATTCCAGAAAGTTCCAAAAAAGCAAAACTTGAACTTGCTGTGTACTATTTTCATAACATTTACATAGCATTAGGTATCATAAGTAATCTAGAGATGATTTAAAGTATACAGGAGGATGTGTGTAGGTTATATGCAAATACCACTCTATTTTATATAAGGGACATGAGCATTCATGGATTTTGTTATCCATGGAGGTTCTGGAACCTATCCTCTGTGGATACCGAGAGACAACTGTATATCTTTTCTATAAGTTAAAAAAAACTGGTGTTCTAGATCAGCTCAGTGCTTTGTGACCACCTAGAGGGGTAGGATAGGGAGGGTGGGAGGGAGATGCAAGAGGGAGGAGATATGGGGATATATGTATATGTATAGCTGATTCACTTTGTTATAAAGCAGAAACTAACACACCATTGTAAAGCAATTATACTCCAATAAAGATGTTAAAAAAAACCACAACTGGGGTTCTAAGCTACTTACCAAAGGCCACAAAGATGAGAATCAAATCTACTTGGTTTAAAAACTGGTACATAGGATTGTACTCTATGTCATCTATCACCCAGCAATCTTCCTATGATGTTAACACTCACATTTATTGAATGTTTTCTAAGTTCCAATCAATGATGATCATTTTGTAGGAAAATTATCTCATTTAATCTTTCCAACAACCTTTTAAGTAGGTTCTATTCATTTACATATTCAGAATATGGTCCTGAGATTTAAAGCTATTAAGTAGTTTACTGAATTCCTATAGTTAGAAATTGAATCCAGGATTTGAATCAGGTTCTGTCTGAAATCAAAGTCCAAATTCTGAATGATGACATCAAAATTCCCCTACTTCTGCTTAAATGCCTTCCTCTTTTACCAGTGGGTAAAGCCCAGTATCCCTGTGCATAACCAGATCCCAGGTAAAATGCATCTGGAGCTCGTGAACTTTATGAGCTAGCCAATGTTAGTTTGTTGATTTAAAAGGAAAACTTTAACTTCTTCTAAAAGAACATGTGCTAACTCACGCACTAAAAAGCACAAAGCAGTTCAGGAATTGGGTGTTGCAGTCCCCAGGGTAAAATAAAAACTACAATAGAACATGAAGAAGCAGTGTCATGGAAATAATGAAGGCTTTTGGCATGGTTTTCTTGCGAGGAGGAAATTATTCCTGAGAGAGAAAGGAGGAGGTGGAAGGGTCAAAATTCCACTCTTGGAAAGCACCAGAGGATGGAAATGACCACAGGGGTGGGCAAGTTAAGTGCAAAAGTTCCTGGGTTGAAACTGTGGAAGAAAACTCTGGACATACCTTTCAGGTTACATTAACTGTGTTTACATCCAATTATTTTTCCCAGGGTAGTCTCCTTCTTGTTTATAATATTTTACTTTACTCATTAATCTAGAAAGAAAGAAAGACTCCCCACACCCCAACATGGAAATAACCATCTTAATTGGGAGAAATTCAATCTCCAGGAAAGGAATCATCTGTTTTAGTTACATTTTCCATAAAAAATTGGTTTATCTGACTGCTATTTTTGCCATAGCACAGTCAGGTTTATATATAAACTCATAAAAAGTCATTAAAGTATTATTATTTCCAACCCCTTCCTGTGGGATGTGTTTTCTAACCACCAGCCCACAAGGATGATGTTGTCCTGGGTACCATCTGGACTTCTTTGTCTGTCTGCCACAGCTATCTTGGAGGACTTGTCACCGCCTCGAGAGTGTGTCCGGGTTTACATCATTTCCATTCTTCTGTTTGATCCATGATAATGCCAAAAAACCCTGGCGGTGACCACAGCAAACAAGTTACTTAATCCCATTGTTCCTCCTTTCAACAGCAAGCATTCCATAAAACAAAATCAATGATGCTTGCTACCTCCCTAAGTGAAAAAGTCACACTGAGACTAAAAGGGTTTCTCACCAAACTGGAAAGAGCTTTAAAGAAAACAGACTGTTATTTACTTGGAACACATTTTAAGTTGAAGATTCTGAGATTGAGGTCATGGAATGAAGGAAAGAGGGTTTGCTTGCACAATGGTAGACCTGGCTGAACTACCCAGCGAGAGAAATGGGGCCATTTTGTGAGGTTAAAGTCCCAGTGTCAGGTAGACCAATGTGCCATATGTTTTAAGGTAATGATCAGGTTACAGATGGTGGGGTGGTGGGAGACTCAGGAAAGAGGTTAGAGAGAAAGAGAGAGAGAGAGACAGAGAGAAGCAGAACAGCCCAGAGGAACTCAGAAGAGCTCAGTTTCCTGAGCAGTTAGAAAAGGAAGCCAATTATTTGTTTTTAGTGCCAGCTAGAATGTTATCTGCTAACCAGTCTATTACAATAACATCTATGTATCCATTCAACAAACTGATTGTACCAGCACTTTTGAAGATTGGGCTGCCATCATTGTACTCACCTTATTACCTTTTCGCAAACTGATTAGTGTGAAAACGTTAAGTTGCTAATATGTCTCACCTACGTACCTGCTACAGATCAGCCATGTATCAGTGGAGAAGCCAAGGGAGCCATAGAAACATTTAGCATCAGTAGTCAGAATAAACTATGAGATAGGTATGGAGAAAGCAGGGCAAGCATTTATGACCAGTATTGGCAAGGCAAGAAGTAGGTTCAAAAAGAACTGCCCTAACCCGCCACCGACTGCTCTGGCCCCCTAGATAACTGTTCATGAACTTGATGACTACTCACATACCTTTCCCTTCACTGTGCATAAGAATCATCTGAGGATGTTGTTAAAATGTAGATCCTGATCCAGCGGGTCTGGGGTAAGGCCCGAGAATCTGCATTTCTACCAAGTGATGTCAGTGGTGCTGGCCCAGGGGCCATACTTTGAAGCAATAAGGTGCCACAATACGGCAGAGTCTTGCTCACCTCTGTGTCAACTGCACTAAGTAAACATTTGTTGGCTTAACTGAATTGTAACGGGGCAGTAATCTTTGTTCTTGATGATTTGTCACTTCAGGCAGGAAGCTGCAAATATGTAAACAGATCTTGGAGAAGAGGTTGGGTATAGTCTGGACAGATAAATCAGGCACAACGGACAGTTCCATTAGGACAGCCGGTACCAACAGCAATCAACCAGCTCTGGTTGAAGGAAAGTTCTGAGGTTATACCTGCATTTTCAGTGATCCTGTGAGCAGCTAGGTAGGCTTGTTACCGGCGCTTACACTTCTGTGAGTTAGCTTTTACTATCCACTTGACATAGGAAGAAGGCATAAAACTCTGTTCTTTCAGAAAAAGTACTTTCTGGGAGTAGGACAGGGAGGTATTCCAGTCCTGCCTGGTACGTGTAAACTGAAAAGACTAGTCCTTCACCACGCTAGTAAGTGGGCAGTCAATAAAAACTGGACCTAGGAACTCCCCTGGAGTCTTTTCATCCCTGAGAGAATTTTACTCTAATTCTTGCCATCGAAGCAAAGAGAAGGGTCATGGAACTCTGTTTAAAGGGTCAGGAAGAGCTTGCTACAAG
Source organism: Balaenoptera physalus (assembly GCF_965194825.1). Classification (NCBI taxonomy): domain Eukaryota; kingdom Metazoa; phylum Chordata; class Mammalia; order Artiodactyla; family Balaenopteridae; genus Balaenoptera; species Balaenoptera physalus. The sequence goes on along the minus strand of NC_138894.1, from coordinate 88,893,519 downwards.
AGGCAATACCTATACTAAGCTCTGAAGGATAAGTAGGAATTAATTCAGAGGTGGAAGGTGAAGGGAGAATTCCCAGCTGACAGAACAGCATATACATGAGGGAATTTGGGATCTGAGAGTAACTCAGTGTGGCCACAGTGTAGATTATGGAATGGGGAGGAGGACAGGAGATGAGATTGAGAAGCAGACAGAAGATGGATTGTGAAGAAATGCAAGTTTTCCTAAGAAAGCAAAAAGACCCCCTTTGCAATGCCCTCATTTTCCAGGTAGGTTGAGTTGCCAAGGTGTTTTTCCTCTGGGAGATAGCCTGGGGCCCGTTCCCCACCATTTGCTCTCCTGGAGACCCTTGATGAGACCCCAGGCGAGAATCCCATGACATCTTCCCCACCTGGTGGCTTTCATAGCTTCCTTTCACAAGGAACATAGGAAACGGAGACAATTACAAACTGATATTTCTGTCCCAGGAAAATGGAATTTGGAGACTAGAGGTTTTAAGGCTACAGAATATCTCACACTTTATGAACTATAGCTGACATTAAATGCTGAGCAGAGGTTGAAGCTGGGTTTCTCATACATGTGAGAAACACACACACACATATGTATATATATGTATTCCTTACCACATAATCCAAGAATTTTTATTTAATCTTGTTGATTTTATGTTGTTGCTTTTTTGCCTTAACATACTCTGATCACAATTTGAAATAGTCACAACGTGACTGGTAACATGAAAATAGAGAATGTGACCTGAGTAATTTCAATGCAGAAAATGATGTGGTTTATTTTATTTGTATTTATCCAACCAAAACAAGAGAAGCTCTTGTTATTTACATTAACCCTTTAGCATTGGCTGTGGAAGGTCTGTGAGGCCAGTGTAGTAAATGTTGCATGTGCATTTGAACAAACATTATGTATAACATGTGTTTTCATTCATGGGCTCAGTGCATTATTTCATCATGATGTATTCTTTGTGGTATTATTTTAGAAATTGATTATCCACAGATCACCAGAAGATCTCTTGTCCTGTCACTTTGGGGATAATGAACACTTTCCATGTGTGTAAATCTGTCAGGCCATGTCTTCCTTAAGTGACAGTTACTAATTTATACATCAAAGACATCATTCTTACCTTTTTTAATCAGTGACTGTTTTACTGCAGAAATACAGGAAGGGTCATTAGCTTGAGCTATGAAACATCTCATCAAAGACCCTACGAGCAGAGGGGAATTTAATCTTTCTTGCTTTTTTAAAAGAGTTTTTAGAATCAAGAAATTCTGGGATATATTCAATTTTTGGAAACAATGGATAATACAGCCCAGCATCAAATTCACGTTGAAATTCCCATTGTAAATAAAGGTGTCAAAATTAATCTAGCAAGAAGTTATTTTGTGTTGTGATTCTTGGAACTTCTATAACTGAGGTCCCATCTAACATTTAACCAGAGCTCTTGTTGGTCTATACAACAACATCTTCAGCAAGATATGGAAATAGACTTAGTTTTATTCCATGGATGGGTTCTCAAGAAACGTAAGTGATAGATGTGAAATATCCCCTTGAAAAGAGTGGAGGTGGGGACTTCCCTGGTGGTCCAGCGGTTAAGACTCTGTGCTCCAGATGCAGGGGGCGCAGGTTCGATCCCTGATGAGGGAACTAGATCCCGCACGCTGCAACTAAAGATCCCGCACCCGGCAACGAAGATCCCATGTTCGGTAAAATAAATAAAAGACCCGGCGCAGCCAAATAAATATTTAAAACAAACAAAAAGAGCAGGGTTGCTACCTGATAGATGCTCAGTTCTGTGGGACAATGTTACAAGCCTTTCTCTCTCTTTCTTTGCATGAATCTGGTAAATAACAATTATTAAATATATATTCTGTGACGGGCACTGTGAAAAGCTTTGAAGGATGTTATTCTTATCCATACCCTCCAGGACCTCTAGGTAATGAAAAAGTGTCCAGAGAGACGTTATCAACCATCGAGAATATCTGAGATCTCAGCATCTTCTTTTGAGACACTTCAGGAAAGAATGCTCACTCCTGAAATAGGCAGGTTAGGGATGAGTAGAGGGCAGCTCAGTACCTCAGAGAATTTAGAAAGAAGGAATCAGATAAAGCACACAGCAAAGCAAGAAGTTGGAAATGTGAGTTTGGGGTTAAGTCTAAAATGAATACAATTGTTGGTGTTCCAGGAAAATGGTTTCTGAATGGTTAGTTTATTCAGTATTACTCAGAGGAAATTAAAGATGCATAAAAATAGAACAATCAAATAAAAGGTTGTTTTTCTCTAATAAGATAATGTGTTTTTAATTTTAAGATAGTTTTATTCAGGCATCTTTGTTTTATTAAGATTTTTATTAGCACCAAATTGAATAATTTATAGTGTGCTAAGCACTAACTATTATATTCATTTAAAATTGGGGAAAAATCATGGTTTCTGAAAAATAGAAACTTTGTAGGTTTAAGAAAATCTGTTTCTTTGTCTTTAGTATTTTTTCTGGTTTAAAAACATCTTTTTTTGTTGGGGGGTGGTAGATAAAAATGGAATGGTGCTATTAGGTCCAATTTTTGCTCAGGAAGAAATCTGCTTTCATGACTTCATTAAGTTACATCTAAAAGAAAATGCTTAATCATTGTTGAGTCCCTCTACTGAATATGCAGAGTTGAGGAGATGCTTGGGACGCTGGTTGCAAGATATCTTTATAAGGCTGGTAATACCCAGAAATTCCTTCAAACCAGGATTTATGGAGCGAAGTGGTGGGTGGTTGGAATCTTGCTTATTAGGGCTTTAATCCTCTTTTTCTTCTATCTCACATACCATTGTGCGACTTTCCTTGGAATTGTTTATAATATTTGGTAACTTCAAAGCTGATAGAATGGAATGGGGGATGAGATATTTACTTGTGAATAGTTGAATGATACAGAATTATTCTATCTAAGAACACTTACTCTTTTACTATGTTTTTATTTTTATTTTTTTGGCTTGTGGGATCTTAGTTCCCCGACCAGGGATCGAACCCGTGCCCCCTGCAGTGGAAGTGCAGAGTCCTAACCACTGGACCGCCAGGGAATTTCCACATTTATTGCTTTAGGTGATGGAAAAATGACAACTAAAAGCACTTAATAGACTGTTTATATATTGATGACACCAGCCACACACAGCCCTCTCCTTACAAGTAGTACCAGGGGAAGAGAGTCTCTAGAAAAAGGATTAGATGTCCTATGTGATTCAAGAGAGAGGATTAGGATCAATGAATGAATGCTAAGTGAAGACAAGTTTAGTCTAGATTACAAGAGCCACTTTGCATTGTTAATCTCTGAGCAGCAATGGCATGGGGCATTGCGAAGGTAGTGATCTTACTACCTTCGGAACATCTACCTGCTACTGACTTCTTAGTGCGGCCATTTCTAAAGAGAATCAAACCCTGAAGGGGTTACTAGTTTAGATGGTCTTTCAGGTTTCTTTGCATCTGTTCTAAGTCATGATTTGGTGTTTGCCTCCCCAGGGTCATTCCTGTCCCAAGTTTCTTCTTCACTTTCCAGGGTAGCAGATAAATTAAGGTTCCCAGGTCTCCCAAGATTCTCACTGGAGGGTTAATTTGAGATGCACAGAAAAGTTTTCTTGTTCTTCAGCTTCCCTCAACTCCTGAAACCTGAGGATCCAAGTATCTCACTGATGTAATAGCAAAAGGTGGGGGAGGGAACAGAAGTCTGACCTCCGGTATGGCTGTCATGCTGGCCAGCCAGCTGTGGGAGCTTTCAGAAGCCCTCATCTTGCTGAACTTCGGTTGCCTTTCATCAGAAATAAGAAACTTGGATCAGATGACTCCAAAAGCCCACTCTAGTTGCTAAATGCTTTAATCCAGGCAGCTGAGGCAGAGAGGTCAACCACTCGGTCCAAGCACACAGAGCAAGGGAATGATCTAAAGACTCGGACCCAAGTCCAAGGTTATCTTAATACTGAAGCCCTTTTAGAGATCTTTCAACAGCAACAAACATTTGTGCCTTCATGAGCTCTCCCAGTGTGGGGAGAGGCTGATGTGCCCCAAACTTACAGAGTGTCAGATCAGTAAATCCCTCTAAGGATGTGGTTAACATCTTCTGCATTTGGGGGGTTTTGACTATTTCTCCCAAGTCACTAGTACAGCAAATTTGTTATTCCCAGATTCTCTCTGGTTCCTACAATGGCGCACGTGATTTTTAGTTACCCAGCATTGACGAGAGCCATATGACAGTGAATGCCAGTGTGATGTGAAAAATACGGAAAGAGGGAGCAAAAGCAAGTTCAATGAACAACAGTAGATCCTGACATCATACTTTTTAACAGCTCCATTTCCTTTTATTTATTTATTTTGAGCCAGAAAATGACTTCCTAGGAACATTCACCACATCTACATCAATTGTCTCCCTCAGAGCCCTGTTTTAGACAAAAAAAAACACAACACTCCCACTGGGATCCCTGGCTGATGTTTCCAGTCGGCTAGCTCAGCTCTCATTCCGTGGCGGCACTGGAAATGAAATCAGAATACCGAGAAGGGGTTAGCTGTGTTCCAGCGCTGGCACAATATCTGGGTGTACTGGGAAAAGTAAAGGCAAAGCCCACTTCACAATCTCAGCCCTACCCCTACCTCGTGATGCCACTTTGGGAAAATGGCTTATCCTCTCTAAGGCAGTGAATTGGCTATAAAATGGGAAGGTGAACACTCACTCAAGATTGTTCTAGGGATTAGCAACCATGTATAACTGGCCCGGTAGATCAAATAAAGCATGCTTACAAATCGGGAGAGTCAGGACTTGCACACAAGTTTGATATTTAACATCTATCTGATGAGTCTGGAAACATGACCAAGCTAATGAGTTGAAGGAACCCAAAAGAATAATCTACCGTGGAGAATGTCTGACTCTGGTCAAAGGTAGCCATGCATGTGAAAATCTCCTAGTCCAGGCGGTGCAAGGTTACTTGAGTTATTGTACCTCTGAGTCTGGGGTGGGGGGGCTCCTGAGGGCGGCTCAGAATCTGTGTTTCTTCTTCCACCTTGCCAAGGGCTAGCAGTCCAGAAGTTCGTCCTACTGAGGGAGGGGGAAATTCAAACAGTTTGGGGTTGGGAGGGCAGGTGGACTCCTGAGTGGGTGTACGCGTCTCGAAGGAGAGTGCTCTCAGTGAGAACATCGGGATAAGCAGGATTAATCCTCATCGATGTGGCCCCGCACTGACAAGGAAGCTTGGGAAAGGTCCCTTGTCTAGGGAGTACATGACAGAGAAGAGGGATCCAGCCACACATGCACCGGCCTTTTGTCAGGGGCATGGGACCCACTGGTGAACAACTCACGGAAGCCCTGAACAGAGGTGGAACCAGAACCATGAGCAAACTCAAGACTAGTTTTGGGCTTCTTTGGCCATTGTTGTTGTTTGCATTTAGGGCAGATATGTCTTATACTTAAAACCTTCCCTGGAGATACAGGGGACTACTCACATATTTACACTCTACTTTTCTATTGCCAAGGAAAGAAAGTACAATAAAACTGTGAAGTTTGTTTATTAAGAAAGTCTGGACATTCAGATCTTGTCAAATACCTGTCCATTCCACAACCACCGAGAAAGGATGGCTCGATCACTTATCTGCTCAGTGGGCTTGGGGAAGTGACACCCCTGAGTTCTGTCTCTCTCATTTGCCGAAGACAAAATACAAATGCTATGTGAGGTCTTCTCTTAGCATGTTTCTGGCTTCTCTGGGGCTTCATCCTGTGCATCCATTATTCTGTGCTCAATTTCTCTCCTGGATTGCATGTATGGACTTGAAGATTCAAAGCACAGAACTACACTGGCTTTTAGTGAATTTTGATACTTTAAAGGCTAGGGAGGCTCGTCAAGTGGAAAATACGACCGTGTGGATGATGTATTATGAAACCAAGTCCCCCCTCTGCCTTTCCATTGGTCTCCCCTAGGGGCAGTTTCCTTTAATTTGGGGACATTGGGACTCCTTCTGGGCTGAAGGGGAGACAATCACAATGTTGTGACATCCTTGGGAAAATGTCACTGAAATGGGTCAGCCTTTCTATTTCAGAGCTGCGCTCATCTGAAAACGTTAAAGAATGCTAAAAATAAGTACCCGGTGTGCTCTCAGACTCTCAAGCCAAGACGGTATGTCTTTGAGAAGGTCCTTGGATATAAAGGATCGACCTGTAGACTAACAGCCTGCTATGCCTTTCCCAGGGAGTCGTGTGGTCATTTGGGGAGGACCCCGCATCCCTCACTGCCCCAAATCTCTCCTTCAACAGGGCAGAAATGATTTGGACAATACTAACCTCTTGGGGGTGGGGTGGGACCAACAGGGGTAGTGGGGGCGGGACTTCATGAATCCAACCTGCATGCACTGCAGACAGAGTCACCCTGGCTGGGAATATCTGCTAAACTTGTGCTCCAGGTCTAAACACTGAATTTCCACATTTACCCTGGAAAAATAAACCCATTTCAACATCAGCTTCATCCCTGTGCCTCATTTTTTTCTTTGTTCCTATGTTAAGATATCCTACTCTCTCCCCTGGTCTCTATAGATTTAGGAATAGAAATACTTCAGAGCTGCCTAAGAGAGAGAGAGAGAAAACAGCGGCTCTGAAGCCAGGCAAATTTGGTGATGATTGTCAGTTTTGCCACTAAGGAGTTGGGTAAACTATGCTACATTTCACCTTTCCTCTTTAAGTCTTCATTTCTCCATCCATGCAAAGTAGAAATCATAGATAACTGGTAAGTTTGCTATGAGGATTAGGGATGCTGAGCCTAATTCACCGAGAAGAGTGCTTGCTGCAAGGCAGGTCCTATTTGAATACTGGCTGTGACTATGATTACTGTTGTTACTACTATTATGACTGCTCTTACTTGGTTCAATAGCCTTTCATTAAATGTGCCAGATCTGGGGCCATGAGATGATCTTTTGCCTGATCTCACATCTGGATTTTTGAGGGTCACTTGCTCCTAACTCACAGTCACTACACCTGAAGGCCGATTTGTTTTCCTAGATTTTTGTTTTACCTGCCCAGCCCAAACTCCCAGCTCTGGGTTAATGCCCTTCACCTTGTGTGTTAGAATCATTCATGTGTCTGTCTGCTCTAAACAGTGAGCTCCTTGAGGACAGGGAGCAGGTCTGATTCATGTCCTGTTTGTTCTTCAGGCTGAGCACAGGTGAGGCATGTTTGATGTTCTCAGTTCTGTTTGTTGAATTCTTTGGGACACCACGTTTATCCTGGCTGCTGGCACTTCCTCCATGGCTTTGTAGCTGGATTTGGCTTTCCGGTCCTCCCAGCACCTCATTTCAGTGGAAGACAGGGTTCCAAGAGGCAACCCTCCCTCTCTGCCCTGATGCTTCCCTGCTGGCCAGGGTCCTGCTATGAGATTTTCTTCCCAGTGGTCAGTTAATAATTCAGGCATGTATTGCTTATGGGAACACAATGAAACTTGACCTGAAAAAGCCTGTAGTGATTACTACAATCATAATAATTTATACAGTAAAGAACTTGGGAAGGAAGGAAGGGGGATGAACAAGAAGGCTAGGAGGCAAAGAGGAAGGAAGAAAGTGAGACAGGGAATTGTTTTAATATTCTGCTTTGTGATGAGCCCTGGGCAAGATACTTTGACAAAACCCTTGAGGAATAGTTTTTCATTTCTGTTTTCATACTGAAAAGACTACAACTCAAATAGGATAAATAACTCCCCAAATTATATGTGTAATAAGAAGTAGCTTAACCATTGGAAATGTTAAACTAGATCTCAGGGTTTATTTTTTTTTAATTTTTAAAATTTTTTTATTTTTTGAATTTTATTTTATTTATTTTTTTATACAGCAGGTTCTTATTAGTTATCCATTTTATACATATTAGTGTATATATGTCAATCCCAGTCTCCCAATTTACCACACCACCACCACCCCCTCGCCACCTTCCCCCCTTGGTGTCCATATGTTTGTTCTCTACATCTGTGGCCTCAGAGTTCTAAATATAAGAGAAAACTAATAAACAAACAACCACCAACCAAACCAAAAGACCTCCAAACCCTGCGTTGCTAAGCCCACTCCCATTTTAGCATGTAGATTTCAACTCTAGAAAAAGCTTCCGTTATATTTTATAAGGGAAGAAGCTAAAGGTTACTTACAGAACTGGTTGTAAGCCCAGTGATGAGCAGAGGTACTTTCCCAAGTAAAGATATGACTGTAGACAAACCCCAGGTTCTATTTTCTCCCTTTCTTTGGATGTCTTAAGAATTCTCTGACTCCCGGAGGAGTATAGCCTGTTTGCTTCCTGCTGAACTCACTGAGAGCTCCTCCTTCACTCTGCGTGTATGGACACAGGTTTACATTTTTCAGGGACAGCTGAAATCCATAGAAACACACATCTTTTCACATTTGGAAGTCAAAAAAAAAAAAAAAAGACTTTGCTACCTCAGCAGCAAATACAGTGTCATGGCATACGTATAAATCAAGGATCACTGCGATTCTTTAATTATAAAACTTGCCAAGGTTCCAATGCTTCACGAATGTTAGTCACTATTTTTGAAGCAACGACTAATCTCTGATTGTAAACAGAATGCAAAAATCCAGGAATTTCCTCTAAATATGCTCAGGGCATAGTGATAATTACAAGGTCAATAATTACTTTGTGCATGAATGAACCCCATGATTCAGAGTTGCTTGGAATTACCCCGCCTGGCCAGTCTCGCTAATTATTCTCAGATAATAACTCAGTGTAACTGCACTGGTTCAGAAAATACTAGCCAGAAAACCACAATGACTTCAACTCATTTTGTCTTGCAATCTTCTGTTCTCTGACAGATCACAGATTCTCCAAATCACCAGAGAATATGGAAAAGGCAAGGTTTATGTACATAGATTGGCCCATAAAGATTAGAAATTTGGACAGTGGTATGCTTGTAAACGTTTAACACCTGGCTTTCTAAAAAAAATTATCGAATTTTGTTGCTATAAAGTATATAGTACACAATTTATGAACACTAATGAAATATACAATACTTTTTACTATAAATTCTGTATAGGTGATGGCTTCTTACAGAGTGTTTTGTTGACTTTTGCCAAATTCCTGTATCCATAGACAAATTGTGGTTTTAATTGACAGCCAAGTATAGTTCCAGCATGAATGTTAGTTGATATTTTAATTTATCTTAACAAGTAAATCAAAGTGAAACAACAAAGAAGTATGTCTGAACTTCACTCATTTGTCAATGATGTGAGCAACTTCTTTGCTGAATTGGATAATTGTTTTCAAATGCTGGAAGAATGTTTACTCATAACACACAGCGTTTATTCACAGTGTTTCAGCTATAGGTATCATGCTCATTTAAATTTAATCTGCATTAACTTTTTCTCTGTAATTTTCCTAAGTCTAGATAAACAACAGAACAATAAATCAAAACTTGTATTACAGTAGTTGTCAAATTCCATGATGTAAATATACATTCCAGAGCTGATTTCAATCTACCAATGTGACATCACTGAATGTTGAGTTGCAAAAAGATTTTCTACAGTACACCATCATATGGTATTTCCAGCATACCGTTATAATAGGTGTAAATCACCTCAAGAGCATAGATAATGGGTAAAATGTAGTAAAATAATTAGGAAGTGATGAGTTTTGCATATTCATAACCTTTGTTTTAAATATAATTTTATTGTAAATTCATATAATTTAACATTTAAAAATTACTATGGTTAACAACCGTCTTGCAAAAATTCTGAACATTTAACAATGGCAAAATGGTGTAAAGCAGCTTCAGCACACCACTGAATTTGTGGTTGAGGGGAAAATATAATTGATAATCTAGTGTATTTCAAAGCATTGATTTCAAACTTGACTCTGTTTTCTAAATCCAGTGTTTGTTTTAAACAAAAACAAGCATTTCTAAACAGGGATTCTGTCACAGAGATTAAAGGTACTCCACTCCTCAAACAAGTTTGATAGAAACACTGGGTTACTCAAAATTGACAAATACGGAAATGCAAATATTATGCAAATATAAAAACTCTGAGCTTTGCTGATGAGAGAAAAGAAATAAGTATGAATATTGAAAAATTCATTCAAGCAAACAGCCAATACACATTTTCCTTATTCAAACTAATAATTTCCTGACTGCTGCATCAGACTGTATCAGTTAATTAGATTCTGGGAAGACATTTTATTAGGACCATGAGTTTAGGGTATGGATAAGCTTTTTGTTTGTTTGTTTGTTTTTAATTTTTCTTATTACTACATTTTAAAATTGTGTTTAAAGATATATTTTTTACACTTTTATACACTTTACTATAAATATTTGGTTTCTAAATCCAATACAGATTCAGCCTTAGTAATTAAACAAATAAAAAAGGTGCTAAAATTTAAAAAGCATATGGAAAGTATTAGAAATTTCATTGACTTTAACTCAACATGGATCCTATAAATTTGATTAATTTTTTAAAACCTCTTCCTAGGGGAGTGTTGAGCTTATTGAAAGAGAGAGATATTTATAAAAAATTACCAGTCTCCAATATATTGTTGAGTGTCTGCCCCAAACAAGAAGTTCCTCTTTAATTTTTTCTTTCAAAAACTTACCATCCCACATATTTAAAAGGATAAAAACAATAAATACTATGAAAAACTTTATCCCAATAAATTCAACAAATTAGATGAAATGGAAAAATTTCTGAAAACACACAAATTACCAGAAGAATTCCAGAAGAAACGGATAACTTGAATAGCCCTGTATTCATTAGAAGAATTAATTTATAGTGGAAAAACATCCCCACAAAATTCCCTCCAGCGTCATATAGTTTCACTGGAGAATTCCACCAAACTTTTAGGAAAAAATTAATAGTAATTCTATCAAAAATACATTCATGAAAATTGAAGAAAAGAGAATAATTTCCAACTCATTCTAAGAGGCTAGCCTTACTCAGATACCAAAACCAGGTAAAGACGTTACAAGGGAAGACTATGACAGACCAACATCTCTCGTAAACACTGACGCAGAATTCTTAACAAAATTTTAGCTGATTAAATGCAGCACATTTGAACTATATCAGAAATGCCATGTTGCTTCAACATTTGAAAATCAGTGTGACTCACCATCTTAGTCAGTTTGGGCTGCTATAACAAAAACACCACAGACTGGATGGTTTAAACAATAGAAATTTAGTTCTCACAGTTCTGGGCTCTGGAATGTCTAAGATCAAGGTGCCAGCAGATCCAGTGTCTGTTGAGAGCCCTCTTCCTTGTTTGCAGATCTTCTCGTTGTATCCTCAATGATGTATCTTCAACATGTATTGTCATCTTTCCTGGTTGTACTTCATGGTGGAGAGCAGAGAGAGAGGAAACAAGCTCTCTGAGGTCTCTTTTTTAATAAGGGCACTAATCTCATTCATGAGGGCTCCACCCTTGTGACTTCTAGAAGGCCTCACCTCCTAACACCATAACCCTGAGAATTAGAATTTCAACATATGACGTTTGGGGGACACATTCAGTCCATAGCCCTCACCTTATTAACAGAATTAAAAAAAAATCATATCTTAGTAGACATAGAAGAAGCATTTGACAAAATCCAACATCCATTCCTGATAAAAACTGAGCAAAGTTGCTTAAAAAAAAAGTAAATAAGGCTCAACACAAATTTGATTTCCAAGGAGGTCTTCCTCACTGACAGAAAGGAAATTTTATCTCTTGCCTTTGGATTTCTCTTTCTACTTTTCATTCCTCACTTGTATATTAAGTTGTGGGTTATATACATAATTTCATTTATTCTACCTGGCAAAAAGTATTGCTTGGGAATTTAGGAGATCAGGCTCTACCCCATACCATAAATGCAACTCAAAGTGGTCACTTTATCCCTCTGAACCTATTTCTCCATTTGTGAATTGGAAGTTTGAATGTGATCCATTTGAACAAATTCATGTAAAGCTGTGTCTTTCATTGTAAAGCATGATGCTTGCTGACACTCAGCATGTCACTTGCTTCTATAAGACCACTGCTTCCTCTTCTTTGTAGCCCCAAGTGCAGGCCTAGCCCGGAAGAATTGGACTCAGCAGTGCCTGCAGTGGAGCTGATGGTGCTGTGGTGACACGCTCCACTGCCAGGCACCAAGTGAAAGGGAACTCAATGCCTTCTGTAATCACCACCATCAACAGAGACCATCCAGGAACTGAGCAGTTGAAGCCCTCTGGGTCTTGGCACAATTTGTAGCCCAGATTAATTAGTTAATGTTCACAGAGCACTTTGAAGATGGAAACGCTGTGGGACTGCAAAGCCCATTAATGAAGATCATTATATAAATTTGAGCTCCAAATTCAGCAATCGTAATTGGACAGGGCAACCCAGTTGCTGATTCCCAGCAGGGCAGTGTCTGGGATCTGGAAAGCCCAGTGAAAGGTGTAAAGGGCAGCGCTGCCCAGGGGCTCTGAGGCATAAGGGGTGAGGAGGTAGGTGGGCAAGGTCCTCCTAAGCCACCCTGCTAGAAATGGCCCAGTAACGCTGCCTGTCTGCAAGTTGGGTCATTCAGTTTCCAGTGAGGAAGCCCTATTCCAATCCATATCTAGTAGAACTCAAAGCCCTCCTCCTTCCATGATGTCACAAGGCTTGAGGGTAATATCCTGGTGGGTCCAAACCCCAGCTCTGGTACTTTACAGAGTGTGACTTGGGGAAAGTCACATCACTGGTGTAAGCCCCCGGATCCTCATGTTTAAAGCAAGTAAAAATTGAAGGTGATGTTATCAGCCGTTCAGAGTTATGTCTGTAAAATATCTAGTAAGAAACTAACTCAGCTTGGGTGCTCAGTAAATAGTAACTCTTGTTATGTTCTTACCAATTATGCCCATGGTACCAGAAAATCAATCCTTTTACCTTAACATCCACTGATGAGGATTTTAGTGGCATTTGCTAGTTATGCTGTTTTTTAGGACAGTCTCCCCTTTTGCCTCTGGGGATCCCCTTTCCTCCTCCCTCCACCTCTTGTCTTTATGAGACGAAGGAAAACAGCCTTTGGGGTAATGTTTTCTTTTATTGCTGTTCTCAGGGTCTCAATGGCTCATGGTCAACAACATATTTAGTCAGTGGAATATCCATGGAATACCTCATTTTGGAAGAAACTTGTCATCCTTGAGTGCTCTGAACACGTCAGTGCGATCAAAGGGCTGCTAGACCCTGGCACAGCCTCTAGGCCTCAGGCAAGGCAGTTAAAGGCACACACTCTAAAGGCCTCCCACTGGGCCTCTTCTTGAAGCTAGGGAATCGTGGTCAGGGCGCCCTTCATCAGCTTGTGCTAATAAACTTTGCAAGCAGCGAGCTGAAGCTGTGGACTGCTTGCCCCTTCCACGTGTGGCCCACAAGACCCCCTCCTTCGGTGGTCTCACGGGAGCCCTGCAACCCTTCCCCGCCAAGGTCCACTTGAGAAAGCTCGGGGATTAAGTCCTCTGTTGGCACAGCAGGGGAAGGCCCTTTGAAGATGCAAAGGGCATGAGTCATTCATAATCATCCTGATTCATAAGCCAACTTCAGAGACCAGGTTCTCTTTAATACTCATCATCCCTTCAATAGACTGAGTTGGACCAATAGTTCATTTGCAAACTGCAGGACTCAGTAAGGCAAGACTCTATAAGCAGGGTAATGAATATTTTTTAAAGGGAAGTTGAGTCTATTCAATTTTCCAAATTTATTGTACATAGGAAACAATCTTTTTAATTCTCTCTACCCTCAGGGCTCAAGAGAGTTCATTACCAGCTCTGCTTCCACTGTGCTTGCCTCACCCTCTCTGTGGGGCTTGCAGGTGTTGGTCATGCCCAGCTTATACTGCCAGGTTGCCATGGTCAGAGGGTATCACTCAAAGAGGGCCCTCAACAGACACTTGCCTATTATAAGACGCTTCACCCTGTGTGCTCTCATTCTGTGCCTTTGAACCAGGCCTCTCCGCTCAGCTGGAAGCCAATGACAATGAGACCTACAAACCATTCACAGTAATTTCTTGATCCCACTGACTTCGCCCGCCCCCTCTCCCTCTCTCCTTGCTCTGATGTTTATTTCCCCACCTCCTGGCCTTCTTGCCGTCGCTGTACAATGACTGCAGTGTCTTATGGGTTGAATTGTGTCCCCTTAAAAAGATATGTTGAAGTCTTAACTCCCAGTACCTCAGAATGTGACTTTATTTGGAAATTGGGTTGTTGCATGTATAGTTTGTTAACAGCAAATCACGCTGAAGTAGGAAGTGTTCCTAGTCTAATAATATCGAATAAAGGACTGGCGTCCTTATCAGAAAACATTCATGTGAAGATACAGAGACACAGAAGGAACGTCTCATGAAGACGGAAAATTGGAGTGATGTATTCATAAGTCAAGGAATGCCAAAGATTTCCAGAAAACCACCATAATCTAGGAAGAGGCAAGGAAGGATTTCCCTATAGATATTTCCTATAGATTCTCCCCATAGAGAGAGTATGATTTCAGACTTCTAGCCTCCAGAACTGACTTTATGTTGTTTTACCCCACCGAGTTTGTGGTGCTTTATTACGGCAGCCCTGGCATACAGATACACAGGGCTGTGGCAGAAATACTATTTCCTCAGGCTGGGGCTGAGGCAGGGACAGTGCTGGAAACCAAGTCTAAAAGTCAGGTAGCATTTAAAATTTTCCATCTTTATCACGGCACATCCTGCAACACTGTCTTGGTGCAGGTGTTCATGGTTTATTATATTGGTAGAAAAATCTCTCTCTCATGGACAAACCTCTGGAACACTTGACAGTATCCAAGGCCCCCATTCTATGAACTACTGGTAAACCAGGACCACTGTTCACAAGACTGAAGAGTATAGAGCATTCTTCTAAGAACTCTAGCTGTGGGGTTCACAGAATAGCATCCTGGGCAGAAGTGATTTGGCCATGAAATAGGTAGAGTAGTGGAATCCTTACATTAGTAGCTGTGTGGCCTAAAGTAGTCAAAAAATGTTCCCCAAAAGAAGAAAGAAGCAAAATGTTGAAAGATGAGGAGATTTTGAAGAGCTGACGATGAAGATGAAGAATATTCCAGACATGAGGACCACATGAATAAAAGCAGTGGTAGAAACAGAATGGCAGATGTGGTTCTGGTTAGAGTGATGGGCCACTGGGAGTAGGGGAACACTGAGTGTTGAAGATTACGACATGTAATCTACCCCTCGCTCGGCTGTTAAACCATGAGTCCCCCACGCTCCATCCCTCCCTCCCTCCTCCCTCCCTCCCTCTTTCCCTCCCTATTTTTGGTAATAGGGGCTTGGGATAAAACAGATCTTCTCTGAAGTTCCGTCCCTCCTTCTTTCCATAGAAAGAACACGTCACCCTAGGGACAGACAACTCTGACAGTGACAAACAGGAGTGCCTCAGCCGACAGAAGGAGCCACATCAACTAAGAGTGATGGTGGCTAGCTGAAAATACACACTAATCTAATCTTCTGGCTGTTCTAGATGAATCTCAGGAATGTGGGAGGCTAGCATGTCAGAGAGGCAATTATTGGCCGGAAGCAGGATTGCATAATACAGTGATGACTCGGGCTTCCTGCTCCGGCTCACATGTGGTGAGCTTGCCAAAAAGGGTTTATCTTCCCAAGAGAAACATGCCAATTTTGGGAGGATGTGAAGTAACTGTGATTATGGGAAAAAAGACATGCTTAATGTGAAAATAATCAAGGTCTCTTTCAGTTTGTACTCTGGATCTCTTTTTCTTTTCTTTCTTTCTTTCTTTCTCTCTTTCTTCCTTCCTTCCTTCCTTCCTCCCTCCCTCCCTTCCTTCCTTCTTTCGTCTTTCTCTTTTCTGTCCATTTCTCTGTCACTTTTTCTTTCTCTCTGAATTTCCTTGTCCCTCTTATCCTTCTTTTGTTTTGCTTTTATTTAAACTTTCCTTCTTGCTTTCCGTTCAAATCTTTACATAGATTTAGTGTTTGAGGAAAGTGCCTCGATTCATTTCCCATAAAAGAAGATGCTGATAAGAAGTCTCTCTGGCGGTTTTGTATGGAAGGGATCTTGAAGACTGCAGATTAAATGGAAAGGGCTCTGCTGTTTAATATGCAACTAGCTGGTAGACCTCTTTGATAACCAAACAAGCAAACTACTGTGCACCTCTCCTTTTTCTCCACAAAGACCACATCACATCCCTATAACGGCTCTGTCCACAGCTGCTCAGAGTGGCCAGTAAAATGCTTTCAGAGACAAAAATAATGGCTCACTTAAACAAAACAGAATATAAGAAGAAGAGAAAGCCCTCATAGATGTTTCTGTTTTGTTTTGTTTTTTTTAATTTTTAAGTTAAAAAATTTTTTAGCTGAGGGGCTTCTCTGGTGGCACAGTGGTTGAGAATCTGCCTGCCAATGCAGGGGACACGGGTTCGAGCCCTGATCTGGGAAGATCCCACATGCCGCGGAGCAACTAGGCCCATGAGCCACAACTACTGAGCCTGTGCGTCCGGAGCTTGTGCTCCGCAACAAGAGAGGCCGCGATAGTGAGAGGCCCGCGCACCGCGATGAAGAGTGGCCCCCGCTCGCCGCAACTGGAGAAAGCCCTCGCACAGAAACGAAGACCCAACACAGCCAAAAATAAATATAAATAAATAAATAAATAAAATTTAAAAAAAAATTTTTTTTAGTTGAGAATAGTGAAATCCAGGGTGGTAAAATCACCAGCCCCTAGTGACACAGCTGCCCATTACAACTGCTGGGGCTAGAAGCCCACACTC
The DNA here is from genome assembly GCF_965194825.1 of Balaenoptera physalus. Lineage (NCBI taxonomy): Eukaryota > Metazoa > Chordata > Mammalia > Artiodactyla > Balaenopteridae > Balaenoptera > Balaenoptera physalus. The sequence goes on along the minus strand of NC_138894.1, from coordinate 88,876,798 downwards.
CCAACTCCTGGTCCAGTTTTCCACTAAACCATTGTGCTTCCTCTCTTCCTGTTAAGTAAGACACTTCTGTGTGGATATAAAAATGGAATGTGGCAGCTGAAAAATGATGGGGGTCGCCAAACATAAAAGTGTACAAAACCTGACAACATTTATATTTATAGAAAACCCCTCAGTTAGTATTTATTATTTTCTAAGATGATTTTGCACCATAAGGAAAGTTACGTTATTTAATAAGACAGAAAAATATATAATAGCACTTAGAGATCGGTTGACACTGACTTAAAATTCTCATGAACATCTTTCTGGGGAGCTCAAAGGGGTCAGCTTTAATTATCTAGAAAATACACTTAGTTCACTCAAAAACTTCACATTGAGTGATCAGCCATTTGCTTAATATATATAATTTGCCAGGCTCAATGGTAGGCATTTGAAGGAGATTGTCACATCCTACAAATTTTAATAAAGTTTTATTGTCTTATTTTTAAAATGAAAATCACGTTCAGCGAGGTTAATCACCTGGCTGACAGTGATGTAGTTAGTAAGTTGGTAGCTCAGCATTGAAACTCAGGTCTGTCTGCCTCCTACTCCTTTTCCGTTTTTCCTCTTCTCTCTCCACTGTGTGCCAGAAACTCTCCCAGGTACAGAGGAAAGAAAGATCTTATTTCATTTTGGTAATATAACTCGTTTTCCTGTATGCCCTCAATAAAACTGTGAAGGCATTAAAGAAGTGCAGACTGGATTTACATCATCACAACATGACTAACCTGGATGCTAGGTTGCCGATTAAGGAATTAAAACTACTCTGTTCAAAGTTCGGATTTTCCTTTCAAAGAACATGCATTCTTCCATGACCTCCCATGACACCTATCAAACAAAGGCTCACAACGGAGACACAATATTTTAAAAGAGGAAATTTGTATAACAGGTTTGACAGCATCCTCCTTAAATATGGTTAACATCGAACACTTGCAGTAAGGCTTGTGCATTGTCAGCGTGTTCTTGTAACATAAATACATAGATGTCCTGAGTATTCTGTGATGGCTGATCCCACCTGGTTGTGCTTTTTCATGTTATCGGTAAAATATCTACATGATCAACATTGTCAGCCCCTACCTTGCCCCAGATTCTTCCAGCTGGAATCATTCTTTACTGTATCGAGTTCCTGAACCAATTCCGAGGTACAATAGGAAAGATTTTAGAAGTCCTTCCCTGGGGGAGGGGGCGGGGCGAGGGTGGAACCTCCTGAAACGAGACCGCCTGATTTTCCCTGTGCCATTTCCATACCCAGGATGCACCTGGGTATCATGTAGCTTCAAAGACACACATTACCACTTCCATCACCATCACCATCCTCCTTCCCCCTCCTCCTCCTTCTTCTATCACTTTATCACCAATATCTCCATCCCCAACATCACCATGACCAATCTTTAAACCAACCCTCTGAGATAGAAACGATGATCTTTTTTTTTTTTTTTTTTTTCTCCAGATGAGAAAATTGTGACTTTTAGTCTAAATAACTGGCTGGAGATCACCAGCCTCATAAACGATATGGGCAGAATTCAAACCCGGTCCTGTCTACCTGCAAAGTCCAAAGCCTAAATCACTACCTAAACTCTAGGTTTTCTTTACCTCTAGCCCCACCAGCCCCTCGCCATGGTCTATGTTCTTACCCTCCACTCACCTAGTCCTGACATCTCTCTAAGCCACATCTTTGGTTGACTGGACTTCTCCTGCAGCCCCTTTGGGGCTGACTGTCATGACCAGCTCAGCTTCCTCACCCACCCCCCCAATCCTAGTCTGTTTAGGTTTTCTAATCCTCCATTCCCTTTCCTTAGAATCCAGTTGTAGCTGAAGTCCCAGAATGACTTGTGCCCAAACATCTTGGAGTTAAGAAATTCTCTGGAATCATTCTTCTATATTAAAACAATGCTAGCCATGCCTTATTTGCAATACATTTCTTGCCTCATAACACATTGCTTCACTAAGAAGCTACCTTCTTGAGTTAATCCACACACACCCCTACCCAGCCACCGACATATCAGACAGCCCTGCCCACTAAAGACTGACTTTTCTCTGAGCCCTTGAAAGGAGCTGCAGGCACCTGGTGGTGCCCAGGACAGACAGACAGACAGACAGACAGTCCCTTCTCTGGTTCCTGGTGTGCTTTCATTCCAAACTCTGTTCCACCTGATTCTGTGATCTGATCTACAACTGCTATTGATCCCTTTGGACTCCATTCCTGTACTTGGCATAGGGCCATGTCTCTCTCCTTCTTGCTCTGTACCTCTCACACTGTCAGGAAAGAATTCTAAGCCCTGAAGCTGGTGATTTTGCTGCCGAGATGGCCTGCCTTGTCCCAGCCCAGTCCCTTCCTGGAGAAGGGTATTAGACAGTTTGGTTTTTGATGACAGGGGAAATAGAACAGTTCTCATTTCTGCCACCAACCAGCAAACACCTTTTAGACACTCTCACCCACCCTTGAATCAAATACCTGAGATTCCGGCAAACAACAGAGATCTGATTTCCCAAACCACCATAAAATAAAGCAATTGTACCAAAAGGACAGAAATTTAAAGAAATAGATGTGTCCACATGAAGTTATGTGTATTTCCCAACCCCCTTTTGTTTGACTGGTTTTTAAATAATTCTTTCCACTTGTTTACTCCATATGGAGATACTAAAAATGATATTAAAAAAAAAAAAAACAACAACTTCTGTAATGTTGCAGAGAAAGGCTGGCTCCGAAAGTCCCAGATCTCAAACGTGATGACTGTTAAGGGAAAGCCCAGGGTGCTCTGGAATAGCCAAGCGCAAACAGGAGGCCAGTGCTGGCGTCTTTGCTCTGATACTCCCTTGCTGAGTCGTCCTGGGCACATCTTTCTCCCTTTCTGGGTTCTCTCAGCATTCTTAAGTACAAAACGAGTAACTTCCATAGGCCCTTTCCAGGATTATGATGTGAAGGAAGGAGCAGAATGTTGGGCTGCATTCACAGCTCTCTGCTAGTGCATCCTGGCACTAGAAAGAGGGAAGGCAACAAATGGTCTTCTAGGTGGAGCCGGTATGGGAAATTAGGAGGACACCTGTGAACATAGGGTCCAGGAAGTCTCTCGGGATCGTGGCGAGGAGGGCTGAGAGGGAGGGGGCGTGGATTAACTCACTCTTCTCTAATTCCTCAAAAGCTATTCCCCTGCAGGAGACCTGAGTCATACCCTTCCCTTCTTTGCCACACTACACTACTTCCAAGATGTTTACAGAAACTTCAAGGGGTGAACCAAGTTATCAAAAGAGTCGCAATTAAGGTGGCCTATCCCAGCAATTTAAAGTTTCCTGTCTAAGGAAGCATGTGGGGAGGGGGGTGGTCAGGGAGGAGAGAGGGAGGAAGACTTCTTGTCTCCCGATTGGACCTCTCCATGATTTCCATTTCTGAATACAGAAGCAGGAGGGAGGGCAGAAAGCTGGCCTAAAGCCCCAGCTCCCTGGAGGACCCACAAGCATCTGGAGGACCTAGATGCTCCAGGAGTCGGTTGGGTCCCCTCTTCAAAGAAGTGTCTCCCGCTTTCTTCTTTGGGGAATCCTGGCTTAGCTTTTAAAGCCTTTGGGCATCTTTCGCCTGCTCCAACAATTAAGTGGTGTTGGAAGCTGCCTGATAAATCACTTTTTGCACCTTGGCTGCTGTGGTACTTATGGAGAGAGGCTGCCGCGTGATTTACAGCTGCTGTCTGAGAGGGCTTTTCCAAATGGCCAGCTCAAACCGGCGAGTCATCTCTGGCAAAGTGAGAGTTTTGTCTAGTTCAAACTGATGCGAAAGAGTGGAAAGAGGATGGCTTTGTTCAAAACTTGCTGGCCATCCCTTCCTCCAGCCAGCCCGAATCTCCAGTTTCATTTCTTCCAGGCAACTTGAGCTCGAGAAACGAGGTCCAGCAGAGTGGTTTGTCACGAGAGGCCCGCTGGAGCCCTGCTGGGGAGAGGAGAGCTTTCTTTTTCTGAACTGATGTTACACAATGCTGGGCAGGCCCTCTGACTTGTGGTCATGGTTTCCCAGAACCCCAAGGGGCCCATCCAGGAAACCGCCCATGTTCCCTGGCCTTATCATCTGCTCCCTCCCAAGGGGATTTCATGCCCTTTATTGTTTTCCATGGTTGCTGTTGAAAGTCAGGTGCCAGGACCAGCTTGAAAATGGGCTGCTTCCAAAATACTTCACTTTTTACCAGCAGTGTGGGGTGGTGGGGACATCTCGACCCTCGTGGAGAGACAGCTTTTTATTCTAGTTCTGGCTTATTCTTGTGCAACAAGCTAATTGACCTCTTCTAGCGTTAATTCTTCATCTCCAAAATCAGAATAAGATCTTCTTTGAGAAATTGTTGTTTGGGTTAAACCTAATGTGGCTGGCACAAAGTGGATAAAACAGTAAATCCAAATAAAATATATGTATATATATATTTTAAATGTTGTTGCTTGTTTTCTGCTTTGTTTTTGTTTTATTTTGCTTTTTCTTCTTTTCTGCTAACAGTTTTTCCTCTTACATTTGTACGGAAACTCAAAAGGAATTCTTAAAAAATACAAGCGTTATAATTTAGTTCAAGCTTGCTAAAAATAACATTCCTAAGACTAGATTTGACTAGATAACTTTTAACGACACAAAACTCACAAGGTAAGGGTTCATGGAGATGTTATTAGGAGTAATACTTTGCTGCAGGACACAGATCATGAAGAACAAATGAATTTTTTTCATGTAGAAAGAACATAGGTTTTTATCTCCGGGGTGAAAAATCTCCCTGGGGATGTTTACCGTTGAGAGCGAAATGACAGGCCATTTGAAAAAGTAGAAAAATGTGCTCCCTTTTGCTCCCCAACAATGTAGTGTCTCCCTTCTGAGGAAACTAGGAACTCATTTTCTTCAGGAAATATGCTACATTTATTCGGAAATATCCATCTCCTAACTCCCACGCTATGTGTTCTCATGACTCCTTGCCCATTCTAATACTCCAAGAGCAAAAGAATGAAGTACAGTTTAATTAACCAGAATGTAAATTGTTCCTTTTTTCATTCGTCTTTCTTTCCTTTCCTTTTCTTTCTTCCTTTCTTCCTTTCTCCTTCCTTCCTTCCTCTCTCTTTCTTTGCTTTCTTTTTCTTTCTGTCTTTGCTTTCTTTTTCTTTCTGTCTTTCTTTTTCTTTCTTTGTTTCTTTCTTTGCTTCTCGCTTGCTTGCTTGCTTTCTGCTTTCTTTCATGGGTCTGAGATTTGGTTAAGAGCATGCGCAAGTGTGCCTGATCTTGTGCCTATATTTAAATCCCATCCCAGAGATTTATCTGGGATGCTATGCCTCTTGGTATTAGAGATTTTGCTTAAAAGGGGGAGGGGGATAGGCAAAGCTAGTTATTGTTATTGCATCCCTCCATCTTCTCAGATAATACCAGGTTGAGATTCTTCCATCTGTGCATCTGTGCTCCACACCTGCACACACACATACACACACACACACACGTGCCTGGTCCATCTCCCAGGTAAGCCTATGTCCCCTGCTTTCCTCTTCACACTGGGAAGAGTTCTCCTACTGTAGTGTCTATATATATGTCACCTGGGGATCTTGTCTGATCAGTAGATTTGGGGTAAGGACAGAGATTCTAAGTTTCTTACAAACTCCCAGCCGATTTGCGTGTGGATGATCTGCAGACCACACTTTGAGGATCGAGGGTGTAGGGGATAGGGCAGTAGATTGGAATTCGAGAGACTTGAATGTATTCTTTAGGTTTTGTTACAAACTGCCTACGTTACCTTAAGGAGTGCTTTCTTATTTATAGGTTCCTGGTTGGCCCACTTAACAATTGAGGGAACTGGGCCAGCTATCTCCTAAGATCTTTTCTGATGTTGTTATTTGTTTTACTAGATTCTAGAGTCTTACCGTTTCTAGTCCATCCAAGAAAGCCACTCAAGAACAAAGAACAAAGCAAGCCTCAAGCTTATGGGGTGGAAAGGGGGTGGGAACACATTAAGGGAATCAAAAAGCAAAGAGACCCCTTTCTCCACTACTGCGCACCTTGTCCACAGCATGGGTGTGTTCAAAGAGTGGCATGGACATATATACACTACCAAATGTAAAATCGATAGCTAGTGGGAAGCAGCCGCATAGCACAGGGAGATCAGCTCGGTGCTCTGTGACCACCTAGAGGGGTGGGATAGGGAGGATGGGAGGGAGACGGAAGAGGGAGGAGATATGGGGATATATGTATACATATAGCTGATTCACTTTGTTATACAGCAGAAACTAACACACCAGTATAAAGCAATTATACTCAATAAAGATGTTAAAAAATTAAAAAACAAAACAAAACAAAAAAAATCACTGATTTGTGTTAAAAGAAAATGGAAACATCGACTACTAAGGTCCCACTGGTTTCTCATCCGTCACCCTGGACATCTGTAAGAATTAAGTGAGATAATGCAAGGATGTCCATCAATACTGAACGGCTGATGTTTGATACACTCACACTTCAGAGTCTTATACAGTCATTCAAAGGAATAAGAACAAAATGAATGGCCTTGGCAGGGATTTCCACAACGTATTATTGACTGGAAAAAGAAAGAAGTAGATCAAGTGTGTATAGTATTATCCCGTTTTTGCAAAACAGTGCCATGCATGTGTATGTCTAGTCACAGATCACCCTATTTAGGATTCCACACCGGGCATTTCCGCTCCTGCCCACTCCTACCCAAGTTATTATCCTACTATTCTGCTTTATTTTTCCTCATACTATTTACCTACTTCTGTGTTTATTGTCGATCTCCTCCCATTAGAGTATATAAGTGGTATGAGGTGTTGAATCTTTGTGGGCTTTTTTGTTGTTGCTTTGTGTCTTCTTTTATTCATTCCTGCATCCTCAGAATCTAGCATAATGCTTGGTACACAATCGGTGCCTAGTAAATGTATGTAAATTGAATGACTACATGAACGGAGTGAATGAATACATATGAAAATGGAGGAAAATATGGAAGGAATAACATGAGGTGGAAGGTATGAGGGGGGGAAGTTAAAGGAAAGAGGAAGAAAACAGCTGCATTAACAACAGGATGGTGATAGGACAGAATTTATGTGTCCATGAGCATATCTATGGTTGTGCATGAGTCACTCAAAACGCAGATGATGAATGGACCCCCTCAGACGTCTAACAGCCGTTCTGTAAACTTACTTCCTTTACCTCTTGTTTTCATAGGATCTCGGGATTGGCAAAGGAGTGACTTAGTGGTGACACTGGTACAGCATTCCCGGTCTCTGCATTGTCTCCCCCAGATCCCACTGGCTGACAGTCAAAGACGTGGCTTCTGGTTCCCATATTGCTACCATCAACTGCTACTTGACTTGGGCAAGTCAATTCCGTGCCCTGGGCCTTGGTTTGATCATCTTTAAAATAGACCCAGTGACACTGTTCTTAGCACCCACGCAGGTTTTTGTGATATTACTGTCCTCCTGCTCTGTGCTCTTCCGCTAGATCTCTGACCCACTTTCTCTCCCATGCTGTGGTTACAAATGCAAATGGTTATTTCCCATTTAGACGGATGTGAGTCGCTATGCACTAACACCAACTGCCTGATCTGTCTGTGAAGCAACTTCACAGTCAGGGTGGGGATTGTGTCCTAGTTTTGAATTGTCAGCACTCAGCTGAGGGCCTGGTTCAGAGCGGGGACCCAGACCTCTTTGCTAAGCTCTGTGAATGTACAGCCCAGATGTCGTTTGGGACCATCTTACTTCTCCAGGGTTCAGGTAAACTTGGCTCAAACAAACACCCAGTCTCATGACTTGGAGGAGTCCAGATTCCGGCAGATAAATCCGAGAATTTTGGTCTTTCTCCCTACTTCTTTCCGCTGTTTCTCCTGTGGTATTTCACCTGTTCTCTCGGTTTTACATGCCCCAAACTGAGTCCAAAATTCTACCTCTTAACGAATCCTCATTCAAAAAATAAAAATCACTTGAGCTAAGGCTATTATGGATCCAGGAAATATTTCTGAAGAGTCAGGTAGTCTCATCTCACCTGTGCGGCTTTTGAAATCCTTATAGGCTTCACCCCCTCTGCTGGAAAGGCTTCCAAAACCAATGTGTCAGTATTTGACTTTCTGGCTGTGATTAGTTTCCCAGAAAGTGTTCACTTCTTTGCCAGGCCCTTGTACCTCCCTGACCAATCTAGAAAGTCCAGCAAATAAAATTTCTCCAGCCCCCAGGCAAGTATACCAAATCATTATGATGCTCTTTCCACAGTCATGTATTAACCTAAACAAAGTTCCAGACACTTCTCAGGGTACAGTAGATATGTTACTACACTTAATCCCTATGGATGGAGACAGACATTTGCATCGATAATACAAACTTGACATGTTACTTTAAGTACAATTAGAGAGTTTAGCACAAACGAAGTGCTACCTACGGAAAACCAACAAATATTAACCTTTGGGAGCAACATATATTAGTGAACAGATTGATGTATTCAGTATTCACTTATTAAGCATTTGCTAGAGATACTAATTTCTGTGTTGTAGACTGGTTACCCTGAGATGAATTCACCTTCTGTTAGGAGAAAGGACATGCACCCACATTCCTTTAAGATAGGTTAGAAACTGTTAATATAGGTGAGAAACTGTTAATATCATAGAAAAGAGGTAAAACATGCTGTGGGGTTCAGAAGCAGAGGAATACCATTTTATGGACACATTTGTGCTGAGGTTGTAGGGCATGGAGTATCTGTCTGCTAGGGCTGCCAGAACAAAACGTTGTAGATTGAGTGACTTATATAGCAGAAATTTATTTCTTACTGTTCTGGAGGCTGGAAGTCTAAGATCAAGGTGCTGGCTGATTTGATTCCTAGTGAGGACCTTCTTCCTGGCTTGCAGTTGGCCACCTTCTTGCTGTGTCTTCACGTGTTAGAAAGAGGGTGAGCAAGCTCTTGGGTGTCTCTTCTTATAAGGACACTAATCCTGTTGGATCAGGGCCCTACCCTTACGAACTCATTGAACCTTAATTACCTCCATTAAGAAACTTGTTTCCAAATAGAGTCACATTGAGGGTAGGCGTTTTAACATATGCATTTTGAGGGGAAGTAAACATTAAGTCCATAACAAATGGTATCGTGGAAAACTTCCTAAAAGGGTATCTAGTGGTAAAGGTATTTCAGGCAAAAGGAAGAGAGAGAAAAATGGTAATATAATAATAACAACAACAACAACAACTGCATACTATGTTCCTGTGAGGAGCCTTATGGATATCACTTTCCAATTTCAGCAACAATATCACTGGGAAAACCTTGTAGCCCTCATTTAACAGATGAGAAAACTGAGGCTCTGAGACGTGAGTTATGTACCAGATCATTCCACTGGTTAATTGGTAGAGATAAGGCTGAACTCAGGTTTAACTGTTATAAACTAGCACTGCCATGTGTGAGACTCTTCAAAAATGTTCTTTGTGCAAATGCCATGCATGGCCACCCCCAGGTTCCCAGGGGGACTCTGGAGCCTCAGATTTTAGTAGCAGGGAACAAAACCAGAGCTTTCCTTGAGCCATTCAATGCCTTTTACTTGTTCAGAATGTTGAAGAGTCAGTATAAATTCCAAGTATCTTCTCTTCATTTTACTTTCATATCAGCACAATAGGTAACAGAGCTTTCTCCTGGAGTCTAAATAGCTTTTGTGTCAGCCCACAGGTTTTTAAGCCAAATTTGCTGTTCTAGAAGCAATTCCTCAGACTTGGTTGGGTGGAGGGAGACATCTAAATGCTTCTCTACCTTTTCTTATCTGACAAACTGTGTTTCCTATAATAAAGGAAAAAAAAAATTCTAAGAAAGATTCATCGGCAGTTTCTACTCTTTTCTCAACTTTCTGAAAAGTAGTTAAGTTTCTTTTCTCCCACTCCTCCTCTTATTCTCCCTGTGTATTAAAATTCAACTTGAAGTCTTTCTGGGTCTAAGGACACCTCTAAGTGTGCCTGGGCCGAAACCGTGTTAACAAGAATCAGTGTCAGTGGGTTTATATTTCACAAATGGAACAGAGGAAATTGTGTATCCTTGAACCATTTACTTAATCTTCTGAGCTTCAGTTTCTCCTTTGATGTAGAGGGATAAACATACTTCCCTCACAAGATTGTTTTGGGGGAAAAAAGAATGCATAATACACTACCTAGTACACTAGGCACCAAGTAGATACTCAAAAACTGGTAGTTAGTAGTTTAATTTCTATCATTGCCACTTGCAAATATTAGCAGCTAGTCAAGTATTTTATGGTTTAACGTTGATTCTCAGAAGGAAATTCATAAATACATTGTCTGCTCTGAAATTAGTGTATTTAAATTGGTCTGAACCTGTCCGGCTCTGTTGTTCACAGCCTGTTAGGAATGACAGCAGGGGGTGTGTGTTGGGCTATTATTTACTGAGCAGCACTATATAATATGTTGTCTCACTCGGTCCTTCCATTAACTTCATGACGTTACAGAGGAAGAGATCAAGCTTTCAGGTCACACATCTAACGGTGACATCTTCAGGATTCCAAGTGTGTTTGATTCCAATTGCTTCTGTCTGACTCAACAGCACATGCTCTTTTGTATGACACAGTGTTACTGTCAGAAAAGACTTCACTCTTTAGAAGTGCCCTTTCATGCTTTGTGTGGAGGTGGGCTGAAGTGGTAGTGAACATCCTCCTCTTAAGAGTCGCAGACGGGGGCCACAGATACAGCTCTGCTGCTAATGTGGTGGTGACCTTGGGAAGCCATTGAATTGCTCTCTCCTCTGTAAAGGCAGGAGGTTGAATTAGATGACTTTCAAGGTCTCTTCCAGTCCCAAGGGGAGGACATTATTTAGCTCATCCTGACAAGAGTATCCAGTTGCCAAAGCAAACATGCCCAGGCTCCAGGTGTCTATGGTTTCAAAGAGTCGGAGCAAAGAAGGAGGAGCACACACCCAGAGCCTGAGCTGTCCCTGTTCCAGCGCTCGTTGACACCCATTGCAGCCACCTACCTCGAGGTGCTATAATCCTCATTGTAAGCCAGTTTCCTGAAAGTCAAAACCTGGAGATCATCTCACATCAAAGGCAAACTTTAAAGGGACTGATGAAGCAACACAGGCATTCTTCAAAGAAAGGGGATGACTTAGTTCTGGAAATCACCTCCTTCGTTCAGTAAGTTTGCCAAAATGGCTGATCACATGCAAGATATTATGAAGATTAATCCACCGACCTCGCTTGAGAGGCATGTCTTTCTTTATGAAGATGCTCATGATAGATTGGGGAAAACAAGGGATTTGTAGTCAGATGTGTGTTGTTATCCTGGCTTTTCCCCTTGCTAGCTGTGTAAGCTTGGGACAAGTTCATGGGCTTTTCTGAGACTCAGTTTACACATCTATATAATTCAAGATATCTATCTTGCATGATGTAAAGTTAACATATGTAGAGCTCTTGACAAAATATGGCTCAATGAATATTAGGGCACATTGAAAAACAGAGTGAGTCTTTAGGGATTTTTATATGACAATAATCATCCTTAGGATCATGTATCCCTACCCTCTATAACCTTCCATCTTCGGCCTTCCTAGGATGTCTGGGGTTGGAAGCTAGGCTAGCCCAGACTATTACTGGGGAGAGCCAGAGCTGGAGCTCTGATTCTGAAATGTCAGTCTGGAATTCCTGGAGCCCTATAGAGGGTACTGGCTGTGAGCTGCAAATCTACATAGGAAGGCAAGGCAGCTGTACCAGGATTAAGGATAGAAGGTGCTGATACCAGAAAAGGATGGAAGATACATTGGATGCCAAAGGAGCAAAGGGAGATGAAGAAAAGGATAAGAAGGTGAGAGGGTTAGTCAAAAGTAACTATCCAGTGTGCTTGTAATTTGTTACTTTATGATGTATAAAGTAGTATAAAGAAGATGATTCTCCAAGGCAGTCATGAGGAACAGGGTCAGACCCTTTCCTGGTATTTGGTGACTCTTTCTTCCCAAGCCCACAGAGACCTTCCACTCAGCTCCTCCTGTCAGAGAAGTGCATGATGAAACTTTATAACCTCATTACTTTAGGAGTAGGGACTCATCCTTATAGGAACTCATCCTTATAGGAACTAGGCATGGCTTTTCTGTTGGGGACATGAATGTGGTTCATGGCGGGGGTTGGGGCTAGGCCTGAGAATACTCTGGAAAATGTAGTCCACAACCCGCTGCAGTCACGGGAAAGGGATAGAAGTCTTTCAAAACAAATCTCAATTGATTTACAGAAGCTAAAAAAGAACAAAGGGAAAACAAGAGCTCCAATGGACTTAAGAAAAGGGAACATTTATGTTGTTATGGGACTAACAATTTGCAACGGAAGTTGCAAATTAAATGTCAATGAGATTGAGTTTAAAAATGATCTTTGTTCAAGGCAAATACTTTGACATAATGTTTCTATATTGCTGTATTTGGAGTGAATACAAGCAGATATGTCAGAGATAAGTTGGGTAAAACATGAGCAATATCTTAATTTGATATGAGTCATTCTTCTTTTTCTGATTACATCTGATCTACATACATGTGGGCATGGCTGAGTTCTGAGTTACAATGGCTAGGTGGGTCTCTCTTGCTTTTCTCCATTGTTCTCTGGGGAGCTCTAAATTTTCAGAGGGGTACCTAAGAGGTGACATATGGCAAAGTCTCCAAGTCCCCCCCAACTCTCAGCACAACCAGAAGGGCTCCATTTATATCTGTTTCATATAAGAGGCTCCCACCTACAATTTTATCACTGTCCTAAATGGATTCTAGACAACAGTGTTCAATAGAACATCTTGTGATGATGGAAATCTACTATACTGTCTGTGATAGTCACCACTAGTCACCTGTGGCAATTGAGCACTTGAAATGTGGCTAGTGGATATGAGGAACAAAATCTTAATTGTTTTTAATTAATTTAGTTTTTAATTGTCACATGTATCTAGTGACTATGTATTGATCAGCCCATTCCTAAGTGTGATTTTTAGTTGATTTTGCCTTGACTCTGTGGCCAGAGTCTACAGCATGTCCCAAGGCAAGGAGGTGTGAATAGCACAGTGTTTAAAGAGGAAATGCAAGTATCTCAGTGGGAGCTATGCCAAAGGACATAGTGGTGTCTGTAGACGGGAAAAAGGTAGACAAGAGCTATAGGCCAGGTCCTTGAAATTAGGGCTTTACCTACTAAGTTAAAGAGGGATGTCCAGTGACTGCTCTATTGTTCAGGTATAGGAAAGAGCTGCATGAAAGGAGTTATGGCCTGTGGGAGAAAAATGCAACAGGGAAGGAGATGAAGGAAGGGGTGCCCAGCTCTCCCTCTCTCTTTCTACTTTTTAGTCTCCTAAAGGTAGGAAGTTCCCTACCTTGGCCAAATCAAATAGGAAGTCCAGGAGTAAGGGGTTCTGGTGGCTGCGGTCCACAGAATCTGGCTTCCTGGACTACCGACCATGATGGAGAGGAGGGGAGAGTAGATCTATAGGGGCAACAAGTGAATACACAGCACATGGGTCACATGTCAGAAAGATGGAGAGCAGAGACAAGAACACTGGGTATCCATTTGAACTTTGAAAGAAGAGTTCAAACTCTTCTGTCAATTAAATTTCATTAAAATAGAATGGTGAAAAGGAAAGTCAGATTATGTGGGCTAAAGGATTTTTTGGGGAGGCAACAGATGTAACTTACCTTTTCAAAGCAAAAATGTGGCAGGTTCAACTCTTCAAAATGGTCATCACCATGTTTATCATTCTGCACGCCCTTCTCACAGTGTAACGATGAGGCTTTTCCACTTTGAGATGTGGAGTCTGTGTTTCCTACTCTTGAATCAAGGCAGGTTTCTGACCATGGAGGAATGACACTCAGTGACTTCTGCGGTTGGATCACAAAATGCCGTTCAGCTTCCACATGGCTCTTTTGGGATATTTGCTCTTGGAAGCCAGCTGTCATGCAAAAGGAAGCCCAAACTTATCCTTATGGAGAGACAATGCAGGGAGACCACATGGTGTGTTCTAGCTGAGATCCATGATGAAGTTCCAGCCAACTGCCAGCCTCAACCTGCAGACATCTGGATGGAGATACCTCAGGTGATTCCCATCGTTCTCCAGTCATGGAGTCATGTCTCCCCCCAGCTGAGCCATTCAAGTCTTTCTAGCTAAAGACCCAGGTTTTGTAGAAGAGAGGTAAGCCCTCCCAATTCCACTCTGTCTGAACTCCTGACCCACAGAATCCAGGAACATCGCAAAATGATTTCTTTTTTTGAGAACATTGCACTTTGGGATAATTTGTTATGCAGCCATAGTAATTAGGACATTAATGTATGTAGAATAACTGAGGGAAGGTCATTTTAAGTAATATCTTTTTTTTTGGCAGAAGGAAGTCTAACTCATTCCTGAAGGTCTTGTCATGACTAGGTAAGCTACAAGTAAGGAAGAATGAGGAGCAGGTGGCAGAGGCAAGAACAGGAGTGAAAAAGGGGGAGAAGCATGGACTTGGAGAAGGTAAAAGGAAAGGAAAGGGGATACTTTCTCCTCTCAGACAAATGGGAGGGATGAGAGCGAACGGGAAGACACAGGGGAAGAGAAAACTCCTTTTGGAAGGTAGTGCAGCATAGTGATTAAGAATTCTAGTTATATATCAAACAAAGCTTGGGTTTGGATCTTGCCTAGCAAAAGCCAAGTTACTTAAAACCTCTTGGCCCCCATTTTCTCATCAGTAAAATTGGTGTAATAAAACATACTTTGCATCATGTATTGTGGTGATTCATACATGTGAAAGTGCTTTATACATCATTGTACGTGAATGGTTCTCAGTATACATACAGTAGCAAGACTTGGCAGTTCTTATAAATGTTACAGAATGAATATCTCAATTAGTATTGATGTACAGAATAGAAACCCTGCTTAGGTTGTAAACTCTTGTAATGAATCAATACCCACCATAGCTTAGCACTAAATAAATAGCTAAGGATTGGGGCTTTAATCCATCCTTCCAACCCACTTTTTCAAAAATCCCATTAAGAATAATCTATCAAGGAATCAGTTTAAAAAAATTAGAGTGAATTAAAGGTAACTGAACAATCAGCTAACTCCTCTGCCTCCGTTGTTCATACAAATGATAAAGTAGAAACAAAACAATTTGTTTGCATGAATGGAGTAGGCTTGTTTTTCATGCAGTGTGATTCACCGAGTTCCTGAGCTGGGCAAATTTGGGAGAATAGAAATGTGAGGTTTGTGATGACTGTGTGTTCTTTTTGGTAAAACAAAACAAATCTGTGTATGTATAATTTCATACCATTTTTCTGAACTCTGGGGGGTAAGCCTTCAATTTTTTCCCCGTTTATTTTAAATAAGTGGCTCTTGAAACTGGCTTGGTTTTGTATATGAAAGCAGAGAAGGGATGGCCCACTTTCCTTCCATGCTTCCTCCCACCCAGCCTCTAAATAAGTGTGAGCTAGTCACTACCATCCACGTGGGTGGCAACTCTCTTCTTGGTTCAGGGAGAGAAAGAAGCACAGGCAAATAGAGGCTTTTTAGCAAGTTGTAGGACTTAAAAATCTTGCATTTTTAATAATCCAAGGAAAATGTAACAAAGTCAATTATTGTTAAGATATAATAGAGTCCATCACACTTGCTTATTGTTACATGGCGCTAGGCCCAGAGAAGGAGCTTTGTAGTCATGTTGTGAAAAGTTTAACTTCTAACAGGGATCTCCGGCAATATCAGTGGCAATGATTTATCACATCATTTTTTACTTGCTCTATCATGTGTGCTCACCAGGATTTCTGCAATGAATTTAGAAATCAGAGTGCTTAATAATGCATATCATCAAGGGAAAAGAAAAGACACCTCATAATAAATATTTGCAAAATATTTTAAAACAGTAAAAAAATTGCTGGCAAGGGTCTTGTGGTTGGATAATTTTATGAGGAGTCAAAGGAGGAAAGGTGGAAATCTAACTCAGTTTGGATGTTTGATATAGTCTCTTTGAAATTGACTTAACTTTCATTTTTTATTATGTACTGTGTATTGTGCTGTGAGATACTCTTTACCTACCACCATTAAACTGATTTTGTAATGATATTCCTTACTATTCAAACATTTGGGGTCACTGGGGACAATTTGCAGCCACCACAAAAGACAAGGTGAAAATCAATGGGCTGCAGCATTCCCAGGCATGATTTGTATTTATAGATATTGGAAGTGACTGAATCATCCAAAGATGCAGGAAGTATTGAGGGTCTAGGATGCAGAGACAATAATATCCCTGTCTTGTGACGTTGCTTCCTTTGCTTCTTTCTTGGCATGAGAAAGTAGAAATCATCCTTTGACCTGGAAACTTTACAAAAATATTCCTTGGGAAGCAGCAGGAATAGTGAGCACAGAGGCAATCATTATGTCTGTCTTGATGTCTGAACATGTGTTCAACTAGGTTTATTGGCTAGTTGTGGAGGTATTTGGACAAACTCATCAATATCTTTAAGAACTGCATTTATCAAACACCTTTTATGTGCTTGAATCTACAGCATTCATTCACAGACTTGTATCAAAAGAAAATTCAGAGAGGTTGGCTTGATACAAATATTTTATCAAATGAGAAACAAGGTGTCCAAAAACCAGGACACTTCAAACCCACAAGTGGCATGAAACTCAGAGGACTGTTGTCTTAGGATGGCTTATAAAGCGAGGATGAGGAAGTTAACTTTTACCATGATCGGTTATGACGATGGGGTTTTCCAAACAGCAGAGGATTTGCTAAAATAAATTACACCATTTTAGGACGACAACTTAGGTTTCCTTTATGACTATTAGAGGCATTTACAAGATGTAACCTAAGTTAAATTTTACTTGTGTTCATGAAATAAACTAGATTAAACTTTGCTTACATGGCTTAACTGGTTTTATCTGCTTGGGGGATCTTCAAGTAGTTACCGTTTTATTTTAACACCTGTCTGATTGATCTCCATACATAAATAAAAAATAAATTGGGGCTTCCCTGGTGGCGCAGTGGTTGAGAATCTGCCTGCCAATGCAGGGGACACGGGTTTGAGCCCTGGTCTGGGAAGATCCCACATGCCGCGGAGCAACTAGGCCCGTGAGCCACAACTGCTGAGCCTGCGCGTCTGGAGCCTGTGCTCCCAACGGGAGAGGCCGCGGTAGTGAGAGGCCCGCGCACCACGATGAAGAGTGGACCCCGCTTGCCGCAACTGGAGAAAGCCCTCGCACAGAAACGAAGACCCAACACAGCCATAAATAAATAAATAAAATTAAATTTAAAAAAAAAACCAAATTGACTGGTTAACCTTCACACATTTATGTCTTGGTTAACTATACATATATAGTGTCTTAGCCAGAATAATGGCTCCCAAAGTGTCCACAGTCTAATCCTTGGAACCTGCGACTACGTTACATTCCATGGCAAAAGAGACTTTGCACATATGATTAAGGTTTTTGAATTTAAGATATGGAGATGATCCTGGATTATCTGGGTGGACCCAACCAAATCACAAGATACCTTAAAAGCAGACGGCTCTCTCATGCTGGAATCAAAGAGATGAAGTAGAAGAAGTTGGGAGAGATTTAAAGCATGACATGGACCTGATCCACTGTTGTTGAAAGTGGACCACATGGAAAGCATGAGAAGAAAGACAAGTGACCTCTAGGAACAAGAGAATGGGAACGCCTGTCCCACAATTGCAATAACCCAGTTTAGTAAACAACCCAAATGGGCTTGGAAGCACTTTCTTCCCCAGAGCTTTCAAAAAGGAGCTCAGCCTGGACAACACCTTGATTTTGGCCTTGTGAGACTCTAAGCAGAGAAGAAGAGAAACCATCCTGTGCCCAGAATTCTGACAGTTCTCACAGAACTGTAAGTTAATGGATGGGTGTTATCTTAAGCTACTAAATATGAGTAATTCGTTATGGCAGCAATAGAAAACTAAGGCATACAGTTTGAGATTTGAGTTGAGTGACTTTTCTCCATTCAAATGCAGCCAATGAAACACCCATAGAGTCTTTTCTAATTTCCTCCCAGTAATACAATTCTAAGATTCCATTTTACTTTTATGTAATTTTAGCCCAAAAAGCCCAAAGGCTGCAATTACTGAGGAGGGATAATAAGATACCTAATGTATGCTACCTGAAGAAAATGGGACATGTTAATTTTCATGGAGAATCTCCAGTGAATTTCCCAAGAAATTTCATTTTCTAGCACCTTTCAGCTCAAAGCAATGTTGAGCTTGGGGATCTGCAGCTGGTATAATCAATTATGTGATGACTACACCATCATTTTTCAATGAAAAGTTCATCACTGTCTCACCTGCAGAGGGATGCTGGGAAACCAAGACATGTTGTCTTTCTGGAAGAATAAATATACTTTACCGGACTGAAACAATGCCCTTGACCTCACTGACTAATACTCCTGTCTACTTTAGAGCTGCTTCCCTTTCTGCCTTGGCTTCTCCCGTGCTGTCTTCTAATGAAGGTACTTGTGCAGGTAGTTTATCCCTTTTTGTACATCCTATGTTGCTTGGTAGCAGAAAGTGTATCTCTCACATATTTATATTTCTGCAAGAGTCTAGAATCTGGCCTTTTAACAAATGCAAGACAATTTGGATAAAAATTGAAGGCTTTGCAAACTCAGCCAGCTAGTTCTCCTACTACATGCCTGAAGCTTTGCCAGTCACTAGGCATGCATTAATGAATCATATATATGTTTTCTGCTCTCAAGACACACACAGGTCAATAGTGGTAGAGGTATATAAGCAAAAGTTTATGACACAATGTGACAAGCATTATAACTGGCGAATATACAGAGTGTTAGAAGCATAAAGAGGAAAGAACTGGTATCTTTGTGAGGAAGAGGGATGTCATGGGTTTGCAGTAGAAACAAAGTTCAAGCATAATCTTAAGGGATGAAAAGGTGGGAACCAGGGAAGAGAAATGGACTTGCTCTCTGAATAATCTGGGTGGACATAGGGAAGTGGTAGAAGATGAGGTTGGAGATGCAGAAAACAAGTCATGAACGTCCAGTGTGCCATGGGACTTCACACTGAGAACAGTGACATGGGAGTGATAAGAGCCATATCCACGTCAACATTCAGGCGGTCAGAACTGACTGGCTTTACAGGAAGGATTTAAGGGAAGCCAGAGTGGGGCATGAGAGCCATCAGGAAGCTACTGTCATATTTTAAGAGCAGAATAGAAGCTGAAAGCGGGGTGGCGGTTATAAGGTTAAAAAGGAGTGGTAGCCTTTAAAAGAGATGTGGTATGAAGACTCTAGACATAAAATTGAAAAGCACCAGCAAACTATTCCATTTTCAATGGAAAAATATAATTAAGCATGCTGTTTGGTGACACAATATAAAGATGCCAGGTGAAGCAGTGGCTGTCTTTGCTGAAAGCAGCTCAGCTTAATTGAAACTGCTTGGTGACTGAAATAAGCCAATTCTGTCTCTCTCGTGAAAACAAACAAACAGACAAAAAGGCACTCCTGTTTCACCTGAGCTTCTCAGTGCCCACAGAAGCAAATGCATTAACTGAAAGCACGCAGGGACCTGAGAAAATGTGCATGGATTGGAAATCAGGCAACGACTCTCCACTGAAAGGGTTTTCTTACCCTGACAACGCCAGCAACTTGCTCGTGAAGTCTGAGTGAGTGTTAGTTTGGATTGAAACTCATTGTATCTGAATGTGATCTCTTCATTGATTTGTGTGTATGTGTGTTTGTTTGTTTTATAGCCAATCTGGAGACTAAGAGGGGATATCTGAAAATTGTGCTGAAGCAGGTAGATAAAAACAGGAAAAGTTATGGCACAGCAGGTCAGGTCAGGTCAGAGCCCTGTGAGTGAAAGTAGTTTTGTAGACTTCCATGGAGGTAGATAGGAGGGCACCGAGCTTCCTGGCACTCTGCTGTTTCACGGCAAGTGATCTGTATTCGTGAATATGACACGGCATGGAGAACTGTGGCCCACTTGCTCAGAAAATTCTATTCGGTTAGTACATTTTATAATGTACCAGTTCAATCTCTAAATATCACTAGAACAAGGAAAAAAAGGACCTGTGTATGTAAATAGAACTATCATACCCACGGGGGGAGGAGGGAAACAGCTTCAATCCCATTTCAAATGAATGAATGAGTAAATGAGTGAATTCCAAGCTATTAATGATCATTGCAACTTAATTACTCATGAAAATCATGCAATCCCCAAAAAAGTCTTATGATTTTTTTCTTCATTCATTTGTTTAAAAATTATGGTTTCAAATTCCATAGTGGATAGAACTTGTCCTCTTGGGAAGTATTTTATAGCTCTCTTTATATTTCAGGGTTCCTTGGAATAATTGTTTGTTTAAAAATCACAAAAACTGAGGCATGTGGTAAAGGTCTCAATCATTGGCTAGTCAGAAAAATAAACAGTATTATAGTTACTATAAAAAGATGGAATTTAATATGGAGAATTAGTTACAAAAGAAATAGAAGAACTAAATAAACAAAATTTGGAAGGGTTGTAGAAAAATCTTTAAAAACTAAACAGTAAGAAAAGAACAACAAAAAACCTTTTAAAAAGTGGGCAAGAGTTATGTCACCAATATGGCAATATAGGAGACCCCAGCCTCTGTCTTCCCACAAAGATCAACAATTAGACAGCTGTCCATGAACCAAAACAGCTCTGGGAGAGTTCTGGAGTCCAGTGAATGCTCTTCAGCAACACAGTAAAACAAAAGATCTAAGAATAACCGCACAAAAAGAGAAGGAAGAGTTTCGTTTTGCCTGCATCATCCCGTCCCCCAAGCTGGAACTTCTCAGCACCAAGAGGGAACTTCCCAAGTAGAAAGAGTTCCCCTCACCAGGAAAGGAAGAGTAGGATGAGGGAGCAGCTTCTCCAGCCTTTGGGGCACCACACAGATGTCCCACTTCCAGGAGCAGCCAAGCAGTGGGCGTGATCAAGATTCACAGTGACCTGCTCTGCAACAAACCCAGCAGATTTTGCCACTGAAGAAACCAATGGCCAGCACAGCCACTGCAGACCCCTGCAGATTTCACCAGCTTCAAATTCCCTGATGCCACATGCCTGAGTCCCTACCAGATCCCTCGGTGCTCAACATCATTAACCATCAGGAAAATGCAAATGCAATCCATGTTGTGATATCACCTCAACCTGTTAGAATGGCTGTCATCAAAAAGACAACACATAACTGGTGTTGGCAAGGACGTGGAGAAAAGGGAACACTTGTGAACTATTGGTACGATTGTAAACTGGGGATCTAATGTACAGCTTGGTGATTATAGTCAATACTACTGTATTATATACTTGAAAGTTGCTAGGAGAATAGATCTTAAATGTTCTCACCATAAAAATAAATGGTAAAGATGTGACATAATGGAGGCATTAGCTAATACCCTGGTGGTAACCATTTTGAAAATATAAGTGTATCAAATCAACATATACACTTTAAACTTACAACATTCACTTATATGTGAATTATACCTTAATAAAGCTGGAAAAAAACTAAAAAAATAAAAGTGAAACAAAACAAAAAAGTGGTGAAAGATATGAACAGACACCTCACTGTGGAAGATATGCGGATGGAAAATAAGCATATGAAAAGATGCTCAAGATCATGTGTCATTAGGAAAATGCAAATTAAAACAACAAGATACCACCACACACCTATTAGAATGGCCAAAATCTGGGACACTGATAATACCAATACTGAAGAGGAAGCTGAGAAACAGGAACTCTCTCTCATTGTTGCTGGGAATGCAAAATGGCACAGCCACTTTGGAAGAGTTTGTCAGCTTCTTACAAAACTAAATATACTTTCATCTTAAGATCCAGCAGTCCCACTCCTTGATATTGAAAACTTGGAGTTGAAAAATTAGGTCCACGCAAAAACCTTCACATGAATGTTTACAGCAGCTTTCTTCATGATTGCTAAAACTTGGAAGCGATAAAGATGTCCTTCAGCCGGTAAATGGATAAACAAACTGTGGTACACCCAGACAATGGAATATTATTCAGCTCTAAAAAGAAATGAGCTATGCAAGGCACCGAAAGACACAGAGGAACCGTAAATATATATTACTTTGTGAAAGAAGCCAATCTGAAAATGCTACAACGTGGCATATGATTCCAATGATACGACATTGTGGAAAAGCAATACATGGAGACGTAACAAGATCAGTGGTTGCCAGGGTTTGGGGTGGAGGGAGGGATGACAGGTGGAGCACAGAGGATTTGTAGGGCAGCGAAACTATCCTGTAGGATACTGTAATATCAGACACATGCCATCATACAGTCGTGAAACTCATGGACACCAGGAGTGAACTCTAATGTGAACTATGGGTTTTGAGCATTAATGGTGTGTCAATGTAGATTTATCGACTGAAACAACGGTACCACTGTGCTGAGGGATGTTGACGTTGGGTGAGGCTGTCCCCGGTGGGGTCAGCAGGTATATGGAATATCTCTTTACTTTCTGCTCAATTTTCCTGTGAACCTAATACTGCTCTAAAAAAGTCCTTTTAATAAAAAGGAGGGGAAAGTGTACCCAGAGTTAATAACGTTAGGAAGATGTTACCATCCTTGGGGCTGTAAGAGCGAAAAAGTGGAGGAGGTAGAAACTGGTACCCAGAGCCCAAGGTCACTGTGCCGCTGAGGCTACTGTTGGAACCACCGGAGCCAAAACATGTCGCAGGAGCCAATGTTGCTCCTAAAGCTTCTGAGACCCCCAGCTCCGCAGCACCTCGCTGCCCTGGCTGCTGAAGAGCCCCTGGCTGCCTTTCCCAGGACCACGCTGCAGGGGAGGAATGCATGGGTTCACTTACTGGGTGCTGTGGTTTCAGCCACCTCTACCACCACCAGAGATGCCGCTGGCAGCCAGAAAGAACAGACCACCTCCCCTCTGCCTTCCAATCTGCCAGCAGCGCCCCCCATTGGCAAAAGGCAAAGGAAAACCCACTGGAATGGGAGCTTGGGGATGGTGTTTGCAGACTTCAGCCCTCTGCAGTACCCGGGAGAGCATGGGAACCCTTTGGACAGTCCACAAAGAAGTGGCTGGTAATTTAGAGAAAGATTGAAAAGTTTTCTGCCCTTTTGTATCTGCTTATCTTTTCTCTGTCAGATTCAGATCAAAAGCAATTGATTTAAAAAAGATCGGAGCTGCCACCATTACCCGAGAGCTTATGCCAAGTGCCCTGCCAGCTACTTTGTGTTCATTAGCTCAGACCCTGATAACAACCCAGCAACACACACTGAAAACGCCCATCGAATAGGACGCTGTGAGTCAGAGACATTAGGTCACTTCTCCAAGGTCAAGTAGCTCTTAAGTGGCAAACTGGATGGTCAATCTCTATTTCATCTGCCGTCAGGTTCTGTGCTGTTTTTCTAACTCTGGTAGCACTTATCTAATCAGAACTTAAAATTAAAAAAAAAAATTCCTAAAGTCATAACAAGAGTAGTCCATCCTAAAAGGTGTCAATAAACACAAGCAAAATCAAGGCCACGGAGAGCATTCTTGAGTCCTATTATTTGCCTCTCTCCTCCCTCTTTCCCTGGTGACATTAAACTAACCCATTTTCTCTTCCATCCATTATCTAAGGAGTAGGTGTTCAAAAACCTGTTTCAAAGAAATGAAGATAAATTAGCCCAGGTATGGCTGATGGCTATTAGCATTACTGCCTTCTCCACCTTGGCTGGACCACAGACCCAGGGCCAAGGGTGTAAAAGTCCCCAGACCTACACCATGATGGGCTTTTTGCAGTTCATAGTCCTCTCTACAAGGGAGTATGGGTAAATCTTCTCAAGCAGACACATATGACACTGCAGCAACAGAGGAGGGACACTGGATGTTGGAGGATCCCATAGTTCTGTGCCAAAGGACTCAGCATGTGGGTCAAAGACTGGGTGAGAGTGTGTGAAAAAACCTTGCCACTAAAGAGTAAAGGCCACCCTGTAAAATGCTGCAGGGGTGGGCATTTTTGGTTTCATGTATTTGTACAGTAGGAGGAGAAGAAGACTGAGTGAACCATGGGAATGGTGCTTTAGAGTGGGCTATTGTGACTGCTTTAGAGGGAGGCTAAGAATGAAAGAAATGTGTATAATGTGTGAGCTAAGGCCCTGATTAAAATGGGTGGAATGTCTGTGTTTCATGTGGGTGAAAGAAGTATGGGCCTTTTTCTTTAACTTACCAATCTACCACTGTCATGGGGGAGGATGGTTCGCCTGAGAACTTCAGATTTCTGTCCCCTTTTAATCTCAATGTCCCTCTCTGGAAATGGCAATATGCATTATGTTTGTTCCATTTAATTTACCCAACATTATTAATCTCTTTCTAGCTGTAAGTGTACTGTGGGGTTATTAAGTTGCATAGGCCATCTTTCCTGTCCTCAGGGAGCTTACAGTTTAGAAGTGGAGAAAAAGGGGAAAGACCCAAAGAATTATGTTGAAAAATTAAAAAAATATATAGATATTTTAAAAAATGGAGAATGCCAAAAACGGTGGAGAGGAAAGGAAGCCACGAATATTAAGAGCTTTTATATATCAGGGACTTTATGTAGGTTGCTCCGTTTAAACCTTACAGCATCTATTAAGGTCCGTATTGCTATTCTCACATTACTGAGAGGAAGTGAGCTTCAAAGAAGCAAGGTAACTTGCCCAAAGTCACATCGTCAGGAGCCGCTAGGGCTCAGTTTAAGGGTAGGTCTTCTGACTCCTATATCTGGAACCGTGCTTCTTCGGCAGAGCTGTTAACAGAGTGCACAAGTTTATAAGGTTCAGTAAATGACAGAAATCCCACCAGGATAGAGGAGAGGGTTGAGAATGGGACAAGGAAAACTTTGGAATTGAAGCCACTTGACCACGTTTGAGGTCTATGGTGGCTGGGTGGTGAAGAGGGGGCGTTCCTAGAAGAAGCAGAAGCAAGGTGAGCAAAGAAACAAAAATCAAAAAGCTCACACAGGAGGCCTATTAAAAAGAGCACACGATCCCATTTGGAAGGACCAGCCAGGGGAAGATCAAGTCCATAGAGTGAGCACCGAGGGCCGGCCAGGAACAGAGCAGAGGGCAGGAGTGTGCGCCAGTGCAGAATGGGAGCCCCACAGGGCTGCGAGGGGAGAATCCGTAAGCCACAGGGTTGGATGAATCTGCTGACATTCATTCCCATATTTTCTGTGTGGCTTCCATTTATATTTCTCTTCTGGTTTTTTTTTCTTTGTTTTTTCCACTGAGCCCATAGTTTTGGAAATTAAAGTTTCCAGAGATGAACAAATGATGCCACTTGTTATTTCCATAGAACACACTTTACAATCTAAATGACTGGGCTGTCATTGTACTATGTTGGATCTTAACCAATGAGAGGAATCCCAGCAACATCCCTCCCATCCCAAACTGTATCTGTGAGGAGACTCAGGCCCAGAGGCTTGCCTCAAACAACATAGGTCATCGATAGCAGCGCCTATTTGGGGACAAGATCCACTATATTCTGAGGTTCCTT
This sequence comes from Balaenoptera physalus, assembly GCF_965194825.1. Taxonomy (NCBI): domain Eukaryota; kingdom Metazoa; phylum Chordata; class Mammalia; order Artiodactyla; family Balaenopteridae; genus Balaenoptera; species Balaenoptera physalus. The sequence continues at coordinate 88,851,331 of NC_138894.1, read as the reverse complement.
CCGGGTCTCCCTTATAAGAGCAGAGGAACATAGCTATTTCTATCCTAAAATGGGCACTGCTTTTTCTTTTTTACGGTGCTCAGTTTTTGGAATTTGAGGTGCCTTTCTAGAGTAGAAAGAATCAGAGAGGAGTATCTTTTTGTATCACAGGCATGCCCTCTGACAGAGGAAGCTTTTGTTTTTCAGCTGCTGTGATCAAGCAGCAGGTAGAGATGGTGTGCCCGTAGCCGGCTGCATGTGACAGAGATGGTTCTGTCTCCAGGTGAGAGCAAGGCTTCCATGAGCTGCCAGTTGGCAGTCCCAACAGCTGCCAATGGCAAAAACATCAGGAATAGCATGTAGGGCAATTCCTGATGCATCTCCCATGAGCAAGACAACACCAGAAACATTAGAGCGAATTGGTCTTTGATTGTTCTTCCCTTTATAACCAAATGCAGGCTTTTAGACATTTCTTGTAAATGAACACCTCGTGTAACACATTTATTTGGGTGGAAGGACAGTCACAGAATTGCAGTTTATGCAAAAGGCAATTTAATAATGAAGATCCTGAGCCTGATGCTTACAAAATGTGCCGGATAAAACACACATAGAGATGGAGGCTTTGCCTTGGAAATGATTTCCTAGGGAAACCGCTGCTGAAATATCTGCAGGATGCCTTTTCTGCATAGACCCCATCAGTGTCCTGCCGGGACCACAGGATATCCTTTCCTTTGGTTCACGGGGCCCCTGATTGGCAGTGCCAGGGTCTCCTCTAGTCTGGTCAGCGCTTTTCTTAACAGTCCTGCCTCCTGATGACTCTGAGCTTTTTTCCAAAAGCCAAATCCACTTTGGGGAACAAAGATAACTGTTCATTTTCTTCGTAGGGAGGAACAAGATGGTTTTAGGGTTCAAGATGGGCTTTTCAAACAAGGATTTGTCACACTGAGTGAAGTAAGTCAGACAGAGAAAGACACATATCACATGATATTGCTTATATGTGGAATCTAAGAAAAGGGTACAGATGAACTTATCTACAAAACAGAAATAGAGTCACAGATGTAGAAAACAAACTTATGGTTACCAGGGGGTAAGGGGGGGGTATAAATTGGGAGATTGGGATTGACAGATACACACTACTGTATATAAAATAGATAACTAATAAGGACCTACTGTATAGCACAGGGAACTCTACTCAACACTCTGTAATGGCCTGTATGGGAAAAGAATCTAAAAAAGAGTGGATATATGTATGTGTATAACTGATTCACTTTGCTGTACACCTGAAACTAACACAATATTGTAAATCAACTACATTCAAATAAAAATTAAAAACGAATTCCAGCATGTACTCATTCATTTGTCCAGTCAGTCCATTAAATATGCATTCAAATGCACTTACTGTGTCCTTGCACGAAGCATGTGCTGTGCCAGTAGGCACTGAGGACACAGTGTGGACACAAACACGACAAGGTTTCTGTCCTAATTATGTTAGAGGAAGGTGCACAAATAATGACTCAAATGAACATGTCCGTTCAAGCCCTGGTCAGTGTTATGAAGGGGAGGCAGACTCTGAAGGAGACCAAACTCGAGGTGAGAGAGAAGAGGGCTGTTCCCACGAAGGGGTGATGAATCCAAGGGGGTGAATAGGACTCAGGCAAAGGAAGAGTCTGGGGGCAGCCCTGCATCGCGGGAACAGTGTGGGTGAAGGCCGGGGACGGGAAGGGTGGTGGCATGTGAACATGCTGGAGGACCGCAGGGCTTTGGATCCTGTTGATGCTTGCGGACTTTACCTTAAGTGAAAAGCTTTGAGTCAGAGGGGTGGCATCCTCACACTGGTGTTTGAAGAGGGTTTTCCCTGATTGGGGTGTAGGTGGACTTTGTCCTGGAGAGGGGCAAGTTTGGGAGCCGACCACCACTCAGGAGGCTGTCATGACGCCCTAGATAAGAGAGGAGAGGGGCTTTGACTAGGGGGCACACAATGGAGTTGGGGGAAGTGGATGTATTGGAGGCGTGTTTTGGAGCTAAAAATGTCAAGACTCGGTGATGAATGTGAGTGGAGAGGGACAGGATTCTTTGTGTCAGTTCGTTCATCACTTTCTCTGCATCTTAGCTCTGCGCGGCGCTGGTGGCACTGGACAGACATTCATAGATAGCGCTGAGTACAGTTGACTGTGCTGTCAGGAGCCTGCTGTGACCTGAGACCACACTGTCTGCAGGACAATCCTCCAGACAACTCTGATGAATTACCTCAAGCTCTTGCCACATTCACTTATTCCTCCTTACCAAAACTGTATCTGTTTTTGCCCATTTCCTTAGTATGGCCTTTGGCCATGCTGCTCTTCCCCCTGCTTACACACCTCTACCACAAAATGCTCTCCCTTCAGAGCCAGCAAAAATCCCACCTCCTCTGTGAAGCCTTCCCTGATTGCTCCTAGGCAAGGGCAGTTATTACTCTCTCTGTTCTGATCCAGCTCCTCGTTCCTTTCTATAGCGTTTCATCTGGAAGAGTTAGTAGCCTAGACTTAGTCTCAGACAGACCTGGATTCACTCCTGGCTTTATCTCATGGTAGCTTTCTGATTTAGGGCAAGTTACTGGATCCCCTTTAATTCCAGTTACCTCACTGATATAATAGGAATATTAACAGTGCATACCTCGTGGGATTGTTGGGAGGATTAAATGAGATAAAGGTCAATTGTTTACCATGGTGCCTGGTACAATGAATGTAAGCCATCATCATCACCATCTAAACATTATTATCCATAATTTTAATAAGTGATCTTTGCTTGTCTTTTCTCTTACACGGTTAGATTGAGCCTTCCTTGGAGCAGAGGTCAGGACGTTCATTTTGGTATTTCTGACGCCAAACATAACATCTAGAACAGCACCGATACTCAGTATATATTTTTAAATGAATGAGAAAAAGGAATAAATGATAAGATGACATTCTCTATAAAGTGAATGGGGCCGGATAATATACTTAGGAAGGAAAGCAGGGAACCAGTTTCTCTCCTTTAACCCAAATATTTTGTGTCATTATATAACCTACGATTTATTACCAGGAAAGTAGACATATGCCTCCCGTCCTCCAAAGGCCACTGCCTGTGGGAAACAAACAGGAAATCGCATTGTATTTCTACTTTGAAAATTGAATTCCTCATTTCTCTTCATGTGCTGAAAAGCAGTTGAATTTGCTGGGAGGCTGTAATCAGGGGGAGTAGAGAGATTGGGGTAAAAACTAGGATAAAAATGTCAGCAGCACACAAGGCCAGCAAGAGAAAGCATCATGTCACAGACATTACATTGTAGAGCACGGTCACGGACAACGGCTTCACTTATCTTTCACCAAAGGATTATGCTTAAAAGCATAGTATAATACCAGTTTAACATCTCTGTTTAGTGGAACATGATTGTAATAATTTGAAACATTGTTGAACTAATACACAGACATTCTGAAATATCCAGCAGGGGAGATGATAATAAGTTTTGTTACTTAAAGCCTCTCGTTTCTAAATAGCATAGGTCCTAGCAAGTGGAGGGGCCTTTTTGTTTTGGCAGGTAAGGTAGTGGGTAGATGGGCGAGTTTCAAGACAAAGATAGAGCAAGGCAGCACTGCATTGCCTCATACAGGAGAGAAGAGTTTGGACAGTCATATGAAAACTAAAGGTAGAATAGAAAGAGCTGAAGAGGCAGGGAGAGAGGTGAAAGAATGAAGAGAATCACCAACCAGCCTCCGCCATGGAAAATTTTTGGCACTATGGAGATGTCTAAGGGAGATTTCAATTTGCTGTTCGCTAGGCCAGTATAAACCCTCTGTTGGCTCTAGGCACCCTCCAGTTAATTATATATTGCTCATGAGATCCTTTGTGTGAATGGATTATTTTAGGGGAAAGCAACTAACTGAAGGAAACCAGAAACGTAGTTATTTTTTTTTTCCCGTTTGAGAAAGTAGTAAGGCACATTTTTAAATGAGGGGAAAAAAGAGGTTACAGGGTTTAGTGCTTTCCAAGCAAGGCAAAGTCTTGATGTTTTTCTTTATAAGAACAAAGGAACAAGAATGAGAAAATAGAAGATAAAACAAGAGAGAGAGAAACTTTATAAACGATATATATACCTATTTAGTCATCATCAAATTTATTCTCCTCATTCCCAGTTTCTTTATCAAGTTGTCTGTGCCAGCTTATTACATAGAAAAAGAAAAACTACACGCAAAGTCAGTGAGAAAAGATGAAAGTACATTTACCATCACACTGGCCTGGAACCCAGGATGCAAGCTGCTGGTACCAAACTGTAAAGGATTTGGTTGTTTAAGGAAACAAAAATCCTAATAGAGATTGTTGTGAAGACCAGAGTTACGTAAAGACGCTATGATACAACAGTTAGGGCTTAGTGAGAAGATTGAGGTCCATGGCTGCAGGAAGAACAGTCAGCTGTTTCTCACCCATTGGCATCAATTCTTACTGATGGAGTTCTGTGATGGTTAATTTTAATGTGTCAACTTGACTGACCTAAGAGATGTCCAAATAGCTGATAAAACATCATTTCTGGGTATGTCTGTGAGGGTGTCCTGGAAGAGATTAGCGTTTGATTTAGCCTTTGACTGAGTGAAAATACCCACTCTCACCAACGTGGGCAGCGTCATGCAATCGGCTGGGAGCCCGAAAGCACAAAAAGGTGAAGGAAGGGCAAACTCCCTCTCTCTCTTCTTGAGCTGGGACGTCCATCTTTTCCACCCCTCGGATATTGGAGCTCTTGGTCCTTGGGCTTTGAGACACTGGGATTAACACCGCCAGCCCCCTGGTTCTCAGGCCTTAGGACTTGGACTGAATTTCACCACCAGCTTTCCAGTTCTCCAGCTTGAAGGCAGCAGATTGTGGGACCTCTCGGCCTCTGTAACCACGTGAGCCAATACCTATAATAAATTTGTATGTAAACAGAAGGAATAGGAGATATAGAGATGTATATATCTCCTATCGGTTCTGTTTCTCTAAAGAACACACACAGGTTCATTTTTAAATTTCCACGTCCTTACTATATCAATTGTTAAATATTTTAAGTATCATCCTGCCAGGTATCTAGTTTTTAAAGCTTATTTTATGTCAAGGTGCAGTTCCTTAAGTTGCCTGGCATTTGGTCCTTCCTAATTTTCTTTATATCCACCTCTCTTTTAGCCCTTAGAATTTTTTTTTTTTTTTTTGGCCACGCCACGTGACTTGTGGGATCTTAGTTCCCCGCCGGAGCAGGGATTGAACCTGCACCTTTGACAGTAAAAGCGCAGAGTCCTAACCACTGGACCATCAGGGAATTCCCTAGTCCTTAGGGTTTTGACATTGAAGTGACAGTTAGCAGTCCTCAGATTAGGCTTGTCTAGTTTCACCATCAATGCTTGCCTCTCCTGTTCTCATCTCCCCAAAACAGACAACACACACACAGACACACACAGACTCAATCATGAATTAGATACTAAATGATGCAAGTAGAGAATACCTTCACCATTTAACCCTTGCTTCTTTGAAGTACTTATGACCATTTTACTTGCAAGTGACAGAAACCCAACTCGAGATGTCAAACCCAAACCCAAACCAAACCAAACCAAAACAAAACAAAAATGGACCTGTGAACCTTCAGAGTAGACATGACTTCATCCAAATCAGTTTCTTGCCTGAGGCAGTACCACTTCCTTAGGGGCCATTTGGAAATACAGGGGGAGTTTTGCTTATCACAATTGGAGGAGGGGGCTACTTACATGGGGGCTAAGGATGTGAATGTCTGGCATCTGGCAGCACATTCCACCCAAGGGGAAACTGCCTTACCCAGAATGCCAGTGGCTCTCCCTTTGAGAAACCCTGGCTCTATGAACAAAGCATTTCACCAAGCATCTCAACCTCTTGGCCCTGCTTTGCTTATAGGATGGCTTCCTTCCCATGTGGGCTCACTGCAGGTATTGGTAAAATGGTCTCCTACAGCTTCAGGTAACAGTTTAGTAATGCCAACAGAACAGCAGTCTCACGTTTCCATTTGCTTTAGCAGAAATCCTGATTCCATTGAGTAGGATTGGCCCAACTTGAGTTACTTGCTCATCTTTGGTTTGAAAACCCCAGAGAATGGAGAGGATGTCATGGTCAAACTGGTCAAACTTGGGAAAGCATCTCCCTCTAGAACCAGGGGTCAGGGTCAGCCTTTCCAGACACACAGACACTGAGAAGGATCAAGGAAGTTTCTGAAGAACAATTGAAGTGATGCTACCTAAACGGAAACAGATAGTGGCAGGCAAAAACCCACACATGACCCCTTTCTTTACGGTCTGTGTTCCTGGTTTATCTCTTCGATTTTCTTACATTCCAGGATTCTCTAGTGCACCAGACTCTCTTGTACCTCTGAGCTTTCACACACATCATTCTTTTATCCCCAGATGCCTTTCCTCATCTCTTTTTATTTGGCAAACTTCTACTTACGCCTCAGGACCCAAATATCACCTCTTCCGTGAAGCTTCCCTTTTCACTGCTCCTGCTAAACTTGGACCTCTCTCCTCTGTACACACAGAGCATTTTGTACATGAAAAGATGGAATTGAATTAATTAGCAAGGATAAGAAGCTGAACGCCCCACAAGCTTTTGAAAATGGAAAGCAGATGATGTTGGATTAGATAAGATCAAACAACATCAAATCAACAAATGTTTATTGAGTATATACAACGCACAGTGTTCCCCAAGCAGAATCTTGCTTGATTTGTGTGTGTGTGTGTGTGTTTGTATTTAGAATCACAGGCTTTTAAGACCTTGGTTTTTTCAGGCTTATCGAGTTCAACCACTTCCTTATTCAGATCAGGAAACTGAGGCTGAAGTGGGTTTCTCTGTAGCTCTAACAATATATGATCTGAGCCACCGAAAGGAAGGAAAGGTTGGCCCAACTCTAGGCTAAGAAACCACAGCTACGTAGCTTAAACTTCCTATTCTAAATGCCAGGCCAGGAGAATGCTCTTGTCTCCAGTGACAATGGCCACTCCAGAAAGAGAAAATCAAAAGCAACCTGTCTCTGTCTCTCTCTGTTCCTTCTTCCCTTTCTCTTTAGAAAAATAGAAAACAAAGAGAAGTGAGAGGCAGGGCCAGGGTATCGGGACACTGATTCAGATTTTTTTTCCCTTTTTTTTTGATGTGTTTCTATAAGGACACTATTGATGACTCACTACAGAGTGGAGAGACGTGATACATTTTGCTGGGAATTCAAAACGTGCAAACAGATGATGTAGCAAATGCATGGGATCACAGGGACATAAAAGTGTTTTAGAGCAAAGGGATAAAGTGGCTTACTCTCTGTGGCAGAAGTCCCATCTATTTTTATGTCTATAATTACGTAGACATTCTCTTTTGAAAGAGTCAGAATTGGTTAGAAGCAGAATGGCATGAACTCTGTGATACTCAGAATGGAAAGTGGAGACTTATTTGGATTTCTGCCATGTTTACTCAGGCACAAACATGTAAGGATATTTCTGTAAAATAATTTCTATGAAAAAACTCACAGGCCCCATCCTTCCCGGGGTCAGTGCCCCCCATTGCCTCTGGCCTGTCTCTGCATTCCAGCTGTCTGCAGGGTCCACCCATGGATCAACCTTCCACCTGCTTCCAGATCCCTTTAGATCTTTCTTTGAAACGTATTGCTGCCCTGGTCAGAAATTGCCTCCTCCGAAAATATCCTGGATCCCCAGCCTGGCATTTGGGCTTTTCTCAGTCACCCCAACTTCTCCATACAATGTTGAAGCATGTTTGAAGAAAGTCTAGCGCGGGTTTAGTACTGCTCCAGACACCAGGTTACCAAGCCGGCATATATTCCAGAGAGAGTGCCTATAGATCAACCACTAACCAGGTAAGTGTAACGAAGAAAATAAAATTAGGTAATAAGATAAGAAGTGCCTTAGGTGGGTGGGGCGTTGGGACCACAACCTTGGGATATTGAAGGAAGGTCACTCCCCGGATGGTATCTTGAGGCCTGACTAACAGGAAGATGTTCCTCTGGGAACATCTGGGGACGATCTCTCTCCAAACAGAAGGAGAAGCAAAGGCAAATTCCCTGAGTTGTGAAAGAACGGAATGCATCTGAGGAGTGAAAATAAAAGGAGTACAGTTAGTAAGAGAAGGAGGTAAGCACAAGTCCAACCGTGAAGTACCCTAAAGCCACAGAAAGGAGTTTGGATTTCACTGGAGGACCATGGAAAGTCACGATTCAGTTTTCATTTCGAGTGTTACAGGATTGACATTTTTCAACGTTTCGTTTGTTCTCTCTGCAGAGAATGGACGGTAATACAGCTCCCAATGACCCCTGCCTCCTGCTTCTTACCCTTGTTTAACCCTCTCCTCCTGGCTGTGGGCTGAACCTAGTGACCCACTTCTAATGAACTGAATACAGCCAAGGAAGGGGATTCCACTTCCGATATTAGGTTATAAAAGGACCCTGGTTTTCAGCTCTCCCCCGTCTCTGTTTTTCTCTCCCTCTCGCTCTCTTACACGTGTGGGCACGGACACTCTGAGGGAAGCCAGTTCCATGCTGTGAGTTCCCCTACGGAAAGGCCCACCTGACAGAAAACTGATGTCTGCAGCTAACAACAGCCAGCTGGGATCTGAGGATGCCCACGGCCATGCCAGTGAGCTTGGAAACGATGTTCATTTGCTGGGGCTGCCATAACCAAAACTGCAGACTTGGTGAATTAAACAACAGAAATTCATTTTCTCACAGTTCTGGAGGCTGGAAGTCCAAGATCAAGGTGTCAGCAAGTCTGGTTTCTCCTGAGGCCTCTGTCCTCCGCTTGCAGATGGCCACCTTCTTGCTGGGTCCTCATGTGGCCTTTCCTGTGTGTGTGTGTGTGTGTGTGTGTGTGTGTGTTCTTGGTGTCTCTCCCTCTTCTTCTAAGGGCACTTACCCTTGGGGAGATTGGTAGGGCTCCACCTTTATGACCTCATTTAACCTTAATTAACTCCTAAAAGCTCTTTCTCCAAATCCAGTCCCATCCTAAGGTACTGGTGGTTAGGACTTCAACATATGGATTTGGGAGGGGTGGGGGGCACATTTTAGTCCCTAATAGAAGCAGATCCTCTCTCAGTTGAGCTTTGAGATAACTGTAGTCACAGGGACACCTTGAGTGTAACCTTGTGCGAAACCCTGAATCAGAGGTATGCTGTCCAGCTGTGTCTGGATTACTGGCCCACAGAAACTGTGAGACAATAAATATATGTTGCTTTAAGCTTCTAAACTCGAGGTGAATTTTTAGACAGCACTAGACAGCAAATGCAGATATTGGTACCAGCACAGGGGTGCACTTTAACCAATACCTAACTATGCGGGGATGGCTTCAGGAACAGACTGCAGGTGGAGTCTCTCTCTCTCTCCCTCTCACTTCTCTCTCTGTCTCTGTCACTCTCTCTCTCACTGCCCTCACGCTCGGGAAACAAGTTCCCACATTGTGACTAGCTCCACGGAGAGGCCCATGTGGCAGGGAAGTGATGTCTACAGCCTACAGTCAGGGAGGAGCGGAGCCTGCCGACAGCTGCGGAGAGAGCTGGGAGTGGATCTGCCTTTTTCTTTTAAGGACACTTGTCATTGGATTTAGGGCCCAGCCAGACAATCCAAGATGATTTCGTCTCAAGATCCTTAACCTAATTACATTGGCAAAGACACTTTTTCCAAATAAGGTCACATTCACATTGACGTGGACATATTTTATCTTTGGGGTGGGGGAGGAGGGCATGAAACCTGCCACAAGGAGCAAACTATTATTACTGTTAATCTCCCTTTCCCAAGATCAGACAGCCAAGATTCAAGCAAGTAGTCTGTTCTCAGGGTCCCTGCAGTTGAACTTGAACTTTTTATAAAGTTGGCTATGTTACAGACTCACTGTGAGCATTCAAGCTAAGGTATATAAAGCACCAAGTATTGTTCCTGACACATAGTATGGCCTCAAAAAAGAAAATTTTCTGATTATTAATATGTCTATTATTAGTCAAACTTACGACGCTGTTTATTTGACATGTTGTATTCAAAGGCATGGTGAAATTCCTAGCCAAGTTCACGCAGCCCATGTCCTTGCTTACTTCAGCGAATCCAATGATCAACGCAATTTCCTATTCAAGATTTATTTCTTGCCATTAAACTCAGACTCTGGATCCTGACAGAGCAGGGCTTTGAAGCCAGAGAAATATTATAGCCTCTGAGTAGCAGGACAAGATTTTCAGCCTCGGGTTCCCTGGCTTACTTTTCAGAAACACAGATGAGCTGGCACAGTAAATATTTAATAGGACACGATGTTAGTTTATACCAATTAGGAGTTGCTGGGTCAAATAGAAAGAGTGAGTGAATAACCCTCCTCTGGGCCGGTGTGAATCAAGACAGTTATGCCTTCAGCTTTCTCGTGGCATGGGGTTTATAGACCTTGGGAAAGGAACACTTAAAATAAACATTTACAGCTATTATCGTGGCAGCTCTACACTGAAAATTCTCCTCCTGTGTTCGCACAGGCGCACATACCTGAAGCACGGGCTGCCCTACATCTGGCTGCTTTGGGAGAACGTTACCCCTTGGCAGTGTTAAAGCACGATGAGGTATAGCTCATTATAGATAAGCATTATCTATTTACTTGTTGGCCTCTTCAGTTTGTTGGGATAAGGAGGGACTTGAAAAGTTCTGGGAACTCTGTCCACCGGTGTACTCCGTGTCTATTATTTCCCACAGTGTGGTGGTTATGACTTCAGTCCTGCAATCACCTGTGGCATACAGGTCGCCAGCTTTCCTTCCAAGGTGGAGCCCCTCCATCATCGCCGAGGCCAGCACCCTTACAGACCCCGGGGCTGCCAGAGTTGCTGGCTACTGCCCCTTTCACTTTGCTCTGTAATTGGGGGTGTCTCTCTCTCCTGCACCATAACTTACTCTCGTCTGTATCTTCCATGGCACCTATTCGAGGGTGTTGCCAGCAGGAGACAGTGTGATAAGAAGGCAATGGCACCAAACTGGACCGCAGGACTGGGGGTTCAATACTGACTCAATTACATACTAGCTCTGAGTTTTATCAAGTACCTAAGACTTTCCAATCTTCATCCATAACTTAGCTATCCTAATACTATTTGTTCTGTTTACTTGACAGAATTGTTGAATGGGTTAAGTGAAAAAATAATTTACCTAATAAACTACAAAGCCCCATGTAATAAGTGAGTCTATTAGTTGATAGAGAAACACAATGAATTAATGGAATTCCTTAGCTCTGGCTAGTCGTTCTTGCAAAAGAAAAGAAAACAAAACAAAAACCAAACAAACAAAAACCAAAACATACAAACAACAGCAGCAATAATGAAAACAAGCAAATAATCCAAATTAACCTAATCACCCAACAAATCTTAATGAATGTCTCTCCCTAGTCTTTGTATCCTGATGTTTATCATTCCTTTAGCAGATGAAGACCATTTTCTTCATAATTATTTACATTTCCTAGGAATTCTTATTTTATTAAACTGCCAATATTTCTGGGAAAGGTGACATTTGACTTGAATTCAGCCTGAAATATAAGAATAGTTTTTAATGGGCGTGGAGTGTACAAGGTTTGTTGGTTTAACCCAGGGATTGGCAAAGTGGCTCAGGAGCTAAGAATTTTTTCGTATTTTTAAATGTTGAAAAAAAATCTAAAAAATAACATTTTATGAAACATGAACATTTTATGAAATTCAAATTTTGGTGACCATAAATAAACTATTGTAACACAGCTACACCCACTCACACACCATTCATTGTCTATGGCTGTTGCAGGGGCAAAATTGTGAGAGATATCCTATGGCCCTCAGCTCTGAAATATTTACTTTCTGATCCTTTACAGAAAAAGTATGCTGATTTGGTTAAATTCATTTCTTCCCTTTATTCAGTCCTGCATATTGAGCATCTGCTCCAGGCTGGTAATAGTGAGCTGAGAAAGCCCTCAAGAAGTTCACTTCCACTGGTGAAAAAAAATAAATAAATAAGACAAGTAGCCAGATCATTAAAGGACCCCATCCAAGCTGGGAAGAGATAAAGTAGGAGCAACATTGTGGAGGCTGCAATCCTAGGTCAGTCAAGTTGAGGTCAACCTAATGGCCAGTATGGCAGCCCACCTGCCCACATGCCCATGGGTGGATGCCTTCCTCTGACTGGCTGGTCCCCAGCACATCTTCCTCTAGACATGATGCAGCTTCGTGATAGAGGCCGATGACTTTCAAAGCTACCCAGCCTGTTATAGAGCCAACGTGTAGAAGGTGTAGCCAGTGAAGACCATCCCCAGTTCCTTACAGATTTAAGCTCCCTACTTCTGAATTTGGATGCAGATTTTGGGGGCTGCCCCCCATCTCTGAGGTTCTACAGTAGTGGGTTTGGAAGTGGCTTTTGGAGATTTTTCCAACCGCTGGCTTTGCAACTAGAAGAGCACATGCTCATGTGCTCCTTATTTGTATCTGTGGTCCTGGAGGAGACCAGCCCCCTGAGCACCTCCTGTTTCTTCTTCAGAAGCTTCTCTATCAGCTCTTCCCATGAGGTGTCCATCTTAGACCCTGTGCCACCGTTGAGCAGTTTGCCAGCTGTTCCCTACTACTCTACAAAAAGGCGCCTGGGAACTAGAAACAGGGCTGGGACTAGGCTGAGGCCACAAGGCGCTCGTCTTGGACACGACATTCAAGCAGGTACCCCAAACCCTCAATGATCATGATAAAAAATATTGAAATGCAATATTTTAAAATATCAAAGTTAATGTAAAAATCCATAATGGACAGAAGTCAGGATTAGTCGCAGTGCTTTGCAGAGCTATATCAGAGTTTGAGGCAATAGTTGAGAAGCAGGAAAAGGAAGGGCTGAGAAAAGCTTCAGCTATTAGCTGCCTTCTTTAAAACATGGTGTATTCCAGGGAACTCAAAGCATGGAGGTCATTCTAGAAGCCGTGTGGAGTTTTGGAAAAAGCACTCAGGAACTTGCCTGGTGGTCCAGTGGTTAAGACTCCATGCTTCCAATGCAGGGGGTGCGGGTTCGATCCCTGGTCGGGGAACTAAGATCCCACATGCCGCACGGTACGGCCAAAAAATAAAAATAAATAAATAAATAAATAAAGGTCCACAGAAATAGCACTCAAATTTGAGCCAGACAACAAGAGTTCTAGCTTTGGCTCTGTCCTGCCTTGTTGAGTGACTTTGGAAGTCACATCTCTTCCCAGGGCCTAAGCTTCCCCACTGTAAATGAAAGAGGATGGGACAAACTATATCATGGATTTATTCTAGCTATGGGGTGTTTCTACACTGGTTTTCAATTAGAGTTGAAGTATAAACACACAAGACAAACATGGGTCCCTGCCCCGAGATTCCACCAACGTGTGAGGATAGGTATTGTGCAATCCCCTCCAGAGCAGGGCTGTTGTTTGTGAGCGTTGGGGACTGCTTGGAAGTCATTTCAGTCCTTGGGGCATGAGCTCACCCTTTCCAGACAGGCAGTTTCTGTAAGCATTTAGTCTGCATTAACTGTGAGGTGCTGGTGGAGGGGTTGGCCATTGCACAGCTGCAAGGTTGACAGAAGTTTCTCAATGGGGAGCCATCACTCCGCTGGGATCTTAAAGGCATTGTGTACAGAGTACTTGCAACATCCTGTTACCATTGGAAATCCATGCCCTGCGCCCAGCTGGCAAGCCTTAGCCCATTGAAAGGAGTGAGTTTGAAGAGAGACTTCATTTTATGACTAGTATGTGTTGAAACAGGATGCTCTGCCTTTCCAATGTGCTTTCTAAGGGCTCAGTCTGAAGTTTTTATCACAGATAAGAATAGTCAAAGGGGAGAATTAGACAAGTTATTTCTGTTTTTATTACCTAAGGACATTGCATTTACTATATGGAAATTATGTTTTCAGATCTGCCTTCCTCTCTTGAATTCAAGTCCCTCAAGGGCAGGAAATGAGCATAATTCATTCTGTGTTATCTTCGCTTATCACAAAACCCGGTACAAGACATATAGTCAGTCACAAATATATTATTTGAAATGAAATCAAAGTGATGTAATCGGGGAGAGTAAGCAACATTGGAAATCAAATAGTTTATATAGGATGCACTTTACAAACAAGGAAACAGAAGCCAAGTTTTCATTGCAAGTTAGTGGAAGAAATGAAGCCAGAGTATAATGCAGTTTGCTTTTAGTTCCAAGTCCTGACCTTTGGAGCAAGGAGACAATAGGGATCCCCTGGCCCCAGGTGGAAACTCATCTTCTCCTAGAATGTTCTACTGGAGACAGTTCTGAAATATTCAAAAATAAAGGGAAGGATTCAATATATAGAAGCAAGGAATGATTTGCTTTTGCAATGAATATGCATGATCCTCTACAAAGAAACACACATTAGACAGACAAATAAGCAAAGGAGAGAGTCCCAATATACTGTTCACCATCTGTGTGATCTTACACAGGTGATTAAATCTTCTCTGGTCTGCTTCTTCCCCAATAAAATAAAAAGCATCATTTCTAGTATTTTATCGTTATGAAATTGCACATTTATAAAATTTAGTATGAAGTGACTCAAAGGGTCAGAAAGCTATATGGTTCATGTTGAAATATTAATCCTTAGGAGGGAGCAAGTGAGTAGTATGTCAAAATGCTTTACAATTCTCATTCTTAAGGCTTCTTCGTGTTACAGCTTTCTTCCAATCCCAATATGAGGGGAGACTGGGAGGCCACAGGAGCTTGCTAAGGCTTGCTGCAGTCAGCCAGAGGCAAAAGGAAGTACATTTTCCTTGGAAACAAAGTGAAGAGTTTCCCAAACAAGGAGGTTGCGTAAATTACGCAACATACATTTCTCTTCCAATCTCTCCATTCTGGTTGAAGTGATTCATAATTTTGGTTTCACCTTATCCTACCTCACCTTCTGGGCTGAGAGCTTTGACTCTGAAATAGTAAACAGGAACTTTGCTTTTAGATCTGGTTTCTAAACTCAGATCTACCACTTTGTAACCCTGGGCAAATCACCTAAATTAGTTGAACCTTAGTTTTGTTATTCATAAACTGCAGAGATTCCCTACTATAAGACAGATGGTGAATAATTTAAATTGATTTCTAAAGTGACTAACCCATGCTGGATGTTTGGTGGACGTTAACCTACTTTTAAAAGCATTCTTCCTAGCTGTTAGAAGAATTTTTGATTTAGGGTTATCACTATGGTTTATTTGAAGATAGATTTTTGTCTCTCTCATTCTTGTGTACATGCATCCACTCATTCCAACTTTTGTCTTTCTTGACATTTAGTCAGTATAAATTTTGGGCTCTCTTCAAAGGAGCTACTTTGCAAGATAAATCCCCTGGATCAGAGGTAGGTAGAATATTTGGTCGAAGCCAGTTTTTTTTTCCCCGCCTGTTGGTGCTGATAATTAGGGATTGATTAGAGATGCTTGTTTGGAAGGCAGAACTGCATGAGCATGTTTTATCTTGCACATAACAGAAAAATAGTTGCAAAGACATCAAATATTGGACTTACCAGACATAAGAAACAGTAACAACTATAATTACTCTATTTAAAAAGGTAACAGAGGACTTCCCTGGTGGCGCAGTGGTTAAGAATCTGCCTGCCAATGCTGTGGACACGGGTTCGAGCCCTGTTCCGGGAAGATCCCACATGCCGTGGAGCAACTAAGCCCCTGTGCCACAACTACTGAGCCTGCGTGTCACAACTACTGAAGCCCACTCACCTAGAGCCCATGCTCTGCAACAAGAGAAGCCACTGCAATGAGAATCCCCCGCACTGCAATGAAGAGTAGCCCCCGCTCGCTGCAACTAGAGAAAGCCTGCACGCAGCAACGAAGACCCAACGCAGCCAAAAATAAATAAATTAAGTAAAAAAAAAAAAATGGTAACAGATACACTTTGAAATAGCTACAGGAAAGAGAAACTATAAAAAGTAACACTGCAGCTTTGTAAAAGAGCCAATTAGAATACCTTGAAATGAAAAACACAATAAGCATAATTTAGAAATCAAATGCAGATTTGACATAGCAAGAAAAAATTCTGAATTGAAAGACCAGAAGTTTTATCAAATGAAATGTATAAAGATAAAACTATGCAAAATATGGAGTAGAGAAAAGAAACATAGAGTAAGGGGGCTTTATATATACTTGAATAGAATTCCAGAAAAAGAGATAGAATGGAGAAGAGATGCTATCTGAAGAAAACTGACTGATCATTTTTCATAACCAATGGGACACATCAACCCACAGATAGAAGCCAAGTATATAATAAAATAAAAAGTAATCCACACCTAGACACATCATAGTAAATACAAAAACAAACATAAAACCAAAATAAAATCTTGTCAGTGAGAAAAAAAAAGCTTGACCTCAAAATGTGGCCATCTATACAATAGAATATTTTCAGAAACAAAAAGAAAAAAATGATTTGTTTCTATCTTCTTTATGACTGTGTCTCCAGTCACCTCCTCCAGCGCTAAATTCAGGCACAATAAGCATGTCCTCACCATTGACTACTCAGCTGGGCAACAGCAGAATGCAAATTTTGAAATGTGAGCTGATTAGAAACAAACAAATACATGAAAGCCAATGTCTTATTTGAGTCTCTTGCCCTGTTAGAAGGTACAGGAGAAGAAAGACTTCACCCCTCCAGGGTATCAGTAAGTCTGATCCCCTCATTTTATAGTTTCAGGGCTTCCTTACTCAGGGTCCAAAAGAGATTAAACCCCAGTGTCCTAAGGCAGTAAGCTGGGGGTTCAAATCAATTGGAGGCCTTGATTATGTACTCCTTGCCCCTCAGTTTCTGATTCAGTAAGCCTGGGGTGGCGTTCCAACAACCTGCAGTTTTAATAAGTTCTCAGGTGGTGCTGCTGGGTACCAGGTCACACTTTGAAGACCACCGCTGTAAAGCATGCATTGCAGGTAATGAACTAACCTCTATCCCATGCATCGGGTACCACATTCATGACTAATCCTTGGGAGAACTGAGAAAACAGACACTCAAATCATTTTCTATGCTCTGTGGTTCAGGCGGGACATCCTGCTTCTGAGAGACAGCCTGGTCCCCCAAGGATTCTCTCCTGGTCTCCGGACTCAGATACCCAACTGTCAATTCAACATGTCCATTTGGATTTGTAATAGGCGTCTTAAAAGTAATACTCCAAAACTGAACTCCCCCATGTTTGTAAATGACTTTTTTTTTTTTTTTTACAATCTCAAGCATTCCAGAAAATCTCAGAATTTTTCCAGTTGCTCAAAATCTTTTAGTTAAACTTAACTATGTTCTTTTTCTCAAACTCCATATTAAAACAATAAGCCATCCTGTCAAATATGCAGAATCTATCTATTTCACCTGATCTCTCTACTTCGACCCTGGAGTCTATTCTTAGTCCACTGTCCCAAGCCTCTCATGTCTTTCTTTCCATCTCACTCAGAAGGAAATACCGAGTCCTGACCATGACTCCCAGCGACTCCTCTCCTGGTGGATTCCTCCCAGCCCTGCTGATTTGCTTTCTATTCCTTAAAGGAACACACAGCTGTGCTCCTGCCTTGGGAGTCTGCACCTCCCAGAATGCACTTTGCCTGGATACCCACCTACTAGCTCCCTCCCTCCAGGTATCTCCCTAGCTCTCTCCATCACATCCTTCACACCACGGTTCCAATCACCATCCCTGACCAGGATGTATAAAACAACAAATCTTCCCCTTACCTATATTTTTTGTACTCTGCTTTATTATCTTTCCCTATATGCCAGCACTTGTCATACTCTATTGCCATTTGTTTATTGTTTGTCTCCTGCCACTAGAGTAAAGTTCTCATGGGAAAAAGGATTTTTTTTTTAATAACCTAATCTTCAGCACCTGGAACTGTTCCTCTATGTACTAGGTTCTCAGTAGTTTGTGAATAGATGAATGTTAAAGGCTGAAAGACCAAGGCTCAGGGACGGGAAGGGACTAGCTCTAGGACACAAATGCAATTGAGGTGAGAGGGAGACCACCTTTCCCGAATCCCAAGCCTGTATTCTTTCTATTAAACCCATACTAGGTTTGAGGCTCCTCTGCCTTCAAGAAAGAAGTGTGGCCTCTTCTTGAACTGAGAGAACTTGGGCTTAAAATAACTGTGGGTCACGGCCTTCCCTGAACCTCCTTCCTTCCTGTAAGGCCCGAGGTTGTTCCCATAGCCGCTCCCCAGAGGACATTAGCAATGTGGCTTGTATTTGAGGGTCCCTGGGAAGACAAGAGCTCGAATTCCTAAGGGTGTGAGAGGAGCCCAATCCCAGGGCCTATCCCATGTGACTTGAGGAAGTGGCCTGGCGGATATTTCCAAAAAGACTGGGTCACAGGAGTCATGTCACTGTTTGGATTTGTCTTCTGTTGACAACTGGGATGTTGCTGGCAAGAAGCACCCTTTGCATGATTCACTGTCAGCCCAGGAATTCACTAATTCCTCCCCAGCACTGTGTCCTGTTCTAGTTCTGCCCTCATCTCCCTCAGTGATTTGTTCATCCATTCAACAACTATTTATTTCACACCTACTATGTGCTCCATCCTAGGCTAGGTGAGGGCTCCTGACAAATTACGAGTAATATTGACATGATCCCTGCCCTCAAAAGTTTTTAAAAAGCTGTAACAACCCCACTGATAGGTGACATTTGGAATTTTCACTGTAATATAGAATATAAGAGAATCAGAAGTTGGGGGAGAGACAAGAGATGCCAGTGACTCCGATATGATCGCACATCTCTTGAGTTACAGATGAGGAAACTGAAGCTCAGGGATGTTCCCCGCTTCTGTCCCTGAAGAGTGAGCTGATGCACAACTCAGTGCGCCAGTGCCCTGGGTGTTATGCACGTGTTATGTCCATAGCTCGACTCAAGAAATATTCTTTCTTTGCAGCTCCCAAAGTGAAGATTGCCTGATTTATAATAATTATCTGCTATGTACCATACATGTATACAGCATACAAAGCAAATAAAAGTCGATGCTTATAACTTAATACCAGGTATATTAAACAGTGCCAGGTTTAGATCCTCAAAATAGTTTGACAGTCAATGCTGGTAGCAGGGTGGTTCTGCTGAATTTCTGAGACACACCCCCTCCCCGATCCTGGCATCGTGGGATATAGACCGCTCCTTCTCCTGAGGCAAAATTCAGGCCATACACTCTCATTTGCACTGGAGATTTGGAAGAGGACAAACCAGGCTCAGTACAGAAGGCCCGTTTCACCAGCTGATAAACCAACTAACAAACAGCAATCCACCAAAGGACACTCACGTCTGGCCTTCCCCCTTCTCTCTTTAATATGCTTCTTACAAAACCTGTACTTTGCTCCTTTCCTTAAAGACAGCGATGGGCAAATGAGGAAAACAGAGCATTGAGAAACACCAGGTGCTTCTATGACCAACTCTCTTACAGACGAAGAAAGCCCTCCTGGTCCTGTTTCTTTCCTTTCTTCTCTGTTTCTGCAGGTGACAGGCTGGATCGCATTCACCTTTGTCTCTCTGCTGCCAGGTAGAGCCATTGTCACAGGGCAGAAGCCACTTAACACCTTGCGAACTGAGTTCTTTTCATTATTTATTTACCTGTGACCTCTTTGAGGTCGGGGGTTTAGACGATTCATCTTCCAATCCCAAGCACTTACGCTGGGCCCCGACACGCACATTTCCCTTCAACAATAATCACCGCAGAGGCCAGTCTGGCAGGGGAGCCCAGAGAGGAAAATGCCCACTTGTGCAGAAAGCAGATGTCAGAAGTTGGCCTACATCCCTCTCCTCCCTGAATCCGTGTCCCTGGCAAGATGACTTTGCAGCATCTCCTCTAAAGCATTGCTGCAATTTCCATTCCCACTACAATTTTCCTCCTGCCCGTGGGGCACCCAGGTGTTTCTCATCCCAGGACTCTCCCGCCAGCTCCCTTAGAATTCCCGAGATCCCACGAGATCTGGCTCCCTCTGGGAAGGGTGGGTACAGCATCTCCACCTGATGCGCCGTCCTCCGAGCTGCCCCTGATGCACAGAGCGCCCCAGTCCATCCATCTGGACCCATCTACTCCCCTCCACCCACTGGAAGCCACAAAGTCTACCCTGCAGGTTCCAACTATGCCCTGTTTGCCTTCCTGGGAAACCCTGCGCTCATAAAAACCAAAGTTGCCTTGAAAAGGCCCCACCCCTATGACCTGCCCTGGCCAGTAGACTGCAGGGAAAGTGATACTGAGACTTATTAGCTTCCAGTTCTGTGTAGTTAGAGATAGTCACACAGTTATGTATTATTTACGTTGTATCAATGGGCCAGCTACTCAGATAACGAAATAGAAACTAACTGATGCCCTAAATTTGATAGATTGAGAGGACCACCTGGGGTGTGTTGAGAAGGATTCTGAGGCCACATGTCAGCTCAGTTGGAAAATGTGTCAGTTGATCAATGATGTCACCACAGATGTATGGGAGGACGGAAGGAAGGGGTGGCTGGGTGATGCCACTCAGGTCCCATCAGTGGCCTGCTCTGAGCCAGCGCTGGATCAAACGCTGGAGTTAAAGGCACAGGATACTCGGTTCCAGTGTGAAGAGTGGAGAAGCCCAAGATAAAGAAGCCCTTCTTTGCACTGTAACAAGGCAGTTATGGGAACTTTGCTCTGAGAATTAAACATCCCTGAGAGGCACTCAATGAGCACATCTTATGTAATCTCCACGTTGTACTCAGAACTATACTCAGTAACGTGAGGCTGTGCTTTCAAACTGGGGCATGTGTACCACTGACACCTTCCAAAGAGGTCAGGGTGAGGATAGCCTTCAGTTAATCAATGTTCAGATGCACAATATGCATATGTGCACTTTCCTGACACTGATCTGCTTAAGGGATTCCGGGGTCTACCCGGGTCTCCTCTCCCATCAGCTTCCATAATTGCCCTTCTCCTGCATCAGATATGCCCATTCTGAATCATTTTACGGTGCCTTGTCCCAAAGTGTAAAAAATATTCCAGACTTAAAACAAAGGGACAATTTGTAAATGCGTGTCTCTGAAGGGTACAGCCTTTTCGTCCAAAGCAAAGAGAGTGCCCATAAGAAATAGCAAAACAAAACCTTCCCGAATCTAGGTAACAAACTCACAGGAAGGCCTGGTGTCTCTCTCTCTCTCTCTCTCCCTCCCTCTATCTCTCTCTTTCTTTTTTGTCAGAATGAGCATCATGTTTTGACAGCAATGCATATTAACATTTTATTTGAACTTTAAAAATATTGATTTTATGGTGAACATATATTGAGTGAGTTAACCCCACAGATCCAAGATTTTCATTATCATGTATTTATATTTCCACAGTATATAGTAACATAACTCTATATTTGAATACTATATCATACACAAAAGTATAATATCTACAACTATTTGAACTTATAAAGAATATTTTAGAAGCCAATTTTAAAATGTGTAGTAGCCAGCCTCCCGGTGCCCCACAGTGATCCCACCTCCTGGTACCCACACCCTGTGTAGTCTCCTCACAAACTGTGTGACCAATGGCGTACGGTAGAGGTGAGAGCGCATGACTTTTGAAGCCAGGCCATTCAAGGCACTGTGGCTTCTCCTTGCCCTCTCAGGCCACTTGATAATATTGAATGCTAAGAGCTAACATGTTTAGAGCTCTTTGTACACCGTGCAATGTGAGCTGCATCCAGATAGAGAAAGTGGCATCCAAAACACACCCATCTTGAGTTTGTAAGAGAAAGAGACACATGGGAGGATGAACCCTTTAGGAAAACTAAACTCTTTGTGTTTGCAAAGCAGATTGAGAAGCCGCCTGGAAAGGAAGGAAGGGAGAAGCACATTAATTTGTCCCAATAACAACCAACACAGGTAGTGTTCATGGGGGAAAGCCCAGTGGCAGAGGCCAACTTTATTCTAATATCACGACCCTGAATCTGTGGTTGGTGAGAAAACAGAGCCCCCAAAGGAGCTGCATCTTGATGGCCATCTCTATGTATCTCAGAATCTAACCAGCCATGTTTCAGCTACATGTGGCCCGCTGCTTCTTCTAACAGCTTGTCATCAGGGACTTAAATTTCTTCACGTCAGTTGTGACCTTAAAAATGTGTTTCAGAGAAGCCAGTTCTGCAGATTATGTTCAGAGGGAACCACTACGCCTCCTGCATGTCCCCACTTCCTTCACTCTCTTCAGCCAGTGGTAGGGTGTGAAAGGGTCTGCATTCAAATAATCTAAACCAAACCTTAGGTAATAGAAACAGATATTATGATTATACCTAGACAATCAATTACAAACCAAAACACTGAAGCCAGGTACTCAGAAAGTCATTAAGTTCCTTTCCTAAACAATCTAGTTCAAGACAAATAATCAGTAAGGATATTGGACTGGATGATATCCTTGAATTTTTCCATCATATAACGTGTTCATGTCTTTACAAAACCCAAAACAAAACAAGCTTTCAAAGGAAAGCTACCTATTTTATTGCAAATTTCATGAACATTTCTAACAAAATTGGCAGTGATATTAATGCCATCCTTTGCTTTTTTATTACTGAATTGTTTTCACAGTAGGTATATTTTTCACCGTAACTGTATGAGTAAGGTAGTATCACCCCTATTTTGTGGATGTGGAATCATGACTCAGACACAGCAGACGGGTGGTACAGGCTGTGTGTTGCACTACTCCAGGGAATTCTGTGCCCAACGTCGCATAAATAGCTAGTGGCAGGAACAGCGTGTAAACCCATCTTGATCTCTAATCAAAGCCCTCCTTTTTTTCACTGAGTCAGATGTCCTTTTGTTTCTCTCACACAAAGGTTTTTATTGACAAAGGAGGTGGGCATGAGGTTTCAAGAGAAGCAGCAGAACCTTTGAAAAACTCGTCTCTCCCTGAGCTTTTCCAGAGAAGAAAGGAGAATTAATGAGAGGGTGGGCATGAGGCAGGTAGCAAGGAGGTCGTAGCCTTCAGGGGCACTTGAGCTAGAAGGGGGGATTTAATATTTAAAAAGTCGGGGACAGAAGGGAGCTATTGGTGTCAGTAGGGGAAGAATTTTCCTGAAACAGCTGCAAAAGCAGTTGAGGCCATTTGAGATTTGGAATCTGTCTGTCTCATGTTGGATTTTGACTGGACATTTGTTTTAGGTCACCCCTCGTGAAAAAAGACCCCACACATGTGCAGCAAGGAATGACAGGACAGAATACCACAGCCAGGTGACATTTGTGCCTGGCATTTAAAGGGCTCAAGGGGGGGTGTCGCGTTCCTGCTGCAGATCCAATCCAGCAGCTCCAGCTAGAGCTATCTTTCCTGCCGAGGCCGGGTGTGTCTGCCTCCTGCAGGTCCGGAGAGATCCAGGAGCCTGCTCCCTCTCAGGGAGTCTGTGGGGTTGCAGGTAGAACTGTCTAGACTTATTGGTACCATATTTACAACAGAAATACAACCTCAATCTTGTAGAACATGTGGCAGCCATTTGCATGAATCAACACCCCTGGCATTAGTGGGATTAAGTACGATGATTTTTCACTTCCAGAAGGACACTAGTGATTATAAAGCTTCCTTAGTATTTTTTTTTTGAAGTATTTTTGTCTTTTTTTTTTCACCAACCACTCTCCACCCTTAGGTTTCCTTACACATTCAGACATTTACAGTAAACAGGGATTAGCCTCAGCTAACCAAGAGTGGCTAGCAGATGGTTTTAATTAACTGTGCCTTAAAGAAAAAGGATTTAAGGATAACACAAAGACAGTTTACACGGAGCAGACTATACACACAGCAGTGGGGCAGATCTGTGCCGCTGCCCCCTGCTTCTGCCTGTCTTGTCCTTTTCTTCTTCATATACTTTCCCTTCTTCCTTTTTGTTGTTCACAGAAGCAATTTAGATTCACACCATGAAACAATAATTTTTGTCACTTTAATATTTATGTGTAAAAGATTATAAACATATGTAGATAGACATATATAGAGAGAATATAAAATATAGAAATAACAGAAAATGTAAAGAATACGTCATGCGGGCTTTCCTGGTGGCGCAGTGGTTGAGAATCTGCCTGCCGGTGCGGGGGACACGGGTTCGAGCCCTGGTCTGGGAAGATCCCACATGCCGCGGAGCAACTAGGCCCGTGAGCCACAACTACTGAGCCTGCGCGTCTGGAGCCTGTGCTCTGCAACAAGAGAGGCCGCGATAGTGAGAGGCCCGCGCGCACCGCGATGAAGAGTGGCCCCCACTTGCCACAACTGGAGAAAGCCCTCGCACAGAAACGAAGACCCAACACAGCCATAAATAAATAAATTAATTAATTAAAAAAAAAAAAAGAATACGTCATGCCTGATTTGGAAGTGTTTGTGGTATCTAAAACATATATGAATAACAATACTAGTGATGATTTATGTGTCAACTTCACTGGGCCATGGGATGCCCAGATATCTGGTTAAACATTATCCTGGATGTGTCTGTGAGGGTGTTTCTGGATAAGATGAGCATTTAATCGGTGGGCTGAGTAAAGCAGATGGCCCTCCCCAGTGCTGGTGGGCAACATCCAATCTGTGGAGGGTCTGAATAGAACAAATAGGTGAAGGAAGGGTGTATTCGCATCTGCTGATGACTTAGCTGGGATATTGATCTTCTCCTGCCCTTGGCACTCCTGGTTCTCAGCCTTTCAGACTTGGACTGGAATCTATACCATTGGCTTTCCCACCCTCAGGCCTTTGAACTGCATCACTGGCTTCCCTGAGTGTCCAGCTTGCAGATGGCTGATCATGGAACTTCTCACCCTCCATAATTATTCTGTGCAATAATCCATCATGGTAAATCTTATTTTATATATTATATGTTATGTATAGAATATACAGGTGTGGGGAACCTAGTAAGTGATCAAAAAATCAGAGCCAATCTCTATCCTGTTGGTTCTGTTTCTCTAGAAAACCCTAATACATATATAACTTCCATTTTTTGATCACTTACTAGGTTCCCCATACCTTTAGGTTTTCTTTATTTAACCTCCACAGGAACCCATGTGATAGGGATTAGTTTGTCTACTTTACAGATGAATAAACCAGGCTGAGAGTCATCAGATGAGTTAGGTTTAAGCAATACCAATAATCGTGCTCGCAATGACTACTCTACACCGTATGCCCAAAACCGTGCAATAAAAATCACTGTAAAGCAACACTTGAAAAGCAACACTAAGAGATCACATACAAAAGTCTGGTAATTTGTAAAGGACTCAGTGGCTCTTTAGTGATTGAACACCTGGTAATTCATCTCATGGGCCCCGGGGGAGGGCTGAACAGTAGCCAGATGTCATTATCATCATCATCATCATCGTCTTCTGAGCCGACACTCATAGAGCAAGTACTGATTTAAATGATTTGTACATGTTAACTCACTTATTCTTGACAACAATCTTACAAAGTATATCCTACTATTACCCCTCTTTTACCTTGAGAAATTTGAAATATAAAGAAGTTAAACATTTCCCATGGTCATGCAGCTAGTAAATGGCAGATTCCAGATTTAAATCCAGAACTCTGGACCAGAGGCCATGTTTGTAATTATTACACTGCCTACTGAGAGATGGGAGGCGTTGACCTCAAGGCATGGACTTTCTGTCTCAAGACCTGAGGGTCAGGCTGGGTAGACAATTCACATGTAATTTACATGTAACATGATTAGCACGTTTCCAAGAATGCTTAGGAGGTTTTTTTGCATGAAGCAGAAGTCACTCAGAACCTCTGTCCAGATTCCGTAAGGCCAGAATAGGATGGAGAATTCAATGTTCTAGTAGTCCAAACTCTAATACACACCAACAGAGGGAGGGGAATGGCTATACAAAAAAGAGATTAGGATTTGCGGTGAGCTTAGTGGGGACCCTCAACTAGAATAAGTCTTAATCCATGGAAACTGTCAATGTTCCCTTATATGGTAAAATTCTGCAGATGTGATTAAAGATTTTAGGATGAAGAGATATCTTGGATTATTGGGGGGGGGGTGCCTAAAAACTATAACAAGTTTCCTTTTACAGAGAGAGGCAAAGTGAGATCAGACACACAGATGGGAGAGCCATGGAAGATGAATGCAGAAATTAAAGTGATGCGGCTAAAAGCCAAGGAATACTGGCAGCCCCCAGGGCTGGAAGAGGCAAGTAATCGTTGGGAGATTTCTAGAGCCTCCAGAGGGATCTTGGTACTACTGACACTGTGATTTCAGCCCAGTGATACTGACTTTGAACTTTTGTCCTCCAGAACTATGAGAGAATAAATTTCTGTTGTTTTAAGCCACCATGTGGTAACTTGTTACAACACCACAGAAAACTAAAACAGGCTCTTAAGCTGTGGTCTAGAGAAAGAGATCTAATGTTCTTATGGAAAAAGACTAAACATCTAGAGTATGTGTAGCTGAGAGAAGCAAAATACAGTGATGAGAGCCATAAAAAGTGGATCCTGGAAAGACTCCTTGAGATAAAATTTGTAGCACCATTCCGTTTTATATGGTAGCCTGATGTTTTCCCCCAACGATGAAGAGCTGATGTGGACCTGGGTATTAACATAACCATAAGCTTGACAAACTTGATTTATAAGCAGAAATTCAAAGGCAGATAAAGTCATTTCTGGCTGGGAGTCAGGGCTCCACAGAAGGGCTGGTACTTGAGCTGGGCCTTGAGCAATGGTGGGTTTCAGTGAGAGAGAATAGCGAAGGGAAAAAGGGAGGCTACCTCAGGCAGGGGCACATGAGTGGGAAAGCTCTGGCCATGTGTTTTCTTGTCTAAGTCAGCTGTGGAAATGGACAAAACAGTCGTGTTGTCCGACTACTGTCCACCTGTCTCCATGTTGTCCTCCAAAGGTGAGGCTCTGATGAATGTCCCCAAAAGTTCATTCTTGAAGGATCCAGCCAAATCCAGCAGTCAGCTCAGGAATGACGAGCATCTTGTGTTTCAGGAAAGCCCTTCTTATGGTAGAAATAAACACAGTCACAGGGAACAACTCTTCATGTCCCATTTCAGGAGGTTCCAGCGTGTGAGCTTCTACATCTTCTGTAGTTCTTCACTGATTGGAGATAAGATTCAGGATTTCACCCCAGGGTGATCCAGCTGGCATTACCTTACTTGTTTAAGCACCATTTCAGTTTTCAAATGAAATTTGTACCCTTCACTCAATACAGGTTCAAAAGCATAACCAGATAACTGCTCTTTGGTACATTTCCAGCCAGTGCTTTGTCTATCTCAGATCTGGAACAGAAGACAGCACAGGGCAGCACAGAGAGGTAGAGAGTGGGAGACAGAAGACACGGGCTCTATTCTGACTTGCTCACCTGGAGCCATATGACTATGGCATGCTGCTTAGCCTCTCTGGCAGGGCCAACTTCTCCTCTGGGCACGCTGAGTGCAATGCTGAGCTTTCAGGGGTCCACAAAAATGTTTTAATTTCTTTCAATAAATCAGAAGAAAAAAATGAACTTCTAGGTCAAAGAAAATATTTTAATCCATGATATCAACATTTTTGTCTTTATACCCACACAGTGTAAAATAATAAAGTGTAATATTTTCTTAGAGATGAAGAGGCCCATGAAGGCCAAAGTGCTTAAGGCCCAAGAAAGTCGTAACACAGCCCTTTTCTCCGGACCTCAGTTTCCTTATTTGTAAAAAGGGGTTGAATATGACTATAGGCTGCTGTGACAGGACTCTAAGCCTCACAAGCATTTGTAAGATACTCACAGAGGTCTGCAAGCAATGTTTAATATTTTATAAAGTCCAACAGTTATTACACACTGTCTAGAGGTTCCCTGATGTGGAAATTACATTAGTTTTGGAATCAAATGCATCTGGGCTCAAATCATGGCAGTCAGCTCTCTGTCTGCTGTGTGAATTCAGACATACCACTCAATCCTGACCCCGAAGGTCTTTATCCACAACACGTGAAATCAGAAAACAAATATTTATTTCTTAGGGTTGTTTGGATAATTAAAAGTAACAGAAACAAAGCACATAGCACAGGTACCTAACACCCGATAAGGCCTCAGTAAATAATACTATCATCAGTTTTATCACTTTCCCTTCGAAATTTAGCTGAATGTGATACCGAGGTACCCTTATGCCAAACGTATGCTTTAGCCAATCAGTGAATAATAAAACTTGAGAAAATGAATGAAAATACTTGACAGTTTGAGAGACGACATTTTAATTTTGCTTTCCTAATTAGCATTCCTCTTTATTTCTTAGATGGGGTAAAGTTTGGTCACTTTGAAGTTATTCATTCATCTATTCAATCACTAGATTAAGTAAAGTAGAAAACGCTAAAACTGGCTTAGAGGAGTATTATTAAGGAAGAGATAAGAAAGCTAAGGGAATGGATTTATTACATTCGTTAACTGTTATGGACTGAAGTGTATCCCCCCCACCCCCAGATTCATACGCTGAAGCCCGAACTCCCAATGTGACCATATTTGGAGACCGGGCCTTTATGGAGGTAATTAAGGTCAAATGAGGTCATTAGGGTGGGACCCTAATCCAATGGGACTGGTGTTCTTATAAGAAGAGGAATGAACGCCAGTGTTCTTTCTTCCCACGTATACACAGAGGAATGATCTTGTGAGGACACAGGGAGAAGGTCACCATGTGCAAGCCAGGAAGAGAGCTCTCACCAGAAATCAAATTCACTTGAAACTTGACCATGAACATCCAGCATCCAGAAGTGGCAAAAAATAAAGGTCTGTTTAAGCCACCTAGCCTGCGGTATTTTCTTATGGCCACCCGAGCAGACTAAGGACCAGAGACCTCAGCACCTGGCGATGCCCCTGCCCCAAAGAGGCACAGAGTAGGGTCATGGGAGAGGAGGCACCAGCATCCATGAGAAGCTCTGTGGTAACATCCTCTGCAGGTGAGGATTGTCAGCAAAAGATGCTGAAATAGTGCCAGTCTCTTCTGTGCAAGAGTGATGATGCAGAAATAGCAGAGGCCAGGAGTCTGGCATAAAACCTTAAGAGGCTGGGGGACGGAAATTCCCATGACGCACAGCAAAATTAGATAGGCAGGGCTCTGGGGGAGCCTAGTCAACCATGGTATTCCCGGAAGAGTCCTTTCACTCACTGGTTTCAACTCCTCAGCTCTCAGCTGCCTCAGCACTTCTTTGATGGATTTTTTGATCTGGCTTTTCTAGTTTTGCACAGTGGAAATGTTGGTCTGTCACTTCTAGTATTGCTAGAAGTGAAAGCCAGGAGACATTATATTTCTAAATATGGGCCACATAAAAGAGAAGAAACTCATAGGAGGGAATTCCTGGGAGTGAACAGACTGGGTATTAATGTACAACATGAACTCAGATGGTCTTTCTGCTTCATCGTTTATCACTCTCTGTATTCCTTAATCCAGATTCCTTAGAGACGTACCTTTTGACTAGGTTCATGATGAAAATGACTTTTAATAATGGAGCTATGAGGCATAATGGAACAAGCAAAAGCTACTGCAGTAAGATAATGGAGTTCTCATCCTGGTCCTATTACCCACCGACTAGGAACTCTTCACATCGGAGTGTCAGTGGTTTCCTCTTTCATGGTGCTTGCTCTACTAAGACTTACATCCTAAAGCACCAACCATAGTTCCTGGCATATCTTACATCTTTCATAGGCATTATTTTCCTCCATTCTATTCAAGGGTCTCAGTGCCTTGTGCTGAATCCTGTGGCCGCTCATTTACGTGAGCCCCCCCCCATACTTTTAGATTTTTGCCATTACATTTCTGGAGGGAACAGGCAGTTATGATATTTCTTTTCCTCCTGTTGCAACTGAATATTATTTATTATTTAGATTGTAAGCCAAAGCCTTTTGCAATAAAGTCATTTCGGGGCACACACACAAGCTTAAAAGCTTTAGGTCAAATACACAGAACTATAAAAATAAACAGCTAGGCTTCCCTGATGGCTCAGTGGTTATGATTCCGCCTGCCAATGCAGGGGACACGGGTTTGATCCCTGGTCCAGGAAGATCCCACATGCCACGGAGCAACTAAGCCTGTGCACCACAACTACTGAGCCTGCGCTCTAGAGCTCGCAAGCCACAACTACTGAGCCCCTGCGCCACAACTACTGAAGCCCGCGTGCCTAGAGCCGGTGCTCCGCAACAAGAGAAGCCACTGCAATAAGTAGTCCATGCACCGCAACTAAGAGTAGCCCAGGCGCTGCAACAAAGACCCAGCGCAGCCAAAAATAAAATAAATAAAATAAATTTATTAAAAAAAAAACAGCTAGAGTACACAGTAGAAATATTATTTAAAGAAAAGTGGTGACTTCAACGTAGTGGCCTTTTCAGAGAAAGTCATCTGCAAAGATACAAAGATGAATGAATCTCATGGAGCTTTCCAGTAGTTTAATTAAGGAATGGGAAAAAAATAACCTACCCCTCAGAATTTGCTTCAAAATCTCAGTTAAGCCAAATAGAGCAGACAGCCAGATCTTAACTGATGCAAATGTTCATTAATGTTTCTCAAAACAGAGGCATGAGAACAAGTTCTTGCATCTCGGAAAGGCAGCGGCAAACTCTCCTCAGTGCTACCTTATGTGGGACTCCCAGAGAAGTGGCTGGACATCGTCGGAAAAGTTGGGAAGCCAATGAAATCTTTCTCGGCCTCTCAGCTAGGAAGGGGCACTCTCTCCTTTGGGTCTCTTCTGTTCCCTATTCAGACTTTGCTCACAGAATTTAAAGGACCAAAATTTAAAAGATTTGATTTTCTGTTTACGTGTCTGTGTTCTCCCCCAGCTTTGAGCTTCCTTCTATAATGTTTCCCTGTGCACAGTTCTTGGCTCATGTCACCTGCCATAAATATTTATTACATAAATGGACAAATGGAAGCTGGATACGGACACTTTTCCACCGGAGATGCTTTTCGCAAAGCTAAAATTATTAGGTAGGATGTTTGTGTTTCAACAACCAGTGAAGCTTTGAAAACAGGAACCAGCTCAGGAGGATGGAAAGAAGCCAAAACTGTGTCTGTTTGCATGTTAGCTCAACCAGCAACAGCGCTGCACTGGCCAGTCTAAAAAGAACGCACAGACCAGCACCTGAGGCAGATCCAGATCCGGTCATGGGAGCCCAGTGCCCCGCGTCACTGCATTAGGCTGGAACCCAAGTCCTATAGCGCCCTGGGTTTCAGCTTTCCTCCTTCCACAGCTTCATTCTAAGTTCCAGGCTATTTGCTCAACAAAGGGTCACTCACAGGCTTTTGTTGAGTGGAGAGATTGTAGAAGTGCTCCCTATGGGACGGACGCAGGGCCTCTCTCTCATTTGAAATCAGGGTGGATAACAGCATACTTTCTGGGGCCCGAGTGTCTGGGTTTGACTTTATTTACTTACTAGTGATGATCTTAGGTAAGTCACTCTGTGCCTCAGTTTCTGCATGTGTGAAATGGAAATAATGTTTATTCCATTCCCATGAGCTTACTGTAAGTGTTAAATAGATTTTAAAATGCCAAGCATTTAGATCAATGCTTGGTACATAATGAGCTCTCTATAAGTATTTGCTTTCATCATCGTTATGTCTGTATCTGCTTTTCTAATAGTTTTCTCCTTCTTCCTCCTCCCTCTGCACTCCTCCTCCTCCTTCTACTTCTTCCCCTTCCCCTTGCCCTTCCCCTCTTTCTCCTCCTCCTAATGATAGTATAAAAATAACATTATAATTATTGTAAAGATACCATTCTTTTTAGAATCTCCTTTGAGTCATTTGCTATGTAATGTTATGGTTTCAATATTTAGGTCCCTCCAAAATGCATATGTTGAATCCTAACCCTCAAAGATGATGGTATTAGAAAGTGGGGCCTTTGGGGGGTGTTAGATCGTGAGGGTGAAGCCCACACGAATGGGAGTAGTACCGTATGAAAGAAGAGCCAGAGAGACCCCCAGCCCCTTCCACCATGTGAAGACACAGCAAGAAAGTGCCAGCTGTGAACTAGGAAGACCAGCCTTACCAGCAAGCAACCATGCTGGCACCCTGATCTTGGCCTTCCAGCCTCCACAACTGTGAGAAGTAAATTTCTGTTGTCCATAAACTACCAAGTCTATGGTAATTTGTCATCGCAACCTGAATGGACTAAGGCAGTAATCAATGTATAATATGCAAAAGCACTTAATGATGTTGTTGTCACGATTTCGCTTTTATCGATAGGGAAACAGTTTCAATGTAAAAAGGGAATCAACCTAAGGCCACAGTGTTCATAAAAAGAAGAAATGGAATGTGAGCTCAAGGCCTTCTGCTGTAATTCGCTGCCACTTCTTTACTTTCCCAGTGTCCATCTCTGATGATTGGTCGCTGCAACTCTCGGGTGTTTATTTTCAGCCAGTGACAGGGCTGAACCCATTCATTGATCTGACCAATTGTCCCCATTGACCTGACAACTGGATAGGCCTTGGCTCAGCTATCTAGGCCTGTCACGTAAACTTTCCACCTACACTGCCGAGAGCTACCAGAGAGACCTTGGTGAACTTTGCTATTCACGGTAAAACTTGTCCTCTTGGAAATCCTTAGAGCAAAAGCCAGGTGTAGTACGATTCAGTATAAATGAAGTGCAGAGTACAGACTCCAACCCATCATGAACTATCAACGTGCTTGGGACCAAAGCAGCATGGAAGTTCGGTAGGTGTTTTGCCTCTCTGGGTCTTGGTGTCTCCAAATGTAAAAGGAGGAAAACGGAAATTCATGAGATGTAAGGACTCTTTCTGGTTTAACATTTTGAGACCTGGTTATCAGTTCATTCCTTCATTATAGATCATTATTGTCCAGTAGAACTTTCTGTAAGAATGGCTCGGTTCAATATCTGTACTCTTTTGTACAGTGGCTATAACCACGTGCAGCTCTTCCACAATGGAAATGCAGCTAGTGCAACTAAGGAAATGAAGTTTTAATATTTAATTTTTCTTTATTTTTTTATTTTTTATTTTTGGCTGTGTTGGGTCTTCGTTTCTGTGCGAGGGCTTTCTCCAGTTGCGGCAAGCGGGGGCCACTCTTCATCACGGTGCGCGGGCCTCTCACTATCGCGGCCTCTCTTGTTGCGAAGCACAGGCTCCAGTCGCACAGGCTCAGTAGTTGTGGCTCACGGGCCCAGTTGCTCCGCGGCATGTGGGATCCTCCCAGACCAGGGCTCGAACCCGTGTCCCCTGCATTGGCAGGCAGATTCCCAACCACTGCGCCACCAGGGAAGCCCTTAATATTTAATTTTAATTAATTAAAACTGAAATAGCCACAGGGGATTAGTGGCTATCAAAAGAAATAGCACAATAGTCTAGACAGCTGCTGAGATTTGAGAATATTCTCTGTTTGAGACACTGAGTTCAACATAAGAGTGATAGAAGCAGGAAAAAAAAAATACTCTTCCCTCAAAAATCATGAAGTCTATGACAGATCAATCATGAAGTCTCTGACAGTTCAATCAAATACAATCATGCTGTTCAGCACATCTGGTGCTTTTTCTGCTCTCACTTCACCTCTTACCTCCTTTCAAGAACCCAAGATTCAGTACTTACTTTACTTCCTCCAGCAAGAGTTGCTTTTATCTGTCTTTCCAGAGCACATTGTTTAGTTGTTAATTAATTCATCCATCCACTGGAGTTTAACAGATATTCATCAGGGTAGGAATTTTTGAAAGACTGTATACTGCTATAGTTGTAGCATCTAGGAAAGTACCTGACACTTAGTAGGGGCTTAACGATTTTGTTAGTTTATTTAATTAATTCAATATGCCTCACTGAAGATTCATTCTAGGCTAGGCATCTATCTTAGGCACTAAGGACATAATGTTAAAAAAGACATAAATGGAGCTTAGAGGCTGGTGATGGAGATGGATATGTGAACAGCTGATTTTAACTGATGTTTCAAGTGCCATTATAGGGATAAATGCAAGGTAATTTGAGAGCAAAGAGGAATAGCTGGCATATTCTGAGTGTTACGCACATCATATGGGACTTGGGATTATTTCTTTACATATACATTTTCCTTAGGTAGTGAGCTTGTTGAGAGCCAGGGCCATCTTAGTCTTCTTTGTAACCCCAGCAGCTGGCACAGCACCTGCCATGGAGCAGGGTGATTGATATTTGTTTTTGAATGAGTGTGAAGTGATATAACTAAAAAATAGTTACCTATGGACGCTAAAGGTATGGATCAGTTGTATGAAGCTTTACAAGAACGAGACATTACTTTTGATTGGGGGAATATAGTGGGTTGAATGGCGGACCCCAAAACGATATGTCTACATTCTAATCTCCGGATGTTGTGAATATTCCCTTCTATGCCAAAAGGGAAAATGTTACCTTATTTGGAAATAGGGTCTTTGCAGATGTAAATAAGTGAAGAATCTTACAAAAAGGAGCTTAAGGTGGATTAACCAGCTGGACTCTGAATTCAGGAAAAGATACACAGAAGAGGAGGAGGCAAGGTGGCCAAGGAGGCAGAGATTGGAGCAGTGGGGCCGGGTGGTGGTTAATGATATGTATCTCTTTGGCTGGACCATGGCACCCATATATTCTTTTTTTTAAGATTAGTTTATTTCCTCTCATTATTTATTTATTTAATTCTACCAGCATACATTTCTCTCTCTTTTTTTTGTCTTTTAATTTTATTTTTTGGCTGTGTTGGGTCTTCATTGCTGTGCGTGGGCTTTCTCTAGCTGTGGCGAGCAGGGGCTACTCTTTGTTGTGGTGCACGGGCTCTAGGCACGCAGGCTTCAGTAGTTGCAGCACGCGGGCTCAGTAGTTGTGGCTCACAGGTCCCAGAGCACAGGCTCAGTAGTTGTGGCGCACGGGCTTAGTTGCTCCATGGCATGTGGGATCTTCCTGGACCAGGGATCGAACCCATGTCCCCTGCATTGGCAGGCGGATTCTTAACCACTGCACCACCAGGGAAGTACCCAGATATTTGATCAAATGTTATTCTGGGTACTTGCTGAGTGTGCTTTGAATGAGATTAATATTTAAATTGGTGGACTTTAGGTAAAGCAGATTGCCCTCCATGATGTGGGTGGGCCGCATACAATCACTTGAATTCTGAATAGAGCAAAAGATTGACCGCCCCCAGGTAAGAGGGAATTCTGGAAGCGGACGGTGGCCTTCAGACGCCACTGCAACTCTTCCCTGGGTCTCCAGCCTGCTGGTCTATTCCTAGAGATTTTGGACTTGCTGGTCTTCATAATCACATGAGCCATTTACTTAAAAGAAATTTCTCTCTCTCTCTCTCTATATATATATATAGATATAAATATATAGATAGATATCTATACAGACACACACACACACATATATATACATATGATATAGATTTAGGTATAGAGCTCTCCATCCTATTGGTTCTGTTTTTCTGGAAAAGCCTGACTAATATAGGCCAAAAGGCAAGGAATGTTGACACCCACCAGAAGCTGAATGAGGCAAGGAATGGAATCTTCCCTAGATCTTCTGGAGGCAGTCCAACTCTGCTGAGTCTTTGATTTCGGACTTCTTGCCTCCAGAACTGTGAGAAAATAAATTTCTGAAGTTTTAAGTTTGTAGTAATTTGTTACAACAGCTACAGGAAATGAATACAGAGGACTTGGGGATGAACAAATAAACAAATAGCATTTGAACCCTATTTTGGAGACTGGAGAGGTTTGTACAGGTGCATATGCATGTGGGACGGAACAAGGTGAGGGAAGGGGGGCAGATGGGGAGCGTGCAAAGGCTGAGCAGAGAAAACACATAGGACGCTGGTGGGGCAGCAGTGAGGCATTTTCAAGTGCAAAGTCTATGAAGGCCAATAGTAGAAGTTGAGTTTGGAAAAGAAATTTTGGAAGTATTGCCATGAGAATTGAATGTATGTCAAATATTTACAGATTTTAAATTGTCTTTTATTTTGACACCCTGAAAATCTATTGGATATTTTGAGCAAAGAAGAGAGAGGATAGAATCATATCTTTTGGACTTGATTCAGTTGTATATTGGTTGATGAGGTAGTATCTATCTGGTGGGAGGGAGGTCAAGGGCTTCTAACAATTCTAGGACAAGACAGATGCTATAAGGACCCACATGGTGATGGCATTCTCCTGTATTTACATGTGATGATACAGTAGAAACTGCCCATTGTGTTTCTTCTATTTCAAAGGAGTGATTTTAAAAGAACAGTAAGTCATTCCTACAACTGTTTAAAGCCTTAGATTTCTGTGTATGTTATCTCCTGCTTCACTCATAGTTTGAGTAGTAGATGCGTCTAGCCTCGTTTTATAGTTGAAACCACTAGTCAATTAGCAGTTAGTTATAGTCTTTGAGACTATATATTATAACAAGGTCAGAATGAAACTGAATCCAAGACTTGTCCTTAGTGCTTTTTCTTTTCTGGATGAAACACTAATAACAATATACTAGTTATCATTTACTGAGCTTGAGGTTTATCCTATGACCCTCATACAGTGCTCAAGAATTGGCATACATTAGCATATTTTAAAACTCCTAACATTTATGCAGTAGGTACAAACATTAATTTGTATTTTACAAGTGAAGAGACCAAAGTTAAGAAATAAATTAACTTATCCAAGGTCATATAGCAAGCATGTGGTAAACCTAGGATACAAACACAAATTATCTGGGGCTAAAAGATGCTTCTCTAACCTAAGAAACAGTGAATTCCTAGTTGCATTTTTTGGTCAGATTAAAAAAAACCATGAGCAGCCCAGAATTTCTTAGAAGTTAGTAGGCTCCATACTGCTGGTTTAGAAGTGGAAACGTACTTCTCCAGAAAGCCACTGGATTCCACAGAGAACTTATATTTTATGTAGTTTGGGGCAGCAATTCAGAAACGAAAAAGAAAATTATGGAACACAATACAGACCTCGTATCTTGCACCTGCCTCTTACACTTGTTCCTATTTATCTCACCACTTAGCAGCAGACATTGGAAATTAGAGAGCTTAAGTCTCTTTTGAAATAATTACCTGACCCTATTATATTAAAAAGACTTGTAAACTGCTAGGTATTTTTCTGAGCAAGGGTGGGTGGGATGATCAGCCTCTACATCACTAAGTGTTATCGTGCTAGCAATAATACACCAAGCAACAGCCCTTATTCCTCGGCTGAAATGTTAGTCACACCAAGAAATTAACTTGAAACTTCAAGCTTTTTGCCTAACGACAGTTACATGCGCTGTGGAGTCATTAGGTGGGTGAACCTGAAGGGGACCCTATGTTTTTATAAGGCTCTGATTGCAGAGAAAATATCCAATTCTTTCTCCATCTGAAAACCAACAGAAACCTGGCCTGTCAGGTGAACGGGATAAAGTTACACAGGAATTGTGACAATTTTGAGCAACAGGAATTCTGTTTTTACCTGAAGCTCTATGCAGGATGTCATTGTCCCTTTTTAAAGCAATGACATATTTCAAACACAGAAAAGTACAGAAAATAATATAACAGGCGCCCATTTACCCACAGGGTCTCCATGAACACATCTTTGTGTGAAGTAGAAAAAGACTCGCTTTCTTTCCGTCAGAAGCAACACTGCAGCAGGGGACAGGGTTTGGCACGTAGCACCCAGGCTTGGCTCCCTGAATGACCTCCCCCTCAACAGCCATGGCTGGAAGTAACCGTGGTTGAAATTAAGCACAAGTTAACATGTTGCCGTGTTTGCTGCAGAATTTGTTTTTAGGGCCCAAAGCGAAGAAGTGTGGCCTCATCCTGACCATTCCATTCCTTACCTCCCCCCTTCCTCATCCCCACAGGTAACCACTGTCCTCATACTTGCTGTGGCATCACTTCCATCAAATAACATGGCTCTTAGCCTCTGTGTTTAAATTTTACATAAATAACCTCACACCGCATATTTTATAACTACACTGTAACCACTTTCCTCATTGATACTGCCTGTTATGAAATCCATTAAGATATAGAGAAGCAAAGTGAATAATAATCATGGCAGCGTGTCATTAGAGCAGTAAAAATAACAAGAATAGTTAAGTTACATATTTTGTACTTTGTGCTGGGTGTAGTTCCAAGCCCTTTATGCATGTTAGTGCATGTAACCCTGCCTTTTTGGTGATTCAGAGAGTCTTAGGTCTAAGTGTGTATATGTGTGTCTATATTTGTGTGTGTGTGTTTGTGTGTGTGTGTGTGTGTGTGTGTTTAACTCAATGTCCACTTCTGAGTACTGTTTTAATCTGAGAATGCATGTTATTTCATCACTTTAGAAAAATCTTCAGCCGCTAGCTCTTCGAATATTGCTTCCCCACCATTCTCTCCATTTCCTCTTGCAGTAGATGCACATTGGACCTTCTCATTCCATCCTCACTTAAGGACACTTTATGTTTACCATGTCCTACAATTCCTTGCTTTATTCTGGAAATGTTAATCAAATAGATTTCTCATTGCACTCATTCTTTATTCAGATGAGTCTAATCTGTTTCATCTGTCCCATGAATTTTTAATTTTCAGAACAATACTTTTCATTTCCAGAAATTCTGTTCTTCTCTCTGTCCAACCTGTTTTTTGCTTTCAAGTATCTTTCTTCTCTTTCCTTTTCTTACTGTGTTGATTTCTTCATTTTGTCTTTAATCATTTGTCTTTCAGATTCTTGTTTTATTAACTAATGTCCTTAGGTTTTACCGATCCCCATGGTGTGTCTGCTTCATTCTGGTTAGGACAGGTGGTTTCCTCATGAACTTCACAATTTTTGAAGGTGAACTCAGATTAAGAGCCCTCCACCACAACCATCGCTCCTGTGTCCTGTGGGAAATCCTATGTGGCCTATGTTGTCCAAGTACCTTTCATATTTATTTCTGCCTGGAGACTCTGGTGGTACAAATTTAGAGTCCAAACTCATGTGAAGTGCTGCTAGAGACAGACAAGCTTTCCTCCTAGCTTATAAGGCAGAGGGAAGATTTATTTTCTAATGTACCTTTCACTGATGGTACAATATCTGGGGGGACTAGTAGTGGTTTCCTTCCCAGCTCCTGGCTTATTTGGACCCAAGATCTCATCTCCAGGCTTCATATGAGCATTGACACTCAAGATCGTATGTTTCTGGGTTTAGCAAAGCCACCGAGGTCAGCTACATCATGTGTTCACATGCTCCAACATCTAGTTTTCAAGTCCTTATCAATTCATGGAGTCAAGGATATGTTTTATCCCTTTGTTGTTTTGGTTTTTGTTTTTTCCAAGTTTTTAGTGAAGAAGATGATTCTTACTCTTTCTTTTTTCTTTTTGCATTATCTGCTATCTTATTGGAACTGGGATTCTTAAAACAGGTTGCAAAGCTCTGTAATGCCTTGGTGCACTAAGAAAATGCATTTTAAAAAATGCAGCTGTCAGGGAGAATTTGTACAGGTGACACTCAGGTTAGTGACAGAATTATAGCATCACATTGCTATATTCCATGCTAACAAGTAAAACGGGCAGCCAGCATTTTGTAGGGTCAATCTGAGTAAGAAAAGTCTCTATAGAAATAGCTTATGTGGTAGAATTTTTATCTTGAGCAGAGTTATAGATGAATACTAAGAGAATTTGAGATTAGCAAAAAGTCAGTAGAATGCAAAGCAGAATGCTATAAGAATAAGAGGAAGGGGCTTGGATATCACAGGCAATTTAGGAAAGAAGTGTTCAGGCCAAGAAGCTGCATAGCCAGGTTGTGAAAAGCTGCTTCTCTTGGCCATATTGTCTAATGTGTCTCACCTGTACCCAACATTGCTGTTTCAGAGTCTGTTTGTGTGAATAGGTAATCTGTCCCCACCAAATCCCATTTTCTACAGAGCATGGACTCTATTCTTTACAAAGACTTTTGATCTCTTTATAAGATTGTAAATGAGAAAAAGCCTCTCTAGTTATTCTTAAAAAGGGAATCTAGACCAGTGAGACCCCGACCAGCCAAGACCATTACGATTCTGTTTTCCAGGGCTGAACAAATCAGTTAAGAAATCCACTTACTGAACGCTTTCCTTAAAAAAAAAAAAAAACAGTTTCACCTGGGTGTATTACTTTTCTGTTGCAGCTGTAACAAATTACTCAAACTTAGTAGCTGAAAACAATACAAATGTATTATCTTACCGTTTTGCAGGTCAGATGTTCTGCATGGGTCTCACGGGCTAAAACCAAGGTGTTGCAGAGCCGCATCCCTTTTTGGAAGGGCTAGAGGAGACTCTGTCTCCTGGCTTATCAAGGTTGCTGGCAGATTTCAGTTCCTTGGGGTTCCTGGCTGTCAGCCAAGTGCTGTTCCCAACTTCTAGAGCCACATGCCTTGGCTCATGGCCCTCTTCCTCCATCTTCAATGCTAGTGGTAATGGCAACGTGGGTCTCCCACTTCCCAGCTCTCCTGTCTCTTCTTCTGGTGTGGCCTCTCTCCGGTGGACTCTTCTACTTAAAGGGCCCATGTGATTAGATTGGGCCCACCTGGATAATCCAGGCAACCTTCCCTGTTTTTTTTTTTTCTCATCTTTATTGGAGTATAATTGCTTTCCAATGTTGTGTTAGTTTCTGCTGTACAACAAAGTGAATCAGCTATATGTATTCATATATCCCCATATCCCCTCCCTCTTGAGCCTCCCTCCCACCCTCCCTATCCCACCCCTCTAGGTCATCACAAAGCATTGAGCTGATCTCCCTGTGCTATGCAGAAGCTTCCCGCTAGCTATCTATTTTACATTTGGTAGTGTATATATGTCAGTGCTACTCTCTCACTTCATCCCAGCTTCCCCTTCCACCCAGTGTCCTCAAGTCCATTCTCTACATCTGAGTCTTTATTCCTGCCCTTCCATTAGGTTCATCAGAACTGTTTTTTTAGATTCCATATATATGTGTTAGCATACGGTATTTGTTTTACTCTTTCTGACTTACTTCACTTTGTATGACAGACTCTAAGTCCATCCCCCTCATTACAAATAACTCAATTTTATTCCTTTTTATGGCTGAGTAATATTCCATTGTATATATGTGCCACATCTTCTTTATCCATTCATCCATTGATGAACATTTAGGTTGCTTCCATGTCCTGGCTACTGTAAATAGTGCTGCAATGAACACTGTGGTACGTGTATCTTTTTGAATTTTGGTTTTCTTAGGGTATCGGCCTAGTAGTAGGATTGCTGGGTCATATGGTAGTTCTATTTTTAGTTTTTTAAGGAACCTCCATACTGTTCTCCATAGTGGCTGTATCAATTTACATTCCTACCAACAGTGCAGGAGGGTTCCCTTTTCTCCACATCCTCTCCAGCATTTATTGTTTCTAGATTTTTTGATGATGGCTATTCTGACCTGTGTGAGGTGATTCCTCATTGTGGTTTTGATTTGCATTTCTCTAACGATTAGTGATGTTGAGCATCTTTTCATGTGCTTCTTGGCCATCTGTATGTCTTCTTTGGAGAAATGTCTGTTTAGGTCTTCCACCCATTTTTGGATCAGGTTGCTTTTTTTTTGATATTGAGCTGCATGAGCTGCTTGTATATTTTGGAGATTAATCCTTTGTCAGTTGCTTTGTTTGCAAATATTTTCTCCCATTCTGAGGGTTGTCTTTTCATCTTGTTTATGGAAGCTTTGAAGTTTCATTAGGTCCCATTTGTTTATTTTTGTTTTTATTTCCATTACTCTAGGAGGTGGGTCAAAAAGGATCTTGCTGTGATTTATGTTATAGAGTGTTCTACCTATGTTTGGGGATTTTTTAGCCTTTTTTTTTTTAATCCCCTTTATTGCCAGGACAAGCGACTTGACTTGCGGGGTCTTGGTTCCTCCACCAGAAGTTGGGACTGAGGCTCTGGGTTGAGTCCAGGATACTGGATCACTAGAGAATTCCTGGCCCCAGGGAAGATTAATCACTGAGAGCTCTCACAGAGGCCTCTATCTGAATCCACGACCTGGCTCCACCCAACTGCTAGCAGTTCCCAGCACTGGATGCCTCACGCCAAACAACAAACAAGACAAGAACACAAACCCACCCATCAGCACACAGACTACCTAAAGTCATATTAAGCTCACAGACACCCCAAAACACACCACCTGACACAGCCTTGCTTATCAGAGGGAAAAGACTCAGCTCCACCCACCAGAACCCAGGCTCCAGTCCCTCCCATCAGGAAGCCTACGCAAGCCACTGGACCAACCTCACCACCGGCGTCAGGGAACAGAAGCAAGAGGAGCTATGACCCTGCAGCCTAGGGAAAGGAGACCTCAAATACTGTAAATTAGACAAAATGAGAAGACAGAGAAATATCTTGCAGGCAAAGGAGCAAGGTAAAAACCAACAAGACCAAATAGATGAAGAGGAAACAGGCAAAGTACCTGAAAAAGAATTCAGAGTAATGATAGTAAAGGTGATCCAAAATCTCGGAAATAGATTAGAGAAAATACAAGAAACATTTAATAAGGACCTAGGAAAACTAAAGAGCAAACAAACAGTAATGAACAATACAATAACTGAAATTAAAAATACT
This sequence comes from Balaenoptera physalus, assembly GCF_965194825.1. Lineage (NCBI taxonomy): Eukaryota > Metazoa > Chordata > Mammalia > Artiodactyla > Balaenopteridae > Balaenoptera > Balaenoptera physalus. Next base: position 88,808,999 of record NC_138894.1, on the reverse strand, counting down.
CCAGAAGGAATCAATAGCAGAAAAACTGAGGCAGAAGAACGGAAAAGTGAGCTGGAAGATAGAATGGTGGAAATAACTGCTGCAGAGCAGAATAAAGAAAAAAGAATGAAAAGAATGAAGGACAGTCTCAGAGACTTCTGGGACAGCATTAAGCGCTCCAACATTTGAATTATAGGCGCCCAGAAGAAGAAGAAAAAAAGAAAGGGTCTGAGAAAATATTTGAAGAGATTATAGTCGAAAACTTCCCCAACATGGGAAAGGAAATAGTCAATCAAATCCAGGAAGTGCAGAGAGGCCCATACAGGATAAACCCAAGGAGAAACATGCCAAGACACATATTAATCAAACTAGCAAAAATTAAACACAAAGAAAAAATATTAAAAGCAGCAAGGGAAAAGCAACAAATAACACACAAGGGAATCCCCATAAGGTTAACAGCTGATCTTTCAGCAGAAACTACAGGCCAGACGGGAGTGGCTAGATATATTTAAAGTGATGAAAGGAAAAAACCTACAGCGAAGATTACCCAGCAAGGATCTAATTCAGGTTCCACAGAGAAATCAAAAGCTTTACAGACAAGCAAAAGTTAAGAGAATTCAGCACCACCAAACCAGCTTTACAACTAATGCTAAAGGAACTTCTCTAGGCAGGAAACACAAGAGAAGGAAAAGACCTACAAAAACAAACCCAAAACAATTAAGAAAATGGTAATAGGAACATACATATCAATAATTACCTTAAATGTAAATGGATTAAATGTCCCAACCAAAAGACACAGACTGGCTGAACGGATACAAAAACAATTCCTTGTTTTAAAGTCTGCAAACTTAATTCCATCTGGGAAATTCCCTTTGTCATGTAATGCATCCTATTCAAAGGTTCCAGGGCTTCAGATATAGGCATTGTGGGGGGATCAATATTCTGCCTACCATAATGGCACAATCTAGGGAGAAGAAATGTTATAAAGCATGACATCAATTGTACTAGCAATTTATCAAGAGACATCTAATCCAATTTTTAAACTCAGTTTGTAACTATTCACCTGGGATCTGCTAATCTTATATACAATCAATCACATTCTGATGATACACACTTCATAGAAATTTTTGCATATCACACCCCAGGAGGGTGAGAAACAAGGCGATAAAAATGAAGAATAGCATGTAATCTACAAGGGAAAGGAAAACATGGTGGGTTAGTCACATTGCTGCTCAGTGCTGCATTCCCTGAACTAGTACGATTCATTCACGTGAAGGGAAAATGACTTATTATGGATCAAATAGGGTTTTTGGAAGAGAGTGGAGAGGGGAAAAGGGAGAGAAAGTGAGAGCATCAACAGAAAGACTTTGAATTTCCGGATGTAGTTTAGTCCGAGGCAAATTTCAACCCTACCTTTCCATGGAATTGTTACATGGATCTATTTATCTGTCTATGTACTATCTATCTTTGTTCTATCTACTCTATCTATCATCTATAATCTATCATTCCCTGCATCCATCCATCCATCTTTGTACCTATGTATATATCTATCTACTTTATCTATATATCTATCCATCTATTCATTTATGTATGTACCTATGCTTCTATGTATCTATCCATCCACTCACCCACCTATCTATATCTATCTATCTATCTATCTATCTATCTATCTATCTATCTATCTATCTTCTATCATTCACATTTTATTTGGTGTGGGTTGTCTGAACTTGAGGGATTCTAACTAATACAGAGGCCATTAAGTTGAACACTTGTATTTTACAGGTGGAGAAACTGAACTTCAGAGGGGAGAAGGGATTTGAGCATGTTTCTCTCTGACATTAGGGAATTCATCCCTGCTGTCCTCTAAAGTGTCACCATGTGTTTCCTGACTACCTCCATATCTGCCTGTGCATTCAACCCCCCTTCAACATTTTAATCTTACTTTCCCATGTTGAATGAACTTCCCTTGGGAGGAAAAATGATTGCTAAAAGGCTGTTTGCCTTCCAGGGATTTTTGTTTTTGAATTTTAAACATCAAAGTATTATTTGGTTCTAAAATAAGAGAAAAGGAAGCATTCTGCACAGTGACAGACTGGTAGAGCCACTTTAATGAGCAGTGTGGCACCCACATGTCCCTCCAGGGTGAAAAGAATTCAGCATAAGAAAGAAGGGCTTGAAAAGAGTCACAGTACGCTCTGCTGACCACTAGCTGTGTGATCTTGGGTGAACTATTTAAATTCTCTCATTTTCAGTCTCCACATAAGGAAAAGGGGAATAACAATCAAATTTATTTTGCAGAGTTGTCATGGGGACTATATACGTTGTGCCTAACATATGTTTGCTGCATAATAAGAACTGAATAAATGAAATTCAACATTAAGGAATATTTAGGACCCCTTTAGAGGAAAGATATCTTTACTAAATAAGAGATTATATTAAAATCCTGTCTTGGAAACAGGGACATAAAACCTAGCTATATTGTCTCACCTACTGCCTGAGAATTCAAACCATATTCATTTTTTAAAGGGAATGTACTGGAAATACATTGAGAACATTGGAAGACATCTGCTGATTGCGTTTCTTTTGACTACTTAATTTGCAAGCACTTTACAGACTGTTTCTCAACTTCCATATAATAAAGTTGACTCCCTCTACAGCCCCTAATATGCTGGTTTGGTTAGGACTGAGAGATTTTCTGATCTCACCCATGTACCATTCAGTTGGAATCACCAGAGGACGCTGAGGATTATCATGATGCATCACTTTTGAAGCTAGCATTTTCCACTGGAGCATAGAATTTTTGGAGGTACCACACTCATAAATACTAATCAGATGTATATGACTTATAGGAAAATAATTTCAAGAATAAAAGAAACAATGATCCATTTGCCAAAGGACATTGTAAACCAGCCACAAGGGAAAGCATTTTGTTGGATTCTCCTTTGATCAGTTAATTTAGATTCAGAATCCCTGCTCATGATTGAAGACTCTGCCTTCATGGGTGAATGCCCAATACCTTCTATGCTGCTCTTTTAGAGTTCCATAAACTACATCCCTCTCTCAGAAATGCGTGATGTATAAAGTGCGATTCTATGCATTAAAAAACTTATTTTGCTTAACCCATTGCTCCCTAACTTTTGGAACAATTTGTATCACATAATACATTTTAACATCCTCCAGAAAAAGTTTCACTGAATACTCTTTGGGAAAGTCTAGTCTAGACAGGTGTCATCTGACTAACCATATTTTAGAGTTAAAAGTAGGAGAATAGTATTAACCAAATTATGTTAGAAATATAAACCACATGGAAGGTAAAGTGAAGTCCATTATAGAAAAGCAAAGAGCACGTTTATTTTCAGATAGTGGAAATAGACATAAATAAAAACGTGAAAATTTTCTGGGCCAATGACACTGCATTTTTTTTTTTTTTTTTTTTTTTCAAATTATATCACTGTCACAGAAATAGGTCTAAGCAGGGGAAGCACTATTATGATTCAGTGAAAAGCCAGAATTACAAACCATCATTAATGTAATGTAATTGTATTACTTCAACTCCTTGGTAATCACAGTGCAAATAACAGCAATATTGGGGAAACATTTTTTCCCCTAAGCTAACAATAATAAAATATAATAATCTGAATGATGGAGAAATTGTAGCAGAACATAGCACTTATATTGCTGGGGGCACTGCAAATTCGCTCAACTGTGTTGGAAAGCAGGAGAGCAGGACATAGAGAGCGGTAAAAATGCACATTAAATTTTACTTACTGTGTTTAGATATAAAACTTTATTTTAGAAAAATATTCAAAGAAAAATAATAGACAAAGATATTTCTTGCATTGAGAATTAGTTTGAGTCCAGTTTCTTTTACTTAACCCACTGAAAACATAGTTCTTCCCTTTTTTTTTTTCTGAGAATATTTTCTAAATGGCAAAAATTGAAATAGGGAAGAGTTAACAACTTTATTCTTCAGTTTTGAGGTTACTATATGAATATAGGAAATCCTGAAAATTGTTTTACAAATGTGGAAGTGCTGAGTATGGACAGCAGAAAATTGTCTCCATTTTGATTATAAGTCAAAGAAGGAAAAGACAGGAATTTGGAAAAAGGAAATGGGTCACAGCTGGGGTTTTTAAGATTTAGTTATTTAAAGTTTTCTTTAATAGCCTCTGTTATTATTTTTTATATAAAGTGCTAAAATAAAAGTACAACTCAAGTATAAATTTAACTATATAATTGAATATTGATTGGTGTCTATGTATTCTAAGTTGTTAAAATCCTCACTGACAATAATAAGACGTGCAGAGAGGGCATCTGAACAATTTACAATTTGAAAGGGAATTATTCTCATGTGCTCTTACTTTCATACATTTTTTATGTGCACCTATATATATATTTCATTTTTGTAAGCAGCATCCTATCCTTTTCTTAATCATCCCACCTTTTCATTAACAGGGTCCTGAATTCATTCATCCAACCAGCATCAATGAATTAGGACTTACTAAATGTCAGATATTACCAGCATAAAAGAAGAAAAAGCCATAGTCTCTACCATAAGAAAGCTCATACCTATGTTATTCAATGCATATTTTAATTGACATCCTGAGTAACATGAACAATTTACTTCCATGGCAAGGATTCATAGTAAAAAATGGTATAATGAAGTTCTTATTGGTGTGGTGTGTACCATAAACCATGATGTGAGTGTGGGGATGAGAATGGGCTGCCAACTGAAACCTCCGTTCTTACCTTTACCTTGTTACTTACTCTCGATTTCACCACAGAGCTTCCTTCCTCCTTCCTCCCTTCCTCCCGCCATCCCTTCCTTTTTCCTCTCATTTATTCATTCACAATTCTTCCATTCCTCAAATGTTATGGCATCTATCTGCCATGTGTGAGGCACGATGCTAGGCAGTGAAGGCACAGGAATGAATGGTCTGGTTCCTGTCTTCAAGAGCCTCGTGTTTCAATAAGGGAGAAAAGTCTAAAGAAAAAGCTCTAACAGAGCTCTGCCTATCAAGAGTTTGAAAAGTTTGATAGGAACACAGAAGGAAAAACAACTAAGTAGGCTTCAATTTCCTTAAAACTATGATCACCATATCCAGTTATTCACAAGGATGAACCAAGATAAGGTCTAGCACACATTCACCATTGCTGTGCAAATATAACGAACACATTTATAATCCTACATAGTAGTTTGAAAGGCTGTTCACAATCGGACCCTGACCTATTTGTCCTCTCCAGGGTCTTTTGCATCTCACCCTTTTCCTCCAGGAACTTTAAGCTGTTCACCATCCTCTAAACTTGGCATGCTTCCTCACACTTCTGTGCCTGGCACAAGCTGTTTCCCCTGCTTGGAAAGACCTTCCTCTTATTTCTACTATGAAGATTTCTGACTCTCCCTGCTCTGTCTGCCACCTGTTGAGCTGTGACCTCTTGTTGCAGACCTCGCTCAAATCCCACTATCACATCTCCTCGGGCTCCTGATTCAGGCAATGACTTCTTTCTCTCTGTACCCCTGGTGCTTTTCCCCACCTCAAGCAAAGAACTTGTCAAAGCCACGTGTCCAGCTCCTTCACCATGAACTCTCCAAGGGTAGAGACCTTGTCTTTCTCATTTCCTCATTGCCAGCACCCAGCAACATGATGTCTTGGTCAATGTTGGTTATAAATATGAATGGATATATAAAGAACACATTATTTGTTGAAAAAAAACAAGGGAATGAATGAGTGATCAAATGAATGAGTCAGCAAATGATTGAATAATGATTGAGGAAATGAGGAAATGACTGAGGGATAAATTATTGTATAGTTATTTAATTAGTGGACAAATAAATACATTATTTAGTAAGGGAATAAATAAATGGATGGCTTACCTAAGAGGCTCACTGCAGTTTCTTTCCACAACAAAGAGATCATTTCCTCCCATCTCTCATGTGACTCCAGGATTTTATTGGGCACAGAAGCTTTTCTCTAACAGCCTAAAGGATTTTTTTTTTTTTTTTTTTTTTTGCCTAAAGGATTAAGAATAGCTCACCTTTTAATTATTCTAGACAATTTTCAGTTGCAATATGTGACAAAGTTACAGGTTTGACAATATTTCACAAACCTTATTTTATGAATTATTTGACAAATTAAACATAGCCCCTTGTAAAAATGCTCAGTTTTTTTCCAATTCTGCTTCCAGCTATTGGTAAGAGAGAAATGACTTTTATAGTATATCTTGGTCCACAAATTAGAGTCTCTCAGAGTAAGTAGTTTTTAACTGACTTTAATCTATAAAAGACTACATTGACTTAGAAGAAAATGATTTTTGTTCTTTTGATAAAATTTACCAAAATAAAAACGGGTCTGTAGTATTTGGTTTGCATCAACAAAAGCATGAACTTGTTAGCTTCAGAAATGATATGACATTGACATTACGGCCACCAGGACACTCAATATCTCTGTAGTACAAAACTGCACATCACCTTGATTGGGAAAATTGTACCCAGGGATAATTGTTCGGTATTTAGGATACCCTTTTCCTATGCAGCCAGGGGCTTCTAATGAGAATTGTCAAATAAACAGACCATTAAGTTAGGATTAAAACTGTCAACACAGACAACCTATTAAATGAATAATGCTTGATGGAATGGGACCCATGTCTTTCGCTATGGTTGACAAGTATTGAACATGTAAGATTCCATTGTTGCCTGGTGTTTCATGTAACTGAGTAATAGGTAGGGCCTAAGTGAATATATGGTTTACAAAATAGATTGAAAACATTAGAGAAATTGCAAATAAAAAAACAAATAACCTTCATAAAATGTTTTAACTTGGGAGGAGGTAAGCTCAGATGTTCTCTATCGTTTTAGTTTCATTTTTTAAGATTCAGCCTTCCAGACTCATTTAGAAGAATACTTATCTTTTAAATATAAAGCATGGATTTAAAAAAATCTTGAAAATAGAGGTGTTATCCACTTTTTGATCACTCAAGTCTAGCTAATATTAGCATTTAGAGTTTTATTCTTCACATTTCTTTTCCAATGTACCAGTTTTACTTTAAATATATTTGCTTTCCTCCTGTAACAGCTTGTGTGTTGATACAGTTTGTTTAATAAAAGTATTTTTAAATAGCTTCATAGACTTCAATTATTATTATAGCCCATAGGTTATTTCATTATATCCCAAATTTGGTTGTTTACTATGTTTCCAACTTTTAGTTATTAAAAACATCACTGAGTTGATTACTTAGGTGTACAAAGCTTTTTCCGTATTTTGGGTTATGTTCTTAGGAATAATCCCCAAAAGGGAATATTTTAGTCTAAATTATGAGTACTTTAAAGCACTTTTTATATATTTCCAAACTCTCTATAGAAAGAACGTGGATATATTCTAAATACTGAAACATCTCTTTCTCCTCAAGAAGTACCTTGTCTCTTTTGTTTAATAATTGAAGCAAATGTGCTAAATTGCTAAAGACTTTTTTTCTATGTTACTACTCTATTAGTGGAAGTTTATATGGCATTTCAAGAGCTCTATTCTAGAAAAATATTGACGTGACAATTTTGCACCACCTTTTCCTTAGAAGCAGTCACACAGAAGAGGATATGGGTCATTTTTTTCTTTCCTTATCCTCCAGAGGTTTGAACTGGTCCCAAAGAGAGAACATTCCTGGAATGAATGTGAACTAGGTGTGAAAAAGAATTCAGATGGCTCTGGACTCACTGCTAACATAATTAGCTGATTAGAAAACTTGGGTAAGGATTGTTGTATTTCTGGAAGTGTCCAGAGAGAGCTTGGATGACCAGTTCTTGGAAAGATTTTTAAACGTATTCTAGTTCTTTGGGTAATCCAATGAGATGTAACGTAAACTCATGTTCAAAAACTCTGATTCTACAATACTGACACCACACTGTCAATCGTGTATCCAGCACAAGTCACCAATTAAATAATTTGGAAACTATTACATTTCTAAAGAGACCATAAGCTAAATTTTAATCAATTTATTTCAAACTTCTCCATTAGTACCCTTTTCAAGAATGAGTAACAGTAACAGCATAGTAGCTTAAAATTTTTGATTGTCTTTGACTTTAGCTTGAGTAGCTTGAGTTTAATCTGCTCCCTCCTTGGTCTTCTTTATGTCTCATACTGGACATGCAGATCGTGAAATTGGAAGAGACAACAAGTGAAGATGAATGTATCTGTGTAAGTTGTATCCTGGGTCAGGGATTGGGATGCAAAGGCCTAATAATTTGGGAGTTTAATGAAGTGTTCCTGAGACAAGGCAAGGTAGCCAAGGCCATTCTAACCAAGTCACGCCACATTTATTGATCTTGGAATTGAACCCTGTCATCCCCTCACTTCCCTGGGCAACACATTGTCCCCCTTTTCTGTTGACTCACCTCCTTATTCTGCCCCCTCACAACTTGCCCTAAGAACCTGCCAGTCTCTTACGCCATGTGAGAAATCCTCAAAGGGACACTGGATAGTTGCCTTGAAGAAAAGGAAACTGTCAGGAGAGAGAGGTGGTTAGGAAAAACTAACAAATTCAGTAATTTTTCGAGTATGAGGGAGCTAAGATATTTCTGTGTATTCCCACGGAGAAATACCGATAGAAATTACTGAAGAACATTCTAATGGAAAGGGCTAGCCAGATAGGGAATATGCCCCTGAAGGGGGAGCGAAGTGTAAGTGGATATTGTAACTTACTAGAAATGGACTAGATGTGTGACTAAGAAGGGGGAAGTAGGTCAGTTCAGTCCATTAGATTTTATAATTATATGATGCAGAAGGACATTGGGGGCTTTGGAATTTCAGCTGCTATTATCCCAGACTAGGGCCGGACAGCAATGTTGTGACCCACAATTACAGTAATTTTCAGGTGGACTTCGTAAATGAACGGAAGTCATTCTTTTGAAAATAACTCTTTTTTAAAAGTGAGAATGTTTCTCCAATTCACATTTTCTAGTCTGCTTGTCTGTCCCCTCTGGGCTCAGTCAAAGAAACTCATGCAGTGGAAGTATGTTTAGCAATTGGGCCCATTCCCAGGTTGCGAGACATTTAGCAAAAATCCAGAGTTATTATTAGATCTAAATGGAGGCTTTTGTCAAAGGCCTCTTGAACTGTTAGGAAATCAGAGTGCAAATTGATAATGACACACAACACATCGCTGCCCTGGCAGCTCCCCGAAGGCCGCTGAGATACCCCAGAAAGAACTTGTGTGGACTTGTGCCAACAGCGTGTTGCTCAACACACATCCTTCTCCTAAGTCGACTGGACAACTGCATTCTCTTCCTTGTAAGAGGCAGTAGGAGATGGATGAAAGAGGATGCTTGAACTCAGACTATTAATTTCCTTGCAGTGTGTATTCAAGTCAGATCCCTTTAGAAGAGCCTTTTGTGGTTTCATAAAATTACAACTTCGGCTATCCGGCTGCCTTTTCCAAAGTACAAATTTGGCTTCTAAAGAAAACGCACTTCATAGGAAAAAAGGAAAGAAATGAGTATGTAGTTATCTTAAATATATTCATTTTATGTAATCGTTCTGTCACACAAAGAAACAATTACAGTATTAAGTACCTATTAATAAAAGAAATCATAAAACACAGTCTTCATAAAACATATAAAGTTTTTATGATTTTTATTTACAAAATTAATAAAATAGATTTTTCCCTCACAGTTTATGAAAGCTTAAAAATACTTTTTTAAACTGTCAGGTTTAAAAATAAATGTTCCGGGCTTCCCTGGTGGCGCAGTGGTTGAGAATCTGCCTGCCAATTCAGGGGACACGGGTTCGAGCCCTGGTCTGGGAAGATCCCACATGCCGCGGAGCGACTGGGCCCGTGAGCCACAACTACTGAGCCTGCACGTCTGGAGCCTGTGCTCCTCAACAAGAGAGGCCGCGATAGTGAGAGGCCCGCGCACCGCGATGAAGAGTGGCCCCCGCTCGCCGCAACTAGAGAAAGCCCTCGCACAGAAACGAAGACCCAACACAGCCAAAAATAAATAAATAAATTTTAAAATAAATAAATAAATAAATAAATGTTCCCCTTCTTTGTTTAGACTATTGTAATACTTTTTAATTTTTCAAGGGTTAGGTGAGAGACCATTTCACGGGGGAAGTGCATGTGTGTGCTGTCTTGCAAAGAAATTGGAGAATGGATTCCTCCAACTCCTCATTTTATCCTCGGCCCCTTTAGCTTCCTCTAAATGTGCCTTATACTTGTGTACACGGGAACGCGGCTCACTTAACATAAACGTTATTTCAGATTCTTTACAGCCCCTGTTTCTGTGGTCCAAGTTCTAACACAGCACCTCACACGTAGCTGGAAGTCTATTTTATTTAGTGAATCCTTAAAGGTAATGCCTAGTAAAGGAGAAATTCTTTTCACTGTTCTGGGGGTTAGACAGCCTTTCAGTTGGTTTGAACTGATAGGAAAGGAAATCCAATTTACTTACCATTCACTGGAGGAAGACGACTTGAGTTTTTGGAGTAACATCCACTGTTTGGGAATGAAGTACAGACACCAAGGGGTGTGAGTGGAAGGGGACAGAACACAGTGAGATTTTTAAAGGGTCCTTAGTAGCACCTGCAACCTCACCTCTAGTCCTGGTGCTGTGTGACTCTGACCAATTACTTTCCCCCACTGGGCTTTCTCTTTGCAGCTGAACTCAGTGGTTCTCAATAAGGACTGTGCATTAGAACTACCACTGGAGATTTTTTAAAAGCCTGTGCCTCGGTCCCACCTCAGACCAATTAATTCAGAAAGCTAATGGGGGTGACCCAGCTGTGTATTTAAAAAATTCTCCAGATTATTCCCAGACGAAGCTGAGTTTAAACTCCCGATCAGCGCCTCTCAAATATAATGTGATGAGAATGATCTGGGATCTTGTGAAAATGCAGACTCTGATTCAGCAGGTCTGGGGTGGAGCCTGTGCACCTGCATCTGAAGCCAGTGCCCGGTGATGCTGGCTGTCTCTGGTGCACTTGGACAAGGACCCAGAACCTGGGAGCGTATAAAACCTGTGGACTTTCGGGTCCCACCTCAGGCCCACTGAATCACATCCTGCATTTGAAAGATTCCCGGGTGATTTATAACACATCAAAGTTTGGAAATTCCTGGTCTAAATAATCCATAAGAACCACCCCCCAACCCTGCTGTAACACACAAGGTCCTCAGGGCACAGCCCCTGCCACTCCCACCTACTTTCCTCCTAGTGCCTATGTGCCCACCATAACCCAACAGTTGAGCCTCCTTGTAATGTTTCAAATGTGTTTTGTTGGCCTGACACTGCCTTTCCATCATGGGGTGTGTCATTTCCTTTATATTTAATAGACCCCTCCCCTTTACCTCCTTATTTCCTACCCATCCTTTAAGATTTAGGGATTAAGTCCTCCAAGGAAGCTGATGTAACTATTTTCAACCACTATCCGCCCCGCTCTAACTTAGGTACTAGCTTCTCTGTGCTTCCTTACACTGAAAGAAAATTACACACACATGTGCTTCACACCCCCCCTCCCCCATCTAGGATGTATGTTTCTGGAGTGTCAAAAATTGAGTTTGGGGTTTTTTCCTGACTATTTATCAAGGTTCTGGCACAAAGTATGCACTTGTACTTCTCCATGTAGGTTCTGATCAGGATGGAGAACTTCACAGGTCTCTCATATCAACCTCTTCTTCCTGCCTTGAGTCTTGGCAACACACCACACAGCCAGAACCACTGCAGGTGGATTTCCCATCTCAGCCTGGCATTAAATCTCACTTCTTTTTCTCCTGAGGACATGTTGAGACCTGTGAGCTCTGGAAGGCTCAAGACCCCCAGAATAAAGCAACTTTGGTGGGCTATCCTCAGTAATGGTAATAGACAAATGAGAAGGGCATCCACTCACTTGATTTCTGTGCTCCTTATATTTTTGACATTTATCAAAGCTGACATTGCTTCCCAAAGGCCAAGGGAGGAAAGATGAAACAGATCATTTTCATTTGCCTGGCATTCTCTTAGTTGTTTCCCAGGCTGACTGAGAACAATTTGCATCCTGTTCAGGCCCCATAATTTCTGGTTGTTAAAGAAAGACATATGGGTACTGCCAAAGCATCCTGAGACCTTGACTCAGGGCAGTGTGACTTGAAGGACATGGGAAAAGTGGGAGGGCCATTTACTTTGATTTTCTTCTTGTGGCCCACACTGGATGTTTCCGGTAAGAGGGCAAGAGACACTGAGCCTGCATTTGCTCTCAATGTAATGTTGGATTCAAATTATGTATATGTACTAAATTCATTGAATAACTGTGAGGTGGCCCCTGTGTGTCAGACTCTTTGCTAGATGTTGGGAAGGTGACTTTAATGTATCATAGATTTTACCTTCAAGGAATTCCTAATTGTAGACAGAGAGGACCATGCAGCTAAGTATTATCTTGAAGAATAAGGTGCCAGAAGAATACAGAAGAAAAGGCAATTAACTCTATTGCTTATGTTGTTTAAAAAAAGGTAATAGGGAGTAGTATGTCAAGGGAAACGTCTTTTAAAATATTTTATTCAGCCTTTCAGCTAATGTCTCAGTTTCTTTTGCTGTGTAACAAATAGCCCTGAAATTTGGTGACTAAAATAACAGCAGTAGTAGACTATAGAGACAGTCTTGCCTTGTACAGATGCCTTTTACTGATTTATTTAAAAGTAAAGACAGATAACTATTATACTGACAAAACTAAGATTAAAAATAATAATAAAGTATGAACTAAGGCATAAGGGCTGTCCATCAATGAAATGTACTTGTGCTTAAAGAGAATATGATTGTTGTTGTTGACTGGAATCTCTCCTGATCAGTGGGTCCACCTGGCACATAGATGGGAGTTGGAGGGAAAGTTAGGGTGTAATCCAAACAGAGAAGTGCTTACGGCAAAGATCAAGATGCTGGCCTTGGCTTCATTAGCATAAATTAAACAGCACTTAACACATATTCAATTAAAATTCTGTAGAGGATTTTGGACGGAGAATGGCAGGGTCCAGGATGCAACAGACCTGACAATGGATTGTGGAGAGAGGAACAAGGGAGTCAAATGGGCAAGAATTTCAACACTAACTAGTCTTGAAGTGGCAACTAGCCTTGAACAAATCACTTTGCTCATAAAATGGTTCAAAGACAAAGGGTACATGTTAAAAATTAAAAAAAAGAAAGAACAGAAGTCATAACCAGACACACCCTCATGAAATTTCAAACACCAGAATAAAGAGAAGATTCTGAAAATATCATAGGAATAAAAATGAACAGGCATCCTATTTCTCATTAGTAATACAAGATGCTAGAACACAATGGAGTAATGTGTTCATAGTTCTGAGGGAAAATATTTTCAACAAAGAATGCTACAGTTAGCTTTGGTGGAAGCTTGTGGTTTCCTACTCGATAACCATTTTTTTCTTCCTATCTGTAGGCACGTCTGCAGTTTTGTGAAGGTATTTGTTGAGCAGGAACATGCAAAGGAGGGAGGCCCGTCCCACAGCCCTGGAGGATGAATTATTAGTCTAAATCAGTCATGGTAAAATCATTCCTCTTTGCTATTGATTATTCAAAGTGTGGGATTATAATATGATTCTAACCAGGAATTCCTTCTAAGAAAGATGGTTTACCTGATAAAAAGATAGAGCTATTCAGGAAGGTCTCTTTGCTCCAGCGGCCCATCTTCCTGCCTCAAACTCAGTTATTTGAGGATATTATGCTTGGATCTGTGTCATCCATCTTGTGACCATGAGATAATAAGCCAACATACTACGAATGGCCAAGTGGAATAATGGAAAGAACTTGGGTCATTGATAACATTGTTTAGTCACTGCACCAAGCCTGGTACCACCTACCTCCAGGTTTCCTGTTATGTGAGATAATTAAGGATTTTTATTGCTCAGGCTATTGTGGATATGAGTTTTCGCTTGCAGCAGAAAGCATCATAAATGATACCATGTGCCACATTATCTATTGGGCATAAGATGTAAAGATATTTTCATTCTCAGTCTTGGAAGTAGCCAAACATTCACATCTCAAGCCTTCCTTTTCAGGGATATACCTGAAGATTTATTTCAGTAAATTGAGGAAAGCGATCGGGAAAGGAAACAGAATCCACCCCAACAGAGCATAAAAGGAAGTGCCACCGACGTGACAGTGTGCAGCCTGAAAGCAACAAACCAAACTGGAAAAAAAGAGAGAAGGTTGAAAGGACAGACCAGGGAGGGAAAGAGAGGAGGAAGTTCTCAGGGAAAAAAAAAAGTGGTGGATGGACTCAGTGGATAGAAAGTATGATTGAGTTTGGGCCACTCTAGACATATAATTATATCATAAAAGGAAATAAATACAGAAAGAAAAAAAGGCAAGTAGGAATTCTGGGTATGTGCCTCTCTGGGAGGGAAGATAGGGAATAAATAAGAAAGACCTGGTACGGATATGAAATGAACCACATTGCTGCATGTTAATAAGCGAGGTAAATTAAGGAAAGAGAGAACATGTAATCTTACTGAGTAGGAATATGCCCCTCTGAGAATTCCATAAATCTTGGCATCAGAGCCACCTAGGCTTAGCTATGAACACTATTTATATAGTTTTAAAAAGTAAATATAAAAGTAGAGTAATATAATTATGTAAATGTAAATAAGTAGAATTAACCTTATACGAAGAACAGAAATTTTGGTTGTGGTGGTCTGACAATATATACAAAATATTGTGATTGATTATGTAGAAGTATAGCTGTCACAAAGGAATTCATAGTGGGGTATACAACTGTATAAGGACACTAGTATCCTTAATTTACAATTTGGAAATAGCTATTAGATATTGACCAGCACTGATGGAATAAGAAAGACATGTTTAAATACGTTATTTAATGTTAAAAGTAACCAATAGAATAACAAAGAAGAAGAATAGAATATCAAACATTTGGAGACTTGGTGAAGGAGAAGAGTAGTATAAATGAACGAAATCGTTATCTCTTATGTTGGAATAGCTCACACAATCCTCTTGTCCCCTATGTGTCTTTCAAATCCCACCTCAGATTGTCACCCACCCTATGAAACATTCCCAGCCACCTGTCACCCTTGATCTCAGGCTGCAATAGTTAATAACTTCATGTCCTTTCTATGGCATTATTTCATTCATTCATCCAACCAACAATAGTTCTTGGAGGTGTATTCGGTTACAGGCTCTGGTGTAGATGCTAAAATACAGCTGTAAAAAAAGCGAGACATATATGGGTACTCTTCTCATGGAACTGACACTTTATAGGGAGGGACACTTTAAAGAATTAAATATTTGATTACAAAATTAAATAAAGACTTACAATTGCTATAGGGGCTATGAAAGAGACATATAAGGAGCAGGGAGAGTATAGATGCATAGGAGTGGACCGACTTTGGGGAATACAGGAAGGCTTTCATGAGGAGGTGATGTATAAGTTGCTCTCTGAAGGATGATGGACATTAACATGATGGTGAGATGGAGGTATGGAGAAAAAGGCAAGGTATGAGGAGCAAGGAGCAAAGCAGGAAGGATTATGCCATGTTGAAGGGAAACTCTGTGAGGGCTCCATGGTGTTAGAATATGGAAAATGAGGGAGAGGGAAACTCATGATGGTCCTGGTGGGGGAGGAAAGCAGGGACTGCATCTTATAGGATCTTGAGGCCATGTTAGAGGCTTTGTCTTTCTCATAGGAGAATGGGGAAGCCACTAAAGATTAACTTCAATGGGGGGGTGGTGGTGGTGGGATGAATTGGGAGATTGGGATTGACATATATACACTAATATGTATAAAGCAGATAACTAATAAGAACATGCTGTATAAAAATAAATAAATAAAGTATTATAGGAAATTGAAAAAAAAAACCTTCAATGAGATTGTGACTAGATCGGTTGTCAGCAAGTTGCAGCTTGTCGGTCAAGTTCAGCCCACCACCTGCTTTTTTATAAACAAAGTTTTCTTAGAACACAGCCATGCTCTTTAGTTGTGTATCTATGGCTGCTTTCACACTATAATGGCAGAGTAGAGTAGATGCAATGGAGATTGTATGGGTTGCAAAGCCTAAAATACTTGCTATTTTGTCCTTTACAGAGAATGGCCCCTGGAATCGATCATCTTACAAACAATGCAGAGACCTATTTATGCTTTTATGCTAGCACTTACTGTACTCAGAACATCTGTATACTTATTTGATTTCCCCATTATTAGACTGTGAGCTCCTTTTGGAACAAGGACTATATTCAGTTCATCTTAGTTTCCCTAACTCCTAATACATTATCGTACAGTGAACACTTGATTGAATCAATCTTGCTCATTTATCTCATGGAGCATCTAGTCCAGCTGCTAATTTAACTGATTTGGAAATTAAGGTCAAGAGAGTTTGAGGGACTTTCTCCAAAACATCCAGCGAGTTCGTATCCATATTGTGTCTTAAATTCAGGTCTCTCGGGTCTCATTCCTGTCATCTTTGTTCTTACTTAATTCAACTGTCCAAATTAGTCTAAAAATAAGCAATAATTTGAATATCACTAGAACCAGAAAACTGAAGATGTATATATATATATAGAGAGAGAGAGAGTCATACTTTTAGAGTTGTGATGACTCATTTACGAGAAAAATGTGCCTAAGAGCTTTGTCGAAATCTGTATTACCATCGTCTCTATACAGCAGACGTTTGTGCATTATCTTAGCAAGCTGGGTTCAACGAAACACCCTCGAAAGTTCTGGAGATTCTGTGAGGAGTCTTACACGGAGGTCAGAGATGCAGAAGGCTCCGTATTGCTGTTCCATATGCCTGGTTGTCCTTTCTATTTGGAGGCTGGTAATATAATTAGGAGACAAACACCACAGATGCTGCAGTTTACAATAACCAGAAGAAACGCCGAAACGGGTAAGACATGAAAGGATAATTTTGCTTATACAAAATAGCAGACTGCAAACTAACACCAAGAAAAACAAACAGGCAGATGGTAAGAGTGGAGAAGGCATTGGCACAGCTGTGAACAGGATTTAGACACCCAGATGCAACATAATTTGGGGGGAGGGGTGGGAGAGGAAGAGAATTTGAAAAAAAAAAAATCTAGAAACAGAAAAGATACTGGAGAGTAGTGAGTCCCTCGTCTCTCCACCTGTAGGTTAAGCTTCTTCACATCCACCTCCTACCCTGACTGCTGAAAGTCGTTTCCTGGGGGACGGGAGGAGAGAACGCAAGGACAGAAAATGTGAATAGGCATCATTCCCAACAGAGAAGGCGGCGGTGGTAAAATCAACAGCTATGATGGCAAAGGAAGAAGAACGGCATAGCCATTACCCAGAAGAGGGTGAATAGTAGTGTTTGCTTTTATTATTAGCAGCATTATTTAGATAACAACACACGTGCGTGGCTAGATAGAGTCACGGGCATGGGGAGGGGCAAGAAAGTGACATCACACATGCGCATGGGGTTTCTACTCTACATTAGCCGCATGTAATGGAAGCCACAACGATCTTTTTTCGTTCATTCCCCTCTACGGACAACAGCCAAAAAAAAACCCAATGATGTATTGTTTTCTTTATTTTTAGGGGTTAGGAAACTGAAGGTCTAAGGGGAGGAGCCAGGATTTAAACTCGGGTCTTTACGATGTCCTAGAACGACTTCTCCAACCATTCAAGTACAAACACAAGTCAAAGCCATCAGAAGAAACACTTCTGTTATGTAAAACCAAACATGACGCCAAAAGGGAGCAGCCATGGGTTCTTTAGCCAATGGGGACTCAGAAGAGAAAGTCCCATTGGCCAGAGGAGACACAGGGAATGAGTACTTCACTCTGCCCTGCCCCTGGGGCACTGTGTTTTTGTTTCTCTCCCAGTGTGTACTCATCATTTTTCTTCTTTTACAACTGGCTGTTTATGCATTTTTTACTCCCACTCTAATGTGAGCCCCTGGAGGACAATATTGGACATTATTCACCCTCAGATCCCCAGACGCAGTAAAAAGCCTAGCCCTAGGGGCTTCCCTGGTGGCGCAGTGGTTGAGAATCTGCCTGCCAATGCAGGATACACGGGTTCGAGCTCTGGTCTTGGAAGATCCCACATGCCGCGGAGCAACTGGGCCCGTGAGCCACAACTACTGAGCCTGCGCGTCTGGAGCCTGTGCTCCGCAACAAGAGAGGCCGTGACAGTGAGAGGCCCGCGCACCGCGATGAAGAGTGGCCCCCGCTCGCCGCAACTAGAGAAAGCCCTCGCACAGAAACGAAGACCCAACACAGCCAAAAATAAAAATAAATAAATAAATAAAAAATTAAAAAGCCTAGCCCTGCTTGGGCATCGCTGCACGGGAGTCCCCGCTGAGCAGGGGCTCAGTGAGTGACGGCAAAGGGTGGTCCTGCTCCGACCAGCCAGCTTCTAAGAAGTTCCCGGTCACGGTTCCCATCCTCTTCCTCTGAATTCTCAGGGCACCCTCTCCCCTAGCCTCCAACCCCATCCCATTCTCATCACAGCCCGACGTACCAGGCTGGCATTTATCCCTAGAGCTGTTTATGCCCGTGGCTGGTTTTCCTCTTAGCTTCCTTGAAGTGACCTGATCAAGTAATGTGATCACATATTTTGGACAAAATAATGCGCTTCTTTTCTAAATAAGATTTCCTCGTTTACAAAATGTACCTCATAAAACCTCTTTCACGGATAATCGATACTATCAATTTTCCATTATTGATTACTTTATTCCCTCCCCAAAGCTCCTGGAACAACACAGTGCTGGGCTCCTTGAATGGGGATGTGACTGCTTCTTGGTGGCAATGGGACCTCTCAGCCCGTTGCTGCAGGAAATAAGGCAGAGTTCCCATATCTTGGAGGATATAATTCTTCGTGGGAAGAGAAAAATCGTCGCTCTGTATTTCAGCTCCTGGGCTGTTCCACCAGCTATTTTGGGGAAGGGGAAAGCCAGTCTCACAACACTTTCCCCAGAGAAAAGATGCCAATGTCAATGTCAGCCATTAGGAAACGTCATTAAAGCAGATGAGAAACGGGCTGTGGACATTTTTATGAGCCCAGAATACTCTGCGTGGAGATTTTATGGAGACCACAGGAAGCCAGAGAGACAATGACATTCTTACCCTTTTTTAGAGTCTGGTGAGGAGTAATTTTTCTGTACTCAACAGAGTGTGTTTTTTGAAAGGGAAAGTTACTGCTGGGGGCTACGTCCAAGTAAGCCTTATTCAGAGAATTTGCTGATCTATTGGAGATAGAATACTCCAGGCCAAGTAGCTGCGGGCTCAATGCCCAAATCCTTCCAGAATTGCAAAGAAGATTCTTCTTTTTGATTCCAGGATACTCTGGGAACTAGTCTTTACAGAATGCTGTTCTGCTGAAATCTCTATGGTTGTAATAGCACATCTGTAATCTCTATATCTTTGTTTTCCTCTTTTTTTCACATGACAAAATGCAGTTCAGAAAGGCTGAGAAACTTGCATAGACATACGAATGGTAAGCAGAATTAGACTCTGCATTTTCTTCTTTACCAGGTTGCCTCTACCCAGGCCCAGAGATGCAGATTTAAGGCAAGGATAGGAAAAAGGCTGCACAAATAAAATTGTCCCCAGATGAGGTCTCGTGAATCTTTATTTAGGTCTACCGGCTCAGCAGAAATATTTTCCTCTTTAAATCAGGAGTTGTGTTTTTAAGGCACTGGTCCACACAGTGGAATAGGAGGGAGGTGTGCAAATTCTTGGCAGTTTGCTTTCTGCCTTCACAGTATTGCAATTGTGTCTTTTCCCTGGAGTCCTAGAAGAGGGACGGGGCAGACAATCCAGAATATTCCTGAAATGCAGAGCTTTCCTATTTATAGTGACATCTTGTGGTCATCTGGTGTTACTGCAGTCTGCATTGCCTCATGCGCCAAACATTCAATTTTAAACATTTTACTCTTCCACGCATTAATCGAACCAGAAGTTTCTAAGCATCTGGTAGGTGCCAGGCATTGTGCTAGGCACTTGAGAATATTAGGACATACTTACAGAAGAACCATGGGAAAGACCAAAAAGAAGCTATTATAGCAGCTCACTGCTGATAAATATAAGAACTATAGCTCAGTGAGTACTTACTAAGCAGTGTACCAGGTACTCAGTAATAACTGTACAATCTGCTCTGCATTTATTACTCCACTGTATTTTCACAATGACCTTACCTGGTGACTATTATCATTCACATTTCAGATTTGAGGAAATTAAAGCTGTGGGAGCTCAGCTCATTGCTCTGAGATGACCTAGATGGGGGTGGGGTGGTGGAAGGGGGGGAGGGAGGTCCCAGAGGGAGGGGATATATGTACACATATAGCTGATTCACTTCATTGTACAGCAGAAACCGACACAACATTATAAAGTAATTTTACTCCAATAAAAAGAAAAAGAGAGGTTATTTAAATCATCCAAGTTTAAAAAAGCCCGTAAGTGGTAAAGTTAGCTTTTGGAAACTGATTGTTCATATCTCAAAGTCAGAACTACACTGTTCTGTGTCCAAATAGCAGGTAATTATTAATTCCAATGATGAGGTGACATTTGACAAGGACTTAGAGAATGACCACACATCTTCCATGAACCCATGAAAATAATGGGTTATCAAACCTTCCAGATGTCTAGTGGTTAAGTTCTACTCAACGTAGTTGAATTCTCCAACCAAAACAAAATAAAACAAAACACACCACTGTTAACATAATTGTGCATATACTTCAGCTGGGTTTCTTTTGCCAACTCACAAATATGTGTATATATAAACATAAAAGGGAATCATAGTGTAAGTCCTGTATTGTCACCTGCTTATTTTATCTAATTTATTACATTTTTATTGCTACCTACCAAATTATCACAAATTTAGTGCCTTAACCATTTATCTCATTGTTTTACAAGTCAGAAGTCCAGGCAGGCTTGATGGGTTCCCTGCTTAGGGTCTCACGGGGCCAAAGTCGAGGTATCTGTGGGGCTGGGCTCCGGGCTGGGCTTGGGGCTAGAGTCTCTGCAGGAGAATCTGCTTCCAAGCTCATTCAGGTTGTTGGCAGAACTCGGTTCTTTGCGGCTGTAGGACCGAGAGCCCCTTCTTCTTGCTGGGTGCTGGCCAGAGACCACTCTCCGTACCTAGAGGTTGCTCAGGTCCTGGGTAGTGGCCCCTCCATCTCAGCAGTGCACAGTCTACCCCACAGCCAATCTCTCTCAGCTCCCTGACTTCCTCTTCTGCAACTTTCTGGAGCTACCCCTCCATTATAAAGGGCCCTTGTCATTAAGTTAGGCCCACCTGGATGATCTTTCTTACGCTAAGTTCAACTGATTAGTAACCTTAGTTCCACTGCAAAATCCCTTTTGCTGTATAATGTAACATACCATGGAAAAGTCACCAGGGACAAAAGTCATGGGTCATCTTAGAACCCTGCCCACTGCATTTAACTATCATGCTTTCTACATATATTTATTGTGGGTCTACTATGTGCTAGATTTTAGGCTCTAGAACTAGGACAGTGAACCAAACAGAGACCCTTCATTCATGCAGCTGACATATTAGTGTTCTGGAAAGAGAAATAATTTGCATTTCCTGAAATACCCTTGTGCTTTTTCATTATTTATGGCCACATTATCCCACTGTATTGTATAAATGTAGCATAAATTAAATAAAGAATTCCAATTATTGAAAACTTTGGTTTCTTTTCTACTTTTGAATTTATGAACAACACTACAATAGACATTCTTTTATCAGATAGGTGCCTGGAGATGAAATGTATGAGTCAAAGTGTATGATTTTGATACATGGTATCTAATTGCTTCCTAGAAAGTCTGTACCAATCAACATTCCTGCCAACACTGCAAATCTTTCTTGTGAGACTGAACATTATAGATAGATGATAGATAGATAGATGGATAGATAGAGAATATTTATAACTCTTTTATGTTTTTCCTGTTCACATTCTTTGCCAATTTTTTCTAGATTTCTTTTCTTTTTTATATCATTTTATTAGTTCTTTAAATATTAGAGATTAACTCTGCTGTCATATACACTGCAAATGTTATCCCAGATCATTGCCTTTTAATTTTATTTATGACATCTTTTGATAGACAGAAGGGATTTTTTTAATCCAACTTATTCATGTTTCTCTTTATGGTTGTGCTTTTTTGGTAAAGCCTTTTTCACCCCCTTATGTAAGTAAGCACATATATTTTCTCTTGAGTTTATTTCATTACGAAAATATTTACCTTGGCCCTAAATTAGGGATTTTACATTATTTTTCAAAAGTGTAACCAGTTGCTCTGCCATTATTTAATGAGTAAACCAAACATTTCAACATGCCCAAATGTTTCCAAATACTTTGTTCTCTTCCGGACTTTCTATAGAGTTTCACTGCTCTGTCTCTCCTGGGTGACCCCCATGCTATCTCGTTGGAGCTTTATCATGTTTCAATGTCTCATAAGCCAAGTCCTTTATCATTACTCTTATTAGAAATAGAAAAAGGTCTGGCCAGTCTCACAGTTTATCCTTTCAGATGTGCCATACGTATAATTTTTAATTCAAATTCAGACTCTTAGTGTTCAGTATGAACATGAAAACAGCATGGAAAGGTAGTATCAGCTTTAGAATGACAAAGAATTAACTTCACATAGCCCTGTGTTTGCTCCCAGCCCACATACAGGCCCCAGTTCAAGACTCCCCCAGAGTTATCTGTTGAAAGCTCTCTGTGTGTGTGTGTGTGTGTGTGTGTGTGTGTGTGTGTGTGTGTGTCTTTTGCTTCCTAGTCTACCACCTCCCGTCAGTTACTTATGCCAGCTGATTTCACTTACCATTTCTTAAATATGTCAGTTGTCTTCCAGGGTCTTCCTGGCTTGGACCTGATTGTCAGTATTTTGACTAATCAGTTTAGTGGCCTCCTAACCATCTCTGCTGTCTCCAGGCCTGTCCAGTGCATTCTCTAGAGGGACCACCATGATGATTGTCTCAAAGGCTCACTTGATCATGTCCCTTCCACGCATAAGACTTTCAACTGCCCCTCATCACCTGTGATAGAAAGTACAAGGTCCTGAGTCTAGAGTTCACATTTTGGTCCTTATCCCTCTTTCCGACTTCATGTCCCTTAAGACACTGTCTTCCAACTTCATTCTACCTGCTCCTCCCTCTTTCCCGACACCAGGCTATTCCTACCTCACTTTCTTGTCTTTTTTTAATTGAAGTATAGTTGATTTACAATACTGCGTTTCAGGTATTCGGCAAAGTGATTCAGATGTATATATATATATATATATATATATATATA
Source organism: Balaenoptera physalus (assembly GCF_965194825.1). Taxonomy (NCBI): domain Eukaryota; kingdom Metazoa; phylum Chordata; class Mammalia; order Artiodactyla; family Balaenopteridae; genus Balaenoptera; species Balaenoptera physalus. The sequence continues at coordinate 88,785,776 of NC_138894.1, read as the reverse complement.
TATATATATATATATATATATATGTATATGTACATATATATATTATTTTTGATGCAGTCTCCTGACACACCCTTCCCCACCACTCCAGCTTCCCCTGCTAATGAGCTAACACCTGCCTTTCCTTTAAGACTGATCTCTGATGACTTCATCTTCTCCCAGAAGTGTTCTGTGACATTCCCCAGTTCCTCTTCCCCCATATTCCACTGCAGATTCTCCCCCCGCCCCCCTGTTCCCAAACACGTGGAGAGCAGGTAAATGATTTTCATATTCTCATATTTTTATCATCACCTCACTGTAGAATATTATTTTCTATTTAGGTTCTTGTTTTTGAAAAATATAAATTACATGAAGGCTCATTCAACATCTTACTGATGTATGAGTTTACAGACTAATTATGGAAAAACCCAATAAATACATGTGTGTAAATGTATATTCCCTAATAGCTATTTAAGTTTCTATAACACTCCTGCCAACTTTCATCACCTTTGTCCACTCCTTCCTTCAGTATCACCTTTTCTAATTTCATGCCCTCTGTTTTGATCATGGCCCCTAAAAGCAATCTGAACTCTGCTTTAAAGGATAGAATAATTCTTTGGGGAAATTTTGTCTTGCAAGTTAAGCACAGATAGCATGAATTTTGTAAAATCTTTCTCTCCTATTGCTAATTTTGGAGTCTCAAAACTAAAAGGAGTAGGACATTTCTTTCTTCCAGGCTGAAGAGTATCTATATTACCAAGTTCACATGTGCTAACACTTCCTGGAGCTCAGTGACTGCAGTTCCTGGGAGACAAGAAGCAGCTTTCATCAAAAATGCTCTGCTTGGCTCTGCAGACCTCTCTGAAATTAACTTCACGTGTTATCCAGGCCACCCTAGGTTGCTATGGAAACCAACATGTCAGATCAGCAAAAAATAAGATAAAGATTTCGAAGAAGTCACTGATGCCGCAACCTCCTTTTCAGTATCTCTCACTCTCTCTTTGTGCAGGCATGTGTGTGTGTGTGTGTGTGTGTGTGTGTGTGTGTGTGTGTGTGTGTGTGCCTGAATGAGAGCTTGGTGTCAAAAACCATATTGTCCTTTTTCCACTGAGTGTACATGCAGAGTTGGGACTCCCCAGCTGATTTTAACTACTGGGGGGGACTTCTTCTGTTAGGCACCCCAGCCTGGGGACCACGAACAGAGCATTACCTTTCTTATTACCCTCTAAATAGACTTCAGAGAAGAAATAGTTATGTAAGGAGAAATAATTCACCATCAGTCCTGAGGACTAAGCCGCATTCCACAGACAGGAAAATAAAAAAACTGTGGTCAGTGTTTTGCTAATGTCTCTGCTGTTAATACAGGGCCCCAGTCCAGAGCCAGCGAAAACATGTCATTCAGACCTTGGAGGAAGCTCTTGTAAAAGTCCCTGTTTCGCCTTCGTCGGGAAACCCACCCAGGCAGCACAGTGGGAAATCTTTTCAACGATAGAAATTCCAGCTGTATGCTGCAGTTGCTTTGGGCTCCAGTTCGGAATGAGGTAGACGAAGGAGAAAAGCCTAATTGCTGGCTTATACGCACTCAGGCTTTCATTCACTAGGATGGTGAGACAGACGGAGCTCTGGGTTCTTGAATGTTCTCAGCTGCTTTATATACACACTGGGGTTGGAGAGCAATGTGGCAGCTTCTGGTTACTCAGATATTTAGGGCGGTGGGTTGATGTGGGTGAAGTCTGGAATTCAAACCCCTTAGGGAGGAAATAAATTGTTCTGAGCATTGATTGCGTGCCAGGTACTGTCTCAAAGTGTTTCAAACATATTATATGAAAATTCATTCAGTTCTCACATCAAGCCTGCATGCTGCATGTTATCCAGGTTTTACAGATACAGAAACTGAGAAGCAAAGAGATTAGGTAAAATGCCCAAGATCACATAGCTAGTAAGAGGCCAGTATAAGATTTGATCTCAAGCTTTCAGGGCATCTCAAACTCTGTTTTTCTTTCCTCGCCCCGTTATAACACATTAACTGTTACAGGCGCACATAAAATTATAAAAGTGCCCTGTAGTTGCACATTGCTCTTCTTGCCTAGCCACTATCTTATGCGTACAAATGATTTCAGAGAGCACTGCTAGAGAAAGCACTCCTAACTCCATGAAAACCAGTCTTTCCCATTGGGAAACTGATCACCCAATTTAGGCTGGGTCAGGAAAAGAAAATGAATTTAACTTCCTTCTTCCCTCCCTCCCTTCGTTCCAGCCCTCAATAATTCAGCAAGTGATTTTTGAACATTTATTCTGTTTTAGCCTCTGTACTAGGCATAGGGCTAGAGAGATGCATTTATTACACTGAATTCCAGTCTTCCTGGGATTGGAAGGCACTTCCAGGACAGGTGGTGGCTTCAAAGCCTTCCTGAACATAAACAGCTTTAGTGGATGGATTTAGTGGATGGATTTCCGCTACTGGCCTTAGTGGATGGATTTCCCTTCCTTTTCTTGGGAGCTTACCTTTGCATGTAAAGGAGTATTCAAATTTTCTTTCAGACTCATCTTTCTAGATACATCGTGGCAGAAAGATGTCAAACTATTTATCTTTTATTTCACAAATATTTGCTGAGGATCTCGCCTTATAGCAGACACCCCTCATGGAACTCACAGGGAGCAGAGATCTCTGCCCTTGTGAAGCATCTCATACTGTCCAATGTTGTAATCAGGGCAATAACTACTATCATATTCTGTACTGGGAATCTTTCTAAACATTGCTTGTATATTAACACGAGTATTTCTGTAGTGACCTAGTGATCACGATATTATTATCATTATCATTTTACAGATTAGGAAACAGAGGCCCTGGAAGTTAAGTGCATACTAATTGATGTAAATGAAGGAATGCATGCATGAATGAATACAGTAGAAAATCAGGAGATTCCAATTCAAGTCCCTTTGAAATGGAAACCATCGCAATATGCCTCCACTAAAAGCCAGTGGCTTGTAATTCTAGCAGAGTTCCTATGGTGTTCTTCATCTAAGACAGGTCATTTTGACCCATCTCCTTCTGTGAAGATCTTTTTGTGGAGGAAACTCTATCCTGAAGGTTCTTTTTCAGGAACAATGCTGCAGAGAAGCTGCGTTCGGATGAAGTCAGGCTTGGGGTAAACCCATGAGCCATGCCTCATACTCAAAACTTTCAAAACTCAAGACCAGTGAAGGATTTCTCAGATGTAAAAACACTCGTGTTGTGGCTCAATGATATGTGAAATTATAAAATATTCATTAAACATTTCCTCCCACGGACTGGAAATTCTAAGCCATTTCTCTGTCTTTGCCCCTTTAATTAGGATTTCCCGTTGCTGACGTTAACAGATCTTCAAGGCTAGCAAACACAATTCCTTTCATGGTGGATTTGCTAAATGCATAATATGTATGCATGTGTATCTTTTACTAGAAAGAGTAGTGTGCTGAACATTGGGTTCAAGCACTTGTTGCTGTTCCTTTTCCCCAAAATCCTTTACACAAGGGTATCCTTACTATTGATGGCATACTCAGAACAAAAGGAAAGTGACACTAACGTAATTCATGGTGGTGATATGGGGATTTTATTTTTCATCGCTTGATACCATTATCTTTGTCGTGGTCATGCAGGCCAGACATTTCTATAAAGTCCTGTCATAGTCCAGTTGGATTTGGTAGTAAGGGGATTTTTCCAGAGGGATTACTCACCGCAAAAAAAAAAAAGCAACAAAAATTGCAAAACTGGTACTACATCATCAATTTGTCCTTTTTTTATTTTTCCACTGGTTGCCTATAAATCTCTAACGAAAAGCCGAAGTAGTAAATTCAGATAGAAAGTAAAAATCCAGTATGTTGTCTGAAATCAGGAAATAGGTTTTATAACTAAGTAGAAAATAAGTACAAAGTCTGAGATTATGATCTCACATATTTACTGGTACTGTAGAACTACTTTTCCACTTATAAGTAGGTGGGTGGATAGAGATGCAAAATTTGTAAAAAAGTTTCTAAGGTACTTAGCTGCAGAAACGATCTTCAGAACTACTGGTAGCCTATTCTCTATAAGAGCCTCTCCCATCTCATGGGTACTCTACTTTGGGAGTCACTTGGTTGCCGGTTGAAGGCAGAATCCTCCATCTCCAAAGCAGGGTTTCTGTCGTGGGCGACGTCTACAGGGATTTGCCATCCTCTCCTTTCCTCCCTGAGTGACTCAGAAAGTAAGCTGGGGCCATGTGAGGCACTTGTATAGTCATTTCTTCAATAGCCTGAAACTTATACCTATGTAATTACTTACAAATATCCCCTCAAGACCAGAGAAACTGGTTTCTTATGCGTCTTGGAGGAAGCCTTCTAAGAGTCCTGCATCACAAAAGCTTTCCTCCTGCCTCTGAACTTGAACTTGTACTTTAGGCGCTAAAGTTCATGAGGGTAGGGTCCATACCTTTCTTTTTTAACTCTTGTTTTCTCAGAATCTAATACAAGTTCACATTGTAACTGCTGAATAATTACCTGTTGAATAAAGGAGTCTATGATGCCCGCTGCCTGCATCACAAGTTTGGCGGGTGGTTTTACTTGTATCATCTGGTACAACGTCAATGGGTAATGAGTGACTTCTGGAGCTAACCAAGCCAGGCTTAGGCATTGTAGGGGAGGCTGCTTACATAGACATTCTCTACAATCACCAGAATTTTAAATGTAATGGTCAAGAAGGGCCAACTCAAATAAAAGTCTTCCAAATTTGAAACAAACTTTGAGGAATTCTTTAATTCTGATCTTTGCAAAGCACAGACATAAAGGTACTTTATGAATTGAAATACATAAAAATTCCTACATATTTTACTCAAGTGTAATTATATGTAATAAGTAAGCATCCGATACAATAAATTCTCCTACTAACTTTTCATTTAGCCCAGGGGTTCTCAACTGAGTGTGATTTTGTCCCTTGAGGGACATTTCTAGAGACACTTTTGGTTGTTCCTGGAGGGAAGGGGAAGTACTTCCGGCATCTAATAGGTGGAGGCCAGGGGTGCTGCTAAACTTCCTGCTATGCTTAGGAGAGCCCCTACAGCAAAGAATTATCCAGTCTAAAATGTCTAAGCTGATGAGATTGGGAAACCCTGACCAAACCTGGCTGTGACCAAATGCCTCTCTTCCTCGAAGTTCAAATATTCTCTTTCAGTGTTTTTGACTTTTTCCTTTAGTCTCCCAACTTTTCCTGGTCCTCCTCTATATTCACTGCCTCTGTGCTTGTGGGTAAAGTGCATATGTCATTGTTGGCTTTGGTCTTATTCCTCAAAGCCAGGCAAACACACCCATTATTGTGACAGAGTCATCTTTGACAGTCACACTAAACATTTTCCTTTCCTCCCATCTGCATTTATCCCAATTTTATTTGCTTTCAACAAACTGACCTTTGTCTGTTTTTCATTATTTTGGCCCTAAGTTCACTCTTTGGACTTGACATTGCTGTTTGGTTTCCTTAGCGGTAGCTTTTTGAGACTTGGTAGTAGATAGCTAGAAATTCCACCCCCTCTTTTAGAGAATTCATTACCCCAACTCTAGTCTCACATCCACAATAACTCATTTGGCCAATTATTAGCCTAAACTCATCTGCATCCCCAATAATAAGGGGGTTCACACACTTATTGATGATGGCAGAGGAGTCTTGATTTCCACATACCAGAAGCACATAAATATATGTAGTCATCGGAAATTGGAGGAAGCATAGCCTTGAGATCTTAAGGGTAACTACCCACTTGGTGCGTGATTATTGGACAGGAATAGATATTAGTTAAGAGCAAGTGAAATATTCAGACTTATTTACCTTTTGTCTGATATATTCCATAGTGTCTTATAGGAATCATAGGTTTATGATTTAACTTTAGGAACATTAAACTAAAGGACTAAATGTGTAGAATGAATTAAATCCTGTTTTAATAACTGACCTTTCCATGCCTACTACTGTGACACCTGGCAGCCTTCAAAGTACTTTGGTGAGCAGGAAGTTTCACACCAAATCTCCTGGACTACTTGCCTTCTCACCACAAGTAATTTAGCAAACTTATTTATTAGTTTATTAATTGATAGTTAAAAATTCTCAGGACATAAGGTGGGTGACACAGACTACAGTGACCTGTATACGTATTTTAATGGTCATGGCTTATGCAATTGCTTAAAGTTAAATTTAAGTATTATATTTGCATTGTGTAATACTAGGTATATTTGCTTCTTCCAATGTGCAGTTCTAAATGCCAGATGCAACATATTTGCTTTTTAACTTTTCATTACAACTATAACATACAGTAAAGTGCACAAAACTTAGTGCATTTTTACTTTATTTTATTGCTTTTTTTTTTTTTTTTTTGCTTAAAGCAAACACCTCCAAGTAACCAACCATCACTCACAAAATACAAAACCTTACATAGAATCCAAAATTCTCCCTCTTGCTGCCTTCCAGGTATTACCACACTCTAAAAGGAAACCATTCTTTTAACCTTTATCACCATAGAATATTTTTGTCTGCCCTTGAACTCGTAAATGGAAACAAATAGTATTTTTCACTCAATATATTGTCTATAAGAGCAGTTTTTGTTATTGTATAATAAACATTCATTCCTTTTCATATACATGTTTTTTCTTCTTGCTTTATTGAACTATCATCTTCAGTGGGATTTTTGATAAGAACAGTTTCTGTCCCATTTTTAGCAATATTTTCATTAGATATAGAGACATAAAATAGAGAACATACTTACAAAGCCATAAAGCTGTAAAGAAGCATGACAAAATCAGAATTCTACTTAAAATAACTTTTAGTGATAACCATTTGGTAGACTCCCAACTCTAGATGCATAAATTACAAATCTACAGAACAGTGATAGAAATCTAAAACCTAGCTAATGGAAGAAAATTACATTTTCATTACATTAATATATCAAAACAGTATATCAATATGACAAATACATCAATGGAATATTTGCTTTGGTTATATTTCTGAGACGTATTTAATGACATGGAAATGTAGAATACAAAACTGAATACATATGTGAGTGTATCCTATACTATATGATACCAGTTTGTTAATTTTATAAGCAAATCATTTGTAAAGGTATAAAACAGAAAGATAAATTTAACCACAGTTATTTTAAGATTGTGAGTTGCTTACAGGTGGTTATAATTTGTAATTTTACACTTCCTGTATTTTCTAAATGTTATTGTTAGTTTTAATAGTGTGGAGTTAATACTTTTTTCTTTGGAGAAGGTGGCCTGTCATGTCATCCGCCGATATTGCTAATTTGCATCCTGTTCTAGTAGATCTGTTTGTTTGATGTTTCAGGTCTTACTGTGTTGGCTAGAAATGGAGCAGCCATCTAAATCTATTTCCTGATTTAAATTAAAATGCCTGCAGTGACTCACTATTAAGTATGGAGTTCAGTATTGGTTTAAGATATATATTCCACAAAATGTTAATTTGAGTTTCTGATGTCATTTTTGCTACTTTCTGTTTGAAATAAAGATTGTAATTTGGTATTGCATTTCAGTCAGATCCTATAAAATATTAAAAATTAGTTTTGGCTTTTGTGAACAATATAGGCATAACAGGGACTTCCCTGGTGGCACAGTGGTTAAGAATCTGCCTGCCAATGCAGGGGACACGGGTTCGAGCCCTGATCCAGGAAGATCCCACATGCCGCGGAGCAACTAAGCCCGTGCGCCACAGCTACTGAACCTGCGCTCTAGAGCCCGCGAGCCACAACTACTGAGCCCACATGCCACAGCTACTGAAGTCTGCGTGCCTAGAGCCCGTGCTCTGCAACAAGAGAAGCCACGGCAATGAGAAGTCCCTGCACCACAGCGAAGAGCAGTCCTCGTTCGCCGCAACTAGAAGAAAGTCCACTCAGCAACGAAGACCCAACACAGCCAAAAATAAAATAAATTAATTAAAAAATATATAGGTATAACACAAAATGCTCTTACAAGATAAAAAATATAGAAGAAACTAGAAAAACTAGGACGCATAAACTCATCAGAGATACCCAATATTAAAATTTTTCCCCTAAGTTCAATCACTATGCATGAGTGTGTGTATAGTTTTACAAACTAATATTTCACTAAACATTTGTAAATAACTTTTTATGTTAATGAATATTCATCTATATTGATTTTTAATGGCTATGTCCTCATACAGTTGTACCATGAAAATGAGCAAATTTCATAAAGCAGAATATTAAGATTTCATGATTCTAGATAGAGGATGAGGAGGGTGAAATCCCACTCCCCTTGTAGTACGTAGGTATGATTTTTACGGCCATTGTCCAGTTAAGCAGGTTCCAGAAGGACAGTGCAAAGTATGAGGGGGCACTTTGTTTCCTTCCTGACATTCTCTCTTTGACCTTTGGTCCCTAGTTCAGGCACCTGTAATCTTGGTATTTTAGATCTGAGGCCCACAGGTTGTGTGTGTCGGTGTGGATGTACATTTTTCTGGGGAGTTTTCATGACTTATGAGTTTTCAAAAGAACTTGCCAATATATAGACATAAAGTGTCAGTTAACGAAAAGTCTTTCTGGGATCTAGCAGATCATAGACTAATGTTTTCAGATTCTAATTTAATGCTTATTTACATGGGAAATTTGGAAACAGTGATTCAGGAACTGTTATCCAGCCATCACTTTAACAAAGAAATATCAATTTTGGAAGAACTTGCCATTTTTGAAATAAAATGATAGCCAGTTAAAATATTCTTTTTAAATATGCATTTGTTTTTTGATTTGTATTATGCACTTTGTTGTCTTATACATGTAGTCAGGTTAAAAATGCTCATTGATGATGATGATGTGTATGAGTGAAGATTATAATACTAGCAGTTATAGAGAGCAAAAATAATATAACGATATTGGCCCAATATAGTCATTCATATTATTTTCTCCTCCTGTGGAAAGAAAGGAAAATTCAATCCCTCCTGGATTTTACAGCCAGAATGACCCAGCATTCAGTCCTAGAATTCAGTCCTTCATGTTTTTCTATGAATTTCTCCAGAATATCCATAGACTATTTCACTTTCCTACAGGTACTCATGGGGAGCCCCATGGTGTATCAGCTACACACTTGCTATGTTCTTTTATATATGGAAGTGGTAGCAGTAGGAGAAGCAGCAAATATTTATCAAAAGCCAGATGTTTGGGCTCTTGCTAGAACATTATATTCCCTTCTGCAGAAATGACTATACAAGATTAGAGGAAAAGTCTGAGATATAATCCAATTAGTTAAAAGCTTTGTTTGGATGTTTTCATTAGTACATTGAGTCCACTTGATACTAGGAATAGGATGGAAGAGAACCAAGTTGAGAAGTGAACTACTGTAGCTTGATGGTTTACCCTACAGGTCAACATATTGTATCACATTAAAATTGCACAATGACCTTATAAGTATGTGGTATTATAACCATTTTTATAGATTTCAAGACAGAGGTCCAAAGACATTATGCAACTTGCCAACGTTTGAGCAGTTCTATACAATGGAAAGAGGATTTTAACCCACATTTCTCAGACTCCTAAGCCATGTTTTGTTCCAATACCTTTTACAACCTCTGAAAATTGTGAGAGGCAATGATAGATAGCTTCAGAGGTTGCAGTCATTGCCGTCATCAATGGTAGTTTTTCAAACTCAGTGATCATGTGGCTTCAGTGTGAGGGGGCATGCCAATTACAGCTAAGTGTGGCTTGCACAGGGGTCAAGGTTATTAATAGCCTCATCAAGGAAGAGCATGAATTTAATCCTACCCAGCCCAACGTGACTCAATTCAATTCAAGCTAACATTACTTTTTCTTGAGCATTATGTAGTCAGTCATCTGCTGGGTCTTTTACTGGGACAGAAAAGAAGTACAGGTGTGGACTTGTCTTTCAGAATCTCATAGCCTAGCTAGTGATACAACTATCAACTGTGGAACAATTAACATGCAATTTCATGTTAACCTGTGAATTAATGATAGCAGCAAAAGCATACACTATGAATCTGATAACTCAGGACTGGATGCAAGTTTTGATACTTCCTAGCTGTATAACTGTGGAGCATTTTCTTATGTACAAGATGAGAATAAAAAAAAAAATTATTTAAGAGATTTTTTTTCACGTCAAAAGAAACGCTACCTTAGAAGTCCATTTTGATTCCATATGAGCCATGGAGCTCGGGCTCTTTGGGAGGATTAAAGTAAATGTGGTGGTTGCATTCCTCTTCAGATAATTAATTTCATCAATGTATTTAGTTAGAGGCTGAGACACCTCAGAGAATAAAAGGAACCTGGGGCTTGAAGGCAGAAAATGAATATGCTGGGCTGGATTGGTTCTGTGTAATTCATAAATCCTTGGAAAGGAGAACCCATATCTGGCAAAGTATAGATGATTAGATAAATATATTTTGATCCAGGTATCTTGGCAGCATGAACTAAAAGAATCATTCAACTTGGAGCTGAGGCCATTTTGGTCTGGGGCACATCTGACAGAGGCGTCTCATAGAAAGAGGGAATGTTACTCTATCACCTTGAGAAGCCATACGGACTTGAATTATTCAGGATTTAGGGACTCTATCTGTCAGCTGGATAGAGACAGTAATAGCAGTGGCTCAGTAATACCAGTAGTAGAAGCTACAGGGAGAAAAACCCCAGAACTGGAAACTCAGGGGCAGATACACTTCTATGTATTTTTAACAATACGATTATTTTTTTTTTTTTTGCATCAGGTGTCAGACTCCATTAACAGAGACTGCATTAGATGCATGGTTCCACCACTGGCTGTGGGTCAGCAGGAGGTTTTGTCTTGAGCATCACCTGGATGTGTGTACCCTCTGGTGCAGAGTATCAGACAAGCAGATGGCATCCTTGTCCTGGTCACACGTTCATCTCTCTGAGACCCACAAAAATTTGTGGTAAGGAACTCTGTAAAAAGTTTGGGAATTTTGCTAGAAAATAAATTGTGACTTAGATCACAGTTTTTAATATTAAGGTGCAGAGGACTGTATTTGCACTCAGAGGCTACTGAAACCCGAAATATATTGGAGACTGAGAAAAATGACCTAGCACGGAATTGATCATTTTAAGAATTATTGTTATTTTTGAACCCAGATGGAAGACATTCCTTGAGGGGCTTCCCTCAGTCAGCAAAAGCAATGTTGAGTAGTGGTAATGTTTTCTTTGTCATAAGAGAGCTTGGTGGATACCAGATTCTCTTCACAATTTATTAGTTGTTTACAGAAAACACTGCGGTAAGAAATTAGCAGCTCTGTATTTATATTTGAAGCCACATGGCACAGGTGGAGGGTCAGCCTGGCATGGCTCTAGAGAGCCTTGACTGTACCTTTAAAGTACATAATATAGGGCGGCTTGGAATCTGATCCCACTCAGAGGGTGGTCGAAACTCAGAAGTGTTCCTCCCAGGTGTTGACCATGAAGTCTTCACATCAGAGCTGCAGGAAGTGGGGAGTGACTCACTTCATTGTCTATTTACCCTCTGTGTACACTAGGCTCTGAGTTAAGCACTTCTTATGTCACAAATGTGCCTGGATTCTATCTTTGTTTAACTCAGTGGTCACCTGTGCACCAGACTCTTACCAACAGATAAAGAGGAGTGTCACGTGTGCTGATACTCCTCAGAAAAACTGTTCTCAGCAGACAGGCTGTTTCCCCACCCCCACCCCCCTTACTCTATCTTCTGTGCTTCTGTCCCTGTTTGGTGCCTAACTACTGATTCTTATTTTCTCTTTTGGAATCTCTTCTGTCCTCATACGATTTTGTTACTTGGTCTTCTCAGTGTGATTCTAAGATTTTCCAAATCATGGGTTTTCTTTCCTTTTCTTGCTTTTTTTTCTCAGAAATGCTCCAAGAGGATAATCTGTCCCAAGGCTGATTCTGGGATCAAAGTCCCGAGACTTGGGCTGAGACCTCAGACAGACTTACCAATACCCCATGAGGGGCTGGAATTGACGGTATCAAGTGCAATGCTAAAGTAGCCCTGGGTGGTAAATTGCATTCACTATTTCAGGGTTGTTGGAGGGGGTAGTTTTCTTTCCTCTTAATGAAAATAAGTTCTTTGTGGATGTCAGAACATCCCATCCTCCTCTCCCCATCCCATCCTGGAAATCTACACCAGCAAACTACAGCACAGGCAGGATGTGTGTATGTGCGTTCACATCGACTTCTGCATCCAGGTTCCCAGTGCGCTGTGTGAAGCAATCACTACCTTCACTCTACAGGGCAGGCCGAGTCCAGACGGGCTCAGTGAGCAATTGGTGGTCGCCAGCTGTGGACTATTTTGTGCCTGGTGCTATTCCTGTTTCTGGCCTTTGGCATGGCATAAAATGGGAAAATGCCCAGTGAAGTTCTGGACACATTAAGAGGATTTTCAACATTTTAAGTGGAAATAGACTTAATTAATAAGGGTGTCTTCAAAAATAATATGAGTTACTTTCTGTTTAACTTACAAAAATATATATTTTCACACCTGCTGAGTGCCAGGCTTAGGGCTAAATGTTGCCCTTCCAGATTTTACAGTCTTGTGAGAGGATGAAGAAAAGAGTGATACGTGATTAGGAGAATAACCTAGGATGGTATGGTAGGGATTGCCTAAGAAGAGGGGCACTTTTCTAGAAGAGAATAGAGTAGACCTCTCTTAAAACAGGACAATGAAGGCAAAACCTGAAGGCAATGATCCAATTCAAATCATGCTAACCCAGGATAATCTTCTATCCAGTGGGGTACCTACTACAGAGAGCACAGGCAGGGCTTAGGGTCCAGTTCCTTGGTGTAAGCTGAGTACCTCAGGCTACATTCAGTAAATGGATCTGAATGTCCCAATTCTAAGCTGGGCTCTCTTGCCCACCTCATAGGACAGTTGTGAAATTAGAATATAATGATGCTAATCAAAACTATTTGCATATTTAATGAGTTGTACAATGTTACTTCTTACAGAGGATGAGAATAATATATTTAAGTATCGATTGTGTGCAAAGGATCTATCTATACATTAGGGACTTTATACATGTTCATGTTCATGTCCTCTGATCCTTAGACCAACTCTGAAGTACTGATATTTTTCACTTTTGAAGATAAGCCAACTGTTCATACAGAGAAGAACTGGAAAACTTGGACATCGGCTCAAAGCTTTGTGTTAACTCCCATATCCCCACTCTCGTATCCACTAATTCACAGATTGTGTCAACTCTATTGGCAACGAGTGGATTCTACAGTATAATCCTAGATTCGGATTAACAAGGAAATGGCCAATGAGGGTGAATTTCATTCTCTAAAAGCGGATCAACACGGCACAACAAGGATGACTGAGCAGCGGGCAGGTGAAGGGGGACCTCAGGAATATGAAATAGAAGAAATCTGACAGAGGGGTGCTGTGTCACGGACATCACCAGGCCATCAGTTTAAATCTACAGCAATAAAATAACAGGGCTCCATGCTACTTGAGCAATCGCTCTCTTCCTCTTTTTACTTTCTTGCATTTTCCCTTCTGCTAAAAACACCATTTCCAACACTATTTAATATCTTTTTAAAAATGTACATTTCTGAATGATCTGCCCAGTTAGACACTCAATAGCTTTACCAACTAAAGCGGCCAACTCTCCCTTTGCACAGACTGTACACTGGGTGCTGAGGAAGACCCACCTATACGCTCCGGACTTTGCCTTTTTCTTTCATCGCTGAGGACAGAGGTGTTCTGCCTGGGACACTTGCAGAACGTTGGTTGCAGATTGCATATCCCCATACCTGCCAGCGTTGGCAGGGGAGTGAGTGCTGCTTATCTGCTGATGCTGAGGTAGGCATCCAGCGCAATCATCTGTAAATAACAGTTCCCAGAAGGATTTCTGCTGACATTTTAGTTTTTATATTTTTAAACTAGAATTTTTATGAAGATGCTCAGACTGTGCGAAGGTGGTTAGAGACCATTAAACACACATGCTTAGAGACGTTACACAGCATAGGGCAGGAGCTCATTCTCCAGCATCTCTTGACTCATACTGGTAAGAACTCCAAACCCTTGAGGTTGGGGTGCTAGTTCTCTTTCTGTTTGTTGTTCTGTGTCTCTTCTGTCAGGATGGCTTCCCTGCTCTTGCTGCAAGTGGTCTGATCTGTACTGGAGAGTAAGCTCCCGACTTCAGGGACATAACTGGGTCTTAGTTTTGCTTCAGTATTCGCTCATAGCATGGTCTCGAAGTCCCCAGTGTACGAGTGGATGTCTAAGCTTTGTCCTGCGTATTGCTTCCTGAGTCTGTATTAAAGCAGGAGCTCGCTCTCCATCTAAACAGAAGTCTGCATTTTCTCTGCAGGAGCCGTCATTCTGAGACTTGGAGCAGTAAGAGGGACATTTTAAACCTCTCTTTGGAGGGAAGCAAAATCACTTTATGATTAGAATCTGAACATATGGACCCCAGGATACTTCCTCTGTAACATCAATAAACATCAACTGAGGAGCGGCAGCTTAAGAGTAGTTTGGGTATATTATTGTTTATCACTTCATGCCTGGTGTCATCTGGGCTACATTAGCAGTAGTTGGAACGCCCCCAGACAATGATTCCATCGCATGGGTCCCTGGCCACCTTTAGGCCAGATGTCATTGCATTACCTAAGGTCTTCTGTGGTACAGATGCAAACCAGGCAGCTGTGTGAGCTGTAAAACTCCAGATGATGGGCATTTGTCCTGTCTGGGTACAGGAGCTACACATGAAAAAGAATGAGGGCAGAAGCTCTGTAGCCATGACCCTGAATGGACACAAGGTGACTGCAGCCTTGGATGTGAAGGCTGGACCTTGCCCATGCAGAGCAGAGCCAAGGATGCTAAGGGGACAGGTGGGCCCTCGGGAAAGAAAGGCACTTCTTCCTGATACCTTGTAGCCAACAGACCAACTTAGGAGAAGAAATGACTGTTCCCCTGGTCCTCCACCCACACTAGCGAAGGCCACAGAATCAGTCCAACCCCCCTGAGACTGTCTGGCATCCTCCTGATGGTTGAACATGTTCCTGGCTGACCTGGAACTTGCTTTTTCCTTCTGCATGCAAAATCCAGCTACCATCAGCTGGAAATATGATAAGCCCTCTTAGGGGACATGGAGCTTTGTTTTATAATGTAAAGTTAATGTCTCGGCTTAGTCTGTTCATGGCAGACAGAGCTTTGGTTCATCTGCAGAACAAATATACACCTTTGAACTACTAGAAGATCCTTGCATATAGAAGAGGGACTGCATTGATTCTTATATCATTATATTCATCAAGTATAAATAAGTCCTGTTCGTTAGAACATTCTCTTTCCAGACCTAGTACACTCTCATTTCACCAGAAAAAGCAAACATCTGTAAGATTTTTAATGACTTTATCCTTTGAATCTCTAGCCACAGAGAGGAAATGGAAAATAAATGTATCATGCTTATTACTTCAGAGCATGTTTAGCTCATCAAGAACTGCATTTAATTTGATTGTTAGCTGTACCTCTATGTCACTCTGAGTCAGCAAGCACATTTCCAAAGATATATACTCTATTTTTTTCCAGTTCCAGAATTCAGCTTTTCCCTCTTCTTCCTTCATCTTGATTAGAAATGTGATATGAACCAGTGGGAAAAACATCAATTTTGGAATCATCAGACATGACTGCAAATCTCGGCTCCCCAAGTTATTGTAGGGAGACTAGATTATTTATACTTTCTCAGCCTGTTTCCTTTACTAAAAGATAGAGATACACACTCACTTATGTTTTGTGATGATTATCCAATGAGATAAAATATTAAAGAGCCAACTGCAAGTACATGACAGGAAATCTTTCTTAGTTCAGCTTTACTCTTCTCCAAGGCACCTCCTAGTGGAGATACCATATAAAGATGTATCTCAATTTTGCTTTGAAATGTCTACTCATTTGCCATTTAAAAAAATATAGCCTTTAAGCATTTCTGCTTATTTCTTAATCCTTTAATCACACTGCAATTCTACTAACCAATCTTCCAGCTTTCAGACCCTCAGCTGCCAGGAGACCAGCCTTCCTAAACACATTGTAAACATCATCTTCTCTGAATTGATTATGGCCCTATTGCCCACATAGGCAAGTTTGAAGGTTGTCATTCATTTACTCTTTTATTCATTGATTCCATAAACAAATGTTCATTTATCCCTGGGATGTGCACACTCCCTTGGAAAGTACTATGGAAACATGAGTAAATAAGGACCATCTTAAGACCACAAATCTGGGGCTTCCCTGGTGGCGCAGTGGTTGAGAATCTGCCTGCCGGTGCAGGGGACACAGGTTCGAGCCCTGGTCTGGGAAGATCCCACATGCCGCGGAGCAACTAAGCCCGTGTGCCACAACTACCGAGCCTGCGTGTCTGGAGCCTGTGCTCCGCAACAAGAGAGGCCACGAGAGTGAGAGGCCCGCGCACCGCGATGAAGAGTGGCCCCCGCTTGCCACAACTAGAGAAAGCCCTCGCACAGAAACGAGACCCAACACAGCCATAAATAAATAAATAAATAAATAAATAAATAAATAAATAAATTTATAAAAAAAAAAAAAAAAAAAAAGACCACAAATCTAATGAGAAAACAGATAAGCAATCGCCTTGAGTAACATCATTGAGAAATACTCTTTTAGATGGCGGTAGTCTCTCTCTAACTGTAAATCCTCAATTTTCAAAATTTGATTTTACTTGACTTGACTTCTGTCTATTTTGCCTCAATGGTGAGAATTTTGAATGACTCTAAAAGGGTCACTCTGAGTTGATGACAAACAATTATTTAGCTGGAGCATGTAGCATCCTATTCCAGTATTGGATTTCTTGGTACAACGTGAATGCCCCCGGTCAGGTGCTTTGCCGCATTTATCTCTGAATCCTCAGCACAGGACATGGTCGGCTTTTCCCAGTAAATGGATGAAAGATGAATGGAAGGAGTACTGGCTTTAGAGACAGACTTTGAATTAAAATTTAGGTTTGTCATCTGCAGGAGCCAAAGATGAGACTTCATTTCCCTGAGACTCAGTTTCCTCAAGTGTAAGTGTAGCTGATAAAAAAACCGTCATCAAGGATTGCTGTATTGATGAACATAATCAAATTAGGTACATGATTCAAGATTTAGCACACAGTAGGTGCTCAAAACTTGTCAGTTCCCTTCTCCCCCTCCTTCATTCATGAAAATCCACTGCAATAACACAGATAAGGCCGTTCTTACAATGCCTCGCACCTAACCAGGAAAAGATTAGTTACCCTTTTCCTCTGTCCACTGTGGATAGCCAGAATGCTCTGGTCCAGCTTTGCTTTTGAATGGCAGCAGGTGGGGTGAATCAGTACTTGTCCATTATCCCATGATCCACGCAGCATTCAAGCACATTTCTCTGTGAGCACTGCATACCTGAGACCTCATTACTTAGGAAAAAGAGATCATCAGGCACAAAAGTATAACCTGTCATTTAAATAGTATATAGGTCTTTACATAGAGAATGGACTTGAGGACACGGGGAGGGGGAAGGGTAAGCTGGGACGAAGTGAGAGAGTGGCATGGACATATATACACTACCAAATGTAAAATAGATAGCTAGTGGAAAGCAGCCGCATAGCACAGGAAGATCAGCTCAGTGCTTTGTGACCACCTAGAGGGGTGGGTTAGGGAGGGTGGGAGGGAGACGCAAGAGGGAGGGGATATGGGGATATATGTATATGTATATCTGATTCACTTTGTTATACAGCAGAAACTAACACACTATTGTAAAGCAATTATACTCCAATAAAGATGTTAAAAAAAAAGAATGTAGATATATGTATAACTGAATCACTTTGTTGTACAGCAGAAATTAACAGAACATTGTAAATCAACTACACTTCAATACAATAAAAAAAATAGTATATAGGTCTTTGATCTATTGCATGAAGACTTGCTTAATTAAACATCCATGAGTGCTGAACCTGCCTCCTGCTTGAACTTCTTACTGAGATTTTACTCTTTCCTTTAAATTGAGTGTGGCTCTTTCTCAACCCAGGTATATAGATCTTTTGTACATTTGCTCTGATTTTACTGAAACGCTAACTTTGCCTTAGGCTTCCAAAAAAGTTGGAATTCTCAAAAACTTTAAATGCCTTTCTGCTTAGATAAGAGGAAATAGCTAGTTTCCCACACTATGACATTATTATATGTATTTATGAATTTTTGAAATTTCTTTTAAGTCACAAGGCATTATGGATATATGGGAGGTGCCTGAGAAGATGGGAGACGATATTCAGGCCACTGGTTCTGTTTCTTGTTGACAATGTAATTCAGCCTTTCTACAACATCTACAATGGTAGCAAGGCACTTGGAAATTCTTTACTGAATGGCTTTCTTGCAATTAAAAGCATATGTATGAAGTTTGGAACCAGGAAACACATTTTTTTATACCTTATATTTTTCTTTATGGTTCTTTCCCTGAAGATTCAAATGTTAATGCCATAAATTCTCAAGTAGAGACCAGAGGAGGTCTGTGGCTGGAAGCAAATGGATTTGTCACATGACTAGAATCCGGGCTTGACTGACGCCTGGTCCATCACACTGTTCTGCCTTATCTATTTGATTTATAGTTGAGGGAGAAGTTAGGCAAAGCCAAAAGCTGTGAGATAACTGTTGGGAACTGTATCAGTCCCATTGTTAATTCTGGATGACTTAGTGAATGCAATATTTTTTTTTTCTTTTATGTATTCCCTCAGCTCACAAGTACTCAGGTCCTCCTATGTGGCAGGGACCACTGAGCAGCAAGTACTACAACAATAATTCAATGAAGAGAAAACATGTGATTTCACCAAAAACTGATGAGAATCTGAGAGAAGATGTCTCATTCTTTCACTCATTCTATCTGCAAGTACAAATCTGTGTTTAAAGCTGAATTAGAGGCTAGGAGGTGGTATATGAATGAAAAGAGGCCCCCATAGAAAGCACAGCTTACTAAGGGAGCTAAAGTGTGAACATATTGGTCAATTCATTGCAGAAAGAAATAAAGGCTCTAAGAGACTTTCAGGTGAGAAATATGAATTTGGAGGAGAGAGATGTCACCCCCTTCAGTGTGAAGCAGCCTCTTCTATGCCCCTATTCATTGTCAGGCGCATCTCATAGAGCAGAAGCCCTATTCCTCCACCGGGTAGAGTCTGTGAGTATGTCGTGTTTCTATGTCTTAGTAACATGGTGACCTCCCACCCTTCCCCTCCACCTATCATACTGGAGGTTGGCGTGGTACCAGTCTACACCGGGATTAGAATCGGGTCCTAAACTCTGGTCTGTTTGACTAGAGCCAAGAACCTCCAATCAATTCATCCCAGTGTCTACCTACACCCAGAGAGCCTGAACTGGACATTTATTATTTTTGACTCTCTGGAACTCAAAATCCTCCCTTCTTTGAGGAACTGCTCTTCTTTACAAAAATCATGTGATTCTGGGTAATGAACCATGTTCCTCTATGACCGAAGACATTGACCCAGAAGTGGGCTTGCCACCAACTTAGGGCACATGGAGTTTATATCCAGTATTTTTCAATTTGCGAGGCCTGAAGAGGAGGAGGAGGGGCCTCGACCCCAGAATCATGGAAAAGAGAATATCTGTAGACGTATTTCCTGACACATGAAGAAGGTCTGTCTGTAGTGCAGGAGAAGAAAATAATCAAGTGGAAAGGAGTGTGGGGGGGGTGGTTTTCCAGACCCTCCCTTATTAGCAAACCTGGGGTTAGCATGCATTTCTGTCTTTCCCCAAGGCTGGTGTTTTATCCGTCACTCTCTACCATCTATGTGTTTTCACCAGTGCCTTCAGAACAACGGTGTTTGCTGACCTTTCTCCCACAGGAAGCCCTTTTATTTTCCTGTGGAACAGATGTGAAAAAGTATCTGGGTGAGGCCTTATGCTGCTCCCACAGTGGTAGCTGTTTCACTCTCCCAGGTCTATTCCATGAGGGAAACTTTTTTAGGACCCTCGCCAATCTCTTCTGGGAGTGTCTCATGAGGTCCACGGGGAAGAGTCTGCGAGTGGGTAAAACCCCCTACATCTGTGGATTCCAGGCACCCCACACTCTGTCACCAGGGTGTAGACAGTATCCACTAATTCGTAAATAACTCTAGCTGAATTCTTACTGGTGCCCATTTGCATCTTCCCTAGGTAGGCAAATACTCATATTTTGTCTTTTGATGAAGGCCAGACTTTCTATACTGAGATTTCAGACTGATTGGTTTTCTTGTTACCAAGAAGTTTCAAGTCAAGCCTTGAATTTATAATTTGTCACACTTTTATTCCTGTTAGGTTAGGAACAAAGCTCTTTCCAGTTCTCTGCACTCCAAAGAGAAACCAGAAGTCCTAGTAACACCTTAAAAGTGTATGTATTTTACTGAAGCACTTTGTATTTCATTAAGAAAAATAACATGAGTGTTTTCTAACCCCACTTTATCCATTATGATCTGACTGTTGCTTCTCTCTCCAAAACCCACAGCTCATATTTTCTATAAAGGCACCATCCATGCCACCCTTATCTCTCTACATAACATTCCCACTGATTGTACTTTTCAGATCCAGAATTTATGTTTGATTCCTTTTTTATAATTTCTATGTCTTTACTGTTACTATTTATTTGGTGAGAAATTATTATTCTGTTTCTCTTTAGTTCTTTTTTTATTGATTTTCTTTAGCTTTTTGAGCATATTTAAGAAAGTTGATTTAAACTTTGTCTAGTATACCCAATATTTGGACTTCCTCAGAGACAGTTTCAATTAATTCCACCCTCCTCCCCCCCAGGAATAAGCCAATAGTTTCTTATTTCTCCACAGGCCTCATATCTTTTTGTTGAAAATTAGACATGTTGAAAATTATAATGTAATAACTATGGAAATCTGATTCTCCCACCTCTCCCCAGAGTTTGTTTTTGTTCATTGTTGTAGGTTGTTGTTTGTTTGCTTAGTGACTTGTCTAGACTATTTTTATAATGACTGTGTTCTGTTGTGTGTCGTCATTGAAGTTTCTGTTCTGTCAGCTTAATGGTCAGGTAGTGATCTGACAGGAATTTTCTTAAATGCCTGGATGACCTTTCAACCAAGAAAAAGAAAAGAAAGAAAAACATTATTCTCCTGGTCTTTGAGGATTGACTTTGAATTAGGGAATTTCTTTTATGCATAGCCAGTCCGTTTACAACTCCGCCTTAGCTTTCACCTCCTGCTTACATCGAGCCTAAACATCAGCCAGATGTGAAAGCCTGGGGTCTTCTCAGGTCTTAGTGTGTGTGTCTAATCCTGAGCATGCACATGGCCTTCTAGATTCTCCAGTATATGTGGAAGTTTTTCAAAGTTTTTTTCCTCCAATATATTTCCTTCCCATCCTTCTGTTTCTAGGA
The DNA here is from genome assembly GCF_965194825.1 of Balaenoptera physalus. Classification (NCBI taxonomy): domain Eukaryota; kingdom Metazoa; phylum Chordata; class Mammalia; order Artiodactyla; family Balaenopteridae; genus Balaenoptera; species Balaenoptera physalus. The sequence continues at coordinate 88,764,434 of NC_138894.1, read as the reverse complement.
TTTTGGTCTGTCTTCTGTTTTCCCTAGTAGTTACTTTTTGCCCAAGAGATTGCAGCTTGTATATGTCTTTAAATGCTTTTGACAAACACAAGACAGGAGGTTGCTCTAGCCCTGAGAAAGTTCTAACAGGCAGGAAACAAAGCCAAACCCTTGAATCTGTCCTTCAGGCAATTTCTAGTTGAGAAAGGCAGCACAAGACCATAGTCAGACAAACCATCACACAGCTTCCATTCTGTTTTTCAGTGTCCTAATCTTAAATACTAATAGACAACCAAATATCACTAGACTTTTCATTTAAGTGCAGAGGAAACCAAAAGGAAAAAAAATTAGTAATTAAGACAAAATAGAACCTGTGGCTCCTTTCAGGGCACAGAAAACATGAAACGAGATGAGATTACTATCACCAGAGGAATAAGAAAAAAATGCTGTAGTCATGAAACGATGATAAGTTTCTCTGAAAAGTAATTTTTGGATAGCTAAAATTTTGAAAATTAAAAGCATGATAGCAGAAATTTTAAAATCTCAAAAGGAGGATTAGATAATTATGAGAAGAAATTTACAAGTAATTAGAGCAAAAAGTCAAAAGGGTAGAAAATAGAATATGAAGATAAGAAAAGTAAAGGCTAAGTGCAAATGTGCCAACAACTGAATAACAGGACCTGCAGAAAGACAGGCCAGACAAACAGAGGTGAGGAAATTGCCCAAAGAACAAATTAAGAAATATTCTCAGAACTGATAAGAATTTTCTTATTGATAGGGCCCACCACACACCCAGCATGATAGATGAAAATAGATCCAAAGGCCTTCCCCAAGGTACCTCTTCTGAGATTTCAGAACTGATAAAAAAGAAGATTAGTATAAGTTTCCATTCAGAAAAAAAATAGGTTTCAAAAAATGGTACAAGTATCAGAATTTCACAATTTTTTCTTCAATAATATTGAAATGAAAATAAGGTAAACAGTGTCACTGTTTGCTGATGACATGACACTATACATAGAAAATCCTAACGATGCCACCAGAAAACTACTAGAACTAATCAGTGAATTTGGTAAGGTTGCAGGATACAAAATTAGTGCACAGAAATCTCTGGCATTCCTATACACTAATGATGAAAAATCAGAAAGAGAAATTAAGGAAACACTCCCATTTACCATTGCAACAAAAAGAATAAAATACCTAGGAATAAACCTGCCTAAGGAAGTGAAAGACTTGTACTCAGAAAACTATAAAACACTGATGAAAGAAATCAAAGATGACATAAACAGATGGAGAAATATACCATGTTCTTAGATTGGAAGAATCAACATTGTGAAAATGACTATACTACCCAAAGCAATCTACAGATTCAATGCAATCCCTACCAAACTACCAATGGCATTGTTCACAGAATTAGAACAAAAATTTTACAATTCATATGGAAACACAAAAGACCCTGAATAGACAAAGCAATCTTGAGAAAGAAAAACGGAGTTGAAGGAATCAGGCTCTCTGATTTCAAACGATACCACAAAGCTAGAGTAATCAAGACAGTATGGTACTGGCACAAAAAACAGAAATATAGATCAATGGTGCAGGATAGAATGCCCAGAGATAAACCCACACACATATGGGCACCTAATTTACAACAAAAGAGGCAAGAACATACAATGGAGAAAAGACAGCCTCTTCAATAAGTGGTGCTGGGAAAACTGGACAGCTACATGTAAAAGAATGAAATTAGAACACTCCCTAACACCATACACAAATATAAACTCAAAATGGATTAAAGACCTAAATGTAAGGCCAGACACTATAAAACTCCTAGAGGAAAACATAGGCAGAACACTCTTTGACATAAACCACAGCAAGATCTTTTTGGACCCACCTCCTAGAGTAATGGAAATAAAAACAAAAATAAACAAATGGGACTTAATTAAACTTAAAAGCTTTTGCACAGCAAAGGAAACCACAAACAAAACAAAAAGACAACCCTCAGAGTGGGAGAAAATATTTTCAAATGAAACAACAGACAAAGGATTAATCTCCAAATTATCCAAACAGCTCATGGAGCTCAAAATCAAAAAAGCAAACAATCCAGTTAAAAAATGGGCGGAAGACCTAAATAGACATTTTACCAAGGAAGACATACAAATGGCCAAGAGGCACATAAAAAGATGCTCAACATCAGGAATTATTAGAGAAATGCAAATCAAAACTATAATGAGGTATCACTTCACGCCGGTCAGAATGGCCATTATCAAAAAATCTACAAACAATAAATGCTGGAAAGGGTGTGGTGAAAAGGGAACCCTCCTACACTGTTGGTGGGAATGTAAATTGTTATAACCACTATGGAAAACAGTATGGAGGTTCCTTAAAAAACTAAAAACAGAACTACCATATGACCCAGCAATCCCACTACTGGGCATATACCCTGAGAAAACCATAATTCAAAAAGAGTCATGTACCACAATGTTCATTACAGCACTATTTACAATAGCCAGGACATAGAAGCAACCTAAGTGTCCATCGACAGATGAATGGATAAAGAAGTTGTGGCACATATATACAATGGAACATTACTCAGCCATAAAAAGAAAGAAATTGAGTTATTTGTAGTGAGGTGGATAGACCTAGAGTCTGTCATACAGAGTGAAATAAGTCAGAAAGAGAAAAACAAATACCATATGTTAACGCATATATAAGGAATCTAAAAAAAAAAATGGTACTGATGAACCTAGTTGCAAGGCAGGCATAAAGAGGTAGACATAGAAAATGGACTTGAGGACATGGGGTGGGAGGGCAAAACTGGGGCAAAGTGAGAGTAGCATGGACATATACACACTACCGAATGTAAAATAGTTGGCTGGTGGGAAGCAGCCGCATAGCACAGGGAGATCAGCTCGGTGCTTTGCGATGACATAGAGGGGTGGGATAGGGAGGGTGGGAGGGAGGCTCAAGAGGGAGGGGACATGGGGACATATGTGTGCATATGGCTGATTCGCTTTGTTGTGCAACAGAAACTAACACAGTATTGTGAAGCAATTATACTCCAATAAAGATCTATTAAAAAAAAATAAGGTGAACAATATCTTTGATATTTTAAAAAGTAATTTCCAACCTAGAGTTTGATATCCAAACATGCTTTCAATTAAGTATAAGAGTAAAGCCATTTTTAGAAATCTAATTTAAAAAAAATCTTACTTGTTGCACCTTAGGAAGCTACTACAATATGAATTTAAACTAAAATACAAGAACTAAGAAATATTAGAAGGTAGAAATATCAACATCGTATTTTAGAGTCTCGGAAGCAGATAAAAAAGAATCAATTAAGAGAGTTAAAATTGGGTATCTGGGAGCTAGGAATGAAGATATTTTGTCCTAATACGTTTTGTAGAACTGCTGAACAATTTCAATTATATGCAAGTATAACTTTGACAAAAATAAAATTAATTTAAAAAACATGAAATGAGATAACATAATTAAGGTACCTTGTACACCATACAGTATCAGTAAATTCCACTTTCTACCTAATTATCTAACTGTGGGACCTCAAACAAGTCATTTTCCTTGCTAGGTCTGAGTTTCCTAGCTCAGTAAATGAGAGAATTGACCTAGAGTATAACCTATTTAAAAACTAAGATTTTATTAATCTACTTAATATTCACTAACACTTCAGTGTGGTTATACAGATGCCATCTTTGAAGATTAGTCCCTAACCTTAAGGCTTAACCTTTTATTATAAGCATGTTTTTAAAGCATGCAGGATCTAAAATAAACTTGCAAGTTGTTTTATTATTATAAAAAATTAGATGACATGGACTATCTAAAAGAGTGTAACTTTCACGTCTTCCCATATTCCACAAAAGGTCAGTATACCTACTTTTCCCTTCCCCTCCCACTAACAAAAAAAATGTCGCCTCCCTTTTAGAGAGGTTAAGTGTATCAGCAACAAGATAATTCTCCCCAGTCTTATAAATTGGATGCCACCAGAGGAGCATGGCGATTTGACGTATATAAATTTGCTTCACAGTGCCTGGTCCGCAGGAGACTTTTAATAAATACTAGTTTATAGGATCATACGTCTACAGTATATATTGTATTTGGGGGCAATTAAGAAAAAAAAATGCTTCCAGAGTCTTGGCTGCCATACTCCACTGTCCAATTGGCAAAACGTTTCTCCTAGAAAGAAGCATGCACTCCCTCCTCAGCGTCCTTGTCGGGGCTGATGCTGCCGTAAGTGGCTCTGGCTAGCTCTTCTCCTCTCTCCCCTCCACCTCTCTGGACTGGTTCTTCATCCTTACAAGTAAGTCAAAGGGAAATTAAAATTGAACTTGGGAAAGATGGCTGGTGGGAGTTAGAAACAGAAGAGCTAGTGCGTTTGGATGTTTTATACGATCCCTTCTTCTCACCCCCCCACACAACTCAATTAATTTCAAGTTGAAACAGATTTATTTATACCCATATCTTACAGAACATTCTAGCGAAGTTTTCTTGATTTGGGCCAATTTCTAAGTGCTTGCCTCCCTTTTATTTTAAAAGAAACTTGAGACTCTGGTCCTTATTAAAGAGGAAGAAAGCATCACTGACGTCCAGCTTTCCTCCAGCTCCTCTGAATTTGAGCAGACTGTATGACTCATCTTTCCTAGAAATACAACAATGAGATCATCATGTCTGTTTCCTTCCCACTCTGAGTACAGTTGAATTGGTTTCCGCTGCGTTCAGGGTTAGTTTTTTTTTTTTTTTTCTGAAACAACATTTGCTTGTTAATACACAAGAATTTAATCATATAATTGGAACACAGCAAAGAAGAAAATGAGCAGAGCTAAATACATTCTTTCTTTCAGGTAGCTTAGTCCCTCTCCAAAAGCAAAATTGTGTAAATGATGGAAAGAGATACATCTGTATTTTGTTTTATTACCTCCTAGGACAGGGGACTCACCATTTCCAGAGGCAATTAGTTTTGTTTTTAACAATTCCCTTAGATGGTTCTTACTTACACGGACCTAAAATCCCATGGGCTATAACCTTTATTTGTTGTCCTTAGCCCTGACTTCCAGGATCGAAGAGAATATGCCTAGCTCTCTCTAGCTGACATCCCTTCAGACATTCGAAGACAATTATCATATCACATGATCTGTTCTACCTCAAGTGTAGGGACCATAGAATACGGTTTGCTTCACTTTAGCTATTTAGTTGTGCTTCTAGATGAACTCTTTGTCCTGAACTAACAAAAAACCCTCAAATATCGGGTTTTACATTTCTTTAAATTGCTGTTTCACCAAGTTGACAAATTGCTACCATAGAACAGGCAAAATATCTTTTCTCTGAATTATATGGATAACTTGGCATTGTTGTTGTACAACCTGTATCTAGACTATGTTTATTACAAAATTTTGAGCATTTTTTTTCAATTTCTTAAACTATTCCTGAAAGATGGTGTCTAAATCAAATTACTACATCAATCCATGTGTGATTCAATTTTTAATTCTCATTTATTCATTCTATATTTTTTCTGTGCAAGCTGAATGTAACAAAGTGTATGGTACTTATTCTATTTTTGTGGGATATTAATGTTCAAAAATCATCCTACCAGGCTATTCTCAGATTCCCCTTGAAATTGAAGTTGAATAGAATGCTAGATTTATACCCAGCTGCAAAAATAAGGTTGCCCAAAGGAACAAACAAAACAAAACCAGAGCATTAAGAAAATATCTGAATATCCCCAATAGAATTCCAGCTGTATATCTATACATGAGGAAGCACAAAATGAAATGGAATTTTAGATATTCAATCTGGAAAGAATCTTATGATTTACCGTGGAGCTTTAAGGGTACCAGTGAGTTAATTTTCAAATGACTCTTGAAAGTGCAGACTCAGAACTTTAAAGCTAAAAATAGAATCTAGAGAGACAAAGAGCTCACAGTTAAAAAATAGACTCAGAAATTGGGCAAAATGGAACTTGACTCATTCTCTTAGATTGACCACAGAAAATTGCAATGAGAAGTACAAGAGCTGAAGGTTCTCTCTTGCAGATACAGTCTTTTCTTTCCATTGTGCCCCAGGAGACCGACTTACATTCTGCAGCATCAACCCCTTTGACTTCTGAGTCAGAGAACCTAGAAGAACATTGGAGCCTGGAGAAAAAGAGAAGTCTGAGGAGTTACGCTCACATCTCCTGTTCCCATCAGGCCAATGCTTTAAAAGTAGCTACATCTCTAACAACACACAGCTCCTACTAGGCAGCCCCTCTCCCATGGCTCCAGCTGTCTTGGGTTTCATTACTTTGCTTCCTCCTCTGGTCCTTCCAGGCTTCGAGGCAGTAGGTAGAAGCTCCCAGCTGGGATGAAGACTGTACCTCTGCCTATTGGTTCTCTCACCCCTGCTCACGCCTCTATGAATAAGCTCTTCATTAAACAGCCTTTGCTTACGCCTCTGAGCCTGTTTTCTGCTGAAACTGATTGCTACAGCACCTGCAGGTATCACATGGTAAGAAAGACAGGTGAATATTTTGGAGGCAAACACACGTATTCGATGTTTTTGGAATTACAGTGGATTCAGAGTAAGAAGACTTAGACTCTATTCTTAGTACTGCATGTACCTGCTTTGCAGCTTTGATAAAGTTAATTAACCAACAAGGACCTACTGTATAGCACAGGGAACTTTGCTCAATATTATGTAACAACCTAATTGGGAAAAGAATTTGAAAAAGAATAGATACATGTATATGTATAACTGAATCACTTTGCTGTGAAACTAACACAACATTGTTAATCAACTCTACTCCAGTATAAAATAAAAAGTTTAAAAAATTAAAATTAATTATCCTCTTGGAGGCTCAACTTCCTCATCCATAAAACAGGGATAATATTTAACTCTCAGCCTCACTGTATAAATTAAATTGTAAAAAGCTTAATATAGTCATCCACTGCTTTTTCCTGAATTTCTATCTCCTTTGGTTTCTGATAACATTTTACAAATAACTAATAATATAGGGGTTGTTCCCACTATTTATCTTTCCAATCCAGTCTCCCAATATCTCTTGGATTTACTCTTCACTTTTCTTCCTTCTCCTCCAAATCCCAAAAGATCCTGTAAGCAACAGCATAGGCACTCAAATCCTGATCTAGTGAGTTCAGTGTCTGTGCGAGGGCCACCCAGGCTGGGAGTGGCCCACTTTGGGGAAAATCTGTTTCCATCAACCCCACCTTCCCCAAGCCCACCAATAAACACTTTCTTTATATTCACTTTTCTGAGGTGCAATTAAGTGGCTTGGACTAAGTGCCTTGTTTAACTTTAAGACTTTGCCTGAGTATTTTCAGAGCTTTTATAGGAATGCCTTTTCTGGCTGCTTCCATGTTGGGCCAGGAAAGGTTTGAGCTTAAAAGATTCCCACTCTGACTGTACTAAGTTTTCTGCTTCTCTATTGAGTTTATTTGGGAAAGTTGAGGGAAGAAAAGCCCAACCAACTTCTCTTCCCTGAAAGCAAGGCAAGTAAAAATGTAAACTGCAATATGTGTTTAAAGTCATTTAATGAAATTTCCTTTTATTGCAGCCCAATCGAATTGGATAAGAGCCTGACTTTCATAACGGGACTGACCTGGACCACTTCGGGACTTCAGTACCCTTAACCATTCTGAGTTCTGGTTTTCTCATTTGTAAGATGAAAATAATAATACCTTGATGAGGAGTTGACAATGATAAAGGACTTTGGGGACAATAAGGTAACATATGAGAAAATATTCAGCACAGTGGTACCTCATAAGCCCTCATAAAGAGCTTCATTATGTATAATTTTTTTTTCCTTTCGTAGTATATGTTTTTTAAAAGGCCATGTTCACTCCTTTTTCTACATTTGAACTATTTCAACCAGCTTTCTACCAAACCCTGTTTCTTGATAGTCATTGTGTTTCCTGTGCATAAATTGCTAGCTTAGAATATATCAAAATTGTCAATAAAAAAATGAGTGATTCTTTCAGAATTTATGTGTAGCTGGGAAGCTGAGTTTGGATGTTCGTTCTCCACTTAGTAAGCCAAGGGAAACTGTAAGACTAATGAGTGTAGTAATAGCTACTACTCATAAAGGGCTTACTCAGTGCCAGGCACTATTGTAAACATCATACTTACTTAACTCATGGAATCCTCATAACAAAGCTGTGTTATAGCTACTATTACCCCCATTAACAGGTGGGAAAACTGAGGGATGGTGTTCCACTTGCCCAAGTGTTACAGGCTGAATTATGCACGCACCCTGCCCCCGGAAAAAATTTAAAACGATGCCCATGTCCTAATCCTTGGATCCTGTGAATATGTTTCCTTACATGGCAAAAGGGACTTTGCAGATTTGATTAAATTAAAAACCTTGAGATGCAGAGATTATTTTAGATTATCCAAATGGGTCAAATCTAATCACAATGGGCCCGAAAAGAGGGAGGCAGGAGGACCAGAGTTTAGAGATGGTATGTGATGATGAAAGTAGAGGTCAAAGTGATGCTGGGCCATGAGCAAAGGGATAAGGGCAGCTTCTAGAAGCTAAAAAAAAAAAAAAAAACACAAGGAAAAGGATTCCCCTCTAGATCCTCCTGAAGACACTCAGCCCAGCTGACACCTTGATTTTAGTCCACTGATACTGATTTTGGACTTCTGACCTTCAAGACTGTAAGGAAATAAGTTTGTGTTGTTTTAAGCCACTAAGTTTTTGGTAATTTGTTAAACAGCAATGGGAAACTGATAAATCAAGTAACACACCCAAGGTCATACAATTAGTTTGCATGAGCATGGAGGGAGCTTGAATCCTAACCAAGGCAGTTTGAGTCCAGAATCTTTACATTTAACACTAAATATTAATGCTTTCTAAATTTGTTAGCTAATATTTAATTAATGTGAATAATAATGTCCATCTCACAAAGCACTTGTGATAATTATTAAAATTCCTGAAACATGTTGTAGAAGATTGAAAAAACTGTGGCTGCAATATTTGTAACTCGATCAATGAAGAGATGGCATCTATTTCCTCACTCCCTGAATCTGAGGCTACCTTCTGACTTGTTTTTGCAGTAGAACGTGGTGAAAGTGATGTCGTGTAAATTCTGCACTTGCATTTCGGAACGCCTTTGCCGCCATATAAACAAGCCCAGTCTAGTCTCCTGGAGGATAAGAAGCCATGTAGAGAGAACCAAGGGGCTCAGCGAACAGCCAGCGTGAACTGCCGGACCTGTAAATGAGGCTATTTTAAATATTTCTGCCCAAGCTGAACTTCTGCTTTAAGGCAGAAGCCCAGGCAAGACCAAGCAGAACTGCTCAGCTAACCCACAGAACTCTAAGAAATGATTAGATCATTATTCTTATAAGCCCCTAAATTCTAGGGTGGTTAGTTATAAAGCATTAGATAACTGATACACATGTAAAGTACATGAACTGTATTTCCCCCTTTAGAGGAAGAAAATATTCAATTCCAAAAAAGCCAATTTCCAAAGCAATGGCAAACATTGGTTAAATGCTGATTGAAATTAATTTCCTCTCTCAATTTCAGGTCCTGGAAATATATTAACAAGACAAAGTTAATGTCCACAAGAGTGTTAAGGATCTTACATATTAAATGTTCTCAATAACCCAGTCCGAATCCCCATTTTAAGATAAGGAAATTGAGTCCCAGAGACTGAGTCTCTTGTCTGAGGTCGTAGAGCCAGAAGAAGCACAGAAGTATTTTTAACCTAGATCTGCCTGGTACAAAAGTCCATTCTTTTTCCAAACTCAGCTGAAAATGTTCTTAGCAGTCCCTATAGACATCATTTTGCTCTTATAAATGTGTCCAACTAGTTTTCATCAGTGAATGGAAAATAGCCAAGATATGATACTCTATGAAATTTCCCTTAACACTCAGAATCCACTGGTAACGGTTGCCAGGCAAAATGTCTTATACTAAAATTGCCTGTCTTATAAGATGTTAAAACAGTTTTAAAGAGCCTTCTCCTCTCAACATGCATGATATTGTTAGCTTTGCTCTTTTTTTCTCTCTCTGAAATACAGTGTGAAAAATCCATATCCTAAATAGAAAACTCTGATGTTGAAAATTGCGACTGAAGACAAAACAATTGGAGAAGGAAAGGTGCAGTCAGTTGAGAAGAGCTATTGTCCTTGCAGAATCCATTTGGAAACATACACACACAGAACATAGGAGAGAAAAAAAAAAACTGGTTGTTTTTGTCATTTTTCTTGTCTCTCATTTTTGTCTTGTCACCATTTTCAATCAAAGGCAGTGTGTGAGAAGCACATTGGCCTGGATTCAGGAAAGGATGGACGCATGTCTAAGAAATATAAACATATCTCTCATAGAAAAAGCTGTTTATAATCTAGCTCATGTAATAAACTTACTTATTAATCATTTCATTATTAGAATACTTTTGAATAATATTTTTATGATTTTATCCTAGAAGAGTACTACATACTAATTACAAAAAAATAAAAAGAGAGTAAATAGGGCTAAAAATTACTCATATTTAGAGCCGATTATCCTTGACATGTTGGTATATTTCTTTCTAGCTGTTAACATACTTTGCACACTTTTTTTTTACATTGGTGTTATAATTTTCTAGCTTTTATAATTTTAATTTTAACATGACCTTTTAATGTTTATTATAAACTTTCATAGAGATCAGTAATTTTTAATATGGGATGGTACACTTGCCCTCTTCATAAGGACATTAGAATTGCTTGAAGGTGCTTTTTGCTCTAACAATGATGGAGGATGTTACCGGCATTTAGCAATAGGAGCCCGAGAATGTTAAACCTCTTGTAATGTGCAAGACAGTCTTGAAAAGCAAAGCATTGCCCCAGTCAAGTGCCATTAATGCCTCAGTTGAGGATCACTGAACATAGGGTAGAATCATGATTGCATAACTCATTCATTACTGGTGGGGATGCAAAATGACAGAGCCACTTTGGAGGACGGTTTGTCATAGACTTACTAACAGTACACATAGACTTACTAACAGTACACATAGACTTACTAACAGTACACATAGTCTTACTATACAATAGAGCACTTGCACTCCTAGGTATTTACCCAACTGATTTGAAAACTTACATTGATGCAAAAACCTGCGTCATGAATGTTTATAGCAGCTTTACTGATCATCAGCAAAAACTAGAAACAAACAATATGTCCTTCAATAGGAGAATGGATAAACCAACGATGGTTCATCCATACATAGAACACTATTCAGATTTTTTTTTAAAAAGCTATCAAGCCACACAAAGACATAAATGAGTTTTAAATGCATATTGTTAAGTGAAGAAACCAATCTGAAAAGGCTACATAGTGTAAGATTCCATGTAATAACATTCTGGAAAAGGAAAACTATAGGGACAGTAAAAAGGCCGGTGGTTTCTGAGGGCTTATAGGTGAAACACAGGAGAATTTCTTATGGTGGTGAAGTTATTCTGCATAATAGGCTAATGGTGGATAAATGACACCATGCCTTTGTCAAAACTTATTGAAATTCAAAGCACAAAGAGTGGACTTTAATGTATAAAAAATTAAAAATATTTAGAAGAATGAGGGATCCAGGGATGAAATGTGAACTTTGACAAAGTAACCTAACCGTATTACAAATGTATGCAATAACCTTTCTGAAAGGGTTGTGGGAAAGTTGCAGATCTGGACCTTTGGAAATGAGTGGTGTCTGCAAGGCAAAAGGCAAAAGAAACTGTATAAAGCACTGTATTCTAGTTGATAAAATTGCTTCCCATGGGAGTACAGGTTAACAATTCTGATGCCAACATGCCTGCATGGTGAAGTTGAATGAGCTTGAAGCATCCTGTAGTGTTAGCAAGTAAGGAAGTGCTCATAAAAAAATTTAAAAATGAAAAAGAAGACAGTGTTGGAAGTATGTTAAAGGAACACAAAAAGCAATTGAAAGAGCACCAACTGCCTAAAGGTGGAACAATTTGAGAAACAAGATAAATAAGGTAGTATTGGATTATAACCCAAATTATCTCTTCTCCTTGATTTAAAAAATTAGCTTTTTACATATTATTCATATTAAATATATTACTTTTATTTCAATTACTTTCAATTTTAAAATTTATTTATAAAATCTGTACTCGTAGATACATATCCATATAAGTAAATATAAATAAGTGATTGAATAAATTAAGAAATCACAAACAAGAGATAAATCTCTCACGGAGAAAAATTTCCCTTTGGTAACCAGAAGTTTGTTTTCTATGTCCGTGAGTCTCTTTCTGGTTTGGAAATAAGTTCATTCGTATCTTTTTTTTTTTTTAGATTCCACGTATAAGCAATATCATATGATATTTATCTTTGTCTGGCTTACTTCATTTAGTATGATAGGCTCTAGGTGGGGGCAGGAGAGGAATAGATTAGGTTGGGAGTAACATATACACACCACTAGATATAAAATAGATAACCAATAAGGACCTACTGTATAGCACAGGGAACTCTACTTAATATTTTATAATAACCTACAAGGGAAGAGAATCTGAAAAAGAATATATATGTATATATGTTTGTATAACAGAATTGCTGTGCTGTAAACCTGAAACTAACATGATATTGTAAATCAACTATACTTCAATAAAAAAATAAAAATAATAAATAAAATAGTAAAAAAGAAAAAATTCCAAACATTTCGGTCCACAGTCTACCCTCAAGGAGGCATCGCTCTGTGCTCTCTAAGTGTGGGCTGCGCACAGTGACTTCCATGCAGGGTACAGTACAGAAAAAGAGCACCTTTAAATGGAAACGCCTGACCAATGCCACTTCAGCTGGGTGATCAGGGTCAACAGCAGTGATGAGTCATGTTGATGGAAGTTAGCCTTGACCTCATGTAATGAAAATGGCACTTTGTCTCTGTGGTTTTCCTACCCAAATCCTATAACTCCACTTTGATAATGAGAAAAAACATCAGACCAATCCTAATTGAGGAATGTTTTACAGAATACCTGTCTAGTAGTCCTCAAAACTGCCAAGATTCTTAAAAATAAGTCTGAGAAACTGTCATAGTCAGGAGGGGCCTAAGCGGACATGACCACTAAATGTAACATGATATCTTGGATGGGATTTTAGAAAAGGAAAAAAAATCGTTAGGTAAAAACTAAGGAAAACTGAATAAGTCTGGACTTTGGTGAATAATAAAATACAATTTTTGCTTATAATTGTGACAAATGTACTATATGAATATATTTGTAACAGAGGAAACTGGGTGTGGGTATATGAAAACTTTCTGTACTATCTTTATGATTTTTCCGTAATTCTAAAACTATTCTAAAACTTAAAGAGGTTATATTTAAAAATTTCAACTCAAGGAGGCAATATGACTTATGGAAGTGGTTTTTGATAAGGGATGTATCAGTTCCTGGGTGGAATTTTGTAAATTTGGGGGGAGGCTTCTGTTACAATAATTAAGGGGACATTACTTGAATTAATGGACTAAACAGGGTTGCCAAATGTCTGGCAGTCTGAAGGATGGTCTTGAACAACCTCTGGGTATTCACGTAGGAAACAAATAAACAAACAAACAAACCCTACTTACAGTTATCTGTGCATAAAACTCAACTTAATTTTATATATGAATACAAAGTAGTTTTTCATGATATTAATATGCAATATATGAATGCATTTCTTGTACATATTGCGGTGTGGTTGTAAATTCTTTTCTTTGCAACTTTACTAAGACTTGGTCACTATATTGAAAAATCGTGTAACCAAAGACATCTCTGTTAATGAAGTTTTAATGTCTAATACAAAGCACAGAAGTTTGTGTTTGTATCACATATGCAGTTATTCTTTACATCTGCACAAGTAGCTAATATGTTATGTCTATTAGGATAGTTTTTGCTCAGTATTTTCCCCTTGAAACATCTATTACCTTATTGTAAGTTCCTTTTACTTCTCCATTATGTTACATGAAATAATTCTATTTACTTTTTGAAAATATGTGTGTAGGTAGGTTATATAATTTGTGAATTTATTTCCAGGTGGTAGAGAAAGCATTCAACCATTTGTTATAAAATGGGGACATTTGAATCTGATAGGGTTGAGAATCACTAACTCAGTATAAACAGACCTAGGATGGAATCTCTGACAGAGACAGTTAATTGTCTACCAAAATTTTGTGCTACTTTTCTATAGTGGCTATCCAACCTACAACTACATTTTCAAACCCTTCTTGCCTCTACTTAAAACTATGTGACTAGTTTTGAGCATTGGATATTGCAAAGTGTCTAAGTTTTCTCTACCTTTTCCTTCCCTGGCTGAAAGCAGGGAACTCCACAGGCTTGGGGGATAGATCAGCCACAGCTAGAAAGAACTAAATCTCAGAAAAGAAGATGAAGAATCTCTGATCACTAGAAAACACCCATATTTGACTACGTAGGAGGGAGAAATTAACAGTGACATCACTGAAATCGCAAGATCCTTGTTACAGCAACTGGCATAACTAAACTAATACACAGAATATCAGCCTCATCACTCACTCAAGTCATTTACCAAGTCTAGGTCCTTAAAAAATCTTTAAAAGGAGGTTAAAGTTAGTAATAGTCTTACGGAGTTGTTGTGATGTATAAGTGAGATCACACTTAGAAAATCACTTGTCCTTAGTGAGCACTAATTAAGTTCCTTTATTCATTGCCTTTCTTATTCCAACTTGTCTATTTATTTACCTGTCATTTAACTTCTAACATCCAATAATAAACTCCTAGACCTCAAGTTCACTTAAACTATGGTAGGTTGTAACTAGAGCTCTGAGTGGGTCTTCCTAATCCAGAGATTCCCAGGTCATATCTTTGTCTTCATTCTTTGTATTAAATGTGCCATTTGGAAAATACATAGCCATTACTTTCCCTCTGAACTGAGTCTTACACACCAAAGACTCTGTTGGATAGTTTGCTTCATTCATTCATGAGAAAAATTCAGTGTTTATTTCTTGGTGAAAACTGTAATTATTGCTAATATGCATCACATGTTCCCATACAGGAGCATTTGCGAATTAATGCAGTGCGGACATAGGAGAAGTTCGGTGTTCAAATAGTGTTTAACCCCCTTGCATAAGTTCCCAAGGGGGCTTCCAGACTTTGCATTTTGGCCCTTGATAAAATATGGGCATTTGTTTCAAAATCATGTAGAAGCTATGAATATGGAAACACTGAGGCTAATGCCAGTGGGTGCGTCAGCCATTCAGTGTTTCATTCAGGGGCATGGCCCACAGACCCAGAGCACTTGTGACAATCCTTTTCCCCAAATGCCATGCTTCCTATAGGAAAGAGTCAATGAGTCTTTTCAAATAGACTACTTTGTTTGCAAATAATACCTTGTTCAAGACTTCCCAGATTACCCATTTTGGAAAAAACAGAGAAGTTGCCAAAAGTTAAGAAGGAGTTGCATATCTGGCCAAAAATCTTTAAATTCTTCTAGCTTATCACAAGGAGCATTTTTCGGCACACCATGAAACCAACAATTGCACTTATTCATATTAATGACATGGGAGCAAATGGTTTCATTGCATATTAAGAATTTCTAAAGCACTGACTTGATCATTTCCTCCTCATCTGAATGATCTGCAATGGTACACTGTAGCCTACAGAAATGGTTTCAAAATATTTGGGGTCACCATTGTATACTTCTCCACAAAAACTGCATATACGTAGACAAAATATATGGCAGTTTAAGTTCCTTAGGGGCGCCTAACATCAGCACGTGGACCCCAGGACAAGATCGTCCAGCTTTTAGGATAAAGGTCCACCAGCTCAGACTCCTTTCAGTCTCTCATCTGCCTTAGCTACCTCTCTCGGCCCTTCTCACTCTGCTGTGCCCTCCACCTCCTTCACATCAGCGGTACCACAATTTACATCAGGTTCTTAACATACCCGGTGCATTCATGCTTCTGTGGCTTCGTGCCTTCTAATTTCCTTGACCTGGAAAAGTCATCCTCTTCCCACCATCCGTCTGATTCATCTGTTAATCTTCAAAATGTTAGCTCAGGGCTTCCCTGGTGGCGCAGTGGTTGAGAATCTGCCTGCTAATGCAGGGGACACGGGTTCGAGCCCTGGTCTGGGAAGATCCCACATGCCGCGGACCACCTAGGCCCGTGAGCCACAACTCCTGAGCCTGCGCGTCTGGAGCCTGTGCTCCGCAGCAAGAGAGGCCGCGATAGTGAAAGGCCCGTGCACCGCGATGAAGAGTGGCCCCCACTTGCCACAACTAGAGAAAGCCCTCGCACAGAAACGAAGACCCAACACAGCCAAAAATAAATAAATAAATAAATAAATAAAAAAGAACCACTATGTCCATCCAAAAAATAATAATAAAATGTTAGCTCAGATTCTATCTCCTCTGTGAAAGCTGGTTTTCCAGGTATATTTTCTCACTAACTTCTCTGTGCCCTGATAGCAGTCTGTATTACTCATTAAAGCACTCATTACTCTATATAATATTAATTTCTGGGCAGACACTGAGTTCTACTAATATTTATATCTCTAATCTCGAACATGAAGTCCGATAGGAATAGAGGTGCTCAATCAATGTCTGCAGAATGAATGAAGGAATGAATAACTGAATGCTTCCTTTATATCTTAGAAAGAGAAAGGCCTAAGCTTAAATTTGAACAATTGAAACAAAGAACAGCTCCCAGCCTCAGGAGCAAGGCGTCAGCACGCTTTACCAATGAATGGTGATGGCCAAGCTGATTTAATTACTTTGTTTCAGATCACATCAGAGGCTGCGTCAAGAGTTGAGTGCAGGAATAAAGTGCCGACGCTATATGAAAACACAGTGACCAATAAAATTGTCAGGCGAAGAAGGAACAGTGGTTTTAATGGCTTCAAACAGTATTTTATGAGATAAAAACATGCTAAAGGCAAACTTGTTTAAAAAAAAATAAAAACAAACCTAATAAGCAGAAAGGTTGAGTTGAAGTCACAGGAAAGGAGTGAGTTGCCGTCCACATTAGGGTGTAGAAGTTGGATAACAGCACAAATTCTTCACAGATCTGCCTCTCTCACTGAGAAGAGGCTGAGAATTTACAGAAGATAGAAGTAAGGAGGGTTCCGCAGCTGGATGTCCCCTCCTCTCTGCTATGTCTCTGAGCCCACAGGTCTGGGGCACATCTAGCTCTCCGACACAGGGCCCTCCCTTCAAAGGTTGCTGGTGAAGGCTGGCAAGCACGAGACGAGAAATCAGGATTCAGAATTCAGGATTCCAGTACACTCTGCAACCTACTTGCTGTGGGGCTCCAAAAAGGTTATTCACACACCACCCAGGATTTCTTTACCTGTTAAACTGAGCCATCCATGCCTCACTCATGGGTGGGGTGTGAAAGGGGAAGAACGCAAGAAGCTCTGTGCACACCAGGTGGCATTGTGAGCATTTATTTATTTATTTTATTGGAGTATAATTGCTTTACAGTGTTGTGTTAGTTTCTGCTGTACAATGAAGTGAATCAGCTCTACGTATACATATAGCCCCTCCCTCCTGGACCTCCTTCCCACACCCCCATCCCACCTACCTAGGTCTTCACAGAGCACCGAGCTGATCTCCCTGTTCTATACAGCAGGTTCCCACTAGCTATCTATTTTTCACATGGTAGTGCATTTATGTCAAACCTAATTTCCCAATTTGTCCCACCCTACCCTTCCCCCCCCATGTCCACATGTCCATTCTCTACATCTGCGTCTCTATTCCTGCCCTGCAAATGAGTTCATCTGTACCATTTTTCTAGATTCCACGTATATGCGTTAATATACACTATTTGTTTTTCTCTTTCTGGCTTACTTCACGCTGTATGACAGATTCTAGGTCCATCCACATCTCTACAAATGACCCAGTTTCATTCCTTTTTATGGCTGAGTAATTAATATTCCATTGTATATATGTACCACATCTTCTTTATCCATTCATCTGTTGTTGGGCATTTAGACTGTTTCCATGTCTCGGCTATTGTAAATAGAGCTGTAATGAACATTGGGGTACATGTGTCTTTTGAATTATGGTTTTCTCAGGGTATATGCCCAGTAGTGGGATTGCTGGGTCTTATGGTAGTTCTATTTTTAGTTTTTTGAGGAACCTCCATACTGTTCTCCATAGTGGCTGTATCAATTTACATTCCCACCAAAAGTTCAAGAGGGGTCCCTTTTCTCCACACCCTCTCCAGCATTTATTTGTTGATTTTTTGATGACGGCCATTCTGACCAGTGTGAGGTGATACCTCATTGTAGTTTTGATTTGCATTTCTCTAATGATTAGCGATGTTGAGCATCTTTTCATGCGTTTTTTGGCAATCGGTATATCTTCTTTGGTGAAATGTCTATTTAGGTCTTCTGCCCATTTCTTAACTGGGTTGTTTGGTTTTTTTTGATATTGAGCTGCATGAGCTGTTTGTATATTTTGGAGATTAATCCTTTGTCAGTTGCTTCGTTTGCAAATATTTTCTCCTATTCTGAGGGTTGTCTTTTTGCCTTGTTTATGGTTTCCTTTGCTGTGCAAAAGCTTTTGTTTCATTAGGTCTCATTTGTTTATTTTTGTTTTTATTTTCATTACTCTAGGAGGTGGGTCATACATAGTTGAATTCACATGTGTGTCTTCCATGAAACTATGAACTCTTTGAAGGCAGGAACCAATTCTTACTTATTTTTACTTTCTGAGAGCCTGGAATATGATAGACAATTAATATGCACTGATAAGAAAAGAAAGAGATATTTAGTGCACACTTACTATAAAAATGAATTCTGTACTGTGATAGTTCCTGGAGGACAAACCATGAAAAAAATAAAGATTAAACCATGTTTTATTAGTCCCTAAGAAGATTAGGATCTTCCTATGCAGACAAGACATAGGCTACTTGTAAGGTATTAGCATAATATAAAACATGTCAATAAGTCCTCATGACACAGAGCAGGAGATAGGTGTTATAGTAACTGGGCAAAATGAAGCTCTAGTCCTTGTTTGTACACAGCTTTTCACACACCTTTTTAAGTAAATAAAGAATATCTTTCAATGACAAAAATGTTCTCATATTTCTCAAACATGTTATTCTCTCACTTCATCAGGAAAATTATATGAATTTGACTTTAATTCACTGGATAGAAGTTCTTTGAATTCCAAACACAAATACAGAAGCACAGTTATTAGTTTAGCTGAAACATCTGTTTCCAACTTCCTGAAAGGAAAAGCAGAGGTTGCCAATGTATATACATAGATTTGAAACAGGGTTTGTACTGCACACATGGATACAATATGCATTTGTAAAAATTTTCCAAGTGGTCTAATGTCCCATTTGGTCAGGAGAAATAAGACGATGGAACCATGTGATACACGAAAATGAGTAAGTAGTGAAATCTCCTCCTAGAAATTCTAGTTTCTAAGAGAGAGCGCTGAGACCACCACTTAATGGTCAGTGCAAGCCAGATTCTTGCCATTTGGTCTGATGTTTACCTGTGGGTAATGCACCTCTGAAGGATACCATCTCTCAGAAGGGAAGAAAAGGTTCTAGCTGGGGTGGGGGAATGACTTTGGGTATAAAATTCCATAGTCCTGAATTCTGGCCCATTTTCATTTACAAATTTTTTTATGCCTTTGGAAAAGTCACCTCACTCCATCCTTCTGGGCCTAAATTCTTTCATCTGTAAAATGAAAAACACTGACAGGAAATGGGTCAAGGTTTCTGGACTCCAGATCTCTTGAAATAATAATAGTCTTCAAGTCAATAAACAAACAGCCAATAGGAGTGAGGATATAAGCTAAATTTCCTAAACAATATCCTAATTGTCTCAAGGGGTTAATCACCTGGCACTCATTAAATCCCAACCCGCTCCTCTCTCTAGGTAGGAGGGATGTGACTTATCTCAGAAATTGCTGAAAGCAATCACGTTCTCTTCTAGGTTCCTGCCTGAAAACTAAAGTCCCAAAGCCCATATGAGCTGAGTACAGAGGAAGAGAAGCTGAGAACAAAAATCAGCAGGTGTGATGTGACCCGAGATGTTTTGGTTGGGATTTATAGATGCAATAACCCAGGAAATCTATCTTCTGACCTGGAGATTTTAATAAAGCAAAACAAAATACAAAGTTAGAGGATCCTACGGATTCTGGTCATATTATTCCACTGAGCAATAGGACAGACCAAAAAGCATCTTCCTCTTGATATATCATGAAGAGCACTGAATGAATGACTGAATATAGAGACACATTACCTAACATCTCTGAGCTTCAGTTTTCTTGTCTACGATAAAGGGAGAATAACAGCTGCCTTGCTGTTAGGTATTAAATAAAACCAGCAAATGAAAGATGTAGCACAGTACCTACTTTCCATAGAAGATTAAAAATCATTAGCTTTCCTATGCTACAGAATTGCCTTTGCAAAATCACTTTTAATGAAATGGGATCTAATATCAGTCTGTTTTCTAGACCTTTCCAGATGTCTTTTCCTCCTGTGCCTACTGTTAGCATCAGGCACTGGTGCTTCCTGGTCTCTGCTAGTTACATTTTAAAATTCAAAATTATAACTTTAACATGGAATCCTGAGATCTATTTCTCTGCGGTTACCTGGCCCTGAGGTCACTCACTTAGAGGCATGAGATTTTCTCTAGGTCCACTGCTATTGTTTGGGGAAGGAAACATTTCAGATGAGGAAACTGAAGTGAGAAAGTGGCAAGACATTTTTTTGGAGGGTCATGGAAGAAAGGCAAAAACCAGTCTGTAGCATAAGCAGAGGTGGCACCTGGCCAGACACCTTAGAGGGAGGGGAGAGACAATTAGATGCCTTGGGTGGGTGAGGTGAAGTCAGGGGTGGTAGTGGCCATAACCAAGCTTCATGAATCTCTTCAAAGTGCTGGAGACCCACAGAATACCAGAAAACAGAACCCCCTGAGATTCTCACTGTTGCCTTACAGAAATGTTTGCCAAGCGTTCAGAGCAGATTATGGCTTGTTATCCAAAGAGGGAGCTCACAATATTAAGAATTCCCTGCAAATTTTGATATACTTTAGAAGGGAATGGGGCACAAACACATTCTTTGAAGCTCCCGAGTACAGAAAAGGAATGAATGGGTGGAAATTACACGCAGAGTGATTTTGGATAAATCTAACATAGTTTCATACAGAGTCGTCTGACAATGGGTGGCTTCAGGAGATGTTAAGTTCAATGCAATGCTCATTAATTTAGCCAGGAAGCTAACAAATTCAAATCTTAGACAGCAGTTGAAATAGATGCTCTAATTGGTTCATTAGAGTTTCTAATGTTCTTCGCTTTTTCTAAAATGAACTTCAAACAGGTACAGTCAGCATCTGCCTCCATCCTCAGTTTCAATCAACTGCAGGTCCAAAGTAGTTGGAAAAAAAATTCTAGAAAGTTTTAAAAAGCAACTATTTACATAGCGTTTACATTGTATTAGGGATTATAAATAATCTAGAGATGATTTAAAGTTTATGGGAGGATGTACTTAGGCTATATGCAAATACTGTGCCATCCCATATAAGGCACTTGAGCATCCACGGATTAGTATCTACAGGGGGGTCCTGAAACCAACCCCCTTAGGAGAACAAGGGATGACTGTGTACCCAGTGTTTGCTGGGCACCTCCACAAAGGTGTCCCACAAGTACTTCATACAACACATTTAAAACTAAAATGTGAAAGGTGACCGATACTGAGAAATGGCTCTCGTTGTTTCAATTTCCTTTTAGCAGAGCTGAAGAAAATCTGCATTCCCCAGACTTTCTTACAACTATAGTTATAGAAATGAGACTAGTGGAAATGTTTGATTCGTCAATGTGTGGCATTTCCAGAGAGGCAGAGTAAAGAACAGCTGTGTGTGTGTGTGTGTGTGTGTGTGTGTGTGTGTAGGAAGTTGTCCTATGATACCTCAGATTAGAGCCAACTTCTTGAGCCCTCCTAGGAATTTTGCAAGAATCTTTACTAAATCCCATTTTTGTATAACTAGATAACATGGGTTCTATTTTCTTCAACTGAACCCTGACTAACGTAATATTATGATACTATTTCATACTGCATCTAAACCTGCTTCTTTTCATGTATTCCTTGCCTTGCTGAATGGTACCACCAACCATGTACACCCAGCCATCCGACGGGGATACTGATTTTCAAAACTTAAATCTAACTCCATCTCCCCTATGAAAATGTTTTCTTAATGCTCTTCAGAGCAGCTGCGACCACTCCTTTTTTTGTGCTGACTGTCCAGACTCACACCATAGTTTTATAATTATACTTATTTGCTCCCATTTCACTATGAAGGAATAGAACTGATGTTGATTGGTTGACTGAATACAACAAATATTAAGCATAAAATGATGTTACCAACTGCCTAAAAGGAGACATCACTACAGAGGAGATATGTTGACATGGAAAGATCCTGCCTCTCCCTCTGGACCCTCATTACAACCCTGTCCACAACCTTGCTTATCCATATGACTCCTGCCATGGCCAGAAACCGAGCTCCATGAGGCAAGAATAAAATACTCACTTCTGTATTCTGAGCATCTAGCACAGGGTCTTCCAAAAAGTCTATGTTTCTGAGTGAATAAAAAACCAAATCCTCCCAAACACACATGAACTCATCAATCAAGGTGTCCTTAAGAGAATTTATAAGATTTGAGTTAAAAAAAATCCATTGTAATGTGAGTATACTTGTGGTGGGCATATTGGGACGGGGTTCCCAGTGATCCCTGCCCCCCATTGTCCACACTCCTGCGTCATCCCCTCCCCATGAGTGTGGGCTGAACACAGTGACGTGCTGTGAATGAAGAGAGTGTGGCAAAGTGACAGGGTGATGCACGATGGTTCGGCCGTAAAAGATCGTGACTTCTCTCCCAGGGTCTTCGCATAGGATGGCTCTGATGCAGAGGCCACCTGGCCAGGACCTGAGGGAGACTTCTTTCCAGGACCCAGCAGAGAACCGAGGCCCTCAAACTCACAGCCCTAAAGGAGCCGAATCCTGTCAACAACCACTGAGGGAGCTTGGAGGCATATCCTGCGCCACTTGAACCTGGAGATGACTGTGATCCTTGATGGCAGCCTTGTGAGAGGCCCCAAACCAGAGGACCCAGCTAAGCCACGCCCAGACCCCTGACCTGCAGAATGTACTAGAAAATACATGAGTATTGTTTTAAGCCACTCATTTTGGAGAACTTTGTTTAGTAATAGATAACTAGTGCAGTGTTCATGTATGTTTCATGTAATTAAATATTAATACCAAGAATACATGAAGAAAGATTATTACCATGATAGATTTTGTTTTTGCTCTGATGTGCTAATCATGACACATGGGTTCTATGTTTGTGGGAGTGCAGGTAACAGCAGCATGGCAGAGTGGAAAGAACTGATTTTTTTTAGAATGAGTGAAAAAGAGCTTGGTGCAAACTTAAGCTCTGCCAGTAATGGTCTGTTGGAATTTTGACAAATTTCCAAATCTGTTCATATGAAGATTGTGTCTCTCACTACCCTAAGGATAAATGGGAGGGAGAACCTGACAATAAAACTGGAGTCATAGGGTTATAAAGTGTTAGAGCTTGAGGAAATATTGCTTTGATAACCTCAGGTCATAGGACTCCTCAAAATCACTGCAAAGTTTTGTGTACAGGAGGCACACATTCTGTAAAATGAGAGTAACAGACATAAACTGGAAAAAACTTCATAAATTAACAGACAATAAAATTTTAAGTGGTAATTTGTTATCTGTGTCATCCTATATGTGGCTGTTCCTCTCAATATGATCAGAGGTCTCTTTTATTTCTCTGACCCATAACAAAGGAACAGGCTTTCCATCAGGGAGATCTCTCTAAAATAGGAGTGTTCCTAGGATATTTGAAGTGGAAAGAATGAGTGCCCAAAAGAGAGTAATTAGCTTTTATGGGAAATGACATTTAGAGTATGAGATCTGATCCTACATAATACAATTATCTCTTTGAACAGTGACCAGTAAAACTCAATTCCATAGTGCTAATATTTTTATTTGCAGTCTGCTTTAGGGTTGTCATTAATCATGTGTTCAGACAGTAAGAAGACCCCCAGAAAAATGAAGATTCAAACGTGAATATGGCCTCCTGAAAACTGCCAAGATAATAAAATTTTACAAAATATCTATGTCACTGAAAATTAATTTATTTCTCAATGCCTAGATCATTAAAAAGAACTTTGTATTTACAAATGTATTCATTGAAACACAAGATAAGTGTAATTTGCCCTTTCTTGGACATAATTTCCTTTTTTTTGTTGTTTTTTTGCTTTTCCAATCTCTTCCCATTCTTCTTCTCAACTTAATGGTGATCACCTTGAGGCTATGTGAAATGATACTTGGGAAAACCACGTCATTCATGAATGGCTGCCTCAGATTTGAGCTACTTATTTCAACTGAGACTACTTACTGGGCTTTAGTTACTAAAAGTCTCTTTCAATTGTAAGTGTTCCTATTTGGGATCTGGCAGCAGCTTGCTTTTCTAACATCATAGAACCTTGTATCTTTGGATTTTCCCAGTTCTTGTGGACATCTATTTGAAAATCAGTCTATTCTTGCCTGAACTCCTCTCTTTCCTGTAGGACTGTGCTAAGTCAAATCAATAAAATTTGACATGCAAGTGTTCTGACTTTTTCCAACTACTTCCTCTAGAGCTATAGAAATCAAGTAGGCTGAAGGCAAAAGTTTACCAAATATTCTGCCACAGTAAAACAAAGTCCTTCACTCTTCTGGCCTAATTCATCTTCACTTGCCACCCCCAAACCATCCACTAAGCCAACATCAAGGTATTGGTTTCTATTATAGTTTTGGGGGTAGCATATATTTTTGAAACAAACCCCACACCTCAGTAGCTTAACATTATAGGTGCTTATTTTTCAGTCACATAAAGTCCAATATGGTGTTCAGTGGTGGCTTTCTCATAGTAATTCAGGACCCATCTTGGTATCTCTATTTGGTTTTTCCTCTATAACGTAGGATAATGGAGATCTATGCACCAGTGAACAAAGGAGGAAGCAATAAGAAATCATTTGTGGGAAGCTATTATAATATAGGCCAAAAAGTGGTACAGTAAGTTCCCTACATACAAACAAGTTCTGTTCCAAGAGCACGTTCATAAGTCCAATTTGTTCGTAAGTCTGAAAAAGTTAGTCTAGGTACCCAACTAACACAATTGGCTGTATAGGATTGTACTGTAATAGGTTTATTATACTTTTCACACAAATAATACATAAAAAACAAACACACAAAAAAATAAAGAAAACATTTTTAATCTTACAGTACCGTACCTTGAAAATTACAGTAGTACAGCACAACAGCTGGCATAAGGGGGCTGGCATCGAGTGAACAGCCAAGAAGAGTTACTGACTGGAGGAGGGAGAGGACATGGGAGATGGTAGAGCTGAAGGATCGTCAGCAATAGGGGATGGAGGGCAAGCTGCAATTTCACTCACGCCTGATGTTGATGGCACAGGTTGTGGTTCCTTGCTGGATTCAATTCTATCTATAAAGATACTATACTACTGTACTCTATACAGTTCTGTACAGTAAAGTACACAAAAGCACAACCACTTGTAGAGGATGCACGCACGTGACAGTGTACGCCAGACAAGTGTACTAACTTACGTGATTGGACATGTGAACACATGTTCACATCTTTGAAAGTTTTCAACTTGAAGGTTCGCATGTAGGGGACTTACTGTATATGTCATTTTCATCTACATTTTCATTGGCTAGAAATAAGTCATACGTGGTCATATGAGCTGAAATGAAGGCTGGGAAATGTTGCCTAGCAGGGGTTCAGGGATAAGAGGAAATATGTTTGTGAATACCCACACATTTATAAAAAAATAAATAGCTAAAATGCTTAGTTTATTAAAGGGAGAAATAGAACTTTACAGTAAACCCATTAGTTGGACACAGCTCATTTTTTCTCCTATGTGCCTGTCTAAACTCTCCTCTTAGAATCTACTGAACTGAATTAAGCTGGGGCCTGGCCTGAGCATCGTGCTGGAAACTCGTGGAAAGTCTAAGGAGAGTGGGACCGAGGTTGTTTTCATGCTGGTTTCAAGGACTAAAGAGAAATGGAAACCATGTTGATCTTCCTACCAGGACATTGATCAACAGTGGCTGAGAAGAGACGTAAAACCAACTTTAAAAGTCATAGAGATTCTTAAGGATATTTAAGATCAAAACATGAGGGCTAGGAATGGGAGAGCAGAATAGGAAAAAGTGTCTGAGATGTTGCCATGAAGTCAAAGGCCATTTTCCTAAGGATTCTCTTGTTTCTATTGGGAGCGGGGAATGAGCTATTCAGAGCTCTGAGCTGATCGGGATAACACCGACTGTTAAGTGACAGAGTTTTGTTTTGTTCTTTGTAAACATGTAATAAATCCTCAAAATCTAAAAGGGGGAAAACGTTCTCAGGTACTAATATTGCCTCTGCTGTCACCTTTTTCCTGGCTTTGCAGAGGTTAAAAGGATTATTACATAGCAGCTTCCAAGCATGGAAAAAAGAGGTAATCAAATTGGCCCACATCCTAGGGAAACTGTGAGGTCTTACTGAGCATGTGTGCCAGCAGAAAGAAGCATTTTGAAAGTAAAAAATCCAAAAACTCGGTGACGAGGAACCGTCTTCGGGAAGTTGCTTTAATCACAGGATTTCCGCCCAACTCAGAAAGGTTGTGCCCTGTCTCCTCCAAGTCATATAGAAAATAGGACATTTACCATCACATTGTATATTTATCCTCAGCTTGCCAACCATCCGGACAAGATTTAAGAAACCCAGGAGAAGCAGAGTCACTCCCTGAACATGTGCTGTGGAACAGCATAAAGAGTGGAAAGAGGGCTGTGGTAGGGATCTGAGGACCTTAACTGGGGTCCAGGCCAACCAGTGTTCGGCCAGCGGCCAGTCACTTGACCTTGCTGAGCTTCAGCTGTTCCATCTCTAAGATGTTTACAGGGCACTCCTCAGGAGCAAGGACAGTATTACCCTCCCTATGCATCCTGAGGCACAGTACAAGTACTCAGTAAATAATTGTTGATATCATAAACAAGCAAACAAACAAATGACTCTGCAGATCATGGATTTGTTGTTGTTGTTTGAATTACAATAATTGTATTCAATATTATTAACACAAGTTTTAATAAAGACATCATATGCATATTCTACGAGTTAGTACTCCATTAAACTTGGTCCTTAAAAAGGCAGATTCCACGGGGATACCTGTTTAATCAGTTGTGTATTCCTATCTAGGTCTTCCCTTTCCATAGCATTCCTTAAACCAAACTAACAAGCTCGACTCTCAGTAATTGGTGAGATAGCTATGTACTCATGAATGAAAGCATAAATTCAACAGCAAGAAAATGTCTATAATGATCTAGGTAGAATCGATGTGCCGTGTATTTAGAGGCAGGGGGCATTCAAGGCCTGTAGTTGGCAGAAAATGCTTTCCGGATGCAGAGATGCTTGCCATGGGTGTTGCAAGATGCTTTGCTATTAAGGAATAATGAGACTTGAAAACAATTCCGGAGTGAGGGCCTTGGGCAAGGAAAACAACATAAGTTAATGTATGATACATGCAGGATGAGCTTGGTGGCTGAGGGGTGATGATGCAAGGAGAAGGCTTGGAGATGAGAAAAGGCAGGTCAAGTGGGATCAGAATGTGGTGGTGTTTTTTTGTTGGTGATAGGAAGTCAGTGACTGATGGCTTTTAAGCAGAGTAATAACATGATCAGACTAGTGTTTTAGAAAACATTATTTGGGTAATAGTGTTTGGAAAATGATTACACAGGAAAAGAGTAAAAATGGGAAATGAATAAACTGGGAGTGTGTTACCCACCTAAGCTCTGGAATGCATTCTTGGACCAAAACATCCTTGGGGTCAAAATGGTCGGGTCAAGGACCGTGGTCAAAACATCCTTGTCCTATTATACAATGGCTGCTTGGGAATCCAAATGATGAGTCACTTGTTACTGGAAGGAGTCTCAGTGGTGATGTTTAGGAAAATTCTTTGCACACAATCTGTTTAAGGAGTGAAAAGGACAAAACACTTGGAATAATGATGACTGTCTGTGAAGCTGTCCAAAAAAGTGATTACTGGGTCTGGGTAAAAGTTCTTCTAAGTCCTGAATGAACTACTTGGATCAAATGATCGTTTGCCAGACCAATCCGATCTACTCTTAACACACAGACAGGTGCATTAAGTGGAGCCTGGAATATATGCACTTCTCCATAACCCTTTGGTAGGTATATGAACACAGCTTGCGCCAGCCTCTTTCTTTTCTACTTCTCATACATGGTTTTGGTTCCAGGTATCTTGTGAATGAATAAAGTGGGTCAAGAGAAGGGTATATTGCTGCAATCTGTTAAAGAAAAGCAAATCCCAATGCCAAGATCAGAGGAAAATTCTCCCGGGGAGCGAGCCAATGTCACTGTCTTTGCTTGGAGAAATGTGGCCAATAATTATATCCGAGCTGTGAAATAGAACGCTTTCCCCTCCTCCAGTTGGCAGAGGGATTTGGACCACATCTGTTAAATATTTATCAGTAGCGGATACTCGTTTATCTTAGTTTTACATTCATGCACTGATCATCAGGATTTTTATCTCATTAAGCTAGAAAATTGCTGGTGGAACCTGATTTCTCTTACGGAGACTGGCGTAAGTTGTAGATCAGAGTTAAAGAGAGAATGACCTCTGAGCAGATAAAATTGTACACATAGTGAGGAGATTTGCCCTCAATTGCTACATAAGCATTTATTTTTTTTTCTTGAGGTAACTGGGATATGAATTGAACATTTGTAATCTTAGTTAACTTCCAACATTTTGAGACGGTGACTTAAATGTAAAACTTTTCCTAGAATAATTTATGCTTCATGATATAGGGTTATGGTATTTATAATTCTTTAGAGTCATTACTTTTGATGAAAGAAATTTGGTAGTGAGCCAAGCCCAGTGAGTTTAGCATCATGCCTGAATTGTCTCATTTTTTTCTTCAAACATTAAATATAACTGGAATCTAAACTTCATTATTTGGAACCACCATATTTAGCAAACTGGTTACTCTTCAAAAACTCCACCTACTTGATTTCTGGCAAGAATGTAACATGCAAAAGGAACAATAATATTTTTCCAATCTCTCCATTTAAATGATTCAGCTCATTAACTTTTCTTTCTGCCAAACTTTTTCCCAACTGGAAGAATTTTCTAACATGGATATGCTGAGGCATGATGGCAAAGGAAAGACCACTGTATCATGAAGTAAAAGCCAAGCTCATGTTGCAGATCTGTTAAATGCAGCCATTTCTCCCTTCTAGCCTTATAGTTCCCTCTTTTATAAAATTGGGACAATCACATCTGCCTCGGAGACTCTACCAGGCTATTAGGAAGAAAAAATAATGACAGCAAAGGTGGTGATCCTAATAACTGCAATAACATCTGATGGGCACTTACTCCATTACAGGACTGTGCTATAAACTCTGCAAGCATTCATCATTTAAAGCTCAAAGAAACCTATGAGGGAACTTGAGCAAGTCACACATGCAAAGTAGCTGCCAGCTCCAGAAGTTTGATGCAGTCAACAACCGTAACGTGTGAAAGTTTTTACACAGTCTACAAACATAGAACATTATAATTATACAATTATAAACATAGACATCCTTCTATAGCTATTCATTTCATGTTAGATATCTGCTTCATATCAGTGACAATCGTCAATTATGTGCTGAGTGTCTGTGTCATCCAGTTTCTTGACAGAATGAAGAAAACATCACTTCCAGAGGGGGATTGAGGCTCAGAGAGGTAGCAGTCAAGTCTGGGTTCCTCCTGAGCAAGGCAATGCTATGTTCAAGGGACTTTGGGAATGTCAAATTGATTTTGTTTGTGTGAATAAATACAAGAGCACATGGAGGAGGTTAAATTGTGGGACCGCTAGTCTCTGTGCGCTCTAGACAACTCCACTTCATCTGTATAACTGGCAGCAATAGTTCTTATTCTGCTGGATTGTTATGAAGATCAGCACTTAAGAAAGTGAATCATTGTGTATAGCAAGGGTGAATATTTCCATCACTCAAATATGGAAACAGACTCAGAGACTGCTCAGGGCCACAGACTAAGTGGTAGGACTAGGATACTATTGCAGAGCTCCCCAAATCAGGTCCATTTCTCCCACTTGTGGCGTGCTGCCCCCTCTAGGAGTTTGATCCAATGAATCCCCACCAAGCTGGTTACATCTCTATGTTTCTACAACACTCATCTGCAATCCCAGTTATCCCTGCTTTTGACTTTAGAAGAGATAGTCCCTTAATCAGGAGGAACATAGACAGATAATGTTGCAAACCACATTTTCAGTTTGACGCCTTTTATATTTTCTCTTCCTCAGTGTTATAACCGGACTCCATTTACATCCCAGCCCTGCATTCACAATCTCATCACCATACTCTTGTCCTTCCTATTCCCTGGACCTTGACTTCCCTTACCAACCTCCCATCCCCCAGCTCTCAGATGACATCTCTGTAGAGTGATGATCTTTTCATTCTTCAGAATTTATCCAAAATACTCTTTTCCTCCATCAACATCTCCTTGAGCTCAACAACCAGGTTTACTCGCCCCATTCTTTGACTTTTAAGAGTATTTGTCTCTGTCTATTTTATGCACTTACCACTTATTTCTTACATCTGTGTACTTGCTTTAACTAACACCTTACCAACGTGTTAGACTGCAAGCTCTTTAAGAGCAGAGGTTGTTTTTTTCCATTTCTCTATTGGCCACTTCTGTGGACTTTTGCCCACCTCCATCTCTGAAACTCCTACAGGGTCTATCACACAGTTTATTTTTAATCTTCTAGTAGGCTCCCAAGATGAAGGATGACTTATTTTTCCTTCCACTAGTCTTTTTTCAAACTTTATGGAGGTATACTTGACAAATATATTTAAAGTGTACAATGTGATGATTTGATATAAGTATACATTATGAAAGGATTCCCATCAAGTTGATTAATACATCCATCACTTCTCGTATTTTTTTTTTTATTGTGAGAACAACATAAATTCTACTTTCTTAGGAAATTTCAGTGATACAATACAATGTCGTCAACTAAGTCACCATGTTATACATTAGCTCTTCAGATCTTATTCATCTTATACGTGAAAGTGTGTACCTTTTTACCAGCCTCTTCCTATTTCTCCCACACCCTTCCACCAGACTCTGGCAACCACCATTTTATTATCTGTTTCTATGAGTTCAACTTTTTTTGTTTTTCAGATTGCACATGTAAGGGAGATAGCACAGTATTTGTTTTCTTCTGTCTGGCTTATTTCACTTGACAGAATGCCCTATGGGTTCATCAATATTGTCACAGATGGGAGGGTTTCCTTCTATTTCAAGGCTGAATAATATAAAATTGTATAAAGTTGTATATATACAACCTTAATGACTATGTTTATTAGTTCTAACAGTTTTTTGGTGGAGTCTTTGGGGTTTTTTATATGTAATATGACATCATCAGCAAATAGAGATAATTTATTTGTTCCTTTTCAATTTGGATGCATTTTTATATCTTTTTCTTGCCTAATTGCTCTGGCTAGGGCTTCCGGTACCATGTGGAATAAAACTGGCAAGGATGGACATCTTTGTCTCAGTCCTGGTCTTAGAGGAAAAGCTTTTAGCTTTTCACCATCAGGTAGTACTAGCTGTGGGCTTGTGATGGATGACTCTTACTATTCCTTTTTCTCGATGAGCACTTGTTGAGATAAATAGACTCAGAAGTTCTAGTAGCAAAGAATGATGATACATATATGTACAACGCACAGAGGTAGCACAGAGGATGGAGGGACAAATCATCCTGAAGAAGGAAGAACTTCCAGGGGAGTGTCCCCAGAATGAATGGCATCTGAGCTGAGTTCTGAGGGAGGGACATGAGGGAACAAGTAATGAGAAGAGGACAGCCATGAAGAGAAATTCAGCTCCATCCAACAGACATTTATTTTGTCCTTATTATGTGGCTGGAACAGAGCTCTTTGCTAGTTTTAAAACAGTTAATGAGACCAAGCCGGTCACAAAGGTATCCAACAAATTGCAACAACAGGCAGTTTGAGAGGGAATAAAAGATTGAAAATCTTCTTAAACACCTTGACCACGCTTTCTCACATGTAAAATATGAATCATAATAATGATGATAAAAATACCTAATTCACCATTTTATGAGGAAGGTCAGGAAGGGAAAATGTGGGAAAGAGATCATATACTTCAAAATTATCTCTAAATACCAGTTCTTAGCCAGCAGAGAAAAACTCATCATCGCAGGACTCATAATTTCCTTTAATTGCATATATCTTACACATAATACTCTTAAACACCGAAGGAAAAAAAAACATCATTGTGTAAGACATGTAGTGTGTTCTGAGAGGAATCAGCAGGCCAATGAAATTATGAATCTAGTATGAGAAACTGAAAGATGAATGACCTGATGTGTTCCGGGGCTGTCTTTGGCAAAGGTGGGAATCTCATTTAGGTAGCAATTAATTATAGATGCCCCAACATTTTCATTTGTTATGATTAACTTGGCTTGGGTGATCAATCTTGGATGTCAGCTCCAGGAGACAGGTTGAATTTTCAGTCTGAGATGGAAATTATTTTGATATTAATCAATCTTTAGAGGTTCTCAGATGACAGTATTTCCCTGTTACCAAGGCTTGAAGCTTGATTAGCAACCTGGACATTTTATGTACATTCCACAGTAGCAAAAGGAAAACTATGAATTATTTCATAAAAGTTTAACCTGGTGTTGAGACTAAAGCAAAGTATCCCTTCCTCAGTTTTGTAAAAAAAAAAAAAAACAAAACAAAACAGGAAAGCTGATGTAATAGTCATCTCTGGCTGCCTCTCTTCTTGGCTCACATTCTTCCAGAAACACTGGCTTCCTTGCTCCTCTCCAATAGACCAGGCGTGTCCCTCCCTTGGATAGTTTGCACTCGCCATTCCTTTGACCTGGAAAGCCCTTCCTGCATGTACCCTTTAGGTCTGTGAGGCCTTTCCTTGCCAAGCTCTTTAGAATAGAATGCCCCTCCCCCCTTTCAAGTACTTCCTGTTCTCCTTCCCTCCTTTGTTTCTTCTCCATAGCTCTGAGCTCTCTATCAGACAAACTACATTATTTCACTTGTTATTGTTTACTATCTGTCTCCTCCCCTCAGCACGCACTTGTGTGAAGGCAGAGGTTCTGTCTACCTGTTCCCTGCTGCATCCCTCGAACTAGAGCAGCGCTTACCACACAGAAGCCACGTGTCACGGAGCTTGTGAGTAAATGAATGAATCTTTACATGTAATGGTTTTATCATGCTATTCAAAATAGCTCAGTGTTGTAAAAATGAAACATCTCCGTGACACTTCTGATTTTCAGCATATCCATAACTTTCTAAGCACATAAACACTTAAATGTGATTGCCAAGATGTGATTATTTAAATCTTGGAAGCTTCATTGTTTAGTTTAAAATTTAGGTTGGAGTTTAAAATTCAAAATACCCCTGAATAAAATAAAACGTGGAGAGTGATGGATCGAAATCATTACCCTTTTCTAACAGACTAAAAGGAAATAGAGTCAGTTTATTCATCCATCAATTGGCACATACCTTGGGGCACCTACAAAGGCTTTGGCTTGTGCTGAGACCTGGAAGAGAGGCCTTAATCTGTATGTTCAAACGGCTTATAGTCTAGTTGCTTTGGAGTAATATTGAGCTTTCAGGAGACACTATTGGAATCGAGAAGTCTGGTCTTTCATATAGTTGCTGCTATTAACTCTCTGAATGACATTAGGTAAATTTCTGCTCTGAGCCTCGGTATCTCTCCCTATTAAATAGCGGCTGGGAACACTGATAGCACAAGAACTCTATGTTCCTTCCCAACAGCAAAATCCTAGATTTTAAATCAAGACATAAAACAGAGCCAAGCACATAGCTGGCTCTCAATAAATGCTTCTTGGCCAGCAACGCTGAAACTCTTCTTTCTTCCTAGTGGGGAACAGCTCCTGCAGCTGGTAAAAGGTAATCCTAGTTCTGCCTGCTGAAATTGAGCAGGTATGGTGTAATGAGGAATAGATAAGATCAAGATGATTTGCAGGAATAGCCCGGATGGAAGGAGCTATGGAGAGGAAGCACAAACTCATCAGGTGCTTGAGGACAAACACCCTCCGGCTGGGAGTAGCCTTTAGGCGGCCTGGTAATGTGGCTCTGGCGCCACCTGGTGATTCTTCTTAGAATTTCCCTGCAACTCCAAGGACTTAGTTCTGGAAAACAGCCCTCGAAGGAAGGCTCATCTGATGAGTCCATGAAATTGGAAAAATTCATTAATGGCGCTAAATATACAGTTCAGAGAATGGGAGGGGAAGCAAGTCTATTCTAAGAAAGAGAAAGAAATGAAGACCAAGAGGCCCAAGTATTACATTTTAAAACGGCATTCACATAGCGGCCAATTGTAAATCAGAGATGTTCTCTGCCTGTTTGAAACAGCTCAATGATTTAATTTTTTATCACTGAGTTTAAATCACAACAACAAAATCTCTGTGCTTATTTTCAGGCTTGATGTTTGTGAAAGGCAGCGATGCACAGCACTGTGTCCTGACCCCAGGGAGCTCCATCTGGATGGGCTTTTCACCCAGTAAGTCGAACATGGACCAGAGGGTGGTAATTCTCCTGTGAGAAGTGCAGGGAATGTTACAGAAGCTCACAAGGGAAAGGGACATACTGTGGGCTCAGGGGATCTAGGCATATTTGAAAGGTCAGAAATGCCTGGGAGTTGACTTTGAAGAGGGTTCGAATTCTGAAGATCAAAAGTGAAGAAACACAGTACTATATATAAAATAGGTAAACAACAAGGACTGACTGTAGAGCACAGGGAACTGTATTCAATATCTTGTAGTTACCTACAATGGAAAAGAATCTGAAAAAGTGTATGTGTATATATATATACACACACATATATATATATAACCAAATCACATTGTCATATACCTGAAACTAGCACAGTGTTGGAAATTAACTATACTTCAATAAAAAAAAAGTGAAGAAAGATAATTCAAGATGAAAGGAATCAGTGTGGGAGAGCGAGCATGGTGGCCAGTAAGCTCAGGGTGTCCTCTATGAGGATGGCTGGGTGTACCTGCTTAAGGGGTCAGGAGGGCTCCTGGCAACCCTGACCCTAAATCAAGGGGTCAGACTTACTTCCCACAGTGGCGGGGGTAGTGGGATATTGAAAATTCATGGGGCAGAAACTTCACGTGAATTCATTAAAAGGAAATGCTGCCATTTTATTAAAAATCTGCAACCTTCAGAATTAGCTTGAATTCAACTCTGGGAATCTCCACTTGGGAAGCATATTTATCACACTCATGCTAATGTTTTCACCTTAATGATTTTTTTTGGTGGGCAAATATACTTCAAAA
Source organism: Balaenoptera physalus (assembly GCF_965194825.1). NCBI lineage: Eukaryota > Metazoa > Chordata > Mammalia > Artiodactyla > Balaenopteridae > Balaenoptera > Balaenoptera physalus. Next base: position 88,729,043 of record NC_138894.1, on the reverse strand, counting down.
GCTGTTAGTCAGCCTTGAGAGAAAACTGGATATCAATGAAGTAGAAATATATATGCTTTGTCTGGAGTAAGTCAGATAGATTAAAGTGTGGCCTTTTCCAGATTTGTGAGTATTTTTGACATTTCCTGTGAGTTTGGTCTCATGGGAATTAATAAAATGATTTAGGTGAGTAAAAATACAGTGTCTGTAATAAGTAGAATTTCAGAGAATCAGCTCGTCACCTTAAAGCATGGATGGCTTAAAGATTCCCAAAATAATGAGTCTAGGTCAGGTATCAGAATTACCCTAGGAGAGTTGAAAAGACTGGTTATGTTCAGGGCTTTTAAAGAGCCAACATAGATGAATGAATGGAAAAAATATTTGTCATTTTTAGATATCGTTCATCTTTAAACATTGATAATTTTTGTGAATGTTCTATGAAAAAGTAGGAATACACATTTTAAAATTCATTTAATGTTTTACATTTGTATGCTCTTTTCATGTTTCCTAAACAGGCTTTCAAAACTTCTGGAGAACAATCTAGATCCTCTTCAATCAGGGTGGATTTTCCAGGTGGATTTTATGATCTGGAAATTTGGGGAAACACTTTGGAATTGCCTTCCTAAAATCCTAATCAAGTAGCTGTTAGTCATCCCCACGAGTGAGTAAAGAATGGTTCAGAGAGCCTCAGTGGCTCAGATCCCCAAAGAAGGTGCTGATCTCAGGATTCTAACCTAGGCCAATCTATGTGTCTCCAAAGCCCCAACTCTGCCCAGTATCCCTCAATGCCCTGCAATAGTGATGGTTTGATAATTGGCAGTTTGGAAACACCTATCTGTAAATAAAGCATTCCTTCCACAATTCCTAAGGCAGCATCTATACTGGACCAGTGAGATGCAGGAAAGTTTAAGAGGGGAGTCCCTGACTACACTCCCGCAGGCAGGGCCAGGGCACAGCATTAGAAGGCCTACGGACACATATGGGGGTGGTCTCGTTGACTAGTGGGTTACAAAGGAAAGCTCTCAGGCCCTCGGCTCTGCCAATGATCCCCAGAGCTGATTTTTAAAGGCTGGAGGGAGAAGGCCCAGCACTGCGATGTCCTGAATCAGAAAGCATTCATAAAGTAGGCTGATGCACTCCAGCAGCATTCCTGGGCAGGATGACTCCTTATAAATCACATAATAAAACTCTATGGGTGCTATTTGACAATAGGGTATCTTTTCAGATAATGTATTTAGTTAATTCTGGTTCAGTTTTGTCACTCTTGAGACCTACAAGGAATGAACACACCTTTAAAGATCAGAAGGGAACCAAGTTAGAATGGGATGCGCATAAACAAAACTAGCGACGTAGGATGGGCTCTCGCAAAAACCAACAGGAGACTAGTGTATCTTCACTCTGTATTATCTGGGTTGAGTAATGTAGTCTAGTATATCCTGAAGATCAAAGAAAAACAGTCGCTATAGTGGATTAATCTTTATGTGATAGATCGAAAGTAATTTTCCTTTTCTGGTATGGTTCTGGAGAGGACACCTTCAGAGGTTTAGGACCTGAATTCTGAACAGGTGGCAGGAGACTAGGCTAGTGAACTTCATGAACTTAATTTTTAATTTTTAAATAAGAAAAGGATTTTGGAAACAATCTGACAGAGAAAACTGTTCAGCTCTTGAAGCAATTACATTAGTAGACCAAAGGAATAGAGGATAATTTTTTCATTGTCTGATATCATTCGATGTGTCCAAACTAGCTAGTTAATCAGAAATAGTGTTTTAAATATATATATATATATATATATATATATATATTTATATATATTTACTATATAGTCTATACTATACTACCATACTATTCTATATACTATATACCAGTGTATTTACCTAACTGGTATTATAGATCAAATATTTTGGTTCCATGACTAAATAAATCCTAATTTTGCCAGATGGATCCCATGGAGAAACTTTTATTAGATTATTTAGGCACTTGACTAAGTTCACATCAATCTAGCTTTAACTTCCTGTAACATCCCCAAATCACAGTAGTTACTGGGGTGCAAAAGGAGAATGAAAAAAGGGTGGAGGCAGGTGTGGAGTTTATTGAAGAAAGTCTCTTTTAGATAAATAATGCAGGCGTCACCCAGATACAGAATGAGTTCTTATTTCTCTCTGTGGAAGATGGGAGAGGGATGCAGGGCTGGAAAAGGCCACTCTTTAGAGTGAGAGCAACCCAGCCTGGCTGGTCTGGTGGGTGGAACTGTGGTTTGCACTGGCTTAATCTGTCAGACACCCGCATATTCCATCACTATAAATCCCAAGCCTGTGCCCAGCACTAATTGGGTTTCCGTAGAAAGTACATGGGCTCCAGCCCTAGATGGATCTGATGCTCTGTTATGCTGCTGGCTATCAGATTTGATGGAAAGTTCTCAAGCTCTTTGAATGCATTTCCTCCTCTGTAAAGTAGGGATAATGGAATTGACTTCACAGGATTGTGAAGAGTATTAGAGATGATGCTAGATGATGTATATAACACATCCCACACGTGCCTCGCACATGGTAGGCACTCAATAGGTCGTCAATCTCTCTCTCTTTCTCTCTCTCTCTCTCTCTCTCTCTCACACACACACACACAAACACACTCCAGGTCTTGTTCCAAGAAAACAACAGACTGACAGATTTTTTTTCTATTCTGGTCGTTGCTGCTGCTATAACCATTGTCTGCTGGGTCAGACCACCAGTGTTTACTCAAGGGTTATGCACCTCTTTCCTCATAACTGAGGATATCAAGGAAGATGACTCACCTTGAAAAATTTAAGAAAGTATGTGAAATATTACTCAGCCAGAAGGCATTTTAAAATGATCTGCCTTACAGCTATCTTTTGTCAGTGGAAATCTTAAAACTTTTATTATTTGTTCTCAATAAAGTGGTTGTAGGGTTGAGGGTTTGTTTTTTTCAAACTTCTTGGCTTCAGTTTAAACGTTTTTCTATTTAAAGATATTTGTAGTGTGTTGGCATGTCGGGCAAGGTACGTGGCGGTTTTCAATATGCCAGCTCTGGGTTGCAGAGGGCGCTGGCAGGTACCCTTGCCCTGTATTAGCTTCCAAGCAGGTTTCAAGCAAAAAGGTAGTAACCAACCTGCAAATCTGGGTGGATATTTGGGGTTTATTTAAATGTCAGTTCCGTAGCCCTATTTCATGTTTCTTCTACTTTGTTGTTAGACATATTTTCTATAATAGTTAGCTCTGTGTAACTCCTGGCCTCCTTGCCCTGGGTTTCTGAAGATTTTTGCAGTCTCTCTCCCATCTCCCCAGAATAAGATGGTCCTTGTCAAGTCCCTACTTAGACTTGATTTCTGCTTATTAAGACCTTCGCTCACTGCTCCTTGCCGACCCTGCCACGTATAGCTCCCTCTGGACTTTCTTTATGCTCTAATCCTGACAGATATTGCTGTTTGCTTACTAGGAGCCATTTTTCATTTTCTTCTTTGCTAACAGAAACCTGATTTTGCTCAGATATCAGATGAGTAGCAGGACATGAATAGAAGGAAGGAAGGTGCTTCACCCAGTCCTAATATTTGTGTTTAGTAGAAACCATTCTTGTAATCCCAGTTCTCTCAGCTAAGGATGAGGTGAGCTGGCTAAACAGTGGGATATAAAGGTCCATCTTTTCAGTTCTTCTTGTTAAAATTTTCTTTCTTCATAGACTAAAAATTTGTGGGGAAAAGGGCTACACACACTTGTTTTCCTCTGTTGCCCCTTCCTACCCCTCATGAAACTGCTATACAGCCATCATTTTATAACCATGAAGAAAAGACCAAGAGTCACAGAGACACCCACGAAAACCTCACATCCTGATGCTAATTAATAAGCCTGGTACCGTCTATCTCTAAACACCTCCCAAGCACAGCATAAATGTCATGTTTGGATATGTGATTGTAATTCCTTGCGGCTTCAGCATACTAATGGTTGCTGTGTCCTTGCCTTACTCTTTCCTGGGCTATGGTTCCAAGCCACCGGGTGACTACAGCCTGAGTGCTCATGGTTAGAGATAAGAGGAAGAAGAAAATGGACAGAGAATGGCCTCTTATTAGGAGAAAAGTCCTGAAAGAAATACTTCTTATTTGTAATAGCATTTTGTCCTCGACCTACATGAAAGGCTGGTATTATTAGTCCTATTTAAGAGATTAGAAAATCGAGGATTAGAGAGTTTCAGCAACTTGCCAAAAGCTTCAGAGTTTGTAAGTCATGTGAGGTGTGTTTAGTTACCAGGTTTACATTTATATATTTTACAACTCTGCTCTGTGTGATAAGGATGAAATCTGAATCCTACACGTGGTTTTCAAGACCCTGCATGATGTTATCTTCATCACCCTCTCCTATCAACCATTTTTACTTAAGATTCCTCAAATGTTCGAGGTTCCTCTCCCTTCTGTGTCTTTGCTTATGCCTCTCCCTCTGTCTGGAATGTTCTTTGTCCTGTTTTCATCTGGCTGATCCTATTTCTCAGAACTGTGTTAAGACATCACTTTTTCTTGAAAGCATTCTCTAATCGCCAATCAGTCAGATGTGCTACGCATTATATTTAAGGTGAACATGTATGTGCCTGTTTCTAACACCGATTGCCGGTCCCTTGTGAGCTGAGCCTTTATCATGCTCGCTGCTGCGTTCCCTGAGCTGAGAGCAGCCTCGTGCTTCACTGGGTAGTAGTCCTTATTCATCCTCATTCATGAGAACACAATAGATTTAACCTGGGCTTCAACTCCACATGGTGTACCACGTGTTCTAGGGCTCGAGGTGGGGAATACACAATTTTGAAAGCTCCATTGATGATTATAATGCACATTCCCGGTGATAAGCCAGAATAATATGTGCCCAAAAGTTCTTGTTGAGTAAATTCTGTGCCAGTTCCTTGATCAGTAAACAGAAGACTAAAAATACAAACAATAACTAAAAATGTTCTCCAACTAGTTGTACAGACTAATTCAGTTCAGTCATAATCACTGAAACCAAGAATATTGTTTAGAAATACATAATAAAGCAAAGAAAACAAAACATAAGTAAGCCAGACTATCCACAAGTATTCCGACTCTGGAAGGTTACATGAGAGTTCCGATACCTGTCACACAATCAAAGAGTATAGGAATGAACTAGGTCAGCTTCCATGTGAATTTCTATGCTCCTTGACAAAGTATTCAAATTAGATATTTTTATCAGAGCTTAGAAGGAATTGATGATTTAAGAAAGAAAAGCAGTAGACCAGAGTAAGAGTGAGGATAAACTATTTGAAAACTACATTTTATTCAAATGTAACTTTTCTATTTCTGATAAAATCACTTGTGGGGTGTGCACATGTGGAGGTTAAATTCCGTATGAGCCAGAGTGCTTTTGGGGAAATAGGAGCTTAGAATGGAGGAAACAGGTCACTGGCAGATGTCTTGCCTGGGGACAGAGAACAAAGAGCAATTCCAGATGGCATCCTGGAGATGGTAGAGGAAATCCACTCAGAATTATAGATTACACGGGTAAACATTAACTCTATTGACTATCCCAGCAAAACAGAGTCCTTTAATAAACTGTCAGAGACGGTGCTGATAATTTAAAATGAAAGAACTTAGATATACTTAAATAGAAAAATAGAAAAAAAAAAAAAAGCTCTGAACTTGGACAAAAATGGCTTTCTATTCACAGAGCTACAGTTAGCAAAGAGAAGCATTATTATAAAATTTATCTTAAAATGGACATAAACAGGGACCTCCATTTTTAGCAATTTTTTTTTTTTTTTAATTTATTTTTGGCTGTGTTGGGTCTTCGTTTCTGTGCGAGGGCTTTCTCTAGTTGCGGCAAGCAGGGGCCACTCTTCATCGCGATGTGCGGGCCTCTTACTATCGCGGCCTCTCTTATTGCAGAGCACAGGCTCCAGACGCGCAGGCTCAGTAGTTGTGGCTCACGGGCCTAGTTGCTCCGCGGCATGTGGGATCTTCCCAGACCAGGGATCGAACCCGTGTCCCCTGCATTGGCAGGCAGATTCTCAACCACTGCGCCACCAGGGAAGCCCCGGGACCTCCATTTTTAAAGGGAATGTTATAGTCTTGAAGGAGTATGAAAGGACAGAAAGAAGAGGTTGAAACAATCTTGTAGTATAACCCTAAAATATCTGTGTACTGTGTTTAGAAAGGACACACGATACGGAGTTATTGGGACTTTCAGTTAAAGGCTGGATCTTGTATACCTACTGGACATGACGCTTGAGTCTTAATGCCCTAATTTGTAATGGTAGCGATTACTAACTTTTATTTTTTCAAAAATGGAGAAGGTACCATAAGCAAATTGCGTGCGACAGAATCTCAAAAAAAGCCTTTAAAATAAATCACAATTATGTATTACTCTGAACATAGAGACAGAAGGCTGGAAATAAATTCCCCAACAGTGAAAAATTGGTCTTTGACATTCCTGCTACCGTCACAGTGTTCTGGTATTTGGGGGGAGAAAAGCATTCTGAGCAGTTTCTTTGGTGTTAGAAGGCTTTCCTTGAGGAGCAGATACTGGCATTAGGTTGTGTCGCATATAATGGGAATATGGCCCTGCTTGTGTGTAACCCTACACGTCTCAAGGCACTTTTCTTTGTTCAGTCTGATCTTCACCGGACAGGCATTATTCCTCCCTCTGACAAATTCAGAACTGGATGTATAGATTATGGAGCAATGAAATTTCCAAGTCAGAAAATAGTTCAACTGTTTGTTAGACTGTAGGATAGTAATGAGGGGAGAGATTCCCTAGGGTGCAGGGAAGCAGGATTAACAGAGAGATCCCCCTGCATGGAAAGCTAGAGAAGGAGAGGAGGAGCAAGAAAATACAACTCAACAACCGGCAGGAAGGATACAGAGGGGAGAAAGTGCTTCCTGAGTTTCGAAAGCTAATGGCTAAGGTAGGGAAAAAATCAAGAAATCTTTAGAATCTTGTCAGGGTGCAATTTCCAAGGACATGTTGAATGTAAAGTTTTAATTCTGCCTTAAACATATTTGAAGCAAGTTGAGAACTAAACAAAGCTGCAACAAAGCCCAGACCTATCTTAACTGCAGGTTGGATCCACTCAGCCTCCATATTGGCAAGCTGACAGAAGAAGAGTCATGTCCTCCTTTGGAGGATAAATATTATTTTCTTCAGGTCCCTATTGTTCTTTCATATAGAATCTCTAGCACACAATTATAAACTAGGAGAAAGCAAAGGGTTGAAAAATATAACCTATCCTTAAGATAAAAAATAGTCACTAGAAACAGGACCAGAGATGGCCCCAATGTAAGAATTATCAATGACTTTAAAATAACAATGATAATTATGTTAACAGAGTGGGAAAGGAAGACAATATGAGTAAAGAGATACGTGATTTCAGCTGATCCATGAAAATTAATAAAGTAAAAACACTTGAAATGGAAAAAATAATCAGAAATTAGAAATGAAGAACTCATTTGGTGGGTTAATTAGCAGCCTTAATATGAGAAAGTATCAGTACATTTGAACACAGTTCTATTAAAATTCACTAAGAAAAACGAAATCAGGATCTTGAAGAGATATTTGAACTCCCATGTTCATTGCAGCATTATGCACAATAGTTAATATATGGATACAGCCTAAATGACCATGAATGAATGAATGAATAAAGAAATTTGTAATATACATACGGTGGAATATTACTCAGCCTTAAACAAGAAGGGAATCCTGCCATTTGTGACAAAGTGGATTAACCTGGAGGACATTATACTAAGTGAAATAAATCAGTCACAGGAGGACAAATACTGCATGATTCCACTTACATGAGGTACCTAAAATAATCAGACTCACAGATCTACTTGGGAGGCTGCTGTGCCCTCCCCAGGAAAGCTCATTCTGTCAGAAATAAATCTTTTCATACCTTTTGGTGTCTGTCTGGTGCCATCAGTCTTGACATCTGAACCAATGTTGGATGGGACAGGGGGTCCATTCCACATCTCTAGTTTGACTGCAACACAACACCAAATGTCACCAAACATATACAGCAACTGCATCTTCCCGCTGGGTGTGCGACACGTCATGAGCCCTATGGAAGAACTTTTGGCAGTTTCTTATAAATCATACATACAACTGCCTTCCTACCTAGCATTTTCTCTCCTAGATATTTTCCCAAGGGAAATGAAACAGGTACCCGAAAAGACTTATTCAAGAATGTTCCTAATAGTCTCAAACTACAAACAACCCAACTTGTCTACCAACAGTATAATAGACAAACTGTGGTATATTCATGGAATCGAATACTAATGAAAAGAGTCAACAGCTGCTTGGATGGATCTCAAAAAATATGGAGAGAGCAAAAATAAACAGACGAAAAGAATACATATGGTATAATTCAATTTATTTGAAGACCAAGAACAGGCAATGCAGAAATCAGAAGTGATTGCCACTCTTGGGAAGCAGGCAGCTGGAATTGCTTGGAAAGGGGCCCAAAGGAATTTCCGGCATGGGTGGAAGTTCTACACTGTGTTTCCTTTGGAGGTTACCATGAGCACATAAAATTGCGAAACTCATTCATCTGAACTCTTAAGATCTGTACTGTTTTTTATATACAAATTATACCTCAGTTTAAAACGGTGAATAAAGGCCAAGCATACAACACATTAGGGAAATTAATATCTTAAATTTGCTAACAGGTATCTTTTATTGCTGCACATGTGCAAGCTTCAAGGGCACCTTACTTACTGCATGGGACATAATTCTGTGAATTAAGTGTTTAATTTATAGACCTGTTTGCCATATGAGGAAACTGGGTCCAGAGATGCAAATAATTTCTCAATTTATGTAGCTACCGGTGCAGCTATAAAGAGAATTCTACTCTTTTGACTTCAAATCTCACGAACCCTCCCCGCGCCTTGTGGGAAGTGTTCCATGTGATGTTTTCTAGATGTGTCTTTATCTTAGTGTGACTTTGAGGGCTGATGAGTAGAGGGCATGCGTTCTGTCCACAGACACTTGCACTGCATGAGTGTCCTCAATGCAAGTGACACTGCCTGGGATTTATGATTCTGAAAGTTAGAGCCTTTCTGGAAGTCTTTTCACTGACTAGCCAGCAAGCATGAGCACCAAAAAGCTAATGGCGTCTTAGAGTATGAGGTAATGATTTATAAGACAAGTTCCACAAGTGTTAAAAATGCTGGCAATTCACATCCATGAGGCCACATGCATAGAACTTCTCTCTTCTGCCATGGACTGCTGATAAAATACTTTTAATTACATTGTGCAATTATCCCAAAGAAAACAGATAGCTTTCAGCTGCTGAGTTTCCTTTCAATGACCTGATTAAAATGCATCAGGGGAGACAGGACCCAGATGTTCTGTCATTAACTGATAAGATATTGCCTGTAATCTCTACCGATTGCTGAAATCATAGGAAAAATGCAAATAACAGGAAAAGAGCAATGTCTTAATAGCAAAATATGAACAGCATCTCCTATGAGTCGTATCTTTTGAGGATTTATCTTTATTTACCTTTTAATGTTCATATGTATTTTCCCTGGGGTTTTACAGCCATTTCATGCTATCTCTGCTTGTTCACTGGGGAAAAAAATTATAGCAGTGGTGGCAGGCATGCCCTTTAAATTAAGTTTATAGACAGTGTTGATTTCAGGCAAAATTGTGAAATAAGATTCCTTTACTTCTGATGCTTCACATGTTTGTTCACAGAATAATTTTTCTTTTTTTAAAAATCTATTTATTTTTGGCTGCATTGGGTCTTTGTTGCTGTGCGCACGCTTTCTCTAGTTGCGGTGAGCGGGGGCTACTCTTTGTTGCAGTGCACGGGCTTCTCATTGCAGTGACCTCTCGTTGCGGAGCACAGGCTTCAGGAGTTGTGGCACGTGGGCTCAGTAATTGCCGCTCGTGGGCTCTAGAGCACAGGCTCAGTAGTTGTGGCACATGAGCTTAGTTGCTCCACGGCATGTGGGATCTTCCCAGACCAGGGCTCGAACCCGTGTCCCCTGCATTGGCAGGCGGATTCTTAACCACTGCGCCACCAGGGAAGCCCAGCAAGTTTTAAATAGAAACATAAAACATCAGAGATCCCCTTCATATCAAGTTATCTACTTGGATGTTTTGCAATTATTTTTAACCCAACATGTATAAACCATAATTTTCTCTCCCCCAATTTTTTCTTCCATGGGTGTCCCATTCATCTTGTATAAAGATATTTACTGAACAAGTATGTGAGGGAAAAGAAAAGGTGTGAATTAATATCAGAGGGCTGTTTACATTGTTCTTGTTTTGTTTTTTTTAGTTTTTAATTTTTTATCCCAAGGAGAGGAGGCAGCGTTCCTTGTCACATCCAGTGTCTGCTAGTTTTCTGCAATGGAAAGGAGCCAGAATCACTTCTCAGAAAAGCAGGCAATAGAATTTTCCTCGGTGAGGATGAGTGTACTGAGGACGGATGACGGCACCTCTCCTGTCTGTGTTCGGACGGCGCAGGTCCCCTGTGTCACAGCGAGCCCTGACCACAGAAAGGAGGGTTCTCTGGCAGAGATCACCCACAGCTTGCACAAGGGACTAAACTAGCGAGGAAGACATTTTCAAAGGTGACCTGGTAATCCCTGGCTTCCTGCGTGCTCTTTTGCGATGTGGTCTTGCCTCCCTCCCATCAAGACGTGGAGTCTTCCCCTGCCCTGGAATCCGATCTGGCCCTGTGACTGATGTTGATACTATATGACCTCTAGGCCTTGCACCTTCCATTTTCACCCCCTTGAAGTCCTGCACCATGATATACAGAAGTTCCACTCTCTTACTAGAGAGACCATGTGGATAGAGAGGCCGCAGTTATTATAGCCATTGCAGCTGAAGTACCATATGATGAAGGCCATCTTGGATCATCTCCCCCCCTCCCCGACCCCAGCTGAGCCCTCAGATGATGACAACAGCAGGAGTGACCTCAGGTGAGACCAGAAGAAGAATGACCCACTGCACATTGCAGAATCACGAGAAAATAAATGGGTCTTGTGCAGCAGACATAAAGGATGTGGTTCCTTCTATGTGTTTTCTCTGCATGAGCAGGATGTAAAAATTTTTGCAATTTCAAGGCACTGAGAAGATGGCAAGTTGAGATGCCGCTGGCTGTTTGCTTCCATGCTTCATCATAATGCAAAGTTTAATAAACACCAGAAGTTTGCTCTAAATGTTGAGCCAATTGTATCTATTTACACAGCACTAGCAAATCAGAGAGGTTTGCAGATACAGAAAAAAAATGACAATTTTATTTTCTGGTATTTTATAATTTTCAAAGAAATTTCATAAACATCATTTAATTTCTACTTTAAAATGTATCAGTGAGATTCACAGGGCAGGTATCATGACCCACATTAGATATTTGAGGGCCCAGGAAGTTAATAATGACTTTCTCAATAGTATAGGTAAGAATTGACATGGCTAAGATTTGAAATCACATTTTTAAAGTTTAATCTCTTTGTTTTATTACCCTTCCTTAAGTGTTAAGCTAGCTTTGTGTTTGAGAAACAAGCAGATGTCTTTGGTATAGACTGATATTCAGTTTCTACAGTTAGTGTTCTATCACTGCAAATGTTTGCCAATGTCTAGGCTAGAATATTAGAGATGGCACAGAAGTCTATTTTCATTGATCTTTGGGTAAACTGAAGCATGTAAAGCGATGAGCACAGTGTCTGTCACATAGTACATTCTAAAAATAGTAATTCTTCTTCTTCTTCTTATTCATTCCATACTATAATTATATATAGAATCCCCTTTCTCCCCCCCGTATATACCAACACACCACTCAGAAACACAGGGCCCAAGGATCTTAGCGTTCAACTTTCAAGATCGAAATCGCATTTTGGTGCATGAAAATACTGTACGTTGTTTTGTAGTGTTAACACCTTAATATCATCAAGTGAACTTTGACTTTTACCATTTCTATAAACTATAAGTGAACTTGGATTTTTTATAACTGGAATGCTGATTCAAACATATCAGCAGAGATGATTATTCAAAATTTTTCTACATCAGGTTTAATTTTTAAGTGAGTAGAAGTGTTTATACTTTCATGACTTTTTAATAAGGCATATTCATATTTCTATATAAGAGGCTGGCTATAAGAGGTTTATGTAAGAAGTTTCTTTTTGTTGTGATTACTAACTCTCTTGCATTTAAGGTTTTTCAATATTTTAAGGGTCATGAAAAATTATAGATAGTAGTTATAGTTTCCTTGCTTTCTCACAGAATGGTTTATCTCACCTTTCTCTACCATTGCTTAGCCATTTCTATGCTAGATGCCTGATCTGATAGGGCAGGGGTTTTATAATCAAGTCCTCTCACCTGCACACTAATCTTCATTTTCTATCCATTATCTGAGCTTGTTTTCCTGTCATATAAATCTTTCTACTCTTTACATTACGGTGTGCTTTCTAAGCTATCCTGGCCTTTCTTTTAGAACTGAAATCCCCTAGGACTAGAATATTTAATGGAAGAGAGAGAGAGAAAAAAATGGAGGAGGATCTGAGAAGCTATTTTCAGATGAGTTTTATTATTTTCAATTTGGCCTCAACTTGGAATAGAGTTGAGACGAACTATGAGCGTGCTTCAGATCAGAGGCAGCAGGTGGACCCCTGTGGTCCTTTAATTAGACAAGCTCTTTCTGTTGCTGACCTGACTTGGTCCTATGGAAGAGGGTTATTCTGAAAATCCATTTCCTGCCTGGTCAGGTGAGAGGAGCTCAGAGTGTATTCTGAATACATTTTTAAAGAAGAATAGTCAAAAACGATTGATTTATTTTTATAGAGAGTTTGGCTCCTTTCTACCTGTAGGATTTCCCATGCAGGACAGATTTATGGTAGAAAATGCCCATGATGTAAACATATTACAAATGTGGAACCAAGTCTCAGAGGTCAAAATCTCTTGATTAGATGTTTTAGTTTAAGGGAAGATAATAGTTCTCTAAAATGAAAGATATTTAAGGTTGATTGTAAGCATTTACAATAAGGTAACAATATAATATTCTTTTGGGCTGACATTCATGTAAATTGCATCAATTATACTGAATAACACGAGGCAGTTACAGTCAGTGTAAGCTCAAGAGAGTAAAGTGGAAACATTATTTAAGAATCTGAACCTACCAAGTCAAACTGTCTCTAACCTCAGTCAGTTCAAGAATCCTGAAGGCCAACAGACTCAGTGTGGGGATGGGAGAGAGACCATTTTCCCCTCCACATTTAGTGAATTAGACACGAAAGGAATAGATAAAGGGTGGGGTATGGGGAAGAAACAAGAAAGAAGGCTACCTCCATCTGTATCCTTAGTAAAATCTAGAGAATGAGCCTCTCTGGATGAGCTTGCACAGGACAGACCCTGGAGCCTGATCAACCTGGACCTGAATCCCAGATCTGCCACTTCTCAGCTGTATGACACCGGAAGAGCTACCTAACCATTCTCTGACTCAGTCTCTTCATCTGTACAAGAGGGCTAGTAAGAGAATTTTGTTCATATAGTTTTTGTGGACATAAAATGAGTTAATTTGTTTGAGAACGTAGTGCCAGGCACACAAGAAACTCAGCCTTATGAGCTCTCTTTATGATAAAAATCATACATGTTATCTGAAGGAGTCAGCAGCAGTGAAGACCTATTTTAATGCGGCGGGTCACTATCTAATTAAATCTCTGATATTTCCCCCTATTTCTTACACTTCTCCTAACAGTATCTCTATTTTGGGTCTTACTGTTTCAAATCAATCCTCCAACAAGCAGCCGCAATCATTGTGTTCTTTCTGAATCACTTTATGTCATCACTCCTCTTTTAAAACCCCTAAATCGTGTCCCATTCCCTACCAAATCCAACCCACTAAGTATGATATTCAAGGCATCTCACAATCTGGTCTGAGCATATCCTGAATGCCATGGTTCATCTCATACTACATGTTTCTGTACATCTTCTGTTCATGAATGTCTATATTTCACTGTAACATTTTTTTTTTGGCTTTAAACTTTCATCTCCTAAAATCTACTTGTGAAAAACTTAAGTAATCATCAAAGAGATAACAAGTTTAAGTGGTAACAATGATGCTGTCTGTTGTTCTTTAACAGTCTGGGTGAAGGTAGGTGAAAGTATTATACATGTGTTTCTGATTTAATGTCAATGTATCAATCATTTAACTATTGTGTTTACTATGTTGAGCGCCAAAGAGGGGACATGTCTTACTTTAAGACAATTCACCATTAATTCGAGTTTCTCCCCTTCTAAACCTTCTCTCCTTCTCTCCATACCTCTATTTGATATCCAAATCTTTAAGCATTCCTTCTTAGCATTTTTGAAAAAGTTTCTTACCTATTGATGTAGTCCAGGCCTCATTATTGTAAATCTGAACTTTCACGATTACTCTGTGTCCAGCCATATACCTGTCCTTTTTACAGGTCTTAATTTAAAGAAGAATGTTTTTAAAATGCTAATTCATTTTGCCTATCTACTGAATACCCTTCAGTATCTTTGCTTTCAGTAGAGTATAGTGAAAACCCCTTTAACTGATGTGGTGAGTATCGTTTTAGGAATCTCAAGTATACCCATTCTTAATGCCAGGCATGTATGAGTGACTGCGGGGCCTGGAAGGCGACCCCTCACATAAGTTTGCAATGAGGACCACAGCTGCCTATCGGAGAGGGGCTCTCCTGAAAGGACATGAGAGTCAAACCACATAGGAATGATCCCATCACACTATTCCAGGTGTGCAGGGAGAAGGTAGGATGGAAAGGAATAATTTTGAAGGCAGCCACTGTCTACACTCACAATATCATCCAGCCAGCCCCTCTGAAAGCACAACTCAGCTTTAAGGAAAGTGACCACAATGAGGTGATGACATATTTTAGATTCTTAATAAGAGGGGAAAAGTAACCTTTCAGATATTAAGAGAACAAGGTAGTGATGATACATTAGAACTGGGATCCCTTGACTTTTATCCAATTTCATCCCAGCATTTTTGTCTTTTGGACAAAGCAAGCCAGAAAGCGAGGTGATAAGTGTTGCTGTTAATGATTCAATTTGGGAGCAATGAAGAGGGTTTGCCCCTTTATCGTTCTGGTCACTGCATGAAAAGTAACTGCAGTAGGGTACTGGGGTCTCCCAGGGGACCTTTGTTCTAGTTTAATATTTTTATAAATATTAAAACTCAAGGCACTGTGGCCCTAAGCAAGCCATTTTCCCTCAGGAGGCCTCAATTTCATTATCTGTCTAAAAAGAAGCTTAGAGTAGAAGTTTAGGCTTACTCACGTACAAAACATTTTTGTCCACTAAAGAGCATGCATTGGGAGTAGAATCCCAGCTCTGTCTTTCCCAGGGGTGAGAGTGGATCCCTAGGCAGTAACTGATGCAACTTTCCTGTGTGATTCAGAATCAATGCAAAGTCATCACTGGCCCACGGAGCCAGCACGCATAAGGGTGTATATATAGGCACTCCTGTCTCAAGGTTCTTTTCCCATATGTCACTTCTGAAAACGTAAGAATTCCCCTTCCTTTCAGTCAATGCTTCATCACTCAGTGAGACACTGGGAGGTAACACACGTTCTTGGCTTATGCTAGATGTGACATTAAGTCTGTGAACCTACTGAGAATTAAGAAACTGTGAGGAGCAATTCTAGAAGGAAGGAAGGGACGGAGAGAGAGAAGGAGGGAGGAAAGGAAGGAAGGAAAGAAGAAAGGGGGAAAGGAAAGAAGGAAAAGAAAGAAAGAAAAAAGGAAGGAAGGAAGGAAGGAAATCATACTTCTCCAATCCTAACTAAATCCAGCTGAACATATAAACAAAATAGCTATGACATACAAAAATAGATGATTATTGTCAAAAGTAAGGAAGTCACTCAGTTGGATTTCACAATTGAAACTATGTCATTAAAAGAAATAGACTTTGACTACTGATTTGTCTTATAATCCTCAGCAAGTCTCTTTACTAACGATCTATAAACATTGCTCTTCCCAGGGGTTACTCTGAGTAATTTGCTATTAACTTATTTCTGCCCTTTTGCCATTGCTCTTGCATTTTGTGTTTCTGGAGGAAGAAAACAAGATCTAGCTGAAAGGCAATGGCCTGAGGCATATTGCTGAGTAAGGAGAGAAGGAACATGTCCTAGAACTGGTTAGAAAGGGCCCACTGTGTGATGAAAGAAAAGTGAGCATGGACCTCGCCCTCAGAAGTTGTGGGTTAAAACCCACTTGGCCAAGGAATCATTATTCTTCTTTCAGTTCTCTTCCCGGGACAAAATGCCCATAGTAATTACTCAATAAACATTACTTTTGGAAAGAACAAAAAACAATTGCTGCTAACTTACTCATTCTCACTCCATAGTTTTGTCTTTTCCAGAATTGTATACAGTTGGAATCATACAGTACTTATTATTGATTCAGTTTTGTCTCCCTGATTTCAATTAAAAACTAGATCGATGTGCAATTGACATTCAGGCATCTTTCATGGATGGCAGATGTGTAAATTCCCTCAACTCACTGGACTAAGTGATTGCTAGCACCATTTTTTCAATATTTTTTCAGTATTCTATAATTCTAATGGAAATTTTCTTAGGGATATTTTAATGGCTAGTGAGCATTGGCTAGAGAATAATAATAAAGTCTTAAAAATAATATCTTCTAGTTGCTGAATATATTCCATGGTATGGGAACTATGCAGGTTACTTTATATTTATCATCTGAATTACTTAGAACAGTCCTGCAAATAATTATCATTTTACAAATGATGAAACTATGGTTCTTTGATGGTGACAGTATCACTAAGATCACTTTATAGTTGTAGACACAAGGTAAAGATTTAGGAATGTCTGATTCTGAGTCCCTGCTCTTTTTCATACTCGAATCTTAGTCTTTCTTCTCGTCCAGAATTAGAGCTTTCTTTTGTTGCCTCAAATGGTTTAAAAAGGTCTGGCACCTCCCCAGGATTAGGTTTTCTGTTGGTTAATTATCAATATAATCTTGAAAATGAAGGTCTCCAGTTGTCCTTCAGGGGCCATTGAGAAAACATTCCTACATGTTCTGTTCCTTAATGGCTCTACTGCTGTAACTAATGTATATGACACGGCCTAGATCGGACCTCATTAAAAAAGATGGAGTTCCCAGCTCTTCACTCATACAACCAACTGTGGATCAATGACACTGTGATTAACTGCCGGCTCCTGCCTGAGAGTTGCCTGCTCTGTGTAGCAACCTCCGTGCTGCTGTGGGGTTGATGAAAGGGTAGGGCCTACAGTTTACGTGTGAAATAACGAAGGACACAAGCTAGGGCTGTGGCTTCGAGAAACCACTACCCACTGGGCAAATGCAAAAGAGGAAATCAAGGTATTTTAAAAAAACATGGTTTTAAAGTTTAACCTCACCTAGTTTACTGCTACATTCAGGCATGGCAGGGTGTGTTTTCAAGTCTGATTTGTTGGGGGAGCCTAGAGTCTGTTTTGGGGAAGCGTAGGAAGCTTTCCGGGACGAAGGACGTGAGCATTCAAGTGCTCAAGATTATTTCAAGGATCGTAATTATTTTGAAGAGTATGCATAATTAGGAGGTGCTTCCTTGTCTGTTTCTTAAAATTGTCCATTCCTTAGTCCCTAGGGAACTGTACTTAAATTCCAGGTAGGGTTGTGATGAAAAAGTAAGTAGATGGTAAAGATCTAGAACATTGTGAGTGCATCCTAGCAGTTTCTGCGGCAATTAGGTGATAGCAGCCTTGGCCAGACACAAGAGCCCTCCCTTTGGGGATCAGGGGCATGGACATTGATGGTTATGCCAACAGTAGCCCTTATGTTGGTCACCAGCACTGTGGCAACTTCAGTGGGATATGCCATTTCCCTTTTCTGTTTGTGCTCAGAAGAAGAAGAAGACAAAGGCAGACGTCATGGATTGTCAAAACGACTAGCTTCAAGAGAGCATGGAGCTACTCTCTTGGACTCCTTTAGGTGAGGTAGACTGAACTGGCCTTAACAGGAGAGAAACATGTGGTGGGAAATAAGATAGAACTTCAGAGAGTACGGGTGGCACTACAGGTGGGTGACAGGGGACGCTCACATATTACCTGGAAATTGGGAGGGGTACACTCACTGAGTGAGCGGGGGTGTGTGAGGCCGTTTAGTTAGTGAGATTCCAAAGCCTCATCCTGTCAACCCCTGGGGGATTGAGAAGATGGAGCTGAGCCAGCAGAGTGTAAAATCAAAGGATTTGGCACCAAAAGGTTAATACACAAAGAGAAAAAAAAGATTATTTGAAATTGTCATTTGAATAGACAGGGAAAAAAATGAATATTTAAGAGAATTAAGATCCTGTAGAGACATAGAGAATTATTAAGTGAAATCACAGACTCTTTTAAGTGGATAATGTAAGGGATCATTTTACATGAAAAGAAGAAGGATTATCACCAAAAGGAGAAATTTTCATTTTAAGAATTCTAACAATTCCAGTGAAACAGCCTACACAGCTATAGAAGGGCAATTATTAAATAAGCTATACTAAACCACACTGAGAATTCTTTATTTTGCACAGTGAGTCAATCATTAAAAGTTGTTTTGGGTCAGCTGAATTCAGGGCTTGGTTATTCATCCCAACCTAACTACATTCTTACGTGAGTGCTGAGAACGATGGGTGTTCAGCCTGCCAAGTTCAGGAAAAGCTCAGGAGGAGGTGACAATTGTGCCACCATAGAATAGGTATGAGAGGTTACCAAAGGCTAAGACAGGAACTAAAAGATACAGTTTATAACTAGATCTAATTTCTCCATTAGCTCTTCTGCCTTTGAGCTTCCTCAGTTTACCTGGGGATATTACATGAGCCATGGCTGTTGGACCTGGTTTTCATCAAACCAGACCCACGCGTGGGAAGAGGCTACTTCATTTATCAGCTTGTGTTAAGGATACTTTGAAACAGTACCAATGCTTTTTTAACACACACATTGCTAGTTAATTTTATATATTCTACAAGAGTTATTAAGGGCCTACTCTGCGTACAAGGTTCATCCTTTCACTCGACAATCTACAATTTAGTGATGGGGATGACAGATGGATAGGAAACTGCAATTCAGCTTAATCAGAATTTTCGTAAAAAGCATTGCCAGTTATGATGAAAACACTGAAAGACAATGAGTCCAATTTGGACATCCAGTAAGAGTTCCTCAGAGAGGTTTCACATCAGCTGTATGATGGAAGACATCAACACTGACAGCTGAGAAACACAGCAGAATGTTGGAAATGCTTAACTGGAAGTACGGATGGGAAGTATTATCCTCCACTTTGCAAAACTGGAAACATTCCCTGGCAAAGTTACCTTCAGCACGTTGTCAGCCTGTTCAAAGTCAGAGCCCCCTCCAGTCAGGTCAAAGGGAAGACAGGAGGGAAAGAGTAGATAAACACCCACAATTAGAAAAAAAACAAGCCCTTTACTTCTGGGGGGGGGGTACATCTATTTAGAGCTGAAAGTGGAAAACCAGGGATCATAGCTTTACTAATAAGCCTAGTATAGGCTGCTGACTTGTCTCACTTTGTTTTAAGCCAAAACCATAAAAATTCTACCCAGTGTAAACAAAAATTGAAGTAAGCTTGATCTTGAAAGGATTTTTTTAATGGATTTTTTCAACTCCATTTATTTAAATGAAACTCGAGAATCTTTTCTGAAGAATCAGCTGTGCTGGCTCTAAAAAGCAGAGGCCACAAGCTCAGTGGCACAAGCTCTGACTTTCAGGGCATTTCCAAGTGACCCTTCTCTTCTACTATGTTGACAGTCTGGACATGTTCTCGAAATAAGAGAAGAAGCAAAGAATTGCACTGCAATTCTCAAAGGGCTAAAAGAGATTCCATTTAAAAAATAACATTTGTGTTAAATGTTACCTATGTGTTGCTTCATGCATTTTTGTTTAATGGCCATTTGCTGTCCACTTGATTATAGAAGTGTGGTTGCATGTGAACAGGAAAGGAAACCTTATTTGTGTCACAAGACGTTCAGTCAATATCCACTTTGTTGAGTCAGAGCAACACTTGCAATCCTCCTAAATATGAAGCACCAAGTAATTTGGGTGTTTATCCTCACATTCGGAGGAAGACTGAACATGCCTGTTTGGTCTAGATCTGCAACAACTGAAATTTGTGCTATAAAATGAACTTACCAATAATAAGTGAGTTTAATAAAATAGTTATTCTGAAGCACTCGGGGGTTCTTGGAGTATTGCTGATAAATGCAACAGCAAGAAATTTTTTAAAATTTTTATTGGATTATAGTTGCTTTACAGGGTTGTGTTAGTTTCTGCTGTACAGCAAAGTGAATCAGCTATACGTATACATACATCCCCTCTTTTTTGAATTTCCTTCTCCTTTAGGTCACCACAGAGCACTGAGTGCTATGTAGTAGGTTCTCATTAGTTATCTATTTTATACATAGTAGTGTATATATGTCAATGCCAATCTCCCAGTTCATCCCACCCCCTCCTTCCCCACCTGGTATCCATATGCCCATTCCCTACGTCTGTGTCTTTATTTCTGCTTTGCAAATAAGTTCATCTGTATCATTTTTTTCCAGATTCCACATATAAGTGATATTATACGATAGAGCAAGAAATTTTGAAATGTTGCCCAAGGCATGGGACTACAATAATTTTTCGAGAACCTCAATATCCATAAACATTAAAGATCCCATAGAACAACCTGGACCCCTTAGAATAGAATTGATCTTCGTAAGGCTGGATTTCAGTGCACACATCTCTACTTATTAGCCTGGACACTTTGGACTATTTATTAACCTGTACAAGTCTCAATTTCTTAAATTGTAAAAGACACATAATATGCATTGGAGGATTATTATGAGGACTACAAATGATATGAGTTGCTACCATGTTCCTGACCCCGCCAACGTGTGTCAATATCACATTTCCCTTATTACCCAAATTATATAGCTCCATCTTGCCAAATTAGCAGAAACTCTAGTATTTTTGCCAGGGCTAACTGCTGCCAGTATTCTTAAGGATCCTTATATTTGCTTATACTTGTCTACACATCAGAAATTCTTGTTGCTTCTGTGTTGCCACCTGCCAAAAATGCAGAAACTCTGAGATAACCCTTAAGAATGGACTCAGTAACCAGACTGTCTGATACCAGGAGGTCCCATCATTTAGTCTCAAGTGAAACTCAGCTTCTGCCTGACTGAGAGCGGTGGGACGCCAGTGCCAGGGATCCCTGGCTGATGCCCGTGTAGTTTGCAGCCACACAGTCTCTACTGAGCTGTTCACTTTCACCTGGTAACACTCAGGTTATTTACTCAGGGTCTGTCAATTCTCAACATTCTACCACAACTAAACTGCCAAGGCCCGATCTTAGACTATGTTTTATAATAGCAGCATTTCTCCCTAGAGAACCACTAATACGCTTTCTGTGTCTATAGGTTTGCCTAGTCTCAATATTTCATATTAGTAACACCGTACAATATGTGGTCCTTTGCAAACTAGCTTCTCTTTTTATTAAAATATAATTGGCATATTACATTATATTAGTTCCAAGTGTATGACATAATGATTCGATATTTGTATACATTGTGAAATGATCTCCGCTATAAGTCTAGTTACATCTGTCACCATACAAAATTACAGTTCTTTTCTTGTGATGAGAACTTTTAAAATTTACTTTGTGAGTAACTTTCGAATTTCCAATAAAATATTATAGACTATAGTCACCATACTGTGCATTACATCCTCATGAATTATTTATTTTATAACTGGAAGTTTGTACCTCTTGATTCCCTTCACCAGTTTCACTCACCTCCCCAAACCCCCTCCCCTCTGGCAACCATCAATCTGTTCCCTGTATCTATGAGTTTTATTTTGTTTGTTTGCTTTGTGTTTTAGATTCCACGTATAAGTGAAATCATATGGTATTCGTCTTTCTCTGTCTGACTTATTTCACTAAGCATAATACTCTCAAGGTACATCCATGTCACAAATGGCAAGATTTCATTCCTTTTTCTGGCTCAGCAGTATTCCCTTGTGTGTGTGTGTGTATAAATATACATATATATATATGTGCATATATATATGTATATCCGTTCATCCATTGGTGGACACGAGTCGCTTCTTTTAGTAATTTGGGTAAATGTTTTCAAGGATCACCCGTATTGTAGCATCAGTTACCTAATTCCTCTAGTTGGCCTTATAGTTAATATGATAGTCTAGCCATAAGGCCTAACACTGTCCAGACACACGCTTACTAAAGTGTATCTTTATCTTCTCTGTATGGTCAGAGAGGCCATATGAATAATATGGTAAAGCCTTAACTCAAGTTTAGGGATTATACATTTGGAAATCTGGGTTCTAACCCTTGATCTGCCTTTAACAGACAGTGCATCCCAGGTTATTCCATTTTCCTTCTCTGGACCTCAATTTTCTACTCTACGAAGTAGAGCAGCTTTAATAACATTGGTAGTTTCCAACACATTTTTTAAATTAGTGGAATCTCTCTCTCTCGATATATGTATATATATCCCTCTCTCTCTTTCGGTCAAGCGGAACTTCTTTTGTCCCCTAACATATAAAACCTATGAGAACTGAACTGTTCTGGTTGAAGCCTGTACTATTTATCAATTTACTGCCTTTCAGCTCCAAATATGTCCTTCATGACCTGCTCTGTGATAATGGGGCTGGACCCTGTAAGCATTCCGCTTTAGCATCAAACATGGCATTCTGATTTTTCAGTAGAGAGTGAGTGCTGAAGAGACACTGCAGGAGAAAGGGATTTCTTTTTCTCGTTAAGGTAACTTTTAATTTATTCTTCTTGTTCTTTTCATGGAAGCCACTGACATATCTGGGGAGATGCAGTGATATTTACCCCAATTAAGTTTTGCCCACACCTTCATGGACTTCACGTTAAACTTCAGAATCTTATGGGTAAATTGCCAATGAGTCTCACAGGTACTCCAGCTGTTGGCTTCCCACACTGGGCTTGCTTGCATCCCAGAGGGCTATCTCCTGCTTGCCATGCCAACTGCAATTCTTGGCTTCCCACACACCTGCAACATGGAAGGGTGTTTCCTGCATGCCACTTGCAAGCTGTGGTTTCTTGCCCACCAGCCTTGATTCAGCAGCAGTGGACCAGCTCTGGCCCAGGACAACCAAGTGACCTTCTCCATAAGGAGTCTTTACCACAGCTTCTCCGACAAGGTCTAAATCCCACGCTTGGCGAGGGCTCCCCACTTCCATGTTTATTTTTTTCCTTGCATATTCTTCCTCAAATCTAGGTTATTTAGAGTTCTCTTTACCATTTAAAATGAATCCGTTGTTTCTAAATAATCATTCTTGATGTTAAACATTCCCTGTTCAAATTATTGTGTGGTGTCTAGTCCCTGACTGTACTCTGTCTGAAACAAAGTTAACACGGGGCAGGGGACTGGAATTTTGTCATTTAATTACTTCTTATTTATGAGAAGAATATGAAGTCTCAACAGAGATATACATTTTGAAAACCACTGGACTGAGTAATTTTTCTACCCTGACATTGTCGAGTGTATCATGATAGAAAACATGGTAAACTCGAGTTGACAAAGGTTTTCACAGGCAGAGACTGATGGGACCCACTACCTCTTCACAAATACTCTTCTGTAGCAGAAGTTCCACTCAACTTCGAATGAGGAGATTTTGGTTTACAACTTGGATTCACTACTAAGAGATATACTTATCAAATTATGGAATCTATGTTAGTCCTAGTATCCTCTTATACAATTTGGGATCTGTAACTTCACCCTGTGAATTTCACAGGATTGTTATTATGATAACATGCGTGATATTTGTTTGTATACCATGATCATCAAGTATAGTAGTAGTTGTGATAGCTCTTGCTTTTGTTATCACAATATTCCTTATTTCTCAGAAACTGAGGCCTAGGAAGAATTAGAAATTTACCTAAGATAGCAGCACTGATAAGACCCATCTTTGTGTTTCTCTTGTGTAATATGCTTTCCTTGTAACATCATACATTTAGATGACATATAGGAAAACCATCCCAGAAGGAGCTACTATACAAACTATCACGTTTTAAATTAGTATTCACAAGGCAGTTTAATTTGAAAATATGTAGAAATTAATTATGTATAATTTATTTAAAATTTATATTTAATAATTATTTATAATTTTTAATGACGATTCCTGATATTCTCATTTTTCACCAGAAGAGGCCACTATGATCCAACTTAATGGATTTATTGTCACACTGAATAATTCTATTTCGTTGAGAAAATTGACAGGCACTTCAAAAGGCAATGATCACAAATGTCTTTCTTTTCTCTCTACCCTCCTTTCAAAAAGCGGCCACCTCGCTAACACATATATATGGAATCTAAAAAAAAAATGGTTCTGAAGAACTTAGGGGCAGGACAGGAATAAAGACACAGACGTAGAGAATGGACTTGAGGACACGGGGAGGGGGAAGGGTAAGCTGGGACAAAGTGAGAGAGTGGCATGGACATATATACACTACCAAACGTAAAATAGATAGCTAGTGGGAAACAGTCACATAGCACAGGTAGATCAGCTCGGTGCTTTGTGACCACCTAGAGGGGTGGGATACGGAGGGTGGGAGGGAGATGCAAGAGGGAGGGGATATGGGGATATATGTATATGTATAGCTGATTCACTTGGTGATACAGCAGAAACTAACACACCATTGTAAAGCAATTATACTCCAATAAAGATGTTAAAAAAAAAAAGGTGGCCACCTCTTCCATCCAAGCTTAGTGTTTGTAGAGTACTCTTCCTTCTGAGTCCTTGGAAGAAACCAAGATTTTAGAGATAGACATAGATTTAAGTCTTGGTTCTAGCACAGAGACAAACTGTTTAACCCTGGGAAATAACTTGAATTTGTTCACTTCCACAAAAAGAAACTGACAGTATCTAGCTTGTTTGCTTTTTTTAGAGATTAAATGAGCTATTGCCATTAGAATACTTAAAATAGCACCTGTAACACAGAAGCACACCTCTTAGTGTGCTTAGTTCCTATACCTCTAGAATCTCTGATGCACTGTTGCTCATACCTGTTGTTGTTGTTGTTGGTTTTTTTTGTCACCAACTATGCTTTAAAGAATCCTAAAATGGTTTATGCACATTTACCTAAAAATGGATGGAAGGCTAAATTCAAGGCTGTTTACAAGGTTAATATAGAGACAAATGAATAGTAACTGGAAAGGGGAGATTATGGATTTATCCATTTTCTTCTCTTTAAATTATAATTGTAATTAAATTCTTACCTTTATATTTTTAAAATAGCAAACATATACTAACTTTTAATTATAAAATATTAAATTAACAACTCATCTTTCCTTAGATATCTCTTCTATTTCTATAATCATTTAGCAAAGGGGTGATGTGAAACTGAAAACTAAAATACTCAAAGCGATGGTCATTTTGTTGCCAACCAACATAGATTCAGGCCATCCTTTTGAGTTGGGGCTACTGAGCTTTGTCTTCTTTTATTATACCACAAGAAAATGTTAATAGAATATGATTACAATGGACAGAGAGTTATTCAGTGCACGAGACGTTAAGATGGAGAAAACCCTTGAAGAGAATGATCAGGAACATGCTTTTCTTTTCTGATCGTTGTATTTTGTAGAACGCAGCATGATTAAACTTTTATAAATCTCACACACAAAATTTAGGATTTTGATTGTGTTTGGGAAGGGAGGCTGTAAGTGGATGAACTAGGAAAGGCAGCTAAAGGAAGGTGAAAGTTCTTGATACTATTGTAATTCATAATTTAAAACAGTATGTTCATAGTTAAATGGTGAGTTCCTTTAACTATTTTAAATAAAAAATAAATGCATAAATGTATATAAATTTATTTATTTGTATTTATTCTCATGCATACATCCATTCTTATATAATTATAATTTTATTAATTTTCATAAAGTACCTGAAAAACTCATATCTGGAACATGAACAATATTTATCAACATCAAAGGTAAACTACATGAGAGCCATTATTGTATTTTCCAATCTCTGAGTGATTTTTTTTGAGAGTTTTCAGCATATATCTTCATTTCATATACTGTTGCCATTTAATTGGATTTTTTCTTGACTATATTCCCCATACTATACATTTCATACCCATGACGCATTTATTTTGCCACTAGAAGTTTGTACCTTTTAGTCTCCCTCACCTATTTCTCTCCTCCCCCTACCCCCTTCCTTACTGACAAACACCTGTTTTTCTCTGTATCTATAACTCTGTTTATATTTGTTTTGTTAACAGAGATCTCATATATTATAAAATTCCTCTGAATTGAGTTAAAGAATTATTATTATTATTGTCATTATCAATAGTGCACAGTTAAAATGATGTATATTTCAAAACTTGATAATTATGAAAGTAAAGTGGAAATATATCATTAGTGAAATAAAACCTTATTGAAAATTTTATTTAATATAAAAAGGCATATAGCAAAAACAAATCACCTGACAACTATCATATTATCTTTTTTGGAGGTAGAAAAAGTGATCATATTTAAAAGTAAATAAGATGAGGATTAATTATGATAGGAATAACAGTTCTATGGTATGAGTTGACAAATTGTTTATGACTACCTTGTTGAATAATACACAGTGAATGTGAAAATAATAACATATAAAATTTATCCTTGGGTATTATCTGATATAATATACAAATCTGGTAGTCCCAGGGAACATTCTGGTTACATTTTTAAAATCCTCATGATTAAAATATTCCTGCTTTGTCAGCTCATAGGAATAATCTTTTCAGATAATGACTGGTCCAAGGGCTGAATCCTAAGAATAGCTGGACAACCCAATCAAAAACTGGGCAAAAACTTAAATAGACATTTCTCCAAAGAAGACATGCAGATGGCTAACAGGCACATGAAAAGATGCTCAGCATCGCTAATTATTAGGGAAATGCAAATCAAAACTACAGTGAGGTACCACCTCACACTGGTCAGAATGACCATCATTAAAAAATATCTACAAATAAAAAATGTTGGAGAGGGTGTGGAGAAAAAGGAACCCTCCTACATTGTTGGTGGGAATGTAAATTGGTGCAGCCACTATGGAAAACAGTATGGAGATTCCTCAAAAAATGAAAAATAGAGTTGCCATATGATCCAGCAATCCTACTTCTGGACATATAGCCAGACAAAACTATAATTCAAAATGAAACATGCACCCCTATGTTCACAGCAGCACTATCCACAATAGCCAAGACATGGAAACAACCTAAATGTCCATCAACAGATGAATGGATAAAGAAGATGTGATATATACATACAATGGAATACTACTCAGCCATAAAAAATGAATGAAATCATACCATTTGCAGCAACCATGGATAGACCTAGAGATGATCACACTAAGTGAAGTAAGCTAGACAGAGAAAGACAAATAACATATGATATCACTTAGATGTGGAATCTAAAATATGACACAAATGAACATATCTACAAAACAGAAACAGACTCACAGACATAGAGAACAGACTTGTGGTTGCCAAGGGGATTAGCAGATGCAAATTAGTATATAAACAATGAATAAACAACAAGGTCCTACTGTATAGCACAGGGTACTATATATAATATCCTGTGATAAACCATAATGGAAAAGAATATGAAGAAGAATGTATATTATCTTTATAATTGAATAACATTGCTGAATAGAAGAAATTAACACAACATTGTAAGTCAACTATACTTCGATAAAATAAATTTTAAAAAAAGAATAGCTGGAAAGAACTTCTTAGGTGTAAATTAATGAAAAAAATACTGTTTTAATGTTAAATATTTCTTAAAAGGTTTCTTTTTGTTTTGTTTTCAAGAGTCTCTCCTTCAAAAGGAATATTTTCTTTGAAAAGAAAGCTCAAAAGTTGGAGTAGAAGAAAAACATAAATGAACATTATTAGTATTTCTACACCAGGCTACCATATATCTGAATTCAGAAATGTGAAGATACATTTCTATTACTGAGTTTTATATCCCGCATTCCATTCCACCCCCCAAACATAAAGGTTTATAAGACCTTTCACATCCTAGGCAAATCACCATATTAAAACTTATAGTAGATAAGGCATATGGATTTCTTTTATAAAGAAGAGAAAGGACTATTTATGAATTCAAGACATTTACAGGCAAATCTAGTATAAGAGATTTTACCAATGAAAAAGATCTGGAAAATGATCTCCTCTGGACCAATGTTCTCAAATGAAGACCCTTCCTTTAACACACTCTGATCACATGTGAATATTTAAGACAAGTACAAAACAGAAAAATAATGTAATATTTGCAAGGGAGATAACAACAGTGGATTGAATGTTTTAAATTCATTCTGTAGCTATGAAATTAGAACTAAGACTTCTAGATCAGGATGGCATTAAACACTGTCCAAATTTGATCTGTAATAGTTGCCTCCTTTGAATATGTCACTCTTTATACCAATGGGCACTTTTCTTCATGTGAGGCAGGAAGGATAATATGCTGATGAGGCAGAGAGGTCTGAAAACTATGTTCCTATGATACTCTCCCCACATTCTGGAAACCAATGCTCTGCCAATCTTAATATTGGAATATAGATCTGAAAAGCTCCTTGACCTCCTAAATCCACAGTATAATGCAGACAGACATGCAAGCAGATGGTAACTACCCACTGTTGTCTGTGGCTATGTGTGCTACAAAGTGTGTCATTACAAGTCTCAAAGGAAGCACAGAGCAAACATCTCCTTGGTATTTCTGGAGTATTGGGGGAGTCTGCATTATCACAAACTCCATTTGCTTTGATTATCTAACTATATATTTCTCAGGAGAGTATAAAAATCCAAAATCAGGAAATCTTGCTACAATGCTTTCTTTGATAAAGCAGTATCTCAATATAACAGCATAAAAACGCATAATTATAACAATATAACAGCGTATTTCTTTGCTACCTATGGCTCCATATTCTTCATGGAGCTTTAAGCTGTGCTCAAATTGAATATTCCTTTTGAATAATTGGTGGCTCTCTTGAGGCCAACAGAGTGAATGGTTTTAAGTTTGACTCATGCTGAAAAAGCACACTTAGTCCAACAGATGGCACTGTGCTGTAAATCTGTAAAGTTATAACATTGAAATTAAAAAAAAATACATAATCATTGTCTTTTTTTTCCCTCAAGCAGACTTTATGAAGCATTAATCAATTCAGAGAAGCTAATAAAATGCCTGGGAAATGAATCCCAATGTTATTTAAATTATGGCTGTTTATTAGTAAACAGAAGAAATTTATGGGGCCACTATTGGAGCATACTTAAAGGCAAGCTGATCAAAATAGATTTGACCCCTGATGAATTTTAGGGATATTTTTGATGCAAAGAATAAAGTTTGGATGTGTTATTATTTGCAGAATGAATTCCATTATTATTTTTCTTTCAAAGGAGTCAACTTTGACAATCCCCACGTTGAAATCAAGTCGTCTATGCAGCAACTTCTTTTGTAAAATTTTAAAATCCTGCCAGGCCTTGTCTGAGACACTGGTCTCTTTGTCAGAAGAATGTTTGCCTGCCACAATGAACTAACATTTATTTTTGTTCTAAATTAGAAAAACAATAGGACTGAATTAGCTTGACATGACATTTAGCTGAACACCACCAGGGATGTTTTCATTGGTGAGGATAAAGAAATAGAAGGAGAGACGGTTCCCAAAAATGAAGCGTGTGCTGCAATCAGCAAGGGGCTGATTGAGGGGAGGCTGGTTGGAGACCAGGGGAATGTTTGGATAACAAGAGTCTGAGAACATGTATAAAATATTTTTACAGAGCATTCACAGGCACTGTTTCATTTGGTTCTCAGCAATGTTTTAAGGATGAAATTAGCAACTAAAGGAAAGTGAAGTATTGTCATATACTGATGAGGAAACTGAGTGACGGAAGTTGGCCTTGCCTTAATTCATGGCCCCGTGTGAGAGTACTTGAGACAAGGAAAAATACCATTTTGTTGTTTTTCATTCTGATGACCTGTCAGTGATAAAAAAAAAAGAGAGAGAGAGAGAGAGAGAGAAAAGCTTTACTTTAAGAAGTCTGCTTCTATTCGGATTCAGTTTTTTGCATTGTGGGATGACATAGGGTTAGAAGTTATATTCTTGTAAATGAAGACTGTCTTACCCATCACCTTCTATGCCTTAGAAGACAATGTGATATAGTAGGAAAGACACAAAGCCAGGAGTTAGGAAACCTGGATCCTGCCACTTCATCTCTCCGGGCCTGTATTTTCTCATTTATACAATAATAGGGTAGAAACGGTTATTTCTAGAGTCCCTATTAACACGAAAACTCTATTATTATTTCGTTTTTCTAAAGCTAAGCATAACAAATGATGCAACATTTAATGATTTCATTACCACAAATGGTAAATTATATTTTAGAATAAAAGGTTGAATTACTCATTGGTTAAGTGTGTGAACCTAGTAGTAAATTTCCAGGTTTTCCTGACATCATTAATAGTTTTGGAAATCAATTCAATAGAAGGAATAATTCAACTTCATTCTAAGAGAGCTTGGCTTTGCTCCCTTTCTCCCTCCTTCCCTCCCTTCCTTCTTTCATTCTTCCCACATATATTTATTGAGCAATTACTGTTTGTTAGGTACTATACAGGGTACTGGCAATAAAGCAGTTGTAAATCAAATTTTGACACTGCTTTTTAGAGTTTACAGTTTAGGAGACAATCAAGTTCACCAACAATTCGAACATAGAAAAATAGTGCTAAGGAGGGTGGAAATACAGACCAACACATGGGGCTGCATCCACCCAGTTCAAAAGTAGAGCCCTCCTCTCTGTGTTCATCAATTTATTTCTTTGCATCTTACCTTTCCCAGGTTTGACAATGGCACCTCCATGGTCTCAAAGACTCTTGTGCCCAGGGGAAAATCTCTAGATACTATCCGTGTTAGTTTCCTAGAATTCCATAACAAGATACCACAAACTGGATGGCTTAAACAACAGAAATTTATTCTTTTACAGTCACGGAGGCTAAATGTTTAAAATCGAGGTTTTGGTAAGGTCATGCTGTCTCCAAAGCCTCTAGGGAAGGGTCCTTCTTTGCCTCCTCTAGCTTCCAGTGGTTACTGGCAATCACTGGAGTTCTTGGCTTATGGGAACATAGCTCCAACCTCTGCCTCTGTCTTCAGGTGATCTTCCCCATGTGTCCTCTGTGTCTTCAAATCTCTGTTTTCAGAAGAGCACCAACCATTGAATTCAGGGCCCACCATAGGACCTCATCTTAAATTGATTATATCAGCAAATGTCCTATTTCCAAATAGGTCACATTCACATTTTCCAGGTTGACATAAATTTTTGCAGGACTCTGTTCAACCCAGTACAAGCCTTAGTAGCCTAAGGGAAAAGGAGATACAGAGGAAGGAAGGAAGCAGAAGCTTTAAAGACATACGTATTTTTAATGATTATGCATATTATAGGTGTTTATTAAGAGAAAATGGAACATGGTTTAATAAAACATATGCTGATGCATTTACAGTGAATGGTGTTTCCATTTAAATGCTTCTAGTACACCGTCAGTTCACAGCCAGGGGGATTCTGGGCTGATCACAGGCACCTGTAATCCTGGACCAGGCCGGAATCTCACGAGGGTCAGTAGCTCCATCTTCATTGTCCACAAGGCCGAGTAGAGTGTCCTTTTCATTCCCCTGCTATCCTTCAGAGAAAACACTAATGAGGTGGTTAAAAGAGAAGGGCCACAGGAAAATGCAAAATGCAAAGTCTGAACAATCATAGAGCAGAATAATTAGCCTCCAAATTGTTGAGAATGTGAAGAATTCTTGACAACATAATGATTCCACCAAATATCCTTCCAATTTTCTTCAATTCAAAATCAACCTCAAATTTACCTGTATTACTATTAGAGGTGCCATGTTTAATATGAGGGACTTAAGGACAACATAAAATCCTTTTATGGTGGATGTGTTGCTAAGCCCTCAAGTCACACATCAAACTTCTTAAGATGCAGTTTATGTTCTTTTCAGTTTTTTTTCAGTTCTTGAAGAATTTTCATTAAGGGAGAATTTGCTTCTGTAAAATGCAAGTAAACTAATGCTCTGAAATTTTAGGCTTTTACCCTTCATGGGTCAGACCCCAGTTGAAGACAAAGTATGGTCTTCATTCCATGGTTTCTTTCCTTTCCTTTTTCTTTTCTTTTCTTTTTTTCTTTTTGCCTTCAGGGACTAGAAACGGTTATATATTGAAAGCTGAAAGTTCCTCAGTGTGTCAACCTGTCCTAAAAGACTATACAGACAGAATTCAAGCTTTGCATCCAAAAAGATAAAAAAAGAGCAAATGCTAACTATGTAAGGTGCTTGATTGTGGTAATCATTTTACAACGTATAGATGTATAAAAACATCGAGTTATAAACCTTAAAATATACAATTTTTATTCACCAATTATACCTCAACAAAGCTAAAAAAAAAAAAAAAAAAAGATAAAGCACATTCCAGAAGTTCAAAAGGAGTTACTAGAATCATATGCTTAAGTCCCCAAGCAGCCTAAGGGAGGAGGGAAGAGGAGGTTAAAAATGAATAAGCAGGGGCTTCCCTGGGGGCGCAGTGGTTGAGAATCCGCCTGCCAATGCAGGGGACACGGGTTCGAGCCCTGGTCTGGGAAGATCCCACATGCCGCGGAGCAGCTAGGCCCGTGAGCCACAACTACTGAGCCTGCGCGTCTGGAGCCTGTGCTCCGCAACAAGAGAGGCTGCGATAGTGAGAGGCCCGCGCACCGCGATGAAGAGTGGCCCCCGCTCGCCACAACTGGAGAAAGCCCTCGCACAGAAACGAAGACCCAACACAGCCAAAAATAAATATAAAAAAAAAAAAGGGTACATTTTTAAAATGAATAAATAAATAAATAAATAAGCAGGCTTGTCCAAGATCCCTCAGAGTTTGGGGCATACTTGAGAGTGGGACAGGCGCTTCTTACCAGCACACGTGGAACTGGACCTTTGGGTGAATTTTATTAACTTCTCAGTTTGCCAGTTCAAAAAGGTGCCTTCTGGGTACAGAAGCTACACGTACGGTGCCCCTTCCTCTTGATTACTCAGGCTGAGCAGAGCTGGATTCCATCCTTCACCCCCTTAGCTGGGCAGCCTCTGCAGCTGTAAGTCACACACCCACAGGGGGCAGACCTGGGCCCGAGTTCTAGGACAGACTTCCTTCAGTCACCCTTCACTTTCCTTAGCTTTGATTACTAATCCTCATTTGCTGTGATGCCCATATCCTTGGTAGAGGAAAGACATTTTAGAAATTGGAGAAATGACAGTTTTATATTTATCAAGAATCAGAGGGCACATGGTTATCTAGCAAGTGTCAAGTATCTAGAAGGTTCTGGGCACAGGGAGCCAGTGAACCCAGTGGTTTTTAGTGGGTCTGGCTGCGTCTGGATTCTGACTGGCTCCACCCATTCTAGTGATAAGACTTCAGACCAGTTATGTGAAAAGTTATTATTCCTCTTCAGAAAAGCTGATTTTAGTACCTAAAACATGATTATATGGTTTAAAAGGATTAATGCATACAAAGATTATTTTTAAAAAATGAAAAAAAAAGTGTTTGGCACATACGAAGTGCTAAAAGTAAATATTTAATGAGCTAAATGTAGAAGCAATAATACTTAGACACTGATCATGAAGAACTTATCATCTCATGAATTTTCCTTTAAATGTTTTGGAAACAATTATTGAATAATCTTCAAGGATTAGTAACTGATTTTACTAATAATATAGAGAAAACCAATAAGGCAATGTTTGTCTAATGGCTCTTCCTTCATTCATAAACACACAATTATATGTCTTAAATCTAATTGTGGGTTGAATATATTTGATGCTCAAGGTAAGAAAAGCACTTTAATTCCAATGGGAGTAAACTAATATTTCATCTGCCTCCATTGGTGTGTGTGTGTGTGTGTGGGTGTGCATGTGTTGTGTGGGGCGGGAAGAGAAAATGAATTTTGAAGGTCTTAATTTTTGTTTTAATCCTGCTTAAAGTAAATGAGAGAGGCTTCTGGATTCTTTCTCAGGGAGAAGTAACTTTGACCCTGCTGATAATCTCTGTGTTCAGGTCATTGATTTTACACCTAACAAAATCTTAAGGATTTTTAGGAAGTAAATCTGAGATAATATTAGGAAGAAGAGTTTCCATTTAAAAAAATCCAGACCTTTATTTCTTGAAGTTTTTTATTTGTTTGGTTGGTTTTTGGGTTTTGAAGTAAATACCGTGGCCATATCTATGGCTATCAATGTTCTCCACCTGAAAGATTCACCTGTAAACTAGCATAATTCTTGCACAGGCTGCCCTTGAATGTCTGCATAGCTGCTGAGTATTCCGCAGGAGAGAGGCTCATTGCTGAGTCTCTGAACTGACCATTATTATTCTGGAAAACTTTTCAAGACCCTGGGTCTGGCCTTCATGCTTGTGGGCTCATAGAAACCTGACTGCTCGCTACACCCAGCTCAGATCTATCCGTATGAAAGCTTCACGTAGACTGACCTAAGGATGCTGACCCTTGGACCAGAAAGCGAATTTCTTATTTCTTTACTTTCTTCATTTCCACTAAAAAAGAGGCCAACATCTCTGTGATCTGAGCTGTCCTTAACTATTGGCAAATTGTTCTGGAACACTAAATAATCAGAAGGTGACTTTGTGATTTTGAAATGAGAAAAATCTCTTTCCTTGTAGGGCAGATTCCAAGAAGTGGATTTACCATGTCAAATGGAATTAACCTGACTAAAAGCACTGTATGAAAGGACTAATCTTTTCTATCCTCTGCTAGCATTGAACATTGTAACTTGATTAGCTTTGTAGTTTGAAAACCACAATGATATATCAGTATACACCCTATCAGAATGGCTGAAATAAAACTGTGACAACACCAAATACTTCTGAGAAACTGAACTCTCATACATTACTGGTGGGAATATAAGGTGTTATAGTCAATCTGGAAAACTGTTCAGCAGCTTTTTATAAAACTAACCATACAATTACCATATGACCCAGCAATTGCACTCTTGGGTGTTTATGCCAGAGAAATATCAAACAGCTACTGAAATTATACAATAGAGGTAAATGTATTAAGTTGCAGCAATGTTGCCAATAATTATTAACTGAAAATTCATGATTATAAGACTGAATAATAAAATTTTTATAAAGAAAAAGTGTACAAAGTGTATAGAAAATTGTCTAAGAGGATGTATATCGAAATATTGTTATTGGGCAGTCAAACGGTAGGTGTTTTTGGTTATTGTGATTCTAAAATTTCTAATTGTTCTGAATGATCCTAAATTACTTGTATAATGCAAAACAATATTTTTAATATATTTTTAAAAGCACATTTTTGATTGTACGTACATTTAAAAATTTTTCCTGTTATTATTTTTAATTGTTATTAACATCAAACACCCAATAAATGTCTGTTGTCTTCTTTAAATTAAACATTTTATTTCGAATGGTATAGTCACATGCGATTGTAAGAAATAATACTGGGAGATTTTGTGTATCCTTTTCACAGGTTCTTCTAATATTAACCTCTTGCAAAATTATAGCATAAAATAGCATCACAGCCAGGATACTGGCATTGATATAATCCACAGGTCTTATTCAGATTTCCCAGTTTTATTTCTACTTCTTAGCGTATGTGCATGTGTGTGTGTGTTTAGCTTTAGGTAATTTGATCACATGCGTAGATTAGTGCATCCATCACTACAAGGATCTCTTGTGTTATCCTTTTATAATCACATCCACCTCCATCCTGCCATCCCCATCCCAGTCTCTAACCTCCAGAAACCAATAATTTATTCTTCATTTCTATAATTTTGTCATTTCAAGAATGACAAAATGGAATCACACAGTATGTGACCTTTCAGATTGGCTTTTATCACTCAGCATAATTCCTCAGCAACTCATATAAGTTGTTGCATGTACCAACTGTCCATTGCTTTTCATTGCTGAGTAGTATTCCATTGTATGGTTGTACCAGTTTGTTTACCCATTCACTCAATAAAGGACAGCTGGTTCATCTCCAGTGTTTGGCTATTATGATGAAGCTATGATGAACATTTGTGTACAGGGTATGGTGTGACCATATGTTTTTTTCAATGAATAATTATTGGCAACATTGCTGCAACTCAATACATTTACCTCTGTGCAATTTCAGTAGCTGTTTAAAATTGAATATATGTGTATATTCTTTATAGAGGAGGAATGGTGGTGTGAAATGAGAAGCAGCTTTGCAATCAGACACAAGCTGATCTTTCATTCAGTTTAGCCATTTACTGATTGTGTAATCCTGAGTAAGCCACCCCAGCATCTGGAGTTTCAATTTTATTATCTGGAAAATGGAATTAATTACAACTTGTAAATTTGTTATAAGAGCACATAAGCATTTGGTTCATAGTAGGTGCTCAATAAATCATGACTGCTGTTTTTGGAGGCCAGGACAACATCTCTTGGGTATTCATAGGGCTACAATTTTGTGCTTGTGCTGAGAAAGTAGAGCATTTGATTCCCAGAGCAGTGACGCTGGGCCCTTGCTGGGCTGTGAGTCATTCGGGGATTACTAACAAATGAAAGGCCAGCTCCTCTGAAATCTCTGTGTAACTCTATTTATAGTTCACAGAAACCTTTATTCCTACTTTGGCAGCATGATTTCATGATTCCTTCTACTCTCATTTACTACACACACCACATACAGAAAAGCACAGGTTTACTGAATTCTTAGGATTATTACTAGGGTTGACCTTCTCCCTACATAAAGTCTGTTCCAGTAAGTTTGATAAGATTTTCTTCAGATTTCTCTGGCGTCTTCCGCCTTGGTACAGGACTTCATTAAGTTTCACGTAGAGTGTTCTAACAGCCCAGTAACCATTCTCTCTACCTCCACATGCTCCTCCTGAGTCTGTCCTTTTCAGGATAGCCAGAGTGAGCTTTCTTAAAATAAGGATTTTCTTATTTTATTATGCAGCTTTTGATATTTGAAGCAATTATCCCAGTGAGTAATGAGATGTCCTGCAGGATTATTGTTTACAAGAAGAGGCTTGTGAGACTTGAACAAGGATTAAATTGGCTTTGATGCTTACTTAGAGTGCTTTTTATTCGCTGTAACCCAGAGTAGGAAGTTCCAAGTCCACTTTATAGGAGGAAGAAAGGATGAAACAACTCAGGACATGAGGGGAGATAACTCTGGCGAGATTATTCTCGTGTGGCATCACCTTTTCCAAGTCATCTTTGAGTATTGTGGCTGCCATGATAATTGGGATATACCCATTTCGTGAGAAAAATGATAGGAGAAGAGATTAAATATAGACCACTTCCAAGCATGTATAAAAACTGGGCACTCAGCATCAACAACAACAAAGAATTAATATTTTTGAACACCAAGTTTGAGCAGGTTGCCTTCCAGATGCTGTCTCCTTTAATCCTCATAGTAATTTTACAAAGCAAGGATTATCTTCCCGACTGTAAAGATGAGAAGTTAAAGGCTTGGAGATGCACCGTAACTTGTCCCAGAAATCTCGCTAGCAAATGTTAAACCCAAGTCTTTCTGAACTCTTCGGCATTACTCTTTCCTTTTCATCACCCAGCCTCTTGGTAGTAAAATCTCATCTCACAATAGTCTCCATCCAATGTTTATGAATGTAACTTTCCACAATACTTTCACTCCACTAAATATTTAATAGATGTTTATAGCATATATGACAAATAACGCCTGTCCTCTCTCCAAGTTTTAATCTTAACTAGTTACTGTTGTTTCCCCTCT
Source organism: Balaenoptera physalus (assembly GCF_965194825.1). Taxonomy (NCBI): domain Eukaryota; kingdom Metazoa; phylum Chordata; class Mammalia; order Artiodactyla; family Balaenopteridae; genus Balaenoptera; species Balaenoptera physalus. The sequence goes on along the minus strand of NC_138894.1, from coordinate 88,691,276 downwards.
TGTATACCTGTTTTCTAAATGCAATGCAACTGTCATCCTCCCGTGAAAGGTGAGGGGCAGAAGGAGACATAGGCTCAGAATCACGGAGTGTGTGGACAGGGCAGTTGCATGGGGCATTTGAAATCATCTAGTCCAGAGACGCTTAAACTTGCAGCAGACAGTTCACTATTTCCTCCTGGGCACCATAAATAATTAATGTAACTATTTCCACACTAATTACATAATAAGGACTAAGATATAGCACCAAATTAAATAATATATTACTTTAAATTTCTTAAAGACATCAATTTTATATTTTTCATAGTACACAAATAGATGATCTAAGTCATAAGCATAAATTTTAATTAATTAAACCATAGGACTGACCTCATAGTTCTTCTGTTAATGACCATTTGTTATTTGCTGTGTGATCTTTTATTACACGTATTTAATAGCAGACTGTATGTTTAACAAGTATGGGACAGATACTTGTATGCCTACTTGTTAATAATTTTCTGCATCCCACCTAGTACCCCACACCAACACAAATAGGAACTGAAAAAAAATAAACTATGATAAACTTTTAGTACATAGATTGCAGGTCATTAATGTCCCAAGGAATCATAGTCATTGTTGAGTGGAAGCAAAGTCTACTTTAGACTGATAATCTCATTTTTTGAATTGGGCAAAATGAGGTCTAGAAAAAGGACATAATTTGAACTGTCAAACTATTTTTACTTGTGAAGTTTATCACTGCTGGTTTTAATCCTCTTACTATTTCTCAGGGGAAAATGATGCTTTGGTAAACCACATTTCTAGGGCTCTCTGCTGGAGATATGATTGAACCCTCTCTGCTTTATGTATGTGCGCACACACACAAATGCACACTCACACACAACGCTGTCATTGCTTAAAGACCACGCTGGCTTTTTCCTTTTAAAAAACCAATGTGTATTTGTCCCTGAGCAATTTAATAAATGGTCACAAATTCTAAAGAGGAAAATAAAAAGTATCATTATTTTCCTACTAACTTAAACAATAAATTTGTTTAGGAGAAGATGATGAAAATTTTAAAAAGTAATAAAGCTTTCTTTTACAGTAGGTCGTAATTGTACTAGCATTCACCAAGATTTCAATGAATTTGTCAAGAAGTTATGCCTATACTCTATGATTTTAACTAATGTTTTTACATTACTTAAATTGAACAGTGTTTTTCGAAAGGGAAATAAAACCAGTTACAATGACAAAAAGACTGAGCTTCAGTCTACAAATCTCTCCATTTGAGAATTAACCTCTGTGAAAGATAAGCTTCTCGCTCGTGGCCTCATTCCTCTATCAAATACCCAAAGATCCACTACTCAGTCAATACATTTTATCTTTTCAAATTAAGTCCTCCTGTAGTGAGCCTGATAAAGATGATTTAAGTAGTTGAAAAAACATGATTTTATCTTCATTTTCTAAGTTACATTTTATTGAAATGAATGTTCTTTCCCTTCCTATTTTCTTTTTAATTTCAAAGACCAGGGTTTAAAGTTGATTAACCAGGGACTTCCCTGGTGGCACAGTGGTTAAGAATTCGCCTGCCAATGCAGGGGACACGGGTTCGAGCCCTGGTCCAGGAAGATCCCACATGCTGCAGAGCAACTAAGCCCGTGTGCCACAACTACTGAGCCTGCGCTCTAGAGCCCACGAGCCACAACTACTGAAGCCTGCATGCCTAAAGTCCGTGCTCCGCAACAAGAGAAGCTACAGCAATGAGAAGTCCGCGCACTGAAGCAAAGAGTAGCCCCCGCTTGCCGCAACTAGAGAAAGCCCGTGCGCAGCAACGAAGACTCAACGCAGCCAAAAATTAATTAATTAATTAATTAATTAAAAAGTTGATTAACCACCATTATTAAACTCAACTGCATGGAAATGAGAACAGATTTTCTTCTGAGAGAATATACTTTTAATCTTCAAAGAAAAAGTACTATCTGCTACTTAGATCCATTTGAGAGGACTTAGAGAAATCTGGCCTCCTATTGGTAGGAGTTCAGAAAGAGGCCCAAATTCTGCATGTTACAAAAAAGAGCCTGGATAAAGGAGCCAGTAGAATAGAATAGAATCTCCATGGTGTCATGGAGACTGGGATCTGGGGAAAAGAGGGGATTTGGAGCCTAGGAAGCCTTCTGGCTGTCAGTCAAGGGCATTCCCTAGAAACTCCTCTGCCACTAAAAAGGTCTGCAAAAAGTGATATAATCTGGTTAATGAATTGTCATTAATTACATTAGGGCATTATTGTCTAATTCAAAAGAGGGGAGGCTTCCAGTTAGATAGAGTATTCCATGTTAGAAGCCGATTGGGGACCCTTTATTAACCTATTAAATGGCCAGGAATTCTCTGACCTATGAAGAAATAGTGGAGTGAAGGGTGTTACATGGGATTCTTGAGAGGTAAACCCATTGCCCACGTTATGACTGACTAAGAACCAAGTTTATGTGAATTTGGACCCTGTCACCCTGGGTAGTGGTATGAGGCATCACCTCTTGGAGCTTGCTAAGTTGAGTTGGATTTCCCAGTTTAACTATGTGACTAGCAGGTAGGCATGATTATTACAACAGCCAATCTTTGAAACGAAGGTTATCATCTTTTTTTTAGTTCTAGGCAGGTCAATACAGGAAGAAGGTGATATAGCAGAGTTTTAAAATCAGAATAAAAGGGCTCTGTGAGACAAGGTGACATTAAGGTAGACACTGAAGCCAAAGGCTGAAAGTATAACTGAATCAGTGATGACATGACATCTTCTTAATCACCCCTTTACATCTCAGTAGAGGTAAGCAACGTAACCAAGACTGAGATGGTCATTTTAAGATCAGACTTAGTTAGAAGCAGAGGTAGAGGGACTAAGAAGCATGTGAGGTCAATCCAGATTTTTCTGCAAAACTATTTTATTTGCCTATCCTAAAGAACAACTAGAAGGTGGGAGAGGGGTTGATCAGAGAGAGCAAGAGTGAGAGAAAGCAGATCACCTCCTGCAAAAGCAGGCTATAGATAACCACAAACCATAGGTAAGAGAGAGAGGAAGTCTTACTCTGGAACAAATATTTGAATGAAGCATTCATTTTGTTCAAATACTGGTTGGGACTATTAAAAATTGTGTGTTTTTTTAGGTCTGAAAAATGACTATAGGATTATGTAATTACTTAAGAACAAACTTGGAAAACATGTACCAAGATATGCTCCAATTTCCATCCTGGAATAGGGAAAGAATATTCCCATGTAACTCAAGTTAGAGTAATGGTGGGAGATGAAATAAAATTTTGTTTTGTAGTATTTTACGACTTAGTTTCAGCATAATTGTTATAGAAGAAAGGAAGTATAGGAAGTGAAGGGAAATTGAAAAGGAAGAAGGAAAGTACACAGATGAATTTTCTTTTTTCCTTCTTATACACGAATTTAAGAAACAAATGATTCTTTTCTCCTTATCATACTTAGTCTGAGGACCAGAGGATCGATTTGCCCAAACTTTCTGAATATATTTATGAGATATATTCTATATTCTACATTCTATTCTGTATCTATTGAATCCAAGATACAACTCAGGTCCCTTTATACCTTATTCTTTTTTTTTTTTTTTTTTTATTTATTTATTTATTTATTTATTTATGTCTGTGTTGGGTCTTCGTTTCTGTGTGAGGGCTTTCTCTAGTTGTGGCGAGCGGGACCACTCTTCATTGCAGTGCGCAGGCCTCTCACTGTCGCGGCCTCTCTTGTTGCGGAGCACAGGCTCCAGACGCTCAGGCTCAGTAGTTGTGGCTCACGGGCCCAGTCGCTCTGCGGCATGTGGGATCTTCCCAGACCAGGGCTCGAACCCGTGTCCTCTGCATTGGCAGGCAGATTCTCAACCACTGCGCCACCAGGGAAGCCCTACACCTTATTCTTATTTCTTTCATTTTGAATATATTCAGATTTTAAAAATTGTATTTAAAGGAAGTAAAAAATAAATAATATATGGGGATTAAAACTTTTGATTTTTTCTAATCTACTCTGTGCATCAAAATTTTAAAACAATTTTAGTTTAATATTCAGCTAAGCATCTGTGAACTACTGGATACAGTAAAAATGTATCAGAAACTAATTCTTTCATCCAGCAACAAACCCAAATATACCAAATTAATAGATTAGCTCTTCCCAGGAATCTATGGTGCATTAACAACAAAATGCGCTTATAGAAAATGTTGTTTTGGAGTACTGGAGAATTATCCCAGTGAACATTGCTGTAATTATAATTATGAATTAAAATAATAGTAGCTCCTCTGAGGAGTACAAAACACTTTTCTGAGAATTTTTTAATGATCTCAATCTGAGCTTAAAATTTTTCCTTCAGAGTCAAAACAGAAGAAGAAAGAAACAGTTTATCAAAAATGAACCAGGAAATAAACTATGAGAAATGCTCAGAGCTAAAGAACCAACAGAGAAATTCAGAGAGCAAGAACTTTGCATCCACACTCTATAGATTTAAATAGGTATCAAACTGAAGAAAAAATTCAATAAAGGATGGACCAATAGGTCAAAAAATATTGGTAAGCTAAATATTACTTTTAAGGTGCTACAATATGCCTTGTGCTGAATTAGGGTACTTTGTAAGAAGAAAAAACAGAAAGACACAATCTTTATGCTACTGAGGAGCATACAGGAGAGTTAGAAAAAAAATAAAGCTATTACATTTCATTAAATTTTTAATGAAATATTTGGCTGTGTGGAAATCAAATAAAATGCTATAGGAATTTTTGGGATGATGAGAGCTACTTAAAGAGGCCAAAGAAGGCTGACATAGTCAGAGAGGGCTTTGTAAAGTGTTATCTAGTTTAAAAGATTATTATAGTATGGGGTAAAATACTTCCCTCAGTAATATACATGGATATTCTACAGGATCTGATGTGGTCATTATTCCATTCATATCCCTAATCTCCTGATGGGCACATAATAACATCCACAATAAAGGTAGTTAGATCAACCACTTATAAAGTAGAAGTAAGGTTAAAAGACAAAAATAGTAAGATCCTCTATATCCACAATAAGTAGTTAAAGAATATGCACAAAAAGATGTAAAATACTATGTCAAGAACATTAAGGAGGGGGCAGTAAAAATGCAGGGTTGTTAAAATATGTTCAAACTTATGGGATCAGCAACTTAAAATTATGTATGTACTATACTAAAGGATAAAAGGACTAGGAAGAAAAGAACAAACAAAGTTAGTAGGAGGTAAGAAATAATCAAAAATGTTAGTAGGAGGTAAGAAATAATAAAAAATCAAAGTAGAGATAAATGAAATAGAGACTAAAAAATTGAAACGATCAATAAAACTGAGATGGTTCTTTGGAAAGATAAACAAAATTGAGAAACTTTTAGACAAACTCATCAAGAAAAAAAGAAAGAGGAACCAAATAAATAAAAATCAGAAATCTAAAAGGAGAAATTGCAACTGACATAACAGAAATACAGAGAATCATAAGAGGCTACTATGAACAAGTTATATGCTAATAAAATGGGCAACCAAAAAGAAATGGAAAAATTCCCAGAAATGTAAAATCTTGCAATATTGAATCAGGAAGAAAAAGAAATTATGAACAGACCAGTTACCAGTAGTGAAGTTGAATGAGTAATTTTAAAAAACTCCCAACAATAGTGCACCTGGGGCGGCGGGGGCATGCGGTCGCCCAGCTATCCCACGGACCGCAGCCCGGCCACCGGCGTCCTCAGTTGCCAGGAGTTTCGGGGTCAAAGTGCAGCGGGTGGCAGTGCCTGACGCCACTGCTGCCACCGGCCCAGACTACCCCTTTCAGGGCCTGTTTGGGGAATGGAGGGAGGGGAGGCCCGCAGAAAGGCCCCAAATGTTGGCCCCAGCCACCTGATTCTTTTCCCTTATGGGTTATTATAAGATATTGAGTATAGTTCCCTGTGCTATACATATTGCTACAGGCCAGGAAACATTAATTTGGAGGAATTATATAGCTAATTCCTCAGAAAGAGCACAAAGTCCAGAATTAGGAAGTTACCAAACTAAAGAACAGGCTGTTGGGACTTCCCTGGTGGTGCAGTGGTTAAGAATCCGCTTGCCAATGCAGGGGACATGGTTTTGATCTCTGGTCCGGGAAGATCTCACATGCCGCGGAGCAACTAAGCCTGTGAGCCACAACTACTGAGCCTGTTCTCTAGAGCCCGTGAGCCACAGCTACTGAGCCTGTACGCCACAACTACTGAAGCCCGCGCACCTAGAGCCCATGCTCTGCAACAAGGGAAGCCACCGCAATGAGAAGCATGCATACTGCAATGAAGAGCAGCCCCCACTCGCTGCAAATAGAGAAAGCCCGTGCACAGCAATGAAGACCCAGTGCAGCCAAAAATAAATAAATAAAATAAATAAATTTATAAAACAAACAAACAAAAAACCCCAACAAACAAAAATCCAGGACCAGAAGTCTTCACAGGTGAATTCTACCAAACATGTAAAGAAGAGTTAAAACCTATTCTTCTCAAACTCTTCCAAAAAATTGCAGAGGAAGGGATGTTTCTGAACCCATTTAATGAGTTCAGCATGACCCTGATACAAAAATCAGACAAAGATAACACAAAAAAGAAAATGATAGGTCAATATCACTGATGAACATAGATGCAAAAATCCTCCACAAATATTAGTAAACTGAATTCAACAATACATTAAAAGGATCATACATCATGCTCAAGTGGGACTTATCCTAGGGATGCAAGGATGGTTCAATATCTGCAAATCAATCAATGTGATATACCACACTAACAAGCTGAAGAATAAAAATCATATGATCATCTTAATAGATGCAGAAAAATTTTTGACAAAATTCAACATCCATTTATGATAAAAAACTCTCAACAAGGTGAGTATAAATGGAACATACCTGAACATAATAAAGGTCATATATGACAAGCCCACAACTGGAATCATACTCAATGGTGAAAAGCATTTCTAAGATCAGGCACAAGACAAGATGCCCACTCCTGCCACTTTATTCGATACAGTATTCAAAGTTCTAGCCACAGTAATCAGACGAGAAAAAGAAATACAAGGAATCGAAATTGGAAAGGGATAAGTAAAACTATCACTGTTTGTAGATGTCATAATACTATACATAGAAAATTCTAAAGACACAATCAAAAAACTACTAGAACTCATCAATGAATTTGGTGAAGTATTAGGATACAGAATTAATATATAGAAATCTGTTGCATTTCTATACACTCACAATGAACTCTCAGGAAGAGAAATTAAGAAAACGATCCCAGTTACAACTGTATCGAAAAGAATAAAATATCTAGGAATAAATGTCACTAAGGAGGTAAAAGACTTGCACTGGGAAAACTGTAAGACACTGATGAAAGAAATTGAAGATAACACAAACAGTAGGAAAGATATACCACACTCATGGATTAGAAGAATTAATGTTGTTAAAATGAACATACCACCCAAGGAAATCTACAGATTCTATGCAATCCCTATCAAAATATCAATGGCATTTTTCACAGAACTAGAACAAATAATTCTAAAATTTGTATGGAAACAAAAAAGACCCCGAATAGTCATAATAATTTTGAGAGTGAAGAACAAAGGTGGAGGTATCATGCTTTCTGATTTCAAACTATACTTCAAAGCTACAGTTATCAAAACAGTATGACATGGGAACAAAAACAGAAAAATAGATCAATGGAACAGAATGGGGAGTCCAGAAATGAACCCACACTTATATGATCAATTACTCTATGATGAAGGAGGCAAGGATATACAATAGGGAAAAAAGTCTCTTCAATAATGTCCTGATATTTTATCAAATTCATTGATTGTAGGCAGGACATCAAATGCAAGCTGTTTCCAAGATGGTGTGAAGTCAGCAGCAGCATTTTATGTACCTCTCAAGTAGACTTGTGTGGATGTGTCTGTGGCATTTGAAAGAGGCCAGAGGGAGTGGATACTTAGATGGATTGTTATATTCACCTTATGCTTGTCTCCTTCTAAGACATTTTAGTAGTATTTCCCAAACCAGTGTTTGCAACTATGTGTGTTTACTTTGCTTTCTTCTTTTATTCTCTTCATATGTATATGTCTTCAGTTATGGAAAGCAGTGTATACTTTTTTTCTCATTTTATATCATTGTTTGTACTTATATATTCAGTTATATGAGACTTAGAAAGTAAAACTTAATAAGTCTGAACAGAAGTGTTATTTGCCAAAGAGAAATAGGAATACAGTGTTCACTACAGAGCAACGTATGTAAAGAAGCAATAGGTACTTACATAATTATGCAAAAATTTGGCTAAAACACACATACATTTATTAATAAATGAAGGTATTGAAAGGTTATGAAAAATAGCCACTTACTTGGGTGGAATTATTCATGTGCAGAAAAGAAATATAATGGACATAGAATGCTATACGATTGCCCAGAGAGAGAGTTCAAGATATGTCAGTGCGGTTTAGCCAATAAAGATAAAGCTTAGTGATTCCATGCTGTAGTGAGCAACAATAGAGTAGAATTTTCCATATAATTTAAGTCAGCTTTTGACAGAAGCTAAAAATAAAATGTTTTTTACTGAGCAGTGTATGTTCTGAAGGACAGGTCATGTTCCTAAAAGGCATTCTATCCTCAGATTCCTCACGTGTCATCGGGACATAGTGATATGTACCGCAAAGTGCTGCTCTGTGGATTAAATGAAAAACAGGTATGCAATGTATTTAGAACCATAAGAGGTATATTAAACCTGAGTTATAAGGAAAAGATCTATAACATCACCCCAGGGGTCCCTGTTTCTCATGCCCAGGACATACACATCTATCTTTTGCAGACACCACTCTCCTCAAATCCTATGTCTTCCAAACCTTAATGTATTGATTACTGGTCCATGTTAAAAATGCTTACACCTTTTCTCATGATCTGCTTCTATGGTGGGAAATGATATCTCTTTCTCTTTGAAGGAAAATCCCAGTGAGATGGACAGTGTCACTTGTCTATAACGATACCACTTGTCTATAACTCTGCTGAGATATTTGGTAATCCTGCCACTCTTCCTGCATCTCCACACAGTGTCCTACTTTGCTAAGGGTGAGATGCACAACATCTCAAGTATAACAGCTTTGCCAACTCAGCATCACCAATGAGAATGCTGCTGGAAACTACTATGGACCTAATGGATTTCACAGGTGTGTCTGTGTGTGTTAATTTGTGTGATATTTAATATAGTTCTTAATGTATTTCTTGGCCTATTTAATCTCTGTATTGTCTTCTATTCATAGTCAAGCACTTTTCCTACTTCAGCACACTCAAATAATAATAACTTTCCATAATGCATTCAGTTTATAAAGCACGTTCACATCTATGAGTACATTTGATCTTCAGAGCAGCCTTGTGAGTTTGGCTAGGTAAAAATTATTTTCTCCTTTCATGGAAGGAAAAACTGAAGCTCGACTGTGCAAGGGATTTCTCTAAGGTTAAACAGCTATGATGTGTTTAGGCTATATCTCAAATAGATATTCTTGCCTATCCAAGTCAGTTTAGTCTAAAACATATAGTTTTAAAAATCTATAATATTTTTTCTAATCAACTTTATTTCTATTACTTGAGAAAATTTGTTTGTTTTAGCTTTTTTTCCTCCAGAGTACAAATATTGTTTCTAGATTATAAATTTAATAGCATAATTTGTATGTAAATTAGGGCTTCATTCATTCATTGATTTACTGATTCAAACCATCGGTCATTCTTTCACCAAATATTGATTGAGTCCATGGTATAAAGTTAGTCAAAAAAGAGTTTAATAACATTTGAGAGAGCAGCATTATTTAAGAAGTCACTGTATGAACTAGAATTATATATAAAATAACCAGGTGGCAATCTAACCACAGTTTCATATACTGATGTACAACTTGGGAGTTTGTTAAATTTGGCATTCTTCTGCATAAAAGAATTATGTATTTTCCTCATTTATTTAATTTTTTATTGTCTATTCACATTAGAATGGACTCGTGGATATTTATTTTATACTCTAGGTTATAATCCAACACTAGTTTATTTGATTGTTCAAATTCTTCCATTTTGCCTTTCAGTTGACTTGTCTCCTTTTGACATATCCCTTTCATTGTGGATTTCTTTTTTTTTTTTTTCTTGAGCACTTTCTTACTTTTTGGCAATACAAAATGCTCCAGGCTCATTTTGTATATTTCCTACCCCAATCTTAGAATCAGGAATTTCTCAAAGAACCCTGGTTCCTTTTATTGAAGAATGGTATTAGATACCAAGATCTGGGCCCCTAGACATGATCATTGCTACTGAGATGTCATTGCTTTTAGACCTTCTCAACTGACAGAGCAAGAAAAAATCTATCCTAACCAGTGTATGTTCATATATCTATATATATTTCTATCTGTAACTATCTGTATCTATATTAAGCTAAACCAGTGTTTTGCCTTTTCCATTTTGTCATATAGTTGGAATCACACAGTAGGTAGCCTCTTTCATACAGACTGGCTTCTTTTACTTAGTAATTTTACTTAGTAATAATCATTTAAGATCAGTTCATACATTTCCATGGCTTGATAGCTCATTTCTTTTTATTTTGTGCCAGTTTTTTGCATACATACATTTTTCAAATCAGTTGGGTAGTTGTATTAGCTTCCTAGGGCTGCCATAACAGAGTACCACAAATTGAGTGAATTTATTCTCTCACAGTTCTGGAAGCTGAGTCTGAAATTATGATTTCAGCAGGTTGGCTCCTGCTGGAGGCTCTGAGGTGGAATCCGTGCTATGCTTCTCTCCTACGTGCCAGTGGTTGTTGAGAATCCTTGGTGTCCCTTGGTTTGTAGACACATCTCTCCAATCTCTGCCCCTGTCTTGTCATGTTACTCTCCCATGTGTCTCTCTTCTCTTCTTATAAGGACATGAATCACACTGGATCAAGGACCCACTCTCTTCCAGTATGACCTCATCTTAACTAATTACATCAACAATGACTTTATTTCCAAATAAGATCACATTCTGAGATTCTGGGAAAGATATGAATTTTTGAGAGATACTATTCAACTAACCACTGTAGTTATGCTGGGCTTTGGGTTGTCTGTTTACACTATAAAGATATACTCAACATACTTATACACCACATAGCACAGATTTGATAGGACTCTGATAGTCACACACAATGCCTCATCTGAGGGGAATTGCTGAAAAGAATTGATCAGATTTTCTTAAAATGAGAGTTTGTGTTCTGCTCTGGTCAGAAAAAGTTCCATTTCTCTTTAGTTTCTGAAGTGAAACCACAGTTGTTCCATATCCCAGCTCTAGCACTTACTCGTCATGTGACTTTGAGTAAGCTACTTAACCTTCTCTTTGTATTTCTATTTTCTCATCTGTAAAATGGAATTACTAAAAATAGTTCCTACCTGTAGAAGAAACCAAGATGTTATGGATTGGAGGCCATCACAGAAACAAAACAAATGGAAACTGAAACAAAGGTACAGTGACATAAATATTTCCTTAGCTGATAAAAAGCATGATTGTGTTCATCTGATCATAGATATCCACAGGGAGTATACCCCGCCAACCCTGTCCCACAGAAATTCACTCAGCTGGTGGCCCATGCACAGAGTGGGTTTTGACGGGCCTGGAGAGCTGGCTATAGTTAGCTCACTTCTCTGTGTAGTCAGCTGCTACTTGATAGTGTCAGAAAGTCCAGGTGTATAGCTCTCCTCCAGGTCACCATTATGCTAAAAAATAAATACGTAAAATAATAAATTCTCATAAACGTTTAGTCTAGAAAGTTCATCCTCAAACATTTATGTTGGAAAACGCTTCCACAAATTAGCTACATTAGAAGGTTGCCATGAGGCTGAAATAAAATGATGCAAAAAAAAAGCATTGTGAACTCTTTTTGACACCCAGTAAGTAGAATGCACTGGAATTTCTTTTTCTTAAATTGGGTCTTTGTAGCGATATGTAGAAAAATATTTAGTCTTCATTTATGCTGTTACTCAGCTCCACTTAAGTAAAAAAAAATCATTATTAAAAGTATTATTTCCTGCCATGTGAGCTGCAGAATGCTTACATCCTGTGGTACACGGCTCTGGAAGTAATGTCATGCTGAATTTGCGCTTTTGAAGGAAAAGTAACTTCCAGATTGTGCCAAGATGAAGATATATCTATTCCTCTCTCCCTTCCTCAGCATTTCTGGACAAGTGCATTATCACCATGATGCTTTTGCACATTCCTCCTGAGTAAAGCAATTTCAGGTAATTTCTCATGTAACCATTGTCCCTGCCTTATTTTACATGTTAGAGGAAGAGAGGCAGAGAAGTGAATCAGAGAAGGACCCTACCTTCAAGGTAGGTGTTTGTTTGTTTATCCTACACATATTGAATTTTACGATGTGACTGAAAGACTGAAAGTTTCTGCCTATGTAGTGTTTACATTCCTGCGGAGAAACATACAGATTTAACAATGCAAACCAAGGTCTCTAACAGATCTAGGTGGAATATAATTTTGATTCTGGAATATGAAGTTGGATGTGAATAAACAATACGTTTTCTCTTGTAGAACCATTGGAAGACATAAGAATCTGCCTTGTTAATCTTGATCTATTCTTTGTAGTTCATACAGGCAGCTAACTTGGGAAGGGACATTTTCTGTTTTTTCTCTGTTGGCCCAGCAAATGGAAAGACTGTTAAGGGTTGACCCAGAGTGATGTGTGGCACTGGGGAGTTGTACTGTGCTAAGGGAAGAGACCTAATTATTTTCTGTAGCAAAACTAGATTTCTCCTGGCTCCACTGCTCTAAAACCAAGAGTTACATAGCTCATTTAGGAATTTCTTTTTCTCTAGGTAAAACGAGTTTCATATTCTGAACATGATGATGTGAGGCAATTTTCTGGATATCTTACCAGAGTTCATCAGTTGGGCATTTGGATAACTTTTCATCCTTTGGTGCCAACACAGCGGATACAAGCCCATTTGGGGAGAAATTAAAAAAAAAAATGCAATCAATTATTGATGTAAATATACATCAGGGACAATAATTCTAAGTGATAGTTAAAATGTGTACAATGCTTCAAAATTGATTAAGCATGTTTTCAGCCATTATACCAGTTTATGCAATCCTATCCCAAGAAAGTAATCTATAAAGTGAGGGTAATTACTTCTGTTCATTTCACAAAAAGCAAATTTAGCTAAGAGTAGTGGTAGAAGTGTGTCTGGAGGAAGAAATGGTTGCTTATATTTATTAAACACTAATTATTTGCTTGTGTCACTATATTCTTTTTATCATTTTACTTTTCACAGTCATATAACTTGTGCATTTTATCTTCCACTTCTATTGTTGATGATACTGAACCTAAGTTCCTAAAATGAAACTGCTTCCTTCCTATCTTTGCATACATCTGCACCCTTGGACCTGCTGAATCTTCTACCTGGAATAAAATTTCTTCCACTGGTCTATCTATTAAACTATTCTTTTAAAGCTCAAATGTGATATCCAGATACATGTCCTTTAACTGTCTCACAATGTATTGGACAAGAAAGAATTAAGTTAATATTTACAATAGGAAATAATGAATGTGTTAAGGGTTATGTTGATAGGAAGGGAAGAGTGATTGAGTCTGCCATAGTAACATATCTCATTTATGTTTCTGCCCTTAGTTCAAAACATAGCATAGTTCCATACATAGCAGAAAATCTTCTAGTAATTTGTCAAGGTAAATGTATAAGCTAATGATTTCTCTGCTATCAACAACACACCCTTCGGATGGTGAGCTATTAGTGCATCACATAACCCTTTCAAGAATAGGTGGAGGTGCTGGAAGAATGTATCACTGAATTTGTCGAAATCTATCTTGGAGTTCTAAGTACTGCTTAACAAAGACCAGAATATGTTTACAGCTAATCTAAGAGGTGGCAAAGCCATAACTGTAACAGGGGCTTCCAAGGGACCTTTTCCAGATAGTCAGTAGATCTAATGTTTAAATGCTTCCCCCCTTGAGAAAGTATTCTTTTTGACCTTCTTGGGTTACATGCTTAAGCTAGAAGAAAGCAATATTTCACTAAGATCTGATGTACAATGAAACTTCTTATAAATCCAGTCTTTGAGACTTCGACTTGACATTCTGGTGGTCTCAGAAGTATTAAAACACTATGTAGTACATTTGAATGTGTTATACTATTTTTTAAAATAGTCAAATTACATACAGGAAAAAAAATTAAATCAAATACTTCCAGAAATGCCAAAGTACAGTGCAGTAGTAGAGTTCTATGAAACCTGGTTTAAAAATTACTGAATTAGATGATGCCCTATGCCTCCAAGATGATATGCCTAGAGTTCACAGAAGCACAGCTTGGGTGGCAGGTTTGTACTGATAAGTGGAGGAGGTCTCAGTACTGCTGAAGAGAATTGTACAGATCCTGACAATGAGTTCCGGGTACCAGGCAGGATCTGGATGGGTCCTTCTGACACTGCAGACTCCAGGAATGATGGGGAGAGACAAGGACAGAGAAGGGTCCAAGTGTCCCCTCCAGTGCATGGGGCCAGAGAAGGGGCTCTCGTTGTACTAATGCGTGTACAATAAAGAATTGTTTTGTTATTGGTTATAGCACAGTCTTTCTTAGTAAGGAAAGGAAGGCACTTAGGGCTGCAGCCAGCCCTAATTGACGGTGTGACTCTAGGAAATTCACTCTTCTTTAGGAAAATCAGTGCCCTTTCCCAAAGTTGAGGGCTTGGACTAAATCTTTTTTTTTTTTTTTTTTAAACATATTGAGGGCCAGCTCCTTCTACTCATTTCATGCACTGTTATGAGATAACCAGATAATGTAACCAAAGTACTTTCCTTGTTATAAAGCACAACCCATGTAAACGTTGAGATTTGCTTCAACTCCCTTCCAGTCTGAAAAGGCAAATGGTGATTCTATGAAGAGTTTAGTGGATAAGAGATATTATTTTATTCCTGCTGTTGAGTTAACATTGTGTTGGAGGGAAGGTTTGCCATAGCTGACTCCTATCACAGATGGCACTGCCCCACCCCATCCTCCCTCCCAGCCTCAACTAAACTGCTTCCAGGAACAGGTAAAATCCAGACAACTGGGATTTTAACCCAGACTGCTCTGCTTGCTTCTGTCTGACTTGAAGCAAACCACTCCTGCTAAATCTCTAACCGTGTGTAAAGTTGGACAATGAATGCACACAGCAACACGGTACTGTGATACGTGAGGATGAAAATGACATAACTTTAAAACACTTGGTACCATGACTGCTATTTGATAAGGACTCAATAAATACTATTGTTTGAGTTAATATTATTGCTGAGCCACCTTTGTTTTTGTTTTTGTTTTTTGGCTAAGCAAAGTCATTTGAATCATGTCATTTTCCCCCCAATTTTATTGAGACATCATTAATTGTATATAATAACATTGTGCAAGTTGAAGAGGTTTATTTGATACACTTATTGTTGCAATATGATTACCACCATACTGTTAACTAACACCTCCATGACATCACGTAATCATTTCTTTTTTGTGGTGAGAACATTGACGCTTTACTCTCCTGGCAACTTTCAAGTCTATAAAGCAGTCTTTTTAACTATAATCACAATGCTATGGGTTAGCTCCCCAGAACTTTTTCACTTTCTGCCTGGAAGTTTGTACTCTTTGACCAACATCTCCCCAGTCCTTCCTGCCCCCATCCCTTGCCCCTGACAATCACCACTGGAGTCCCTGTTTCTATGAGTTTGGGTTTGTTTGTGTTGTTTGTTTGTTTGTTTTGGGTTCCACATATAAGTAACATCACACAGTACTTGTTTTCTCACTTGGCATCATGTCCTCAAGGTCCATCCATGTTGTAGCAAATGGCAGGATTTCCTTATGTCTCATGTGAATCATGTCACTTTTGCAGAAGATAGAGAATTAATTTCTCAATTTATATACATACTTCTGCTTCTTTATTATGAAACAAAGCTTCAGGAAAGTTCTTTTCCTCTTTGTCTCTTCTGATGCTAATCAAATGAATCCTGCTTCCTCTCTAGCAAAAATATTTTCTCTCTCTTGCCTTCACAGGTGAAAATGCAGTATCCATAAAATAGTAATTTGTTAACAAATCCTTGAGAAATGATTTCCCACCATGGGGCTGATACAGCTGTGTTGTGCCACATGATTGATACAGAAGTGCATAGAGGTATCCAGGGTTTAGTTTCTTATCCAAGTGCCCTGAGTAGCGAAATTAGGCAGTCATCAAATATGCCCCAGTATTTATTGTTTCTGGGTGTTCTGGGGGAAATATGTCTCACTTCCCAGAATTTCCTCAATCTTTGAAAGACAAAACAAAGACAAGTACAAAGCTGTTTCTCTAAGACACTAAATCAAATGTATTAGTGATAATACAAGATTCCAAAAAGGTTTTCTTATCTCATTAAAAATGAAATATTAGGGCTTCCCTGGTGGCACAGTGGTTGAGAGTCCGCCTGCCAATGCAGGGCACACAAGTTTGAGCCCTGGTCTGGGAAGATCCCACATGTTGCAGAGGGGCTGGGCCCCGTGTGCTACAACTACTGGGCCTGCACTCTAGAGCCTGCGAGCCACAACTACTGAGCCCACGCGCCTAGAGCCCGTGCTCCACGACGAGAGAGGCCACCACAGTAAGAGGCCCACGCACCACAACAAAGAGTAGCCCCCGCTCTCAGCAACTAGAGGAAGCCCATGCGCAGCAACAAAGGCCCAACACAGCCAAAAATAAATAAATAAAATAAATAAATTTATAAAAACAAAAAAGAAATATTAGTGATATGCAGGAAAATATACTTCTATCAGTAACAGAAATTACAGCTGACCGTCAGTCTGTGTTAAAGAGAATATAGAGTACATGTGTTTTTTTGTTGTTGTCTAAGAAGTAAAGTATAGGATAGATACTTCTAAGAGACCAACTTGTTTATTAATTGATAATCACAATTTATAGACTGCATAAGTTCCTGGAATCTTCATTCAGGTTAGAAACCTGAATCATAAAGTACAACTTCCTTTTCAGATGCAAGAAAAAGCCTTAATAATTTCACAGTAAACCTTCGAGTTTAAGAATTTCTAATACATTTATGTGGTCTTTTTGACAGGTAAACATTCTTTTATTTTTTTTTTTTGAATTTTATTTTTTTTTAATAGAGCAGGTTCTTATTAGTTATCTATTTTATACATATTAGTGTATATATGTCAATCCCAATCTCCCAGTTCATCCAACCTCCCCACCCCCGATTTCCCCCCTTGGTGTCCATACGTTTGTTCTCTACATCTGTGTCTCTATTTCTGCCCTGCAAACTGGTTCATCTGTACCATTTTTCTAGGTTCCACATATATGCGTTAATATACGGTATTTGTTTTTCTCTTTGACTTACTTCACTCTGTATGACAGTCTCTAGATCCATCCACGTCTCTACAAATGACTCAATTTCGTTCCTTTTTATGGCTGGGTAATATTCCATTGTATATATGTACCACATCTTCTTTAGCCATTCACCTTTTGATGGGCATTTAGGTTGCTTCCATGACCTGGCTATTGTAAATAGTGCTGCAATGAACATTGTGGTACATGACTCTTTTTGAATTATGGTTTTCTCTGGGTATATGCCCAGTAGTGGGATTGCTGGGTCATATGGTAATTCCACCTTTAGTTTTTTTAAGGAACCTCCATACTGTTCTCCATAGTGGTTGTATCAATTTACATTCCCACCAACAGTGCAAGAGGGTTCCCTTTTCTCCACACCCCCTCCAGCATTTGTTGTTTGCAGATTTTCTGATGGTGGTCATTCTGACCATTGTGAGGTGATACCTCACTGCAGTTTTGATTTGCATTTCTCTAATAATTTGTGATGTTTAGAACCCAGAATTTTTGAGAGCTCTACTTAATACAGCATGAAGCACTTCAGGTAGTTTCAGCAAATGGTAATTTTACACAAAGTCATTGAGCTCCAGGGACCAAACAGAAAAAGATAGATGTCTGGGCTGTGTATTAGACCAGGAAATATTGGAGTTATTAGGAAAGGCATAAGCGTGTCAACCTGGCCCTCTTGATTCTGGCCCCTTCTGGCCATATATAGGACTTTTACGTAGAAAAAATAATTACTATAAATCGGATTGGTGAGAGATAGAAAATGGGACTTGCTTTACTGATTTTCTCTCTTTGTGTCCCAAAATTTTGGAACTGATTAGGATTCACCAAGACTAGTTATCTGTACAGGCTTATATTTGTTTCTAATTTAACTTTGCAAAAAATCACACATATATAATTGTATCCAGGCACTAGTGTGATCATAGTATATGCAGTGCTATTATTATCATTTTACATTTTTGGACTTTGCTTGACCGCCCCTTCCACTTTCTGTCTTCCTGACTCAAGACTTGCCCTTCACTACAAACCAGATAACATACTATATGTATTATATATAATATATTTATATATTATATGTGTATATATAATACATATATTGAAGCTTATAAATCCTTGTTCTTTTCCTGTTTTTCAAAGTGAAACCATATTATATAAACTTTCCTGTATTTTCCTCTAGTGCCTACATGCTATTCAATATTCCCATGGTGACTGTAGCATGATTTATTATGACAATCTCCAGTTGATGGACTTTCACTGGTTTTCTAATTTTTCCCTTTACAAAACAATGTTTTAATAACAATTCTATTATGTATACCCTTTCATATTTGTGATTTCATTTTGTGGAATAGATTCCCATGAGTGAGATTGCAGGGTCAATGGAAATGTTTACTTTTATATTTTCATAGATGTTGTTAGACTGTTGTCTAAAAACTCTGTAAAAATTCACATTTCTGTCACAATGTGTGAGGCGATACTTCTGCCACTATTATGTATTATTGAACTTTAAAATGTTTACCAGTCTTTTAAATGTGAGGAGATAATATAATTGTCACTTTGATTTGTGTTACTTTAATGTCCTTGGATACCAGTGACTTTAATTATTTTCTCGTATGTGTACTGGCCTTTTGGATATGCTCTCTTGTTTCTGGATTCTTCATACCTTTGGATTTTACTAAATGCAGAGTGCTCATTTTTGAAATGAGACTTGTTTTTATAACTGAACAGCAACTGGGCATCTATGAGATATGTCTAAAACAGCATGATTAGGAAGAGAGGGCCTAGAGAACATGTCTCAGGGCAGCAGTTGAAAGAAAAATATGACTTTGTTGTTTTCATAACTCTTTTGGTCCAGCCTCTACTGTAAATAAATTAGAAGAGTAAACATGCCACCTGCCATGGTAACTATGGTCCAACCTGTTAGAAGGGAAAGGTAAGTAGACCCAATGATTTAGTAACAAATAGACATTTAAAGTGTGAAATTTCAGTTCAGTATTTTTTAAAAATCCGTTACCAGAGTGGACCCTGGAAATCAGACACGGGGCTCAAGTTCCACCTAAAGCCACGTTTCGGGAATTTGGGGAGTCTAAGAAGGAGACAAACACTTCCGCTTAGGTTACCACTTTAAGATCAGGAGAAGGACCAGAAGACTGATCCCAGCTCCAGCTTCCCTGTAGCCGTGATTTCATGCTTACCTTTGTTTCATTTGATTATTGGTTCGATAGCAAACTAAGCAGAAAGCCACCTGGGTGAGGGTAGTCGCATCCTCACCAATCCCTTCTCTGGATGAAACTCTGTGGTCAGGCAGGGCTCAGCTTCCAGTTTACAAGTTGTGATAAGGTTAAACGACAACAAATGTAATAGAATTTGATCATATTTATTATCAGCATCAAAATGAATCACATCCATTTCTCTTTGATCAGGATTTGGTGAACAGATCCGTTACAAGTGTGAGGCTCTCGGGGATAAGAGAGTAGAGCCATATCAAAGTTATTAGACACATGCAGAAAGTACTCGGTAGTGACGGCTGAGCTAAGGAATGGGTGAAGGAGTCAAGTAGGACATGAAACCCAAGCCTCGTTCCAGCTCAGTGTTCTGTGGTCAATTCCACACCAACTTCTGCTTCTATGGGGCATACCCCGGCTCCTTTCCCTGTTCCCCTCTGCCACCATGTTCCTTCTCTTCAAAGAGATCAAGGTTTAGTCAGGATAACCTGACAGGTAAGGGGATACTTCATTCAAGTCTTGCACT
Source organism: Balaenoptera physalus (assembly GCF_965194825.1). NCBI lineage: Eukaryota > Metazoa > Chordata > Mammalia > Artiodactyla > Balaenopteridae > Balaenoptera > Balaenoptera physalus. The sequence continues at coordinate 88,671,143 of NC_138894.1, read as the reverse complement.
TACAGTGATCGAGGAACTAAGGCATCTCAAAAGAACCAAACCAAAGGACCGTGTGGTTGGCCTCCCAGAGGAAATGTTTTTGCTGAATCCTGAATATTGAGTAGACATTCAACAGGGCAAATGGGAAGGAAAGGAAACCTCCGCAGGTGTGAGGCCCTGCACTCTGGCACATCCCAGGTCGTGGCCTCTAGCAGCTCTTTTCACCTCCCCAAGCATCAGTGTCCTTGTCTGTTATGTGTTATGTGTATAATATTCATTTTCTTGCAACCCATTGCTGGTTAATAATCAAATAGGTTACCGCATGTGAAATCACATTTTAAAGTTTAAAGTTCCACTGATGACAGTGAGGGTGATTTTTACAGGGCTCTGAGTGTGGCTCTGTAAATAGCTGGATGCTGTAAGAAGTCCACCTCTAAAGGTAATATACTTGCTTCTCTGAGGGAAGGGCAAAGGAATGGGATTGTAAACATACTTAAAATGCTCTTATTTGTAATTTAAACGAAGCTCCTCAAGGGCTTCCTCTTTTTCCCTTCATCTGGACCTCAGCCTCCCTCCCCACTCCCACCCCCCACCTCCCGCCACTGCTTCCTACTCCTCCTCTTAGCACCTAATATATAGGCAGTGCTAAGGATGAGGAATGGAACTAATCGCTTTGTACACATTGCATTATCAAGCTTCATTATAAAATTATATAGAAGCTATTTAATGTACAAATTATAGATGAGGAAAGTAAAGTTTAGATGATTTAAACAGTTTTCCCTAAAGCCCATGCCCAGGTCCAGCAGTTTGTTTCTAGCACCCGTGCACAGCCAGGTTGCCGTATGGTCCTCAGGTATGATTTATATGCAGTATGTGTTCAGCTTTACAATTCTTAGACTTTCTGCCCTTCGAAAGGAGCACCAAATCATCCGTATAGCAATTAAGATGCTTACTATATTTCCCTTTATGATAATTGAATGTAGTACACAGTGGTGATATCAAGGAAGAGCTGGAATAGGGATATTAAGTATGACCTACGATGATTTCAACTGTCCCCTCCTGTTGTTTTGATATCAAAAATCCACATCTCATACTGTGCACCGGCACCTTCCATCGCCCATTCTATCAGGTCTCTGCTATTAAATCTTTCCTATAAAGAAATCCTGCCACTATCATTGTATGATTTATCAAGCTAGAAACTCATCAGAGTAAAGCGCAATGAGCAGGAGACTTGGGGTGTATGACATGGGTTCAAGTTAGGGCCCACTCTTTTTTATTGCGGGACTGTATTCGTTTCCTAAGGCTTCCTTAACAAAGTACCATAAACTGATGGTTTAAAACAACAAGTATTCTCTCACAGTCCTGGAGGCAACAAGTCCAAAATCAAGGTGTCGGCAGGGCCGTGGTGACTCCTCTCCCAGTTTCGGGCTGTTACTGGCAATCCTTGGCATTTCTTGTTTTGCAGCCCTGTAATTCCAATCCCTGCCTCTGTAGCCATGTCTGTCTTCTCTCTGGGTGTGTGTCCTTTGACAGTGTTCTCCACTCTGTGTGCATCTGTCCTCTCTTAAAGTTTTCCTCTTCTTATAAGGACACCAATCCTATTGAATTAAGGACTTCCCTTACTCCAGTGTGATCTCATCTTAACTTAATTACATCTGCAAAGACCCTATTCCTGAATAAAGTCAAATTCACAGGTACTGAGGGTTAGGACTTCCACATATCATTTTGGGGGGCACAATTTAACCCACAACAGGGATGCTAGAAAATAAATGTTTTCCTTCTATCTTTTAACACAGTTCTAGAAAGAGGTGTTCAGGCCAGTGATCTCTAACTTCCTTCCCAGTTCTAAACACACCATAACTCTGACACTAAGGAGATTGAGGATACTTTTGTATTCTGGAGATTTTCTTTTAATTGAAAGAAAAGATAAAAATATACTACTATGCACACATGTGCATGCACGCACACATACCAGGATTCAGGGAGTGCAGTTTGAAGCATGCAGTGTGCTCGTGGGGTCAGAAAAGAGAGCTCTTTAAGATATCAAGCCCACAATAGATTGTCAGAAGCTTATATACTGCCTTGTTTCTGAGGTCACCTGCTAAACAGCTTACAGGAGTTTTGTTTGCACAAAGATTAATTTAGAGATTAACCCGGTGACTTTGCAGAAGCCCCTGAAGGCTTTTCATGAAAGCTCATAAAACATGTTTGTGGGTGGTTGTTCATGTTTATGAATGTGTGTGTGTGTGTGTGTGTGTGTGTGTGTGTGTGTGTTCAACCACAGTCCCAGCTCTGCAGAAACAGATTTGCGTGACCCCTTAGCTTTCTTCTTCTTGAGATTTCATTATCTGAATGATTTCCTATAGACTAAAAAGCAAAATATTTTAGGGGTGCAATCACCTCTTTGTTGGATGACAAGTATCCAGTGTATTAAACACCTGGCCATAGACAATGAAAGTTTATTTTTAGTGCTTCGAATGACTATAAACCAGCATGTATGCTCAGAAGAAAAATGAAATCCAATGGTTTACAACAGGGTATTTATTCCAATTATTGTGCATTTCTCTTCGTGGGGGAGGATTTAGAGGAAAACTGAAGGAGAACAGAGAGAAGGAAGAACTGTCATATGCGGCACTTGCTGGGACTAGGCGAGACACTGATATTTGTAGTAGTGTTTACATGACAAGTGCTTTGCATAGCTCATCTCACCAGAGCCTACAGGAACATTTTCTTATTGTTCCCATTTTACAGAAGAATGATTTGAGGCTTCTGAAGTTCCATCATTTGCCTCTGATTCAAGGAGTGGTAGGAAATGGAGCAAGGATTTGAACTGAGATTTGCGAGACTCAAAATCCTAAGCAATTGTCTCTAAGCCATGGTGTGTGTGTGTATGTGCGTGCGTGCGTGTGTGTGTGTGTGTGTGTGTGTGTGTATGAAGAGATAAAGACAATAATTATCCCCCAAAGGAGTTTTATTAGGGAACTTTAAACTTTCTAGTTCACTTCTTACTCCACAGATTCATCTCAGGTTGCTCCTTCTGAAATGTTGGCGTGCTTAACAGCTAAGTCTGATAACTGGATAAAGAATGGCTGGATAGTAGGTTAGAAAAGAGGTTCTTGGAAGGCAGCTAGGCTCACCACTATACCACCAACACAGAAGAGAGGTTCTTGGCATTTGTATTAGGGTTTTCCAGAGAAACAGAACTAATAGGATGTGTGTATGTGTATAAAAATGTATTTAAGTATATACATATAAAATAAATATATATAAGTTGTGTGTGTGTGTGTATATATATACACACACACACATACACACACACACATATATATACACACACACACACACACACACACACATATATATATATATCTCCTGTTATAATCAGTTTCCCGATTTAAATGTGAATCTTATCCAAAAATATCCTCATAGAAACACCTAGAATAATGTTTGACCAACTATCTGGGCACCCTGTGGTTCAGTCAAGTTGACACATAAAATTAACCATCACAGCATTGGTGAACCCTTCCTTTTGAAAAAAAAATAAAGCTCATTCAATTTGCCAAAATGAATAAAGCTAATCCTATTTGGACCTAAAGGGAATATAGGTCTAACTTGAAAAATAAGTAGCAACTTACACGATTTCTGCAACAAAGCTCTTTTTTCCCCTTCACATCTAATTAGAGTTCTCTGAAATTCTCTGTAAACACCATACCCCACTGTTTCTTCCCACCCGCGTGATGTGCTAAAAATGCCAGAATACTCACGTTCCCTGAACACCCCATGTGGCCATGCACTCATATGCCCCTGAGCCTTTGAGCCTGCTGTACCCTCTGCATCAAATGACCTTTCCTGCCTCCGTCCTTCCCCCCGGGAAAAACCGACCCAACTTTCAAAGGCTGATATATACATTATCTCCTCTGGGAAGTTTTCCCACCCCTTTGACAAACAACACTGACCTGTGCCCCTATTTGATCAGAGAATACTCTTCATACCACTAGCAGAACATCTGTCCTGACTCTTTCCTGGCAGGCAGGCTCACTGCCCATGCCCACATAACCCATCAACCCACAGCAGCTGTACTGGCCACTCGGTTCCTTCTGTAAGAATCCCTCAGTGCTTTGCTTTCTCACTTTGTTCCCAACTTGCACTCTTTCATTCATGTTTCAGCCCACTCCTGCTTTTGCCTCTGCTTCTACTTTATTTATATTGACATTTGCCTTTGCTGATTTTAGCTTCTGAGTCTTCCCAAAGAACCATAATTTTCTATATTGCTGCACTATTCTGGGTAGCTTTGAACAACACCCTCCTGGAAGATCAAATTCCCACTAAGGGCCCTCTTCACCCCTGAACGTGTGAATTCACTCACAGAGAATAACTTGCTCTCAGCTCAGTCTATGTAATTATTTCTCTCCTGTTCTACAGCTCTTCTCCTGTAGAAATTATATCTTATTCATCTTTGAACCACTTGTAATTTCCTTATGTCCAGCATGTTTTATATGTCTAATAAATATGTGATATGAATCAATGAATACAATTAAATACATCTTTATCTTGAGTGTCCTTTTTGCCCCTCTAAGGTTCTAAATTCTTGCTATCCTTTAAGTGCTAATTCTAGTCTTCTTGGACTACCCCAGCTGGAGCTGATTTGTTTTTAACTGGGTTCCTATTTCCCATAGAAACCACATATTATACATTTTACTGTGTGGTTATATGCTGTGTCTCTCATTGAGGCTCCATTAAACAATCAATGTTTTGCTCCTTTCATATGTTTACAAGATGCCTAAAAGAGTACATTTTAAATAATGGTTTTGTTCTGAAAAATTGGTTCCTAACTGCTTTCCTTAACTCATACTTTGTGCTGGGTACAGATAAGCCTTGGTGATAAAATCTATCTAAACCTTTGCCACATGCCTGCCTGTTTCTCAGACATTTGTGAGGGTTTTTGAGGCCAGGGGCATGAGCTAATCATCACTGTAAACCTGGCGTTTCACACGTGCCTGGAACTGAACAGTGACCAAGGCCATGTTCCATAAAGTAATGATTGATTTATTGTGACAGTTTGAAAATTGTGTCTTAATGACTTAATAAGGGGAAAAGATAATTCATATTTATTATCTACCTTGCTAAATGTATCTTGTCTGATAGTTTATATTAATGATATCACTCAGGCCTTGGGGAAGACATTTAACCTTTCTTGGCCTTGGTTTCATCATCTGTAAAGTGGAGGTGATATTAATACTTACCCTATAGGGTTGTTATAATTAATGGAGTTGATAAATATAAAACCACTGGATTGTATATTTTAAAGGAGTGAATATTATGATGTGAATTATATCTTAATAAACATGTTATTCATTTTTAAAAAGCCCATGGATATAGTGAAAATAGTGCTTTCCTAGTTGAGGGAGGAAGATTAACAGAATGGACCACCTTCTCTACTCAGCTTCTTGAATGTGGTAGATAAAGCTCTACCCTTCAGTCAGGAGATGAAAATAGTCTTTCCTAGAAAAGCAGCCCACTAGGAAAGAATAAAAGATACTAATATTATTATTATTTTTAATAGGATCAACTCAGGCAGATGATCCCACAGTAAAGACCTGTGTTTTTAAATTAACGCTTTACTTCCTCACACAGACAGCTTATAGTGCATTTTTTAAAACTGTGCAAGGATTGTTCTAATAAGACTTTTTAAATGTTTTTAAAAATATAATATACACCCCAGAATGTACAGGGTTAAAATGTGATGAATTATCAAAAATTGAACACATTTAGATAAACTACACCTAGGTCAGGAAATAACACATTACCAGTACTCCTGAGCCATCCTAAGTCCTCCTCCAACCCACAAGTCCTCCAAGATAACACCTATCCTGACTTCTAACAACATAGATGAGGTTTGCCTGAATGAAATGCATATAAATGAAATCACATAATACGTATTCTTGTCATCTGGCTTCTTTGGTTCAACAGCGTATTTGTGAGATTGATCTCTGCTGTCACATGTTTTAGTAGCTCATTCATTTTAATTGCTGTATAGTATTTCCCTAAGTTAGCTTTTTGATCTCCTAGTTGTAAATATAAGCAGACATGTAAGGATCACCAAACCATAGAGGAATGTGTCTATTACAGAAGATCCAAAACAAAGGTATCATACTAAAAAGGCAATATTTAAAATGAAAACACAGATAGAAGATACAGAGAGAATACTTAAAAACAAACAAAATAAAACAAAAGAACAAAAAGGAAAAGACAAAAAGTCCCCACAAATAAGCAGCAATTCACTGAGATGAGAGAATATATTGTATCTATGAAGAAAGAATGTAGTGACATAAAAATGACAACACAAAACTTAAAAAAAACATGGATTAAAGAAAATTCACGTAGTATCTGGAAGATAAAATTAAGTATATCTCCAAGAAGAAGAACACAAAGCAGAAACAGTGGAATAGGAAACAGAAGGTAAGGAAGTGAGAGGGTGAGCACAGGTGTTCAGACATCTGAACTATCAGAGTGCTAGAAAGACAAACCTTTAGAAAGAGAGGGAAGAAATTATCAAAGAAATAGTTCCTGACAATTTCCCAAAAGGAAAACAATGCTGTTTCACATTGATACGAATAGCTGGTGCTTAGCCCAAAAGATGAATTTAGGACAATACCTAGGAAATAAAATTGTGAAATTGTAGAACAATGAGAGTAATGAGGGGTCCCTATAAAATTCCAAAAAGTGGGGGAAGAAACTGCCTCAAACAAAACAACAAGTATCAGAAACGAAGTGCACTTCTTATCAGCACCAATGAAAACCCGAAATACAATGCATCCTATTTCTGACAAGGAAAAAAAAAATTCCAACCTAACATTTTACATTCCAACTATTAATTAAATGTGAGATAGAACAAATTTTTAGATAATCAGACTATTACAAAATTACGTGCCATATACTTTTTAAAGAATGGGATTTCCCTCTCCGATCTCCTTGTGTTTGCATTGTTTACTGTCGCATCACCAGCTCAGGACTCTGGCACCTTTTCCAGAGGTTACGCAGTTAGCTGCCTGCATATCCTCTCTCTGTTAATGTTATTTTAAAAAAAATTTTTAATTGAAGTATAGTTGATTTACAATATTACATTGGTTTTAGGTATACAACATACTATATAACATTTTTTATAGATTAGACTCTATTTAAAGTACTACAAAATAATGGCTATATTTCCCCGTGTTGTACATTTCCTTGTTACTCATTTATTTTATACATAGTAGTTTGTGTCTCTTAATCCTACTTCTATTTTGCCTCTTACCCCCTTCCTTCTCCCAACTGGTAACCACTAGTTTGTTCTGTATATCTGTGAGTCTGTTTCTGTTTTGTTATACACATTCATTTGTTTTACTTTTTAGAGTTTACCTATAAGTGATAACATATAGTGTTTGTCTTTCTCTGTCACTTCATGAAACAAAATACTCTCTAGGTCCATTCACATTGTTGTTAAGTGGCAAAATTCCATTATTTTTATGGTTGAGTAATATTCCCTTGTGTGTTTATATATGTGTGTGTATATATATATATATATATACACACACATATATATATATATCACAACTTCTTTATCCATTTGTCTGTTGTCCTGTATATTATAAAAAAAAATGCTGCTATGAACATTGGGGTACATGTATCTTTTCAAATTGGTGTTTTGATTCTCTTTGAATATATCCCCAGAAGTGGAATTGCTGAATCATATTATAGCTTATTTTTAGATTTTTAAGGAACTTCCATACTGTTTTCCATAGTGACTGCACAAATTTACGTTCCCACTAATAGTGTATGAGGGTTCCCTTTTCTCTTCATCCTCTCCAACATTTGTTATTTGTAGACATTTCGATTCTTACAGGTATGAGGTGATATCTCAGTGTGGTTTCATTTGCCTTTCACTGATGATTAGCAATGTTGAGACTTTTTTCATGTGCCTATTGGCGATCTGTATACCTTTTGAAAAATGTCTATTCAGGTCTTCTGCCCATTTTTTGATTTTTTTTATATTGAACTGTATGAGTTGTTTATATACTTTGGACATTAACTCCTTATCATTCATATCATTTGTAAATATTATTTTTCCCATTTAGCAGGTTGCCTTTTTGTTGTGTTAATGATTTCCTTTGCTGTGCAAAAGGTTTTATTTAAGTTTAATTAAGTTCCATTTGTTTATTTTTGCTTTTATTTCTTTTGCCTTAGGAGACAGATCCAAAAAATATTGTAATGATTTATGTCAAGAAGTATTCCGCCTAGTTTCTCTTCTAGGAGTTTTATGGTTTCAGGTCTTACATTTAGGTAATTTATCCATTTTGAGTTTATTTCTGTATATGGTGTTCTAATCTCATTCTTTTACATGTAGCCGTCCAGTTTTCCCAGCACCACTTATTGAAGAGGCTGTCTTTTATTCATTGTATATTCTTGCCTCCTTTGTTGTAGATTAATTGACCATAAGTGCATGGGTTTTTTTCTGGGCTCTCTATTCTTTTCCACTGATCTATGTGTCTCTTTTTGTGCCCATACCATGCTGTTTTGATTACTGTAGTTTTGTAGTATAGTCTCAAGTAAGGGAGTGTGATGCCTGCAGCTTTGTTCTTTTTTCTCAAGAATGCTTTGGCAATTTGGGGTATTTTGTGGTTCCATATGAATTTTAGGATTATTTGTTCTAATTCTGTGAAAAATGTCATGGGTATTTTGATAGGGATTATGTTGAATCTTTAGATTGCCTTGGGGAGTCTTGTCATTTTAATAATATTAATTCTTTCATTCCAAGAACACAAGATATCTTTCTGCTTCTTTGTATCATTTTCAAATTCCTTCATCAGTGTTTGCTGAAGGGGTAGCATCCTAAGCTGTGGAAGGAGGCCAGAAGTTATGCCTCAAATATCAGTTTGTGTCCTGGTTTTGAGCAATCCAGTTTCCATTCTGTGCCCAGTCTAGAGCACTAGCCCAATCACAACCTACAGACATGTGTGAGGTCTCTGCTGTATTTTTCTCTTCCACTAAAGATCACTGCAATGTCAATGTCTAAATTTGAAGAACTGAGTATGGTTTTAATTCTTCTTAAGCTGAAAAGAGCACAGAATTCCTTCAAACACAAAGAAGAAATTAAAGAACTATGGAGGAAAAATAGAAATAACAAATGCAAGATGCTTTTACAATACCATTTCTGGAAGTTTTTATGAAAGCAGTTAATTCTCTCACTCCTGTTTTCATCTAAAAATGTTTAATTTTTCATCCAGTGAAAAATAAAAACACAGGGGAGCAGGAAAGACAACTATTGGAGAATAAATTTGGTAAAATGAGAGTTCTTTATAATATTTTAGGAGAAAGTATAATAAATAAATAAATAAATAGTTCTCACATACATTTTGCTGAGCTGTGGAAAAAACAAAATTGATGCTGGAAGATCTTAGCACCAAGTGTGATGCTTTAGGTAGCTGTTAATAGTTCTCAATTCGGGAGTAGACATGATCAGTCAAGAGACACAGATCTCCCTTCAAGTAAAGGTGAGGGTTCATGTTGCTTTGAGAGCAGTGGGGCTTTAGGACAATCAGGAAAGAAAATTGCTATGGTCTTATTGTTTAGATAGGTAAAATCATTCCCTTTCAGTAAGATAAATAATATTTCCTGCAATAAAAATTATGAAATTGACTTTTTAATAAGTGGTGACCAATTGTCTTCAAAATCAGTGGTTCTATACATTTATTGAATATATATTTAAATGTAAGATTATGGTTTGATATTTTTATCTTTTTACTTACAAGAGGATGAAAACTAACATTTATTAAGGAAGATATATATATGTTTTATATATATATATACACACACATATATATGATCAGATGGGAAAGAAGAAGAGGATATTATTTAGTTTATATTTTATAATAATTATATGAAACAGACATTGTGATTTTCATTTATATATGTAGCTTTGAAGCACAAAAATGTAAAATGACAATTCCGCAGCCATACGACTTATGTGCTTTGGATCCAGAACTCAAGCCCAGGCACATCTGATTCCGGACTCACAAGCTCTCTGCTGGATTTGGTGTTTTCCATGATGGGATCAAGTGGAAGCAGCCTGGGAAATGCAGAAACAGATAAGCCTTGCCTTTTAGGAACTTGTACATCTAGGCTAGCAAGGCTGTCACAAAGCCACCTCTAACAGAGTGATCCATATTACAATTAAAACTGCAATTCTATGTCGCATTGTGTACATCAAAGGATACAAGTCACTCCATCTTTTTAGTTACCTAAGAATGCATAACCATTCTTAGGTAATTAAATGAATTTAGATTTAACAAACATTCAACTGTGTCTGTCTGTGTTCCAGGGACTGTGCTAGGTACTTTGCATCCACTGATTTTATTTATACACCCTATAAAAATACTGTACCCACTAATGTGTTCAACAGGGAAGAACATTTGATATAATGAACACAGTGGAGGTATGGGGCATCATGCAGGATTTTGGAATAGGAGAACCTGGATTTTCACTCTGTCTCTGCCTTTTATTAGCTCTGAGGCCTTCGACATGTTAATTCCTTCAAGCAGAATGCTGTAGACCATGAATGGGGCTGCAGAGAGGTTTCATGCACTGTTTTCTGTAACGTGCTGTTCAATTAGCTGTTGATGGGCATCTAGCTCATAAAACACACTCCTTATTTTTAAAGATGGCTAATCCTACTTTGCATTTTAACTTTCTGCAAAAAAGTCAGTTAAACCAATAAGTGTGTGCTTTATAGTCGATTTAAAAGCCTGATTGTTCTCATTTTCTTCTGATTCTTCTTTTATCCTCTGATTTTCACACTTCTTGCTTTTTCTTTCATACTCCTTCCACACTCTTGGTTTTGTCACTTACACATCCTGCATTTAAATGCCAGAAAAAATTACTCCCTTTTGCTTACCTATATGTGGAATTTAGTTTTTCGTGTCTAAAAAAAAGAAAAAAAGAAAAACTAGCCAATGAGGAAACTGATTTCCAATGATTTTCCCTTCATTCAAGATAGGCCAGCATCTATATAGCCATAAAATTTTGAAAGAAATAACAATGATAAGAAAGACTCAATTAACCTCAGAAATGGTGTCATGAAATAAGATTCATTTCCAGCTGGAGAGGATAGACAAGAGGTTCTCTGTAAGTTCATAATTGGGAAAGACTGCTACCTTCCCAGCAGGACATGAGTGATTTTTAATGAGATGACAGAGCTATAATGTTCTAGAAAATATAAAATTATATATAGAAGAACTATTCTATTTATTATTATGATTTAGTATGTTAGCATTTAAAAATTAAATAAACAAATAAGCATTGAGGAATTACCAACTACGTGTCATGTGTTTTTATTTTTGTTGTTGTTGTTTTATGAATGCTCTCATTTAATCCTCCAAATAACTATTTTATTTCTCATTTTATAGATGAGGAAACTAATGCACTGAGATGTTTTGTTAAATTGTGTGCCTCTAGTGTCTTACGTTAGGCTCCCTGTAAGGAACCTCTGAGACTGGCAGCTGTGTACAGAGGCTTCCTTGGGGAGTCTTAGGAGATACACAGGGAAGAAGGAGGAAAACAGGATTGGGCAGAGGGAAACGATGACCCACCGGGGTTTCAACTGAAGCTTCAAGTGTTCCTACAGGGAGATCTGGAGATGGAATGGCCCTTCAGAGCTGTCTCAAATTGAGACAAAGGGGTCGACATACATATACCCACGTCAGTTCATCATGGATCACAGACCACTTCCTAGGAGAAGACATAACCTTGATGAGGCATATTAAGTACAGATGTCACTCAGTATCTGTGGGGGATTGGTTCCACGATCCTCGCAGATAACAAATTCCGAGGACGCTGAAGTCCCCTGTGTGAAATGCCTTAGTAAACTGGGCTATCGGTACCCATGGGTTGGCCCACTACAGTGAAAGCATGGCTCAGATATTTCCAGCAGCTGGAGGTGGGTTGCATCAACCTGAAGAAGGGGTCTGAGGATGCAGCTCTGTGTCTACTACATCTAGTAAGTGGGACAGCAAGAATTTTACTCCAGGCTCAGGTAGTTTTTCACTTTTATGGAATGAAAATTTCATTTTAACCTCCTGGTTACTCCTCATGCAATAATTTTTAATGTTATTATGATTGTGGTTGCACTTCTGAACAAGCCATGATTTTATTATGTCCCTACTGATGTGTAAATGCTCAGAGCCTCAGGTAGAATCTAATTAGTGTTCAGGTGGACACAACTGTCACCTTTTTGCTTTGTGCATCTTATAAGATCCCATGAACTTGGGGGTTTTTCAGTTTAATAAGTTGATATACATATTCAAAGTATCTTTCAGACCTGCTTTTATTTTTCTGACTCTGAAGAAAATATTTGAAAGAGCACATAATAGAGTGATTTTCAAGGAAAAATGTGAGTTTGGAGTCTTGGTGAAGTTATTATTTTATGCTTCAGATTCTCGGTTCTTTCTTCTCCTTCATCCTGTCTACTCATCATCCTCTTGAGGCACCTGACGATGAACCATTAGATGCATTAGATGGGAGGTAGGACTAGCCAATGGCTCCAAACTCTTCCTCCAAGTTACCTTGAAAGCTTTTGAAAATACAAATTTCTTCATTCCACACCTGACAATTTTGACTCAGTAGCTCTTTCCTGGGGCCCAGGAATCTATAGTTTAACTTTTTTTTTTTTTTTTTCCCATGTGAACCTTGGGGAGCTAACTCAGCTCAGGTACCAGGGCCAGGGGTCCAGAACCGCTGCTCTAGTTAACCTGTAAAACACTTCTCATTGCATAACACAGGCTCCCATAGAGCAGGGACTATTTATTTATCATTTATTTTTTCCTTGGTGTCTAGAACAGGGTCTGGCATAGAAATCATACTCAATGAATAATTTTGAATGAGGAAAAATAAATACAATAATCTATTTGAGTCAATCCAACCAAAATTCAGAAAGCTGCTGTGTTTGAGCAGAAAGCACAATAGGCACAGAGGCAGAAGGAAACATTGCTATTCGGACAAAACAATAAAGTATTACTTCAATGCAAATTGATAGTATGTCATGTTATTTACTATTGGACCAACTGGTATGGTATAATATTATAACACGTATTCTGATGTTAAATGATTCTTACATTTCTGGGAAAAATCTCTAGTTTCCTGTAACATCAATTCCCATTAAATCTATCAAGTTCTGTTGGCTTTCTAGTATTTACGCTAGGATGTTTACTTTTATTTCATAAGTGAGAGTTATGGTTGGATGGTCTTAGCTCAAGTCCCGCATTATTTCACTACACTCTGATCTGATTACATGAAATGCAATAAAACAGAAAACCAGGTAATACAAGCAAATTTACTGTCATTTATTTTACACCATCTACTCTCAAATAAGACATTAAACAAGCTTATAAAAACAGCACATAATAAGATGAATGTAATAAGTAGGGAAAACACAGTTAAGAAAAAGGAGGAAATATATTTTCTAACATGAAGTATCAATGTATTCACTATGATTAAAGAACTACTTGAATCTAATATTGATGCCTTTAGCACAGAAAGTGTCTACTGGCCATTTAAAAAGCTCTTTGTAGAATGACTGAAATGGAGAAGCTTCTCACAGATGGAGGTTGTTGTTGTTCCTATTGATACTATTATTATTTTCAAAATATACTAGTCTAAATTTTGAAAGAATATTTCCATTCATGAGGCATTTACATAGAGAATGATAATATATATGAAAAACTGAGTCTTCTCACAGATTTTCACAGTAAATGTATAAATCAAATTAATATGTATATATTTTAAAAATTAATTACAAACAGAAACAAGATCACAGATACAATGAACAATCAGATAAATAGTTTAATATTAAAATCCTGTCATCCTCCGTGGGTGGGGAGGGATAAATTAGGAGCTTGGGATTAATATACACACACTAATATGTATAAAATAGATAATCAAAAATAGATATACTACCGTATAGCACAGGGAACTCTACTCAATATCCTGTAATAACCTATATGTGAAAAAAATCTGAAAAAGAGTGAATATATGTATATGTATATGTATCACTGAATCACTATGCTGTACACCTGAAACTAACACAACATTGTAAATCAACTAAACTCCAATAAATTTTTTTTAAAAAAGCATAAGATAGAGATAATAATAAACACTACCAAGCATTGAGCATTAATAAAAAAGTCTGTCATCTTTAACAGGTTTAATTTGCCAGAGCCCATAAACTACTTATATCTTAGGGGACCCAGCACACCATCGTAGACAGAATTATCTGGTCTCCTGGGCCAATTTAGTCACCCACAAAAGATGACAACACAAACTATAGTCACATGGGTGACTTTGGGAATGTTTTTACTCCTTAACACTCTCTCCTTGATCTTGCGCTCTCTCCAGAATGTCTACAACATGAGTAACACATCAGTGGGAAGATGGATTGTGCTGAAATCTTCCTTTACACAGTTTGCAAGCCCAGTGATATTATTTTATTTGGAGGGGTTTCAGACAGAAGAATGACGAGATTAGAAGATATGTCTTGAATTTCTTTGCAAAACAACTGCGCTATTTTTACCTGAATTATGTGCTATTGGACTAGATTTAAAGACATGCCAATGGAGTTTACGGGGATTACTTCAGTCTTCCCAGGCTATTCTTGGTCCTGCCACCACCTCTGTCCCTTTCTCTCATCATCTATGGCTGACCTTTCCTCTAGAGAAGGAAACATTTTACATTTCTAAGTCCTGAAATTGCCCTACCCCACCCCACTTCCACTATGAAAGTGATGAAGCAAGCCCAGAGCCCCAGGTTTAAAGTTAGGACAATGTAGCCTTACTAAGCAACACCAGGTGTAGCAAGAACAAGACTGCCAAAAGGGTGAGATCGATTTGTAATCCTTACAGAGTACAGGTTGTCTGCGTCATTACAAAATATCTCATATGAATAAAGATGACATACTTAATAAAATATTATTTATAGAGCAAAAAAATTTCTAGGCATAAATATTTCTATGTATTTATCAGTTTTTAAAAATTATTCTGTAACTGTCATATATTTTATAGCAACACTGACTATTTAAGAAACCAAATAACCATACTTCTTTAGTGCTATTTACCATTAACTTTTCCAAAAAGTGGCTACACAAATATGAATAGGTCATCATCCCTGCCTTGAGAACTAATGGTCAGGAGAAGGACAGACACATAAACAGATAATGTTAATCGAAGAATACAGTTATTGCAATTAGATACAGAGAAGGTGTTATGGAAGCTTAGAGAGGGGTTACCATACCTATGCAAGTGGAGTCTAGGAGAGATTCCTGGACAAGGAAATGACTAGTCCAGTAGACTGCTTTGTAATTGCCTCATTATAGCCCTTATCACACCATATTGAAATTATCTGTGGAAAGTCCATCTACTCCAATAAACAGAATTTCTCCTGAATAAGGACTGTGTCTTGTTTTTCACTGTTTGTCAAGCCCCTAACAGTTATCTCATATATTATATATACACTCAAAAATATTTTAAAAAACAACAAGAAGGAATAAAAAAGGATAGAAGGAAGCAAGGAAAGCAAGCAGGCAGGCACTTGAGTAGGACTTAGCCAGAAGAAGGAGAAGGAATGAGCGAGCAATCCACTTCAGGTTAGGAAGGATCATGATAAAAGAATGGAGATGTGAAATAGCGTGGTGTGTAAAGGTAGGCATGCTGACGGTGTTAAATAAAAGCCTGAAGTGGCGAGAGATGAAGATAAGGGTTTAGCAGAACTTGACCTCAGAGAATCACTTAAACTATGCTAAGAAGGTCATTTTGGGCGAGTAGAGAAGCAGCTAACAGAAAGTGCGTGTGTGGTCAACTCTAATTCTACTAGAGTTTGACCCTGGGATAGCAGTTTAAAATTTCTTGAGCCTCAATTCATTATAAAATGAGATAATGCTATCTCCTTCGAATTATTGATATAAGGAATATAGAATGATTGATGTGATATAAGGTTGAATACATAGTGCTGATATGTTAAAAATATATATGGAATGGAATATATCAGTGACAGAATATACCCTACAGTTTCTCTTGCTCTTCCAGAAATAAAAAATCCAACTGTCCTGTCCGGTGCCAAACAGATCAATGTCCCTCAGATGATGTGTGAATAACAAGGTGGATGCCAGCTGTATTAGTCAGGGTTCTTCAGAGAACCAATAGCATATCTATCTATCTATCTATCTATCTATCTATCTATCTATCTATCATCTATCTACAGTTGACTCTTGAACAACATAGGTTTGAACTGCGAGGGCCCATTTACACAGGGATGTTTTTCAATAGTAAAATACTACAGAACTACACTATCCAAGCTTGGCTGAATCAACAGATGCAGAATGGTGGATATGGAGGAAACATGGATGTGGAGAGATGACCATAAATTGCATGCGTAATTTCAACCGCATGGAGGCGCAGTGCCCCTACACCTTGCATTGTTGATGGATCAACTGTATATAGAAAAAACTTTACTATAGGAATTGACTCACACAGTTACAGAGGCTGAGAAGTCCCACAGTCTACTGTCTGAAAGCTAAAGAATGAGGAAAACTGGTGGTGAAATTCAGTATGAGTCTGAAGGCCTGCGAATTGAGGAGCTGATGGTACAAGTTTCATCCTGAATCAGAAAGCTGGAGAACAAGGAGCACCAATGTGTATGAAGGCTGGAGAATATAGATGTCTCAGCTCAAGCACAGAGAGTGAGTTTGCCTTTCCTCCACCTCTTTGTTCTATTCAGTTCCTCAACAGAGTGGATAAAGCTCACCCACTTTGAGAGGGCCATTTGCTTTACTCAGTTCACCAATTCAAATGCTAATCTCTTCTGGAAACACTTCACAGACACACTCAGAAATAATGTTTTACCAGATATCTGGGCATCCCTTAGCCCAGTCAAGTTGATGCTTAAAATTAACGATCACACAAGGGAAAAGGGCAGTCTAGAATCCCAGAGTCCTAGGGATTAAAAGTTAGTGACCAAGAGCTAAGGCATGCACTCAAGACTTCATCAATCAGCTTACTCCAAGTCCTCTCCTCTCTACATCTAATACTTTTCTCCTATTCAGAGTAAATATACCCTTTTGTAAAAAATATGTCTGTATCTTTCTTCCTTTTTGACATAATAATAAGATGGAGAAAATCAAATTTGGAAGAAAAAATACTAAAAAGTTGTTTATTGGGGGAAAATCCTGCTTTATTGGGAAAAAGTTCTTATTTGGAGTTAAAGCAGCTGGTCTGGGGTCTATTTTCTCGTCTGGGTATCAAAGTTGTTTGCCCAGTCTAATCTCATTGTAAACGTGATAACTGACTTTCTGAACAAGTTCAATTTGGGCCACTGTAAAATAGTTAGATGAATATTTCCAGTCTTAATTGTATTTATAAGACTAAACACAGGGGATGCCAGGGGAGAAAATTGGGCTAGAAACGACCATTTGGAGTCACAGTATATACATGGCAGGTGAAACAAGGTGATAGGATATAATTGACCTACGAGAGGGGTGAGTCCTGAGGACAGAGACTTGTTAGAGGGAGGAGCAGAGAAAGAGCTGTCGATGAAGGTCAGAGAAGGAAGAGGCAGGCAGGTCTGGATGCTGGCACTACAGATAATTCAATGAAGAAAGGATCAATAGTGACAAATGCAGTAGACAGACTTGAAAAGGATCGAAAAAGATTCCACGTGATTTATCAATTAATCAGTTAACAGTCATTTTAACAAGACAATCTCAGTTGAGTTTGGGGTCTAAAAATCTGATTACCATAGTTTTAGGAGGAAGTCAGAAGTGAGAGTGTAGAGGTTGCAGTTAAGTTGGGAGAATCAGGTGTGAGCAGCCAGTCAAGGGCATGGGGTTGAAGGTATGAGAGGCAGCTGAAGTTAGGGCATAACTGATGATAAGCAAAAACTGCCCAGCATTTGTCTTTAACCAGCCAACATGCCTATCACCTTGTATGTGCCGGCTTAGAAATGTGACAGGCAAAAAGCTAATGAAGTACCTGTTCTTTCCATGTGCCCTGATGTTTCCTTTTGGTGATTTTGAGGATTTCCCCTGCTAAAGCCTTCTGTGTTCCTCACTGAGAGTGAAATCTCCCCATTAAAAAAAAAAAATGAAGTGTTAAGTGATTGAGGGAAAGCAGAAATCTTGCACATTCATACCCTATAATCTTTTTCTTCACTCTTCAAAAATTTTCCATTACACTTACTTCATGCCCATGTCAAGAAAATGAATCTAAAGCCTTGAACAACAGTAGCCTGAGGAAGAAAAATAAATATCATTCCTTTGGGTCACACATTGTTTAAATTTTATTACCAATTTTATTCACTCAGTGCCTTCCTGCTTTTAGAGCAACATCCATTTCATTTAGGTCCTTGTTCTGTTTGTGTTATTTTATAATGCTGTTATAAGATACAGCTTTAAGTGTTTATTAAATATTTAAAAACATACAGATTGGTGTAATTTAATTGAAAAATGTTGGCATTTCTCTATAAAATTAGTGAACTCCCTTTAATGATTTGTCTCATAAAATTGCCTTGGGGAGGAAAAAAAAGAGAAAGCATTCCTATTTTCCTTGCAGTGTTTTAATTTAAAATCAGCCCAGTATTTGTGTGATCAAATTTGTAATAATCCATCACTAATGGCAGACAAAAAAATTAAAGGATTCAATTTATTACAAAGAACAAAAGTGAGATATCTCCTCCCTCCATAGAAATAATACAAAATTCTAGAGCTGTTTTAATATCATTTTCAGATTTCTGCTACAATGACAGAGATATACTTTCAGGGAGGAATTTTATCTGTTCACAACATTTGTAATGAAAATTCAATTCTTCAGAATGAGATGCTCTATATATTCCCTAATTCTCTGTTCTGTGCTTTGTGGGTATGACTCTCCTTAAAATCCTCAACTTGACTGGATAATCATTCTCTCCCTCTTTTTCAGCAGGTCACTATCCTCCTTGGGAAGAGCTGAATATGCATCTTCTCATGTTTTAGCTCCCTGAGAAGGTCAGGGAATGAGAGAACATTGCTCCATCTCATGAATTTATGGACAATATTCTCCATACAAAAATTAAGTCTGATGCTAAGGCCTTAAATAGATGACCTCTCTATGTTATCAAGAATTAACTGTTAGTAGATGGCAGAAAGTAAAGATTTGGCCTGCTCTTCTGGCTCCTGCAGTAATCAACTGCTTACTTACACCAATATATATTCAGTGCTTGAGATAATTGGAAAGATACAGAGGCCTTCTCTCTGGTCTCTCTCCATAAATATCCTTCCACAGATGCTGAAAGACATATAAATGTGTCTGTTTCTTTTTGACCCAAGCTACATCAAGAGAAATATGTTCACAAACATAGTTTGAAGGACAGGTGAATTCGGGTCCAATTCAGCCTTAAAAAACATTTCTTTCCACAAAAAGATCTTTCCTGAGTATACCAAAAGCTTATTTACAGATTTGATATCAAAGATCACCTTTATTATTTTTTAAAGTGCAGTGGGTCTCTTGTCAAATTAAACTATTGTTTAAATAAAATTCTAATCACAATCTTAACAAGGTTTTTTCACAGAATGTGTCTGCAGACTCTAAAATACATATGGATGTGTAAGCACTCAAGATGAATCAAAGTTGTTGGAAGGAAACTAATGAAGGAGAATTTTTTCTATTATAAAGAATTCATATGAAGCAACCACAATTAAATTAGTGTAACAGAGAGCAGACATAGGCAGAGTCCAATGAAACACAGTAGAAGAACCTGGAAATAGACCCAGTGACATATGGTAATTTCATATATGACAGATCATATATGTCAGACATGGAATCAAAAGCCAATGGGTTGAACACGTGATACTTAATAAATGATTATGACAGTTGGTTTTGAATATGAAAATAATATAAAACTATATCTCAACCTTAGGCCATATCCTAAAATATATTCCAAGGATGATTAAATTCCTAAATATAAAAAGTAAATCTTTAAAATTTTAAAAGAAAATATATTAGATCTTTTATTGTACTTAGTGCAAAAGAAAAAAAAAACCAAATCATTTTACATGAAAAGGCAACTGGCATACTTGCATAAGATAGTTGCAGGCATACCCCTCCTAACAAATTAATATTGAGAATATATAAAGAAGCTCCTAAAATGAATGAGAAAATATAAATCGTTAAATATTCTGCAAACATATGTGAGCAATGAAGTCACAAAACAGGAGACCTGAATAGTCAAGAAACAAATAAAATGCTGCTCAACATCATAGTAGACAGAGAAAAAAGCAAAAAAAAAAAAAAAAAAAAAAAGGTGGTTATAATTGTACACAAATTTCCATTTGTTTCACAGCAATGAAAAAGTCTGCTAATATTAAGTGGTCACACAAATGAGGAAAATTACCATCTAATGCTATATTGTTTGGAAAGTAATTTTGTGTAACCACTTTTGAAGATAATATTTCCAAATTGTAGTAAAGATGCTTACGTGCATAAATTACCAGGCAATAATTCTACTTCTGCATAATTAATTAATTAAGCATGTATTTATTAAATTTTCTATTAAGCGCTCAACACTTTTCTTTGCCCTAGGGCTATAATGATTAATAAAATGGATGGATATTTTCTATGTGCAAGAAACTAAAATTTCAATGGAAGAAGACAAATTTAAAAATCAAATTTATGGACATACACTATAATAGCAAATTGTAATAAGTGCTCCAAAGAAACACTGTAACTGGGGAAAGGAAATGAAGCATAAGAAATGAGCTATTTTAACCGGAATTGGTCCAGAACGACTTTTCTAAGCGACGTTTGAGCAGAGACCTGAAGGGTGTAATGGAAGAGCAAGATCAAAGACCTAAGGATCTGGAACAGTGTTGAGGGAAGGTGAGAGGGAAAGGGGGTGAAGTCAGAGAGATGCACTCGTCATAGACCATGGGAAGCCACAGCAAAGCTTCAGCTTTTTATTCTAAGTGTGATGGAAAATTTATTAGAGGATTATTTTATGCAGGGGAAAGCTAAAATATGACTAAGGTCTTTGAAAGCTCACTATGGTTGTTTTCTTGACAATTTACTGAAGAATTTGGGGAATACCCTTGGGAGACTATGCAAGCAACGACTGCATTTAACTAGGTAAGAGATAATAACTGAGTTCTAGGACTATAGTCATGAGACTGGAGAGGGACGACAATATATATTAAAATTAGTTTCTACAAGATGTGCTGAATGATTGGCAATGGTATTTGAGAAAAATAGGCTCTCTACTCCTGGGGATTACTCTACTTTTAGGTGTTTGGCTTTAATGGCTAAGTGTGTGATGGTGTTATTTCCCAAGAAGAAGAGGAGTCTGCGAAGCAGGTCTGGAAGAGTGTAACAATTAAAATTACTTTTTCACAATTATATTTGAGATATCTATTGGATTTTCAAGTGAAGAATGTTAAGTAGGCAGCTGGAAATAGAAGCTCTTAAGAAAGTGTGGAAAATACAGGTTGGGGAATTATGAGCATAGAGATGGTTTCTCAAGCCCTCGCATTGTATGGTCTTACTTAGGGAATTAATAGAGATACAGAAGAAAGGTCCAATAACACACCTGAGTCACTTGACTGTTTATAGTTCATGAAGATGAGGATGCATTTTTGTCACTATGAGGGTAGGAGAACAAACAAACTTTGTTATTTAAAGCAGAATAAAATAAAATACTACCAAAGATTTATTTGCTAATATATAAAATAGGGATCCAGTATTACATAGTGAAGAAAAATATTACAAAGGTATACATATATAGACATAATTATGTGCATCGAAGACTACTAGATCAAAAAATAAGGGACAAAAGCTGTTAGGAACATATGATTGCTCATTGTGTATTTGGCGCATTGTTTAAAATTCAAAAAAGAATGAATGATGACATTGAGAATTAGAGTGATAGCGCTAATATATTTACATTTAGCAAAGTCATGTAAACCCTATTGAAATATTATATTTCCAATACAAATATAATGTGTCCAATGTAAGCCGTATTTAATATGTAAGCCATATTAAATTTTTTTTAATTTTCTAGTAGCCAGATTTTTAAAACTAAGAAGAAACAGATGAAATACATTTAATACTATATTTAATTTAACCAAATATTTCTAAAATATTATTCTTCAATATGTAATTAATATAAATTATTGAGATATTTTACATTATTTTGTTCATACTAAATCTTTGAAATCCAAGGCATATTTTATATATAAAACACATCTCAATTCAAACCAGCCACATTTGTGGTCAAAAACCAAGAGACTAGTGACTACAGTATTAGGTAATGCAGCTATATAGAATGTATTTTTTTCCAGTATATTTGTCATGTTGATAGAATATTTATTTTATACAACAATATTTCACTATATCTAAGACACCATTAACTTAAAGGCATGTTATTATTTTGTGTGCTATTAGGATGACAATTCACATATGATATAATACTGAAAAGCATTGAATGTACTACCCCAAGATTATAGATGTTGGTACTTGAAAAAAATGTAAATATTAGAAACAATAAAATCCTAGAGACATTTTATCAGGTTTCTTGTAGTTGTGGCTGACACAATGTATTTCACATCAGCTAACCAATAAAGAAAATGTATTTGGGCATGTGAATAGGGAGTCCAGAGGTACTGCTGGCTGTATCACAGCTGGAATGAGGAATTCCAATGATGGCAACCAGCTCTGCTCTCCTTACTTTAAAATAGACTCTGTACTTGATGAGCAAGGTGGCTGATGTCACGCATTTCCTGTCCTGCCGGTTCACGGACCTTGGTAGGAAAGGAATCTTACCCAGTAGGTCTAAGAGAAAAATCCCAGAGTTATGCTGATTGGAGTTTAGTTCTGTCCCTACCTATTAATCATTCATGGTTGCTATGATGCTGCAGCCCTCTGACAAGCCACCTCTGAGTAATGTGTCCCTCCCTGCAGCTGATGGGGAGAAGGAGACGAATCAAGCCCTTCCAGACAAGAAGCAACAGCATTCAATGAAAAGAACGACTGCGTGGACAAAACAGCAGGTGTCCACGAAGAGGAAGTCACACACATACAAGTAAAATCTCAAGTTTTATCTCATTTTTTTTTAACATCTTTATTGGAGTATAATTGCTTTACAATGGTGTGTTAGTTTCTGCTGTATAACAAAGTGAATCAGCTATACATATACATATATCCCCATATCTCCTCCCTCTTGTGCCTCCCTCCCACCCTCCCTATCCCACCCCTCTAGGTGGTCACAAAGCACCGAGCTGATCTCCCTGTGCTATGCGGCTGCTTTCCACTAGCTATCTATTTTACATTTGGTAGTGTATATATGTCCATGCCACTCTCTCACTTCATCCCAGCTTACCCTTCCCCCTCCCTGTGTCCCCAAGTCCATCTTCTACGTCTGCATCTTTATTCCTGCCCTGTCCCTATGTTCTTCAGAACCTTTTTTTTTTTTCAGATTCCATATATATGTGTTAGCATACGGTACTTGTTCTTCTCTTTCTGACTTACTTCACTCTGTATGACAGTCTCTAGGTCCATCCACCTCACTACAAACAACTCAATTTTGTTTCTTTTTATGGCTGAGTAATATTCCATTGTATATGTGTGCCGCATCTTCTTTATCCATTCATCTGCTGATGGACACTTAGGTTGCTTCCATGTCCTGGCTATTGTAAATAGAGCTGCAATGAACATTGTGGTACATGACTCTTTTTGAATTATGGTTTTCTCAGGGTATATGCCCAGTACTGGGATTGCTGGGTTGTATGGTAGTTCTATTTTTAGTTTTTTAAGGAACCTCCATACTGTTCTCCATAGTGGCTGTATCAATTTGCATTCCCACCAACAGTGCAAGAGGGTTCCCTTTTCTTCACACCCTCTCCAGCATTTATTGTTTGTAGATTTTTTGATGATGGCCACTCTGAACAGTGTGAGGTGATACCTCATTGTAGTTTTGATTTGCATTTCTCTAATGATTAGCGATGGTGAGCATCCTTTCATGTGTTTGTTGGCAATCTGTATATCTTCTTTGGAGAAATGTCAATTTAGGTCTTCTGCCCTTTGTATCATGTTCTCTGCTCATAATTGTATTAAAAACACAAAATAAATTAATAAGATAGTAAAGAAATACAATTTTATATTACAAATTTTCCAACCATTATAATTTAAAATGAGAACAACTTTCTTACCTATTGAGTTAATGGGAAAATCAAAATTGTATATATAGATTATTTAATAATAATGTCTCACATTCAAAGTCAACCTCAATTCTTAAACAATTTTTTAGGAACACGTTAGGTGCATATTATCAGTTTATGAACAAATATGTTCATATTTTATTCTATAAAGGATTTCAGAAGACTAAATATGGGAAAGAAAATGCGACTTTTCCAGCCTATTTCTCTGCCTGATTCAGTTACAATAAGTTACCTTATCCCTCAGTAACTTTAGGTAATAATTAGAAGTGTTGGTAGAAGGTAATCTGAAACCATCCTCAATATAATAATTTTTTCCCTTTCAAAAGACCTGTTTAAAAGATGACGAAATGTCATCTCTCCAAGGGGCCACTTTCCAACGGTCTGCTTGATAGTATAGTCTCAAATTGTCTTATCCGACACTTCTAGCTTTAGGATACCTGTTTCAACATGATAAGCCACCTAGCACCAAAATAAGAATAAATCACTAATACTAGAAAAGAAAATGAGTTTTATGATGTGATGTCCTTTTAATGAGGAATGGGTGAGGAGTTTCTGTGAGGCATATTCTAAATATTAACTTTTTTTTCCCATACTGTGACCCCTGAAAGAGGACTAAGTTACTTTTAAAATTAAATACACTTAGAGAACTCAAAATCACCTAAGTTCACACTTGGAGTTTGGAGTAGAATTCAAGTTTAAAGAAGACAATGGCCTATTTATCTTTTTATATAAAACTGTCATCCTATGTTGTGGAGATGGACTCATTGGCTGTGAAACATGATTCTGCACATGGAAGGTCCTGCACAGCTATTTCTCTTTTTTTTAATTAATTAATTAATTTTTTGGCCGCGTTGGGTCTTCGTTGCTGCATGCGGGCTTCCTCTAGTTGCGACAAGCGGGGGTTACTCTTCATTGCGGTGCACGGGCTTCTCAGTGCAGTGGCTTCTCTTGTTGCGGAGCACGGGCTCCAGGCACAAGGGCTTCAGTAGCTGTGGCACGTGGGCTCAGTAGCTGTGGTTCGTGGGCTCTAGACTGCAGGCTCAGTAGTTGTGGTGTACGGGCTTAGTTGCTCTGCAGCATGTGGGATCTTTTCGAACCAGGGCTCAAAGCCCTGTCCCCTGCATTGGTAGGCAGATTCTTAACCACTGCACCACCAGGGAAGTCCTGAGCACAGCTATTTCTGACTACAACTATGCCCCTTCATTCCTGAAGGAGATACTAACACAGTGTGCAAAACCAAATATATGTAACACTGTGATTTTTGGATAGGTTAGACTCTTTGTTCTGATGAGCTAAGCTGGACCACAAAGAAGATGCAAAGGCTCATTTTGTTTCTTTGGCCAAGAGCAGCAGTAGAAGTAGGTCCTCTTACCTCCTTTTCCTTTCCCTTTCGCTAATACTTATCCAATACAACTATGAATCTGAAACACCTGGAGAGCTTGCTAAGAAGATGCGTGCCTCAGCTCATCCCATCAGATTATGAGAAGAGACCAAGAATTTTGAATTTTAATAAGCACACTGGGAAATAATAATTGTTATTATACTCAGAATAGCAGCTGATGTTTGCTGAGCACTCACTTTATATGCATCATCTTATTTGTTAGAACACCACTGTTTTACAATCATCAATGCCATTTTACAGATGAACCAACTAGAGGTTCCATAGCTATGGAGCCAACTTAATAACTACTACATTCAATAAAACTGAGTATTCATTGAGAAACACCATCTTAGGCAAGGGCACCTCCCAGAGGTAAGAGATCATTCCAAGATGCTCTTCTGCAATAAGGGATATAGAAAAGCAAAGCAAATGAAAATTCAAAGAGGCAAATAGAAGCGAGTGATAGAAAAGCTGGTTTCTCCTTTTCTCATCACTTAGCTGCCTGACATTGATCCACTTTTATTGGTGCCTGAGTATTGCATTTGAGGTGGTTGATCCTCAACTGATTTGTTCAGTGTTTTCTTGTGCCAATCATTACTGATATATGATTTTAAAGGAATACTTTGTTATAGATGATCCTAGTCCAATATCTTCTTCATTTCACAGATATATAACTATAAACCAAGAGAAACCAAGTGACTTTTATCAGAATATGTAATTAGTCATTCATAGAATAGCAGCAGAACTCTGGCTTCCTCACTCTTTGCATAGCACGCCTGCTTTCTCTCTAGTCCTTGGAATCAGCCCACCTGTGGATCCTTCTGTCACACTTTTAGAAGTTTTAAAAATTCTGACCCAAACTTCATTGCATCTAGAGAAAGAGGGTAGCATTAGAGCAGGCTTATGGAAAAGGCAGGATAAATAATTTAGCAGATATAAAGTTTTATATAATTTTCCTAAGGTTATAGAAATTGCTTCAGTACTTTGCTGTAAGACAGGAACATTGGCTTCTAACTGCTGTGATTTGGAATACCTACATATTTTCAGTCTCCAAATATGTTTCTCATTTCGGTTTCAGATTTTAATTATTAGAATCAATAGTACTGCTGGGGTTGTGAAAGTATTTTGCTCAGATGGTTTCGGAAAATTCTTTCCTTTAATGTTCAAATTAGTGAAAGTCAAAACTGTAGTAAAACTGAATATCCACAGAGGACCTCTGTGGATATAAAGAGTATAATTAGAGCTGACTTCAAAGAAAATCAGAGGAATTTACCTGGCAGAATTCAATTCATAATCCCACAAACCAAATTTATTCTATTTTTTACTTATGATTCACCTACAAAAAATATATAACAGAGTGATTTTCCTCAAAAGCTCTCTCTATAACGAATGTGTCGACGTAAATGAGGTTCAGTTTCCATATTTTTCCACTTTCCTGTGACAGTCTTTACCATTCTTAATTCACAGGAGACATTTTGTTATACCTCCTGGACAAAAATATTACACAGAGATTTAGGACAATTATGAGTACCTCTTTTAAGCTAAAATAATTCAAGGCCATTTTTCCTTTGTCATTGTAAGGTGTCTAATTAGATGCAGAGAAAGAAAAGGAGATTTCAGGATATTTTCATTCTTTCTAGCCATCGTGTGTGTGTGTGTGTGAGTGTGTGACTGTGTGTGTATGTGTTTTCTACCTTCTTCTATCACCATCCTTACCAGATATATATTTTACAATTAAGAAATCCTATTAAGCTAGAGTAATGAGAGGAAACTATTAAACTTGAAACAAATATTTAGCTTTCTCTGTGCATGTGTGAAGGAGTGGACAAAAGATAATTTTTAAGTATTTGTTGTATGCCATGGACTCATGTGATTTTGTCTCATGTTTACTTACTCTTAATAACAGCACGGTTACGTAGAATACATGATGTAATACCAAGAAACTGAAGTTCGAAGATAATGATATACCACAGTGTTGAGAATAGGTTGTGTAGTTTACAGTCTTAACAAAAAACAAACCAAAACAAAACAAAAGAAAAGTAATAGTTATAAGGATTGAAAAAGGAAGGCAATCTGTCAGTATTCCCAGAAAATACTTTTTTCAAATAACACCCCAAAGGAATCTATAGATAATTATGAAATTAATGAGAGGGTTGAACAAGTTAGTCTGATATATGATCATTACCAAGAAAAAGTAAACTGCATTTCTATTTACCAGCAATACTTATAAAATGTGATGTTTAAAAAGAATGTTATTTTCAACAACGAAAAATAAAATCCCCTTGAATAAAAATAATAATGAAATGCACAATACTTAGAGAGAGAATTATGCAATTGTATTTTATAGCCATTAAAGATAACCTGAATAAGTGGAGAATATATTAAGGTTATGAATAGCAGCATCCAGTATCATAAAAATGGTAACCCCAACAAAAGTTATAGAGATTAATTATAATTCCAATAAATTCAGAACAGACTTTCTTTGTATGAATATGACTGGAAATTAACAAGCCAAATATTTTTCCCATAATAGCAAAGAGTCAATATTTACAAATACTCTAATAAAGAAAAATCATGAGTCTTATGTACAGATATCAAAACTTATAATATATACTAATTACTGTGATTTTCTGCAATGATAGATAATTGAAGATGGTATAGGGTGAAGGATATATTAATAAATCCATTTTAATTTTTGATAGATCTTGCATTAATAACAGTGGAAATAGAATGACCATTCAAAAGAGTAGAACAATTGGTCATATATATGGGAAATTTAAAATTAATATTAAAATTAATTCTTATCTCATTCCATTCATTAAAATAAACTTCAGTACATTTAAGAATTTAAATGTAAAAAGAAAACCTTAAAAAATAATATCAGAGAATATACTTATGACCTTAAATAACTTTTTAAGTAAAACTTAAATAGAAAAAATATTAAAGATAAAGCTTATAATCTGACTACCTAAAAATAAAGAACATCTGTTTATCAAAATCCCCCATAAGGAGAGTGAAAACAGAGTCACAAATTAAGAGAATGTATTTTTAATATGTAAATCCAACAAAATCACCAGAATATATAAAGGAGCTCTCTAAGTCAATACAAGAATGGGAAAAATGCATAAACAGGCATTTCATTGATAAGAAAACAGAAATATCCAAGAAAACCTCCAAACAATAAATGGAATACAACTGAAAACCAATATGAGGCATCAGTGCACCCTCAACATATTGGGAAGTAAATAAATAAATAAATAAATAAATAAATAAATAAATAAATAAATAAATATGATACCAGATGAAGCCAAGTATTGGCGATATAAAACAATGAGACTATTGATAAAATGGTAATTGGAGTATACTTGAATCAATAATTTTGGAATAATAATCTGGAAGTACATGCAAAATGGATTATTTCCCACCTATATGTATTATAGAGTATATAATCAAAGGAAACTCTTTCACGTGTACATCCAGAGACATGGACCAGAAGGTTTAAAGAAGCATCATCCACAATAGAAACAAGAGCAACAACAACAAAAGTCAGATTACCAAAACCCAGATAAATAAATCATGGTAGAGTCAAATAGTGGAATAGTACACAGCAGTGAAAATTAAATATAATTTTAAATATATACATATATAATTTAATATAAATATATTACTTTAATTATATATTTATATTTTATGATACTAGAGTTTTATATGAAACGGTGTGGCTAAAGAATGCAATTGAGGAGAAAATTCAATTAGTTTTGTGTGACTTTATTTATATGAAGGTCAAAATATTTAAAGTTAAAAATATTTCATAGAAATGCATATATTTGTGATTAAACTCCAAGAAAAAGAATTTTTTTTTTTCTGAGTTGGATAAAGGGTCTCTGTTCATTGGAGTCATCTGTAATTTTCTATTTTTTTAATTTATTGGTGTGTATATAGGTGTTTGTTTTATTAATGTTATTAATTAAAATGTACATACTATTTAATATATTATCTGTCTGCATATTATATTCCATAATATGAAAGGAAATATAATAATAAAGGCCTTTGGACAAATGACCTAGAAGTTAAACTTTTGCAGGAAAAAAATCACATGCACAAAATTTTTATGGTATGATTCCATTTACACATAGCCAGAAACAGGTAAAACTAAGCTGTTAAGGAGATCTAGAGAACTATTATTAAAATATTCAGTATAGTGTTTTTCTTTATGGAAGCAGGAGAATTATAATTCAGGGATGTCTTTCTTAAGCTGGATAGCAGTTTCCAAAGTCATCATTTTATCTTTATTCTTTAACCTCTACATTCATATTACATATACTCTTATTCTTTAAACTCTACATTCATATTACATATACTCTAAGGCATGCATTTTGTAATGTATATTTAAAAATAAAATAATGGAAGGAAGGAAAGAAGGAAGGAAAGAAGGAAGGGGAGAAAGAAGGCAGGGAGGAAGTCATATCCAGGTCTTTCTACTCCAAAAATGGTGATATGTCAATGCAGGTGGCTCAAGATGACCATGCAATAATAAATAGTTTTCCAAAATAAATATAGGTGGATCACCTCTTGCCTTACATACTTCAATAATTTCCCTATGTTACCAGTTTATATTTGAAATTTAATAATTTGGGAAGGTTTGTGCACTTGTAATCCTGCTTGATATAATATCCACTAGTAATGCACCCAATGTTAGTTGTTCTGGTGCAGTTTAGGATTATAAATTTGAGGTCAATTTTTTGTATCAGTAGGTCATACACTCCTTGTCTTTATTCTGTCACTCTCCCAGACTAAAGCTGCATATGAGAGGAAGTAAGTTTTCTTGGATTCCTTCTAAAGTTCTTGCTTGTACGACAAAATGATTATGCCGCTATAAAGAGACAATATAGTGCCAAACAAACGCAATAAAATTGATATCAAATTAATTTCTTAATAAATGAAGCAATTTCCCTTAATTCCATACCCTCAACTTCCTATTGGATTTTTCCTCTTGTGCATTTTCTTCATCTCCAAGTCAACTGACTGTTTCATTCCTTCTTTACTGTTGGCTGATGACTTCAGGTCTAGACTTCCTACCTCTGGCTTCTCTCCCATTCAGTTCATCAAGGAATGTGCCAGCACATTAACCTTCCTAGAACCTGGAGTAGCAGAAAGGCTACTGCTCAGTCTAGGAGGAATAGACTAAGTGACTCAATTCATCTTGCTGTAAACATTTACCCTTTGTTTCTGAACTCAAAAAGCAAATTATTTGCATCTGTCTGAGCGTACTAGGAGTATTACATGTTTTACTGAACATGTGTTCCTCAAGTATGAACTATGCACCCATTTACAGGACCTATTGTTTTTAGTACAGAGCTTATTCACAGTGCCTGGTTTAGTGCCTTATACATAATTCATGCCCAGTGAAGTTTGGTTAAAAAATAAACAATTAATTAATTTGAAAGAATAAACTCACTTTCCTCATTTGTTGATTGCGCCTTTCATTCATTCAACTATTTTTTTTTTTTGCCAAATACCAAATATACATCAGATATTCTCCTAGTATTGGAACTAGAGCAGTCAGTCAGACAAATTCCTGCCCTTGAGTGGTTCATAATATTATAGGGATAACTAACAATTAGACAAGAAAATAAATAAGGACATATGGGCTGACAGGTAAAAATTTCATCTCTATTAAAGTCGGATGACAGACAATGATAGAGAGCAGTGAGTATGGTGATGGGGGTGGAGAGTTATTGTAGCCAGTGTAGGAATCTCCTCTTTTTGAAAGGATGATGTTTGAGCTGAGATCTGAATGTTGAAAAGCAACCAGCCATAAGAAAATCTGGGGAAAGAAAAAATTACTCTAGGCAGATAAACAGTAAGTGCAAAAGCCCTGAGGCAGGAATCAGCTTGTCATTTTCAATGAGCAGCAAGACTGACAAGGTGACTGAGGTTGGGGTAAGTGAGGCAATGTTGTTTGAGATGATGTGGATGACCTGGGCAAAGACTATATCATGTTGGCCTTGTAGGGCAAGAAAAGGGGTTTGGGACATATTCTAGGAATGATAAAAAGCCATTAGAGGGTTTTCAGCAAGTGAGTGATATGATGTATTATCTCAAACCATATGAAATGTCTAATACACAATATTTTGACCTACAAAATATTGGTTCCCTATGTTTCACTGCAATACTTTAAAAAAAAAAATCAGTTAGCTTGTTGTGTTGAAAACAAATCGGTAAATAAAATGGTGAAAGTTAGGGAGAAGAGTTAGGAGACTACTATAAAGTCTGACAGTGAATCTTCGATTGAGCTGGAAGTAATCATGATGGTGTGAAATGAACCAATATGGCAGTTCACGTAAATGCAGAGCTGATTTAACTTGCAGGTGGGTTGGTCTATTTTCTGTGGCCCATGAACAAAGGTTTAAGAAGCTAAGGAATTCTGCTTGGGAGAGGTTCATAGAAAGAGGCACAGCAGGGATGGATAGGTGGCTGGGCAGGATTGACAGCTTGCTCCCAACTCCACTAGAAATGGAAAAAAAAATTCCTCAGAGTCTAATTATATCAATACATTTGAAAACAAATCAGCATTTCTAAGTAAAGACATATCTCTATGACTTGGCAAGAAATCCATTAAACCACTAAGAAGTCTATAGCTGGGAATTTACTAAGTCATATTGAAGAAGAAAATCTCAAAGATCAAATTGTCAGTGATCTCAAAAGGAGAATTCCAGACTTAGAGACAGTCCTTTCTTTCTTTTTCTTTTTAACATCTTTATTGGAGTATAATTGCTTTACAATGGTGTGTTAGTTTCTGCTGTATAACAAAGTGAATCAGCTAAACATATACATATATCCCCATATCTCCTCCCTCTTGCGTCTCCCTCCCACCCTCCCTATCCCACCCCTCTAGGTGGTCACAAAGCACCGAGCTGAGCTGATCTCCCTGTGCTATGCGGCTGCTTCCCACTAGCTAGCTATTTTACATTAGGTAGTGTATATATGTCCATGCCACTCTCTTACTTCGTCCCAGCTTACCCTTCCCCCTCCCCATGTCCTCAAGTCCATTCTCTACGTCTGCGTCTTTATTCCTGTCCTGCCCCTAGGTTCTTCAGAACCTTTTTTTTTTTTTTTTTAGATTCCATATATATGTGTTAGCGTACGGTATTTGTTTTTCTCTTTCTGACTTACTTCACTCTGTATGACAGACTCTAGGTCCATCCATCTCACTACAAATAACTCAATTTCATTTCTTTTTATGGCTGAGTAATATTCCCTTGTATATATGCACCACATCTTCTTTACCATTCATTATCCCAGCAAAAGAACTGTCATTTCTGTGGAAAGCATATGAGGTTTTTTTAGCTGACTGTCACTAAACATTTATTGAACTCTGATTCCATGTTCATCAGGGATTTTCCAGATTAAGAATATGTATTTAAAAAAAAATGAATATGTATTTAATAGAGTTGCCATATGAGCCAGCAATCCCTCTCCTGGGCATACATCTGGAGAAAACTGTAACTCAAAAAGATACAGGGCCCCCAGTGTTCATAGCAGCACTATTCACAACAGCCAAGACATGGAAGCAACCTAAATATTCACTGACAGATGAATGGAAAAAGAAGATGTGGTATGTATATATATATATATATATATATATATATATACACACACAGCGGAATACTACTCAGCCATAAAAAAGAATGAAATAATGCCATTTGCAGCAACATGGATGGACCCAGAGATTATGATACTAAGTGAAGTAAGTCAGAAAGAGAAAGACAAATACCATATGATATCACTTATATGTGGAATATAAAATATGAAGCAAATGAACTTATTATGAAACAGAAACAGACTCACAGACATGGAAAACAAACTTATGGTTATGAAAGAGGA
This sequence comes from Balaenoptera physalus, assembly GCF_965194825.1. Taxonomy (NCBI): domain Eukaryota; kingdom Metazoa; phylum Chordata; class Mammalia; order Artiodactyla; family Balaenopteridae; genus Balaenoptera; species Balaenoptera physalus. The sequence goes on along the minus strand of NC_138894.1, from coordinate 88,637,640 downwards.
AAGAGGGTAGGGTAGGGATAAATTAGGAGTTTGGGATTAGCAGTTTATAAATTAGCTAGTTTGGGATACTAATTACTATATATAAAATAGAGAAACAACAAGGTCCTACTGTATAGCACTATATTCAATATCCTGCAATAAAATGTAATGAAAAAGAATATGAAAAAGAATATGTATATATGTACAACTGAATCATTTTGCTGTACCCCAGAAACACAATATTGTAAATCAACTATACTTCAGTAAAAAAAGAATATATATTTATAGCAGGAGATCTTAACCTGGAGTCCATGGATGGGCTTCAGGTCACCCTTAAACACCCTGAAATTCTGTGCAAATGTTCATTTGAATTTGGTGAGGGAGGTCAACATGTTTTATTAAATTCCCAAAGAGGTTCATGATACCATAAAGGGTAAACACTCTTGGCCACAGACAGAGATAGTATTGACATGAGAACATCAACAGCAATAACTTTCTAATCCTTACCTTTCCCTCTAAAGCGAAGTCACTGAAATCACACTTACGATTTTCTTTTTTCTCTTAGCGTCTTTTTGTTCAGTTTTGGACTTAGCATTCTCTACCTTATAAGCTACATCAGAGCCTTCTTTTCCCTTGTTGCTATAATTCTAGGCTAGTAGCTGCTTCAAACCCAACAGACTCCCACAATTTGCATTTCACCTTCCCTGAGTGTTTTGTGCCCATCTCTTCCACCCAGAAGGGCAACTTTACACTCAGACTTCCTTTGAAATAGATGGAAATGCATTGTGTAAGATGGGGCCATGTGGTTGAGATGTTGACATGTTTCTTTGCCTATGTCCAGCCCTAGTCAGAATTAGGAAACTATGGACTCTGGACTCTGCATTTTTTAGTAAGTGATTATTGAATACCTAATTTTTGTTAGGCAAATCCATGTTATCTCATTTAATTCTTACAGAAGAGGTGAGAGTCACTTCTTGTAGATGAAGACTGAGAGTTAAGTCTTGCAGAAGACACCCAGGTACAGAGAAGCTTGCTTGGATCTATTTCAATTAACACCATTCATTTATTAAAGCCAAGAGACTGCACTAGGAAACTAATAGCATTATTACAATAAATCCCTTAAGTGACCCTTAAAATTGGAATTGCTGTTCTTATTACAAATGAGGAAAGAGATGACGAGAGAGAATAAATAACTTGATTAAGCCAAGCTAGGCAATGCAGAGTGAGGATTCAAACCAAGTTCACTGCAATTCTAAAACTTTGCTCTTTCCCCTACAAATGAATCCAGGTCTCTTGACTATTTAATTAATTTTCTTTCCATTACTTACCATAGTTTTCCTTCACATTTAAACATCACTTAAACACTTTACATTTTAATACCATAAAGTCATACACATAGGTTCATTAAAGCTTTACAACCTTTTAAATACAGGAACTGGGGTTAACATATAGCCTAAAAAATGCAGAACTGATAATAGAAACAACATAGCTTGACTTTCAGCCTGATACTCTTTCTGTAACATAGCAATGCTTTTCATTTAATGAGCAACTATCTCAAAAAAAAATACACTTTGAAGAGTATTTTTATAATGCAGTCCGTGCAGTTTTTAAAGCCTACCCTTACTTTTTCCTAAGTAAAAACAATTGCTATCATCTTTTTTTTTTTTTTTTTTTTTTCAGAGCACCTCTCAGCAAACTGTTTTCCATGCTATTTCACATCTGGCTCTTCTCCTCACAGATGTTAGCTTAAAAGAATAAGAGTAAGCGAACAGCAAGAATCTGAGACTGGAAATATGCTCCCTCATTTATTTTCAGTGTATAGTTTTCTATATAGCAATAGACATTCTAGAAAGATTGTTACCAAATACTTGGAAAGATTTTCCAAACTTTCAGAGCAGGGGTTGTCTGAAGTTAGAATCACATGCAAAATCACAAGTGCACTGTAATAAGGAATAGGCATCAAGTTTACAAGCTCATGGAAGGTGATGATTATTTCATTCACTGTCATTGTTCATTCATTCATGAAAGATTCTGCGCTAGGATCTTTGTTCATTCACTCATGAAAAATGTCATTGTTCATTCACTCAGGAAAGATTTTGTATTAGGATCTGATTGCTGGTATAACAAATTGCCACAAACTTGGTGGCTTAAAACAGCATGGATTTATTATCTTACAGCTCTGCAGGTCAGAAGATGACACAAGTCTCACTGGGCTGAAGTCCTGGTGGGGCTGCATTCTCTTGTGGAGGTTCTAGGGGAGATTTTATTACTCTGTTGACTCTAGTTTCTAGAGGCCACAGGCGTTCCTTGGCTCATGGTTCTCTTCCTGCATTTCAAAGCCAGCAATAGTGGATTGAGTTAATCTCACATCACATCTCTCTGAACCCCTCTTCTGCTTCCACTTCCACTTTTTAGGACCCTTGTGACTACTTGTGAGTAAACCAGAATAATCTCCATACATTAAGGTCAAGTTAATTTGCAATTTTAACTTCATCTGATTTCTTCATTGTTTCTTTGTTATGTAACATAACGTATCAACAGGTTCTGGGGATAAGGAAGTGGACGTTTCTGGGGACCATTATTCTGCCTCCCACAAGTGCAAGCCGTCATTTGCTATTCACATCCCACAAAAGTTCCGCCCAGTCAGTTAGTAATGCCTGCTGCATGGTAGCACTGTGAAGAGTTTTACTGGAAGAGAGGACTCTTAGCTCCTTTAATGTGAAGGAGGGTTAGCTTTTTAAGTATAAAGTTTGCCTTGTGCACCGAAGGTGTAAACGATGCCGGTTTCTTTCTCCATTCAGTGTTCTTCCCAAGGCAACCTACTTCTAATCAACTTCTTTCAGTTTTCTTAATGAGCCATATAATCTCTTAATTATAACTTTAATTTTCACTCACCAAATACCCTGTGACAATTGCTTTTATCCTCATTCAACAGTTAATTGGGTACCCACTATGTGTCAGGCACACAATGAAAATAAAAAAGATTCTATTCTCTACGTAGCTTACCTTCTGTTGTGATAGTAGGGGAGACAGAAAAAAAATCAATATAATAAATAGTATATTATATAAGAAGGCGCTGTATACTTAAGGCAAGGTATATATTTATAAAAATTAAAGCAGTCTAAGGCAGATTCAGAGGTGGGTGTGTGGTGGCCTGCTGAAATTTTAAACAGAGAGATTGTAGAGCCTTTTCAAGAAGGTAATGTTTGAACAAAGTCTTGGCATCGAAGGAATTGTCCATGTGGATAGCTGGGAGGAGAGCCTTTTGTGACAAGAAAGAGACATCTGAAAATAACACAACCTTGGAGCATCACTTGATCAGCTTTTGATTGGGTTTCCAGTTCTACATTCAAAGCATTAGGCCTTCTGTGGCTGATGAAGAATCTGGGATTTAGAAGGTGGAAGAGACCTAGAGATCAACTCAAAGGAGAAAGGGGGATTCAGAGGTTTCAAGGAACCAGACAAGTAAGACCAGAGGGAGACAGAGTTACTGACTAAAGGAAGATCATGGAGAATCTCATCAAAGCAGCCTCAAACCAAGACTGGATATGCTCAGATTATGGCTGAGAGTCTGGACAGGTTTCCAGAAACACCAGGAAGAACCCAGACATTCTGAAACCTCACCTCCTCTTCTTCACATTTTTCAGTGAAAACGTATGCCTACCATAACCCTAGTATTTTCTCCTCTCTCATAAGCACTCTTTCTGATCTGTTTCAAATCTCCCCCTGTCAAAACTAAAGTGGTTTTTTTTCTCCGAAACTTAATTCTGTTGACATCTCTCATCATCTTAGAAAACGTCAGTGGCCCCAAACTGCTCTCCATTTTAACATAAACTTAATATTGCATTCAACTGCCTCCACAATCTAGCACAAGTCAACAATTCCCATGTTATCTCCACCAATATTTCTAAGCTGTTGTTCCCCATTCTATCACACTTTGGGTTTCCAAACTACATCACACTTTGCAATGATCTGTGGCTTTGCTCCTCCCATTTTTCCTATTGATCAAAGCACTTCGTTATTTCAAAGTTAAAATGTCTTCTGTCCAGTGGTCTCTTCTGGATGACACTTCTCATGTCTCAGACAAAATTATCTTCAACCTCAGGATTTTTTAATCTCTATTATGACCACACTTCGCTATTATAAATTCCTTCAAAGCAGAGTCCATATTTCACCATTTTTATACCTTTCTAACATCTAGTACAGATATCAGAGAGTGAACAATGAGTTTTCTTTATGTAAAGAAAATTTTTTTAAGATAGATTTAAAGGAATGAAAGAATAAGTGCTGAAAAGAGGTAGAATATTGCTTTCATTCTAAATATGAAATTGAGACTAATTTAAAAAATAATAAAGACAAAGTTCTAATTGTTATAACTTGAACAAATTGTTCAGTCAAGTTTTAAACTGTTTTAATGTAAATTAATTTACATGTACTTTTCAAGAAAATTAATGACACTATATTATATACGTTTATTGAACTTTATGTTTTTGTACATTCTTGTTTAAATAATCTGATATTGAAAAATAATAAATAAATAAATAAATAAGTAATCTGATATTTGTTTATATACTGCCATTTTATAAATTATTACTTAATTGTTGAAACTGTTTTAAGTATATAGCTATCTTTTATGTCCTGGGATCTTGTTTCTTATAAATTAAAGAATATGTAGAAATTTTTAAAAAACACCTGATTTCCAGGTTTTATTTTCTTTGGATATATGCATAACCAGAAGTGGTATTGCTTGAGTATGGTAGTTCTATTTATAAGTTTTTGAGAAATCTCCATACTGTTTTTCATAATGGCTGTATCAATTTACCTTTCCACCAAGGGGGCACACACAATAGCCAAGATGTAGAAATAATCTAAGGGTCTGTCAATGGATGAATGGATAAAGAAAATGTGGTGTATGCATAGAATGAAATGTTATTCAGCCTTAAAAAAAACAAAGAGACAAAGAAGGAAATTCTGCCATTTGCAGCAACATGGATGAACCTGGAGGACATTATGCTAAGTGAAATAAGCCAGACACTGAAAGACAGATACTGCATAATCTCATTTATATGTGGAATCTAAAATCCTCAAACTCATAGAAGCAGAGAGTAGAATGGTGGTTGCCAGGGAGGAAGTATGAAGGAAATGAGGAAAAAATGGTCAAATGATATGAAGTCTCAGTTATGCAAGATGAATGAGTTCTGGAGATCTAACGTACAGTGTAGTGATGATAGTTAATGTTTTCTATAATTGAGATTTGCAAAAAGCATAGTTCTTTAAATATTCTACACATACACGGTAACTATGTAGAGTGATGGTTAAGTTCTTTAGCTTAATTGTGGTGATCTTTTCACAATGTAAAAATATATCAAAACATCAAGTTGTACACCTTAAATATATACAATTTATATGTCAGAGATATCTCTGTAAGGTTGTTTAAAAAGCACACATTATAAAATAGCATCTTTGTTTTTATATTAATAAAAGAAAGGTGATGAATGATAACTACCAGTTATTAAGAACTTAACGAGTTTCAGACAATATGCTCAATCCTTTATATTCAAACATCAGCAATCCTCCAATTTCTAAATTTGGCATTATTAATTTATTTCAAAGACTTAGAACTGAAGTTCAACAAATTACTATCACATTTAACATCACACAGATTTTAAAATAAGCTTCTGTTCAGTAAACTGATGCTTTTCCCACTTCTCTGTCATCACAGAGCTTCCACTTTGGCAGGACACTGCGATGGCCAGATGCTCAGGATTCTCCATATTTCCGATCCTAGAAGAGTTTCCCATGATCACTTTTCTAAGTATTTACAAGAACTTCCATGGACAGAGCTTGAATCAAGATCTAGTAAGAGTACGTTTGAATGAGCACTGACAGTGTAGTGGACCCGTTATTATTTTTTTCTAGATTAGATGCGAGACTGCTTTAAATCCCAAGGAGGTTATTGTTAATTATTTATTTACAATGAAATCTATAATAACACAACAGAATTCTATTAAGTAGTGTTCATTTAACAGATTGATTTATTTTTGGATTGAATTTATTTTAGATTTTTTGTTCATTCCATTGATAAATTATGTATAGAAGGTAGAGAGGGGACGTACTTAAACATTATGTATTCAAGGTCCTTGCTTGCAGATGAAAGCACAGAGACCTCAAAAAGGAGAAATGACCTGCCCAAGGTCAATGGACTGCCCTTCTCTGGGCTGGGGTCTTCCATCCATGACTCATGGCTCATTCCTCCCCTCTAGTCCTTCCAGAAACCAGTGACTTACCTAAAACTAGTTTAAGCCCTAGCAGTGATAGTTAATTCCCTTAATCACTTAAGTAAGTATATTTGCAAATTCATGCTGGTTTACAAATCTTCTGCAAGCAGGGATTCTCAAACAAGTTCTATGCCTGCATCCAGTTTTAGGGATTTGTGTTTCCTGCTTCCCTTTAAAGACAGAATAAGAAATTAGTTCCAACTTTAAGATATTTATAGTCAGTAACTTCACTCTTCTACACATTAATTACCAAGCCTATTTTCTCCTTGGTACCTTCTTTACTATGACATACAGGCATACCTAGTTTTATTGAGCTTTCCAGATATTGCATTTTTTTTACAAATTAAAGATTTGTGGCAACCCTGTGTCAAGCAAATCTATTGGTGACATTTTTCAAGAGCATTTGTTCACTTCACATCTGTGTCATACTTTGATAATTCTTGCAATATCTCAAACTTTTTCATTGTTATTATATTTGTTATGGTGATCTGTGATCAGTGATCTTTGACGTTACTGTTGTAATTATTTTCGGGGCTCCACAAATCGTGCCAATACAAGATGGAAAACTTAATCAATAAATGTTGTGTGTGTTCTGACTGCTCCACTGACCAGCCTTTCCCCTGTCTCTCACTCTCTCCTCAGGCCTTCCTATTCCTTGAGACACAACAATATTGAAATCAGGCCAACTAATAACCCTACATTAGACTCTAAGTGTTCAAGTAAAAGGAAGAGTCACACATCTCTCACTTTAAATCAAAAGCTAGAAATGATTATGCTTAGTGAGGAAGGCAAATTGAAAGCCAAGATAGGCTGAAAGCGAGGTCTCTTGCACCAAGGAGTTAGCTAAGTTGTGAATGCAAGGGAAAAGGTCTTGAAGGAAATTAAAAGTGCTACTCCAGTGAACACACAAATGATAAGAAAGCAAAACAGCATTATTGCTGATATGGAGAAAATTTTAGTGGTCTGGGTAGAGGATCAAACCAGCCACAATATTCCCTTAAGCCAAAAGCCTAATAAAGAGCAAGGCCCTAACTCTCTTCAATTCTGTGGAGGCTGAGAGAGGTGAGGAAGCTGTAGAACAAAAGTCTGAAGCTAGAGGAGGCTGGTTCATGAGGTTTAAGGAAAGAATCTGTGTCTATAACGTAAAAGTATAAGGTGAAGCAGCAAGTGCTGATGTAGAAGCTGCCGCAAATTATCCAGAAGACCTAGCTAAGATAAGTAATGAAAGTGGCTACTCAAAACAACAGATTTTCAATGTAGACAAAAGAGCCTTATATTAGTAAAAGATATCACCTAGGACTTTCATAGCTAGAGGGAAGTCAATGCCTGGCTTCAAAGCTTCAAAGGACAAGCTGACTCTCTTGTTAGGGGCTAATAGAGCTGGCGACTTTAAATTGAAGCCAATGCTCATTTACCATTGTGAAAATCCTAGGGCCCTTAAGAATTATGCTGTGCTCTAGAAATGGAACAACAAAGCCTAGATGGCGGCATATCTGTTTACATCATTTATTGAATATTTTAAGCCCACTGTTGAGATCTGCTGCTCAGAAAAAAAGATTTCTTTCAAAATATTACTACTCACTGACAATGCACCTGGTCACCCAGAGCTCCGATGTGAATGTACAATGATATTAATGTTGTTTTCATCCCTGTTAATACAACATCCATTCTGCAGACCATGGATCAAGGAGTAATTTTGACTTTCAAGTCTTGTGATTTAAAAAAATATATTTTGTAAGGCTATAGCTGCCATAGATAATGATTCCTCTGATGGATCTGGACAAAGTAAATTGAAAACCTTCTGGAAAGGACTCACCATTCTAGATGCCCTCAAGAACATTCATGATTCAGGGGAAGAGGTCAAAATATCAACATTAACAGGAGTTTGGAAGATGTTGATTCCAACACTCATATATGACCTTGAGGGGTTCAAGACTTCAGTGGAGGAAGTAACTGCAGATGTGGTAGAAATAGAAAGAGAACTAGAATTAGAAGTGGAGCCTGAAGATATGACTGAATTGCTGCATCTCATGATAATGGAATTATCTTAATGTCTGTCTTAATGGAATGAGGAGTATCTTCTTATGGATGAGCAAGGGAAGTGTTTTCTTGAGATGGAACCTATTCCTGGTAAAGATGCTGTGAAGACTGTTGAAGTGACAACAAAGGATTCAGAATATTACATAAACTTAGTTGATAAAGCAACAGGGTTGAGAGTACTGACTCCAATTTTGAAAGGAGCTTTACTATGGGTGAAATGCTCTCAAACAGCATTGCATGCTACTGAGAAATCATTTGTGAAAGGAAGAGTCATTTGATGCGGCAAACCTCATTGTTGTTTCATTTTCAGAAATTGCCACGGTTACCCCAAACGTCATCAATCACCACCCTGATCAGTCAGCAGCCATCAGCATCGAGACAAAACCCTCCACCAGCAAAATGATTATGACTTGCTGAAGGCACAGATTGATGTTTATCTGTTATTAGCAATAAAGTATTTTAAATTAAGATATGTACATTGTTTTTTAGATATAATGGTATTATTGCACACTTAATAGACTACAGTATAATGTAAACATAACTTTTATATGCACTGGGAAACCAAAAATCCCTGTGACTCACTTTATTTTATGGTATTTGCTTTATTGCTATGGTCTAGAACTGAACCCACAGTATCTCTATGCTATGCCTGTATTTGCAAAATATATGTTTTTTCTCCTCTTCCTTTTGTTTTAATTACAAATATTAATTGTGCTTTCCTTTTGTGACTATTCAAATTTTCTCTAAAAATTGTTTGTTTAGTACTGACCACTATTGTGTTGTTCCTGTTTAATTTATTATTTCAGTATTCTTCACATGACACAACAGTCAAGATCATGGGCTCTGGGGGCAAACTCCTTGAGTGTCCTTCCTGAATTCAAAAGGTACTAGGTAACTATGAGACCATAAAGAACTACTTAATTTCTCTGTTTCATTTCTTTCATAGTTGAAATGAGGAGAGAACCTACTTTATAAATTCTGTATGGAATAATGAGAAGTCCACATATAGTGATATGCACATTGGTATTTTGCAATAACTTAATAATTTATGATAATTATTATTATTAAAATAATTGAAGTTGATGACTTGGATTTTTTTCCAAAATTATTACTGCTGTTGCAGTTTAAAGGAAAATATTTAATCATGTGTGAAAGAATCATAATTGGATGGCAGTTCTGGTTATTACTGGAAGAAATTAATAAGGCTTCAGTAAATGTAAAGGAAATGGGTAATTTCAGCATGCAATCATGATGATGTAACCAGTATACTATTTGTCTGCTCACCATAGAATTCTAATATTGGACAAAATATACGAGGCAATTGTGTTCATATATCAGATAACTGGTGGCATAGTACCATGATCCTTCAAAGAATGGGAACTCATAAATTGAAACCCACGTTTGCCCAGGCTATCTGACTGGGGACACTTCCTGTGTGACACAGGGAATTAGAACACAAGGGAAGAGTTCTGGGCAGACTGGAGGTCAGGCAAATTGGAGCTGAAGAGGCTGAGATTTGCAGAGTATGAGAAAGAAGAGAGCTGCACAGAGGAGCCTTGAGTCAGCTACTCAAGAAGTACAGAGGAAAGAGCAAGATTATGCAGTCAGTCCAGCCTAGGTCTTTAGCAAGAGTTCACTATGCATGGCTCCAAAAGGCATCAGAGGCTGCCAGCTGCAGGACTGAGAGATAAACAGAAATATTAGAAGACATGGAATGCTGTGAGACATTGGATTTTCAGTCTACCCATGTAAGGAGACCACTATGGCAACCTCAGGCATTAAGTTGAGATGTCAGAAAGGTCATGAGCTAATAGTAAAAATCATTCTCTCTAGTTAGAGACATGATGGAGAACTAAGGAGAAATGAAACAGACTCAGTCTAACAAAAAAGAAAGACAAGACAGGTAGGACCAAAAGTTTATGCCAGTAATTCAACTGACTGTGAGAATAAAATTCAATCCCCATTACATGTACACACCACAGTCTAGTCTCCCTACAACGTCCAGAAAAATCAAGAAAAAAGACAGCAATAAAAATTGACCCTGAGATGAAGCAGATTTGAGCCAGCAGACAAAGACTTTGAAGAAATTATTAAAAATATCTTCAAGGACCTAAGGGAAAAGATGGGTCACTATGAGGGAAGAGATGGAGACCCACATGAGAGAAATGGAAGCTGTAAAATAAAAACCCAATGGAAATTCTAGAAATAAAAATAAGATATCTAAAAATTTTTAAAAATCACTGAATGAGCTTAACAGCAGATTGCACATGGGAAAAAATTTCTTATTTAAACACAAATCAATGGAAATTATTTTATGTGAGACACAGGAAAAATAAAACAGGTGGAAAAAATAAACAGAATCACTTGATAGTCAATATCAAGTGGTCAAACATGCATTTAATTGTTATCCCAAGAAGGAAATAGAGAATAATTTAGAAAAAAAAATTTGAAGAAATAATTGTCAAATATGTCCAGTATTCGGTAGATGTAACTGTTAATTTTAACTCTTGCTAGGCTGGGCATTGGCAACAGTAGGGAAGGGGGAAGTATTGCATGTGGACAACAGGCTCTTTGACTGTGGAACCAGAAAGAGCAGATGCAGGAGAATTTGGAGGCTTTGGTTGAGAAGATTCCTAGTAGCAGACTCAGGGCAGTATGAGGTGATGACAGAGCAGACCTCCTGCAGGCTTCTCCAAACCAATAGAGAGGGGTCCTGCTGCCAGATTCCGGGCCACTTCACATTCCAAAGGAACTGCCTGGATATAGACTCTGGGATTCAGGTAAGCTGTAGTTCTCAGCAACCATTGGTCTCAGACCCTGATGCAGAAATTTTAGAAGGGTAACAACATGTAGGAAATGTGTTTTTTTGTTTTGTTTGTTTTTGTTTTGTTTTTTAAGTAGTAGGAGAAAAGGGAAATAAAAAGAAAGTTAATTCCTTTTTCATTTCTCATGAAAAAATGCATCTTGATATGAAGTTTAATATTGAATTAATACTTGGAACTCTGGTGGATGTATGTTTGCTTCACACAGTTTTATCAGAATAGTATCTTATATAATAAAGTAAAAACTACAGAGTATGGAAATTTTCATATTTTCCTCTTCCGTAAAAGGGAAAAAAGGGAAACTTCATTATTTTTATTGCAAAAGCCTCATTTATTCAAGATCCACAGAACAATAATGGGCCAACGAGTACTTTTTTGCTTATGTGGAAGTGTTTATTTTTAGATTTGGCCGTAATTTCTGATAGTAGCTATTGTGTAGCTGATGAAAGGTCCCTTTTCAGTTCCTGTCACAATCCTCAACTGAGAAACACCCCAAATATTGACTAGGGTCTGTGATCTTATGACAGCATTTCCCCCTTGTGTTCACAGGAGGAATAAATGCTGACATTTTAAGGCTCTGTTTTTCTAATTTAAAATATCCCTTGATATTAACAAGACATGGCAGTGCTTAGGTTTGGTTGATAAACCAAAATGACTTGTTATCACTCTCATTATGGAATGTGACATACAGATGTGTGGTTATCAAACATAATCAGATATGAATACCTAAAACCTTCAATACCTAATTGATGTAAGAGCAATCATCATCATTCTGGGTACTCTCATCCAGTGAAGGTAGGTTTTAGCTTGCCTTATTAGTGAACTGCTCGTTCTCCAGAATAACCATTGTTATAAGTGTTCTTTCCCTCCCATCCTCCCCTGTATATCTCAGTAAGGAAAGTAAATGTGTGTGTATGCACGGGTGGTTAAAAGCAAGGAAAATAGGGAAGAGTAATGGGTGATTACTGTTTAAACTAAATGACCTATGAATGCTTAAACTTTTATAAATTTAAATTGTTAATATTTATTAAACCCATATACGGAACCAAGAAACACACCTAAATCTATCTCTTTAAATGACTGTGGAAATCAGTAAAGATAACTGACAGAATTCAAGCTTTTCTTTTGTTTTCCATTTAAAATGGTTTCCCCAAAATATCACACTAGACGTTTGAATTTTATAAATTTTCCCACAATCTATTTTTTTAATTATATAAATATTCTGAATACGGGTTATACTTTTCATGAAATTAAACATCTCCACATAGTTATCTTAAAGAAAACATTTAAACTTGATCTTTTGTTAGAGCAAGATAATAGAACAGCAGATCTTGCAAATAGCTGCCTCTGTTTTCACTTTTGATGATCAACTTCCTGTCCATTGTTCTGTGTTCAGAATCACTTTGGTTGTAGCTGTCAATCTCACGTTTCTTCTTTTCATCTCTCCATGTTTATCTACTTAAGCAAAACCAATTTACTGAGACTGCTCTGTGCTAAGGCCAGGGACTCACCCTTGGGTCATAAGAGTGAAGAATTCAGAGTCACTATTCTCAGAGACTCACTCAGGGCCCATAGAGGAAATGTGTTTTAAGTGTGATGATATTTACCCTGTGAAAATTTCATTTTACATAAAAATAGGCAAAATGGGATTTATTCTAAGACCTCCACTTACTAACAACATAATTTTTGACACAGTCTTTAACTTTTCTGACCCTTGGGTTCTTCTGTCAAAGCGAATGATGCCCAATTCACAGGGTCATTATGAGGATCATTTACCTTATTTAGAAAAGCTAAACAATTATTTTTTTATTTTTATTTTTTACATCTTTATTGGAGTATAATTGCTTTACAATGGTGTGTTAGTTTCTGCTTTATAACAAAGTGAATCAGCTATACATATACTTATATCCCCATATCTCTTCCCTCTTGCATCTCCCTCCCTCCCACCCTTCCTATCCCACCCCTCTAGGTGGTCACTTTAAAAGATTATTATTTTATATCTTCCCACTGTAAAGGACTACTCTAAACCACACATACATTTGGAAAACATTCTTCCAAAGTTCCAACTTTGATGCCAGGATACCATGGAACCTGGGGAATCTGGTTCCCTATATCAAACAGGTAAATCCCTGTGATGGTGAATATATACATAGAGAATTCTAATTATTATGATAATTTATTTGATCAGGACATGGATATCGATGCCAATTTGTGATAAGTAAACTTTACTGGGTATTATCTGTTAGATAGGGGAAGCAACTAAATTGTTTACAGTTATTTAGCCTAGTATTAAGGTAGAAATAAATATGTAATATTTTTCAGCTCCCTTAATTCAGACATAATGACTAAAATAAAGCTTCATGTTTTGCAAAGTTTTACATGCTTTAAAGAATGTCTGCTCTCGTTATCTCATTTGAATACACAAATACATGCCACCTGGTCAGTAACCTCACCAGCATTATATAAATCATATGCCCAATAAACACAGACAAATGGCAGAACTTTGCTTCAAGATTTACATCCAATGTTCTGAATATTCACAATATGTCACCTACTTATGTAGACCAATGTAGTGCCTACTAAACTCGAGGAACGAAGTGATGCTAATACATATGGCCTTCATTAAGGGAAAGAAAAACTTAAGTGTATTGAGCACGTGTTATGCATAGAGTATGATTTTGTCCATCTCTCCCCCCACAAATGCACAAGGGTGGTAATATTGTTAGGGAATTGAGACTGGAAAATTTCAGGTAACTTGCCTAAGATTCCAGAAGATTCTTGTAAAGGCTCGAGTCTGGGTTTGATCTTAGTTTCTGATTAACACACATGGACCATAAATGGTCCAGTTACTTCCATGATTTCATATTATCCTCCAACACAGATGGTCAGAAAGAACAAAAGAAGATGGATATGTTAATATTTATGCAAATTTCACTTCTTTTAATTCTTCTCCAGAGGTATTATTTCAATTTTGGCTTATCCAGATTAAATATATGTATTCATTTTAAGAAAGTTATCTTTCATGAAATAAGTTGTATGATGTCTAACAGAGCTCATCATTTCTATATTTATAAACCTTTATCTAAATATATACATATATATGTCTAACGGAAAGTCTGAAGAATTTAAAAATTATATTTTCCCCATTAAAGGAAAATAGCACAGTACTCGAGTACTTAATTACAAGCAAGAGACTAAAGATTAGAAACCAAATTAGTTCCTAGATTAAAATAAAAAATTAAGTATGATCTCTGATTAAATGCTTGAGCCTTAGCTATTGAAAGTAGAAATAATTTAGTGGAATATGTGTACCAAGCTCACAATAACCTCCCTTAAAATATAACCGTAATAACTTGTATTCAGTAGTAGAAGTATAAGGTAGTATTTAACCACTTTTATACATGTATATACATTATTAAGGTTGAACTACTCCTGACCCTCTTAAATGAATGGTCCATTATTGAGTGCAGTGTTTGGAAAATGTCTTCAAAATGCATACATAATCACAAAATTGACAGCACAATACTGAGATAGGGAGGAAAAATGAGAGCCATAACATTCCAGGAGTGCTAGGACTCGATAGAAGGTTATACTTGAATAACTTCATCTAGCTGCAACGATAGAAAAGATCTATGGATTGTAAGTATTAATTTTTTTTCTTATGAGCAAGTATTCTCTTAAGTATTATTACTACAGTTTTTACCCATTCTCTTCTGTCTCTCCCTTCTTATCTAAGACTGAATCAGAGTGATTAAGGAAGTGAGCATGAAATGTTAATTTCTGAGTCTTATTCTTAGAAATAAGTTAAACTTCACATGTGATGACCCTAATTGAAGAAAACATCCCTAAGGATCATTAAACTCCCTTTGCCTTAATTTAATATTCATGCTCATGTTGGGGATGGGCAAATTTCTCCCTTGCCCCTCTTGAGTTCTTTTGGCTAGTCTGATAATTAAACTGAAACAAAACAGATTACCAGGATAAAAAACAATTTAATTCATGCTCACGGAGTTCTCATAGAAATGGGACATAAAAAGTGGTCAAAGTAGGAAGTTTTTATATTTTTTCATACAAAGAAATAATAAATTTGTGAGGAATTGACAGGACAAAGAAATTTAGGCTTGGGGTAGCAAATTAGTAAAGAAGTAACATGCTTTGTTTATACAGGCTTCTTGGCCTTGAATTCCCTATCACTGGTGATAAGGGTGTTTTTCTACTACCAGATGCAGAGAGGACAGCTTTCACATGCTTTCAGGGGGACAGAGGAGGGTCAGAGTTCCCTTTTCTCGGCTGTTTCCCAAGCAACTTCAAAATAATCAATATGCCACTGTGATGTATTTGCGGGCAGCCTGCCCTTAGCCCCAGTGTTCACCGTAACAATATTATCACTTATGTCCATTGAATAGATACACCAGGAAATCATGACATCTGGAGATTTCAGATCTTCCCTCCCTGTCAAATACCTTTCCTGTAGATAAATCTGAACACTGAATTTCAGTTGTTTGAACACAAGTTTAGGCTATGCAACTGCCATTAACTCATGATAACAACTCTTCCAACCTGTGAGCATTTTCAACCTTCAATTGTGATGTCTTGGCTCTATATTTCACACTATTTTTAGTTTGCTTGTTTGTTTATTTATGCAACTCATTTTCATTGCAATCTGTATCAATTTTTTTTTTTTTTTTTTTTTTTGCTTTTGATGGAAGGAATGGGGTGATAGGACATTCATTCACATACATTTTAGTATTCCTGTCTCTTAATCACTCCCAGATCCAAATGTAAACTGAAAACTCTTTTTCAATATCACAATTCCCATTGTCTTTGGAACATTAAAATTTACTATTAGAAATTCTATATGAATATGAAAAGAATATATATATGTATACCTGAGTCACTTTGCTGTACTGCAGAAATTAAACACAACATTGTAAATCAACTATACTTCAATAAAATTTTTTAAAAAAAGAAATTCTATGATTGACCTCCACCACTTTTTATCAGAGTACTGATAGAAACAAGGTTTTGTATATTCTCATAACCATAAAAGTTATTTCAAACTCTTTTTTAATAAATCCTGCCCCACATTGGCAGTGCTATTTTAATTTATAACATCATAGATTAGTTCTTCCTATTCTTAAACTTCATATAAACAGAAACACACATCCTTCACTCAACTTACCATTTATGAGATTCATTCATGTTGTAGGTATCAGTATGTCCTTTGTCCTTAATTGCTGAGTGGTATTCCAATCATAAATGTTGTAAAATATGTATGTCCATTATACTGTTGATAAATATTTGAGTTATTTACAGTTTGGGGCTGTTACAAATAAACCACCTTTTTGTTTCCCATCTCTTAGTGAAAACTGTTATTTGCTACCCAGTATCCAATGTCTTGAGAGCCATTTATAGCCTTTTAGTTATTTTACATGGGAAGGTAAATATATTCCTATTACTCCATCTTGGACAGGTTTGAAAGTCCAGTCCTAATTACCAAATACTAATATACACTAAAAAGCCTTTTATCTTACCTTGGTTTTTTCCTAGAAGCATAATCTGAAACAGAGGTTTGCATGCAGGTGGTTTATTTTGGAAATAAACCCACATAACAAGAGTAAGAAAAAGCAGGAGTAAAAGAGAGGCGGGAAGACGAGTGCAAGAATACATCCTTGAATTGCTGGAAATGTAGGTGACTGTTCCTTGGTCCTGTAGATCTGAGGGGTTTAATGAAATGAATCTCAAAATTGTCTACTTAGGCGACCACTGGCTCCGAACTTCCATTCATTAAAGGTGACTCCTCTGATTTGAATTCCTCAGAACTTCCAAGTTGGACTAACCTGAGTGCTGAATAGATAGCCAGTGGCATCCTGCATGGAATTAGAGATGCCTTGAGGCAGGAAACAAGATGTGAGAGGCACTGTTCCAAGGCAAAGTGCTCTCAGGTTGCCACTCTACAGGGATGATTGAAGCTTGTTATAAACTGTTTTGTGTGTCATTAGCTACGTTAAAAGGTGGGGCAGAATATTTATAATAAAATACATGAGGCTTTTTTTCTTATTAAGACTTTAGTTTTTGTATATATGTACCACGTCTTCTTTATCCATTCCTCTGTTGATGGACATTTAAGTTGCTTCCATGTCCTGGCTATTGTAAACAGTGCTGTAATGAACAATGGGGTGCATGTGTCTTTTTGAATTCAATGGAATATTACTCAGCCGTAAAAAGGAACGAAATTGGGTCATTTGTAGAGACGTGGATGGACCTAGAGACTGTCATACAGAGTGAAGTCAGAAAGAGAAGAACAAGTATCGTATATTAATGCATATATGTGGAATCTGAAAAAATTGATATAGATTATCTACCTACAAAGCAGAAATAGAGAACAAATATATGGATACCAAGGGGGAAAGGGGAGGGGTGGGATGAATTGGGAGATTGGGATTAACATATATACACCATTGATACTATGTATAAAATAGATAACTACTGAGAACCTACTGTATAGCACAGAGAACTCTACTCAATGCTCTGTGGTGACCTAAATGGGAAGGAAAACCAAAAAAAGAGGGGGTATATGTATACATATAGCTGATCCACTTTGCTGTACAGTAGAAACTAACACAATATTGTAAAGCAACTATACTCCAATAAAAATTTTTCTAAAAAACTTTATTTTTTGGAGCACTTTTAGGTTCACAGTAAAATTAAGAGGGAGGGAGATATTTTTCCATATATTCCCTTCAATATAGTATTGGCTATTCCTGGTCTTTGGCTTCTCCATATGAACTTTAGAATCAGGTTGTCAATATCCATAAAATATCTTGTTAGGTGTTTGACTGAGATTATACTGAATCTGTAGATCAACTTGGAAAGATCTGACATTTTGACAGTATCGAGTCTTCCTATTCATTAAACTGTAACATCTATTTATTCAGTTTTTTGATTTAGTTCATCAGAGTTTTGTAGTTTTCCTTATATAGATTTTGAACGTAGTTGGTCAGAATTATACCTAAGTATTTCAATTTGGGGGTGTGCTAATGTAAATGGTATTATGTTTTAAATTTCAAATTCCTCTTGTTTATTGTGAGTATATAGGAAAGTGATTGACTTCTGTATATTAACCTTGTATCCTCCAACCTTGCTATAATTATTTATTAGTTCCAAGATTTTTTTGGTAAATTATTTCAGATTTTCTCCGAAGATGGTTATGTCATCTGCAAAGACTGTTTTATTTTCTTCCTTCCCAAGCAGTATACCTTTTATTTCTATTTCTTGTCTTATTGCATTAGACAGAACTTCCAGCATGATATTGAAAAGAAGTGGTGAGTGGCGAGAGATTTGCCTTATAACTGATCTTAGTGGGAAATCTCTGAGTTTCTCACTATTAAGTATGATTTTAGCTACAGGTTTTTTGTACATGTCTTTATCAAATTGAGGAGATTCTTCTCTATTACTACTCATACAAGTCTTCTATACACTTATATAAGTCTTTATATAAGAGATATCATTTCCCTTACCAACCTCAATTGCTGAAAAAAATTAATAAAAGATAATCAGATAAACAAGCTAAAGCTCATCCTTGAATATCTATTTAATATTTATCATCTCCATCTTCTACCACCCATTCTAGATTTCCCTCAGATTTAGCCAGAACTTCATCTTTATTACATCTACAATGAACCCGAGAGTCTGCATTTCTAACAAGCTTAGGTACTGCTGATATTGTTGGTCTGCAGACTACACTTTGAACTTAGACCTCTCTCCTTGAGAGGATTAAGCCTTCTGTCAATCTAATTCAAGCTATGGTTGCTGCAATTGTCTGGTCATTTTTATCAAAGATGACAGGAAGACAAAGTGACATTTTAATGAATTCCCTGGATTCTTTACATACTTTTCCATTGATGACAAACCTACAAAGTATATTTAGATATTCATTTTAGGATGCTTCTGTTTGTAGAATATAATTAAGAGCTACGTTCAGAATTATTTGAATATAGTTTATTTATGTAGGCTTATTTAACAGTTTGATACACATACAGGTGCATTACAAATATTTGCATTCAACTTAAGGATCTTCTTTTTCCCTTTTTAAGTAAAATCTTGTTTTTTGAATATATAAAAATGTTCACAAATCAAACCATCTAAGAAACATACTCTGAGAAATCTCATTCCCAGACCTATTCCTTCCCAGTCATTTTAATCTATCCCCAATACGTAATGATCTTCATTAATATACTGTACCTCTCATGAGTTTACATTTGTTAAAAAAAATGCATACATAGACATATATTTTTCTGTTTTCCTCTTACTTACAAAAATGTAATTTTTATCCTGATTTTTTTCATTTAATAATATACTCTGGGGATACTTCATATATCTTCTTAGAGAAAGTCATTGTTATTTTTCAGAAATACATAGCATGCCATTTTGCTTATGTACCATATTTACTCAACCAGTATCTATGGATCTCATTTCCAATAATTTGCTATTTCTTCTTTTCTTCTTTCTTTTTTTGCTTTCTTCCTAATATTTTGATAATGATTTTAGTGTCCATGTAAATGATATTGGTATGTTCTTGTAAAATGTTTTCTGGTTTTGGTACTAGGATAATGTTTTCCTCATGAAAGTTTGGGAAAGTTTCTATCCTCTTGTATTTTCTGGAAAAGATCATATAGAATTGGCATTATTTCATCCTTAAATCTTCTGTAGTGTTTGTCAGTGGACTCCTCTGTGCCTAATATTTTTATTTTGGAAGACTTTTAACTACAAATTTAATTTCCTTAAGAGAAATAGAGCCATTTATGTTACCTGTTTTCTTGAGTCTGTTTTGGAGGTTAGTAACTTTCTAGATCCAGTTCATTTAAATGATCAAATTTAAGGGCATAGAATTGTTTATGGTATTCCCTTCAGATCTTTTTAATGTCTGTGGATCAGTAGTGACACCCTTCTTTTTTTAAATAAACTTTTATCTTCTAATAATTTTAAATTTACAGAAAAGTGACATCCCTCTTTGATTCTTGATATTTGTAAGTCATATCTTCTTTTTTTATATTAGTATGTCTAAAGATTAATTGATTTTATTCATCATTTCAAAGTGCCAATTTTTAGTTTTATTCATTTTCTTTCTTGACTTTCTATATACATTTCATTAATTTCTACTCTTATCTTTACTTTTACCTTCCAAATCCTTGCTTTGGATTTAATTGGGTTTCTTACAATTACTTCTTAAGGTAGAAACTTAGTTTATTTACACAATACATTTATTGTGTTATAAAACAAGCATTTAATTTTATATGTCTCCCTTTGCTTTAGATGTGTCCCACAACTTTTGATTTTTTTTAAATTTTCATTCAAATTACAAGCATTTTCTAATTCCTCATATGATTTCTTGTTTGACAGATGGTTTATTTGAAGCTGTGTGGTTTGATTTTCATCTACATGGGAATTTTTTGGATATCATGAGATGTGATGGTATTAGGAAACAGGGCTTTTGAGGGGTGATTAGATCATGAAGGTGGGGCTCTCATGAATGGGATTAGTGCCCTTACGAAAGAGATCAGAGAGCTCCCTTGCCCCTTCTTCCATGTGAGGACACAGCTTGAAGTCTGCTGTTTAAAAACCAGGAAGTAAGTTCTCCCCAGACATGAATGTGTTGGAGTCTTGTACTTGGACTTTTTGGGCTCTAGAACTTTGAGAAATAAAATTCTATTGTTTATAAGATATCTAGTCTATACTATTCTGTTACAGCAGCCTGAGTGGACTAAGAACATAGTTTTATTCTTTAATACTTTATTCATGTTACTCCATTATGTTTGGGTTTGCATAATTTCTGACAAGAAGTTTTTTGTAATTCTTATATTTGTTCCTCCTTATATAAAATTTCTTATTTCTATGGTTGCCATCAAGATTTTCTCATTTGACATTTGGTTAGGCTTTTCCTTGGGCTTATGTATCATAATTATTATAAAATCTTTCTCTGACAGTTCAACAACTGAATCATCCCTGACTTTGCTTCTGTTGATTTATTGATTTCTTTACAATAGGTCATTTTTTCCCTTGCTTTTTAATATGTATCTCTTAATTTTTGACTGAGTGCTGAGCATCTGATTCATAAACTCAGTGAAGACTGAAATAAGTCATAACAGGCACACCTTTTCCCCCATCAGGCCACTAGTATGGGATATTGAGTCAGTCCAATCAGAAGTTGTTCTGGGTTTGGATTGTGTCATTGCTTTTGAAAATGAGAGCCGCTCTTCCACTGTCCTCAGAGAAGTAAACAGCCATGTTGTCAGCTGCCTGTAAAAACGTCCCTTCTAGGACCAGAGGGTCTTAGTCAAACAACCCAGGCATCCTCAGAGAACTGGGGGTACCATGGCCCCTCGGAAGCATGAATGCTGGCACAGCCTTTACCGCAGAGATAGCTGTATCTGAGTGATGACTGGTCACCTTTTTGTATGGGTAGGAGATTCCACAGATGCCTAGGTGATTTCTGTCCACATAATCATCAGTCACTTACATTCGTTGCTTTAAGTCACTCATTAGGATTAACTGGCCAGAGCAGCAGGGCAATCTGCACAAACCATTGGACATTTTCTTTAAGGTTTCCTGCTTTTACCAGCTGTAATCAGTATAGTGATCTACTCCGACTCTACACTGCTTTGCGATACCCACATGGCTGGGCTGTGTGAGCCTTAGGTTCCTGGTCGTCCCCCGGTCCCACTTTCACTGTTTGCATTGTAGCATTTCCCATTGAAAACATCCCTTATAACCAAAAGTGCTTTGATTTTTACAATCAAGAAGTAGTCCACATATTTAAAACATTTAGTTTCATAATATACTTAAAGTTAATACTCCTTCGGTGTGTATAAAGTATAGAATGCCCATCAAATAAACAAGACACGATTTATTTTAAGGGTCACAATGGTATAGCCAGTCAGCTGACTGTTAATACTATCACTTGAAAAATGTGTCAACAAGGGTGAAGAAGCTTTGACGACCCCAAGAGGGGATCAAAAGTCCAATGTAATCAACCCATCAGGATCAGGTAGAACCAATGACCCATGTAATGTGGCCTCTTTCTCTGCAAGGCAAATGGGCCAGCCTTTGGCAGAAGTTACAAGTCTGGTATACAGTGGCGATTTCATTAGAAACATAGAGTCATTTTATTTGTAGGAGAGGGCAATTTTTCATTAATTGCTAGAAGGATTCAGTGTGCCCAATCCAGCCACATAGTTCCAAGAAAAAACCCTCTGAGTTTTGTCAGATTTCAGTCACTCCCCTTGGGAGATGCATGATAACACTATTGAGACTGACCTGCCAACTAACTGTACATTATACAACAGTGGACATGAAAAGGAGAGACACTTGTGCTAAATTTTGATCCACCCGCTGATGGAAAAATAGTGGTTATGCCTAGAACAGACAAATTTTCTATCACATTTTTATAAGCATCCACAGTACAAAAATGTAAAATGTCAATTTTAATTATATAATGTCACAGGCTAAGAGGCTTCACTCACAGGTCATTTTAACTTTTCTTTTTTGCAAATTTTGCATAGATAATTTGTACCAAAACATACCAAGGAGTTTAACAGGCATTTCAGGGGTTTCAACAGCTATTGTCAAGATATCATCTTATTCCTTTGTCTGGGAGCTGAGGGAGCACAGGGAAGGCCAGCCAGCCAGTGACTGACAGCAGGAAAGCATCTTTCCTTAAAGTGGCTTGGTTAGGAGGATGGGGGAAGGAGAGATGAGGGATGCAAAAGCAGCAGCTTCACACCAGTAAGCATAGGTGTGCACTTACTTTGGGTTTTAAGTGGCTGACAGCTCAACATTGACAAATGCACTTTTAAGAACTAAGACATATTTTGGAACCTGGTTTCAGTCCTACTTCTTGCTTACCAGTCTCCAATCATTCAATAACAAGTAGCGCACACACTCTGATCCTATGAGTCTTCTACTTGCCCCTAACCTGACCTATGCAGTCCCTTAACAGGCAGCACAGTGGAGGACCTTCACTGCCCCCCTCTCCTACCACTTGAGTGACCAAGTGTTACCAGATCCCAGAGAGTCTTATGATTTATCCTAACCTGTTCCACACAGCCCCTTCTGTCCTTTCTCCAAAAAGGCAGTGAGGCCTTACTGACCCATAGCGGGGGTGACAGATACATGAAGTGGTTAAGTAGTATCTAAGAGTGCCACTGCTGCAGCTGCATGGATGTCCTGGGATACTTTCACAGACTCTACCGTTAGGGACACAGTGAGCCCAGGGAGCTGAGACAACATATGACTTACCCAGAAAGCACAAGCAAGATCAGCACGGTGTCCAATTTCTACTTCCCGCAGGACAACACCAAACAGGAGGAACCCAATGACAGAAGAGACAGTGTTGGGTTACTCTGTCACGGTGAAGCTATTTTTTTATATCACCAATAAGAGCAACTTTAGAAAGTAGGATAGCACCTCATAAAATACTCTCTAGTTTTTATATAATATTGACTCTTATTTTAAAGAACTTCAGAGTGGATGATTACTAGTACCATCTTCTAATAATCCAGATTTTACTAATATAGTTCAACTCTACTCTCTAATTCCTCTGATCTGTTCAATTACCACCCTACATCATGGTGGTTACTTGAAATCTTCCATGGACCATCCATCTTATCCTAGAGATATATCTTAGCTCATTTGGAATCTAGTAGATGAATACATGATGCTTATATTAATCTTCTACCAAATTAATATCCTATTTCGGGAAAGAGTAATAAAAAGTCCCCTACCAAAAATAGAGGAGTTATATCTCTCTTGATCTAATGACTTTCAAAGCTATTGATCAAAATTAGAAATAGTTTATTAAAAAAATCTTGTTTTAGTATACTGCATGCTATTTTATATATAAGCTGAAAGGAATTCAACTTAAGATGTCCTTAAGACGATGACATAAAATATGTGCTAAATGTTTGTGTTCTAGTACAAGAGCTCAGTTATTTAATTTTAATAGGTCAATAGCTCTTTCTTAACTTGTATCCATTTATCTATAATTTTCTGCATAATCTGTAACTTTCTTCTAAATATATGAAGCCCAGACAAGTATTATACTTTTGCTAGTATATACCTATATAAAATTGTACATGATTATACATTATATAATATATATTATTTTAAAATCTCTTTAATGGTTCACTATTGAAAACTCAGGTTAGGTTAAAAAGTTTAGAGTTTGAAAAAGTTACAATAGGAGAAGGTTCAAGATGGTAGAAGAGTAAGACATGGAGATCACCTTCCTCCCCACAAATACATCAGAAATACATCTACATGTGGAACAACTCCTACAGAACACCTACTGAACGCTGGCAGAAGACTTCAGACCTCCCAAAAGGCAAGAAACTCCCCACATACCTGGGTAGGGCAAAAGAAATAAGAAACAAGAGAGACAAAAGAATAGGGACAGGACCTGCACCAGTGGGAGGGAGCTGTGAAGGAAGAAAGGTTTCCACACACTAGGAGCCCCTTCACGGGTGGAGACTGCGGGTGGCCGAGGGGGGAAGCTTCGGAGCCACGGAAGAGAGCGCAGCCACAGGGGTGCAGAGGGCAAAGTGGAGAGATTCCCGCACGGAGGCTCGGCGCCGAGCAGCATTCACCAGCCCGAGAGGCTTGTCTGCTCTCCCGCCGGGGTGGGCGGGGCTGGGAGCTGAGGCTCGGGCTTCGGTCGGATTGCAGGGAGAGGACTGGGGTTGGCGGCGTGAACACAGCCTGAAGGGGTTAGTGCACCACAGCTGGTCCGGAGGGAGCCCAGGAAAAGTCCGGAGCTGCCGAAGAGACGAGACATTTTCTTGCCTCTTTGTTTCACGGCGCACGAGGAGAGGGGGTTCAGAGCGCCGCCTAAACGAGCTCCAGAGATGGGCGCAAGCCGCGGCTATCAGCACGGACCCCAGAGACGGGCATGGGACGCTAAGGCTGCTGCTGCCGCCATCAAGAAGCCTGTGTGCAAGCACAGGTCACTCTGTACACCGCCCCCCCCGGGAGCCTGTGCAGCCCGCCACTGCCAGGGTCCCGTGATCCAGGGACAACTTCCCCAGGAGAACGCACGGCGCGCCTTGGGCTGGTGCAACGTCACGCCTGCCTCTGCCGCCGCAGGCTCGCCCCGCATCCATACCCCTCCCTCCCCCCGGCCTGAGTGAGCCAGAGCCCCCGAAGCAGCGGATCCTTTAACCCCCTCCTGTCTGAGCGAAGAACAGATGCCCTCAGGCGACCTACACGCAGAGACAGGTCCAAATCCAAAGCGGAACCCTGGGAGCTGTGCGAACAAAGAAGAGAAAGGGAAATTTCTCCCAGCAGCCTCAGAAGCAGCGGATTAAAGCTCCACAATCACTTGATGTACCTGCACCTGTGGAGTACCTGAATACACAACGAATCATCCCAAATTGAGGAGGTGGACATTGGGAGCAATGATATATATATTTTTTCCCCTTTTTCTCTTTTTGTGAATGTGTATGTATATGCTTCTGTGTGTGATTTTGTCTGTATAGCTTGGCTTTTACCATTTGTCCTAGGGTTCTGTCTGTCTGTTTGGTTTTTTTTTTTAGTATAGATTTTAGCACTTGTTAACATTGGTGGATTTGTTTTGTGGTTGGGTTGCTCTCTTCTTGCTTTCTTTCTTTCTTTCTTTTTTATTACTTTAAAACAATTTTTTTAATAATTATTTTTTATTTTTCATTTTATTTTAATAACTATTTTATTTTATTTTACTTTATTTTATTTTATCTTCTTCTTTCTTTTTTTCTCCCTTTTATTCTGAGCTGTGTGGATGACAGGCTCTTGGTGCTCCAGCCAGGTTTCAGGGCTGTGCCTCTGAGGTGGGAGAGCCAAGTTCAGGACACTGGACCACAAGAGACCTCTCAGCTCCACATAATACCAAACGGTGAAAATCTCCCAGAGATCTCCATCTCAACGCCAAGACCCAGCTCCACTCAATGACCAGCAAGCTACAGTGCTGGACACCCTATGCCAAACAACCAGCGAGACAGGAACACAACCCCATCCATTAGCAGAGAGGCTGCCTAAAATCATAATAAGGCCACAGACACCCCAAAACACGCCACCAGACATGGACCTGCCCACCAGAAAGACAAGATCCAGCCTCATCCACCAGAACACAGGCACTAGTCCCCTCCACCAGGAAGCCTACACAACCAATGAACCAACCATAGCCACTGGGGACAGACACCAAAAACAACAGGAACTACGCACATGCAGCCTGCAAAAAGGACACCCCAAACACAGTAAGTTAAGCAAAATGAGAAGACAGAGAAACACATAGCAAATGATGGAGCAAAGCAAAAACCCACCAGACCTAACAAATGAAGAGGAAATAGGCAGTCTACCTGAAAAAGAATTCAGAATAATGATAGTAAACATGATCCAAAATCGTGGAAATAGAGTGGAGAAAATACAAGAAACGTTTAACAAGGACCTAGAAGAACTAAAGAGCAAACAAACAGTGATGAACAACACAATAAATGAAATTAAAAATTCTCTAGAAGGGATTAGTAGCAGAATAATTGAGGCAGAAGAACGGATAACTGACCTGGAAGATAAAATAGTGGAAATAACTACTGCAGAGCAGAATAAAGAAAAAAGAATGAAAAGAATTGAGGACAGTCTCAGAGACCTCTGGGACAACATTAAACGCACCAACATTCAAATTATAGGTGTCCCAGAAGAAGAAGAGAAAAAGAAAGGGACTGAAAAATATTTGAAGATATTATAGTTGAAAACTTCCCTAATATGGGAAAGGAAATAGTTAATCAAGTCCAGGAAGCACAGAGAGTCCCATACAGCATAAATCCAAGGAGAAACACGCCAAGACACAGACTAAGCAAACTATCAAAAATTAAATACAAAGAAAAAATATTAAAAGCAGCAAGGGAAAAACAACAAATAACACACAAGGGAATCCCCATAAGGTTAACAGCTGATCTTTCAGCAGAAACTCTGCAAGCCAGAAGGAGTGGCAGGACATAGTTAAAGTGATGAAAGGGAAAAACCTACAACCAAGATTACTCTATGCAGCAAGGATCTCACTCAGATTTGATGGAGAAATTAAAAGCTTTACAGACAAGCAAAAGGTAAGAGAATTCAGCACCACCAAACCAGCTTTACAACAAATGTTAAAGGAACTTCTCTAGGTAGGAAACACAAGAGATGGAAAAGACCTACAAAAACAGACCCTAAACAATTAAGAAAATGGTAATAGGAATATACATAGTGATAACTACCTTGAATATAAATGGATTAAATGCTCCAACCAAGAGACATAGACTGGCTGAATGGATACAAAAACAAGACCCATATATATGCTGTCTACAAGAGACCCACTTCAGACCTAGGGAAACATACAGACTGAAAGTGAGGGGATGGAAAAAGATATTCCATGCAAATGGAAATCAAAAGAAAACTGGAGTACCAATTCTCATATCAGACAAAATAGACTTTAAAACAAAGACTATTACAAGAGACAAAGAAGGACACTACATAATGATCAAGGGATAGATCCAAGAAGAAGACATAACAGTTGTAAATACTTATGCCCCCAACATAGGAGCACCTCCATACATAAGGCAAATACTAACAGCCATAAAAGCGGAAATCGACAGTAACACAGTCATAGTAGGGGACTTTAACACCCCACTTTCACCAATGGACAGATAATCCAAAATGAAAATAAATAAGGAAACACAAGCTTTAAATGATACATTAAACAAGATGGACTTAATTGATATTCATAGGACATTCCATGCAAAAATAACAGAATACACATTCTTTTCAAGTGCTCATGGAACATTCTCCAGACAGATCATATCTTGGTTCAAAAATCAAGCCTTGGTAAATTTAAGAAAATTGAAATCATATCAAGTATCTTTTCCGACCACAACGTTATGCGACTAGATATCAATTACAGGAAAAAAATCTGTAAAAAATACAAACACATGGAGGCTAAACAATACACTACTTAATAACCAAGAGATCACTGAAGAAATCAAAGAGGATAAAAAAATACCTAGAAACAAATGACAATGAAAACACGACAACCCAAAACCTATGGGATGCAGCAAAAGCAGTTCTAACAGGGAAGTTTATAGCAATACAATCCTACCTTAAGAAACAAGAAACATCTCAAATAAACAACCTAACCTTACACCTAAAGCAATTAGAGAAAGAAGAACAAGAAAACCCCAAAGTTAGTAGAAGGAATGAATTCATAAAGATCAGATCAGAAATAAATGAAAAAGAAGTTAAGGAAACGATAGCAAAGCTCAATAAAACTAAAAGCTGGTTCTTTGAGAAGATAAACAAAATTGATAAACCATTAGCCAGACTCATCAAGAAAAAAGGGAGAAGACTCAAATTAATAGAATTAGAAATGAAAAAAGAGAAGTAACCACTGACACTGCAGAAATACAAAGGATCATGAGAGATTACTACAAGCAACTCTATGCCAATAAAATGGACAACCTGGAAGAAATGGACAAATTCTTAGAAATGCACAACCTTCTGAGACTGAACCATGAAGAAATAGAAAATATGAACAGACCAATCACAAGCACTGAAATTGAAACTGTGATTAAAAATCTTCCAACAAGCAAAAGCCAAGGACCAGATGGCTTCACAGGTGAATTCTATCAAACATTTAGAGAAGAGCTAACAACTATCCTTCTCAAACTCTTCCAAAATATAACAGAGGGAGGAACACTCCCAAACTCATTCTACAAGGCCACCTGATACCAAAACCAGACAAAAATATCACAAAGAAAGAAAACTACAGGCCAATATCACTGATGCACATAGATGCAAAAATCCTCAACAAAATACTAGCAAACAATCCAACAGCACATTAAAAGGATCATACACCATGATCAAGTGGGGTTTATCCCAGAAATGCAAGGATTCTTCAATATATGCAAAACAATCAATGTGATACACCATATTAACAAACTGAAGGAGAAAAACCATATGATCATCTCAACAGATGCAGAGAAAGCTTTCGACAAAATTCAACACCATTTGTGATAAAAACCCTCCAGAAAGTAGGCATAGAGGGAACTTTCCTCAACATAATAAAGGCCACATATGACAAACCCACAGCCAACATCGTCCTCAATGGTGAAAACCTGAAACCATTTCCACTAAGATCAAGAACAAGACAAGGTTGCCCACTTTCACCACTATTATTCAACATAGTTTTGGAAGTTTTAGCCACAGCAATCAGAGAAGAAAAAGAAAGAAAAGGAATCCAAATCAGAAAAGAAGAAGTAAAGCTGTCACTGGTTGCAGATGACATGATACTATTCATAGAGAATCCTAAAGATGCTATCAGAAAAACTACTAGAGCTAATCAATGAATTTGGTAAAGTAGCAGCATACAAAATTAATGCACAGAAATCTTTTGCGTTCCTATACACTAATGATGAAAAATCTGAAAGTGAAGTTAAGAAAACACTCTCATTTACCACTGCAACAAAAAGAATAAAATATCTAGAAATAAACCTACC
This sequence comes from Balaenoptera physalus, assembly GCF_965194825.1. Classification (NCBI taxonomy): domain Eukaryota; kingdom Metazoa; phylum Chordata; class Mammalia; order Artiodactyla; family Balaenopteridae; genus Balaenoptera; species Balaenoptera physalus. The sequence continues at coordinate 88,607,967 of NC_138894.1, read as the reverse complement.
TAAGGAGACAAAAGACCTGTATGCAGAAAATTATAAGACACTGATGAAAGAAATTAAAGATGATACAAATAGATGGAGAGATATACCATGTTCCTGGATTGGAAGAATCAACATTGTGAAAATGACTGTACTACACAAAGCAATCTATAGATTCAATGCAATCCCTATCAAACTACCACTGGCATTCCTCACAGAACTAGAACAAAAAATTTCCCAATTTGTATGGAAACACAAAAGACCCCAAATAGCCAAAGCAATCTTGAGAACAGAGCTGGAGTAATCAGGTTCCCTGACTTCAGACTATACTACAAAGCTACAGTAATCAAGAAAGTATGGTACTGGCACAAAAACAGAAATATAGATCAATGGAACAGGATAGAAAGCCCAGAGATAAACCCATGCACCTATGGTCAAGTAATCTATGATAAAGGAGGCAAGAATATACAGTGGAGAAAAGACAGCCTCTTCAATAAGTGGTGCTGGGAAAACTGGACAGCTACATGTAAAAGAATGAAATTAGAACACTCCCTATCACCATACACAAAAATAAGCTCAAAATGGATTAAATACCTAAATGTAAGGCCAGACACCATCAGACTCTTAGAGGAAAACATAGGCAGAACACTCTATGACATAAATCACAGCAAGATCCTTTTTGACCCACCTCCTAGAGAAATGGAAATAAAAACAAAAATAAACAAATGGGACCTAATGAAACTTAAAAGCTTTTGCACAGCAAAGGAAACCATAAAGAAGACGAAAAGACAACCCTCAGAATGGGAGAAAATATTTGCAAATGAAGCAACTGACAAAGGATTAATCTCCAAAATTTACAAGCAGCTCATGCAGCTCAATATCAAAAAAACAAAAAACCCAATCCAAAAATGGGCAGAAGACCTAAGTAGTCATTTCTCCAAAGAAGATATACAGATTGCCAACAAACACATGAAAGAATGCTCAACATCATTAATCATTAGAGAAATGCAAATCAAAACTACAATGAGATATCACCTCACACCAGTCAGAATGGCCATCATCAAAAAATCTACAAACAATAAATGCTGGAGAGGGTGTGGAGAAAAGGGAACCCTCTTGCACTGTTGGTGGGAGTGTAAATTGATACAGCCACTATGGAGAACAGTATGGAGGTTCCTTAAAATACTAAAAATAGAACTACTATATGACCCAGCAATCCCACTACTGGGCATACACCCTGAGAAAACCATAATTCAAAAAGAGTCATGTACCACAGTGTTCACTGCAGCACTGTTTACAATAGCCAGCACATGGAAGCAACCTAAGTGTCCATCGACAGATGAATGGATAAAGAAGATGTGGCATATATGTACAGTGGAATATTACTCAGCCATAAAAAGAAAGGAAATTGAGTTATTTGTAGTGAGGTGGATGGACCTAGAGTCTGTCATACAGAGTGAAGTAAGTCAGAAAGAGCAAAACAAATACGTATGCTAACACATATATCTTGAATCTAAAAAAAAGAAAAAAAAAAAAAAGGTCACGATGAACCTAGGGGCAAGACGGGAATAAAGACACAGGTCTACTAGAGAATGGACTTGAGGATACGGGGAGGGTGAAGGGCAAGCTGGGACAAAGTGAGAGAGTGGCATAGACATATATACACTACCAAACGTAAAATAGTTAGCTAGTGGGAAGCAGCCGCATAGCACAGGGAGATCAGCTCGGTGTTTTTTGACCATCTAGAGGGGTGGGATAGGGAGGGTGGGAAGGAGGGAGACGTAAGAGGGAAGAGATATGGGGACATATGTATATGTATAACTGATTCACTTTGTTATAAAGCAGAAACTAACATACCATTTTAAAGCAATTATACTCCAATAAGGATGTTAAAAAAAAAAGTTACAATAAAATAGAAAAAACAGAGACATTATGAATTTGACACCTGGGCTTTAATCCTTGGTTTTCTACTTAAAACAACGTGACTTTGGGCAATTTTCTTTATCTTGTTTGTCCTGACACTTTAGTTAATTCGTACATAAAACAGAATGAATAACACATATTTCACATATTTATGTGAAATAAATAACATAAATGTATTTGCACAGTATTTGACATGTTTTACATGCATAGATATGATACTCAATAATTTTATAAATAAATCAAAGATACTGTATTGAAGTACTTTGTAACTAACTTTCTTTTTGTCTATTTGTATATTTTGTGAAGAATGTTAGTGTTTTGTTTTCAAAATTTCTGTGTTAGGTGTTGCGTTAGGTTCACGTTTACCAAATTCTTCCCCTGAAATACACTGACATAAATACACAACAATAAAAAATAAGTTGCACAGGGCTTCCCTGGTGGCGCAGTGGTTGAGAATCTGCCTGCTAATGCAGGGGACACGGGTTCGAGCCCTGGTCTGGGAAGATCCCACATGCCGCAGAGCAACTAGGCCCGTGAGCCACAACTACTGAGCCTGCGCGTCTGGAGCCTGTGCTCCGCAACAAGAGAGGCCACGATAGTGAGAGGCCCGCGCACCGCAATGAAGAGTGGCCCCCGCTGGCCGCAACTAGAGGAAGCCCTCGCACAGAAATGAAGACCCAACACAGCCAAATAAATAAATAAGTAAATAAATAATAATTAAACAAACAAACAAAAAATAATAAGTTGGACAAGTAAACTTTATCTGCACTAAAAGTGTGGGAGGTTGCAGAATTTCATATCGCAGATTTTAAGGAGTAATCCCAAAACACAGTACAATTTGGGGAAGACAACAACGACACAGAAATTTATATGCCATTGTACACAGGAGGTAAGAAGAAGAATTCATAAGGGCCTTAATAAGAACCCGCAAACGGGATAATTTGGATTTGGAGACAACACATAAGGCTCATTTTGTTCATAAGGGAAAACAATAAAGGCAAGATAAAAGGTAACATTCCATGTTTGTAAGCCATTCTTCTTTTGGCAAAATCAATCTCCGAATTGGAAAGAATAAGGCCAAATATATGTCTACAGCAGCAGTAGAACCAAGTTTGTAGCTGCTGATAAAAATGAATTGTACATGTGTAATAGTGTGCTGGCCAAAAACACTGACTTCTTACCATGGAATCCAAAGCTCCTCAAAGCAAAGCACATAAGACTAAATTAAGAAAGGAACCTCTCCTTTACCACTATGTATAAAAATTGCCCTGGCAAGTTTAGGGTGAGCACATGTTGAGAGGTTCAAAAAAAAAAGCAGGTGTTCAAAGTTTCAGGTGTGGATGTCCAGAGTTACATTCCTTTCCCACAGTTGAAGATCTAAAAACAGCATAAAAATTTACATTCAGCCTTGCAACTCAAAGTTAAAGAACAAATAAATGTCTAAACTGTTCAGGTAAAAATGGAGTAAAATCATGGAGATTCCACAATCTATGTATTGCTTTATCAAGTAGAAAGCCAAAGGTACACAGAATTGTACCCATCCAAAACAGATTTTAAAAATACAAACCTCAGGGACACACAAAGGCATGTAAGCACACTCTCAAAAAAAAAAACACATGGATTAATGAATGATTTTTTTTTAAAGATTCAAAGCACAGCGTTCCAAATACTGAGAAACTCACTTAAGAATTATATCTATTTATCTTAGGTAATATAGAAATTATTTAAAATATAACTACTTTCCATTTCAGGAAAATTAAAGAGATGGACACAATAAAATATTTGATTAAGAATGAATGAAGAAAACAACATGAGGCAAAAAGAAAAAAAGGAGATGATGGAGCTAAGTATATAAATAAGATAGAATTTAATGCTATTGCTGAACTCTGATTAACCGAATCAAAGTGATGCTGTAAACAATGTAAAAGAAATAACCTGTGAGAGAGGCTTGTGAAAACCACACCAGTTACAAAGGAAATGCATATGAAAAGGCCAGAATAACTAGATGAAAAATGAGAGAAATGGATGATAGACAATAGAATACTTACTGAGCCTTGATTAGTGTGAATTTAAGACAAGGTATCAAATGATACATTAAGATAATATCAAATATGAAAGAAAATGTTACTGAGATGAAGCCATAGATGAGCAGACAGGGAGTCTCATGTATTCCAAGAAAATGAAATTAACAACCACAACTATATGTTGATATATATGTAAATATATATAGAGATGTAGTCAATTGAACTTCATAGTAAAAAAGTGCAAAATTTTATACTCTAAGAAATGTTGCAATTCACTTAAAAGGAGAACAATAACTGGCTTCTGGCATTACTCATAATTAACAGAACAATATCAGAGACAATAAATATCTAGAACATTGTGAGGGGAATAAGGTATGTGACCTTAAATTTCTGTATTCCATCATGTTTTAATGAATAAAGGCAAGAAAAAAACATTGTTACATTTATCAGGTCTCAGGAGTTTTATCATACAAGTAGCTTTACCAAAACACTGTCTTGAAAACATAATCCTATTAAACAATATACAAATGAAAGTCAAGAACACAGCATGTGGGAATAAAGACTTAAAGACTTGTTATAAGATTTAAACCCACATAATTACAGAATTAAATTTAATTCAGTGAGATGATTATGGTCATAAAACAGAATGCTTATGAAATATTTAGCAAAGAGTTTGCATGGTGCACAAATGATGACTGAAATAAAATAACTGTAGACTACTATTTTTGGGGGGACTTCCAAGATGCCAGGCAATATCACAAAATGTTGGGAAAAAAATAGACATGAGATTTTTGGCCCAGGGCTGGAAAATAAATTCCTCAGAGTGTGTTTGAAATGGGAAAAATAATATGTGCATGAAATCAAGTACAGATAAATTTGATATAATGTTTACATGGTCTTTTTAGAGGTAGAGACTTCTGCTTAATATCTTAAATCTGCTAAATTAAAATTTTCCAGGCATACAGACCAGGAATCTGCATTGTACACAAGCTGTTAAGGTAATTTTCTTCACACCAGAATTGGAACATTACTCTTCTTAATAGACGGGAAAGTCAATAGGTAACTGAAATGAACAGTAAGGAATAACAGAGTAATGAGTCCTATAAGCATCCAGGATACAGTAGCTACCAAGAAACGCCTATGATGCAAATAGCCTTTAAACTAGAACTTGGGCTATGGGCAGAATTTGTATATTTTGTGAGAGGAGTAAGGACACACCTTTCTTGATATGGGATTTAAGAAGTAAAACAAACTTAACAGTTCAGCCTTATCATGGGGACGTAGTGAGAAGTGGCATGACACATCTTTTCTATTGTCACAACTAACCTTTTCTTTTCAGAATGATATTTATTTATCTCATTAACAACATGAGCTAATAATAATGTGTGAATATTTCATGCATGTGTCTCAATTTCAAATTTCTTGCTTTTCTTAGCATGAACCCAATCTCTTGTGTTTATCTTATGTTGATAACTGCTTTTAGTGTTTAGAATCTTCTTTTATTATATAAAATCTAGCTTCCTTTAATAAAAGTATGAATATAAAATTAACTCATGTTTTTGACAATACTTTCTAGGGGGCTTAATTGATTCAATTGAAGAATATGTGGTAAAAACTTCATTAAATACAAGACATAGAAGGGAAACTAAAAATAAGTAAGATCTAGTTCTGCCTAATTAGCCCTGGGTTGAGCATGCACAATTTAGATGTTATTGAAACATTCCAGATATAACTTCTTTTATAATGGTGGGCCATGAGACTTGGAATATGTAATACAATCTGTTAGAGAGATTAAGTGTCTAGCTTTCTAAATACAGTGTATTCTAACTTGCATGTTATCTTTGATGATTAACTGCTAATTAAATAGAAGATATCATAGAAAACATATGTTCTGATTTGTGTACTAAAACATAGTTCACTTTGACACAAGGAAACTAATAGCTCTCTCTGAAGCAAGAATAAATCTATAAGCAAGATTGCACATAGCCTTTTCAGAAATGAGTAAATTTCACAGCTTTATTTATGGATAATCTCCTGGTATTTTTCATAGATTGTATGAGGTAAGGACTGCAAATTCTATAGAAAAGTAAAAAAGGCCAGAATAACAGATGAAGTTTCAGAAGCATCATTCAACTTTTCAAATTAGAACTAGAAATACTAATGTTTTACAAGCAATAAAATAAATCCTTATCTTGCACATCACTTGTAACATGTATCAAATAACCAATAAAAGTATTTACACTGTTAAGCAAATTATTTTCAATGAAAGTTTGCAAATAAACTGTAATATGAACATCTAAAGTGTTCATATTTGATATGCTAAACACAAAAATATTTGGCCCTTAAAAAGCAGTAAGTGTTGAATATTCTTTGTTTTATGTTCTAGAGAGCTCAAAAGTTTTGGACTACTTACATATAAACAAATCATTGAATCCAACACCTCACTTTATGTAGCAGCTTCTTCCCATAAATTTTCTGAGGCAAGAATTTACGTTTTCTTTGTCCTTATTTGCTGCATCCTGCGTGAGACCTGTCTCCTCCAACACTTATGACACTGCCATTAGGAACGCTTTTATTTGCAGTCTGTGTTTTAGTAATTAAAAAGAAAATCTTTTCTCTTTTACCTGTTCACTCCAGAAAGAGCAGAAGATAGCTCCCAATGAACAAGTAAAGCCTGACAATCACAGTGGGGGTGACATTTGTGGGTGGGTAGAGTCCTATATTAGCAAACTTGGTTGATACATGTTTGGTTCGGAATTGGAGAAAGTGCACTTTAAAAATAAGAAATCATTAGACTACATTTAGAAGGACTGTAATAATTGACCCATATTATATTATAAAAACATCTTTAGAAGGATCAAAAAATTAAGATGCATTTTTGGTTTGCAGAAATATTGCACTAGTGCATTTTGTAGCCATGCTCTTCAGTCTTGTGCTAAGACATACCTAGTGCTCACATTTAAAGGGCAATTGCCTGGAGCTCAAACTACAGCCATAGAATAAACAAAAGAAAAGTGGCCCACGGAGACTGAACTGAATGATAATCATATAGCTCTGTGTTTTAGTTAATTAAATTAATAGGATTTAATATTGTCTGTTACAAACTCTTTTTTTTCCTGATGTCTGGCAAGTCTATTCACTAATGATAGACAAAGTCGATTTTTTACAAAGTTTTACCATTTTGTCATTTCTGTTTCCATTACTTAATCATCGTTATACAAGGACTGCTATCCATGCTTCTTAGTGAAATAAAAACTGACTTTTAAGTTATTTCTATGTGAATGTAATCAGAACTATTATGTTTCTTATTACTTCAACAGACTTCAATTTATTCTAAAGTATCTTGGCCACAAAATCAAAATCTTTTTACTTCTTAATCATATCTTTAATCATATAGTGAGGGGGTTAGATTTGTGAAAATAGCTTTGGCTTTACAAAAAAAAAAGGAGTAAGTTTAAAAAACGTTTTTTTATAATATGAAAAATATACAAGAAATCTAATGCTGCTCACAGAAGATGAAAATTTAATTGAACTAAATAAAGTATTTTTTAAACTTATGAAGTATTGTCTCCTCAAGTAATGACATCTTTTCCAGTATACTGAAGAGCCAGCCAGGGGACATACACATCACTGTTTTAGCTTGTGATATCTATTCTGTAACATTACTAAGGTTTCCTTGGAAAGTTAACATGGGCCATACTAACAGAGTGCCTGTAGTCTAGCAGAACTGAAAGAAAAACCAAGTGGACCAAGACAAGACAGCATTTCAGATGCTCTCATAGGGAAAAGTACAGAATACTGTAGAGGATTTGAGGAGGGGCCTCTAGGTACACACCCGAGACTCAGAGATTTTCTTTGAGAATTGATACCCGAATTGAATCCTGAATATAAGTGTATTACTTTTCCACTGCTGCATGACAAATTACCCCCCCAAATTGACTGCCTTAAAACGAGTTACATTTATTATCTCAACTTCTGTGGATCTTCTGGCTCAGAGTCTCTTACATGCAGGGTGACCAACTCATCCCAGTTTGCCCAGGACCTTCCTGGTCTTAAAACTGAAAGTTCCGCATCCCAGGAAGTCTCTTGTTCCCAGGCAGACCAGGATGGATGGTCACCTCACTCACAAGGCTTCAATCAAGATGCTGACTGGGGACCAAGTCACCTTTCCAGGGGTGCAGGATCAGCTCACGCAGAATCTGCGTCCAAGCTCCCTCAGCGGTGGTGGCCAGGATTCAATTCCTTTAGGGCTGTGAGCCTGAGGGCCTCCGTTACCACTGGCCATTGGCCAGAATCTGCCCTCAGTCCCTTGCCCTCAGTTACCCTCTCCGTCAGAGCCATTGTGTGAGAAGAGCCAGTAGAGAATGCTGCAAGATGAAATCACTGTCTTTGGAAGCCTAGCCACAAAGAGTCATTCTGTCATTTCTGCTGAATTCTATTTGTTAAAAGCATCCCACTAACTAGATCCAACTCAACCACAAGGGGAGGGAAATAATCAAGGGCAGGACCACTAAGAATTAAGACTCACTGGGAGCCATGTCGAAAGTTGCCTACACAAAAGAATTAGGCAAAAGAAGGAGCCAAAAGAAGAATTAGGCCAAAGAAGGAGCCAAAAGAAGAAGCATACAAAAATCATATGCATATAGATATTGATAAACATATGTTATAGAGCATGCAACCAGTATCATAAATTTATCTGTTTATCAATTAATAAATTTTATCATTCATTAAATACCAAAGGAATTTTACAGTTAACTTCCTTTTAAACATATCTGTGTGTTTGTCAGCGTGTACCTTTGTACGTATGCGTGCTGGAGTGGAGTGTGCCAGGTTTGGAGTGACCTCTGTTTTCCATCTGCTTTTTAAAGTTGTTTTTAAGTTACAAAATTCCTGGAAGTAGAAAAACTGTACAACTGAAGTTTTAAAATGGGCAACTCTAAAAGTAAAGAATGAATGGCCTTCATAGGGCCACAATGCTCATGATGCCTACTCAGTTTTCCTGCCTTTTCAAAAACCGTATTTTCTCTTGCTTTCTGACATTTTCATTTTTTTCAGTGTCTTTCTGCCTTCCAGACACTGCTTTTGCTTGTAATATTTCTTTCTCCCAAACCCACCCTTCACCCTCTGCCTCTATAATGCTTGTTATTCCTTTAGATTTCAGCCCAGGCATTATTTTCCTAGGTAATATAATTTTCCCAATTAAACATCCTCATACCTGCATATTTCATTTTCTGGTATCATCCCAGTTCTATTTTTACATTTATGATATGATTATTTAGTTTGTGTTTATTTCCTAGAACATTAGCTCCATGTGGGAACTCACCATATTTTTCCTAGTCTTAAGCTAATACTAGCATAATGTAGATTATTTTTAACTATCTGATGAATGAATGAATAGATACATATCTAATAATTGACTTGATTTTTTTGCAGATGACTCTGTCCTCTCTGAATTAAAAATATTTTTGTATTTGGGAGATATATATATATATATATACATATATATATATACACATACATAGTGAGTAATTAGGTAGATAATTTTATACAGAATACAGTTGTTTATTTTCCTGAATTTAATATTTTTCATACCAGGTCAGACCTAGTCATCAAGATTTTTAGTCAAAATAAAAAGCTATCCTACTGAATAAATTTATTTAAATACATCTTATTTGAACTATATGCCATAAAAATGTAATAATGATATAGACCCTTTTATTTTGCTTACTTAGATAATGAAACACTTTAATATACATTAATTTATTCTGCATTCCTGTGAAATTGTTTCGACATAGAAATATCTCCATTTTAAAAATGAGGGCAATGAACCTCAGTGCAACTGAGTGGCTAGCCCAAGGTCATACTGCTTCTGAAAACAAAATGCTTTTTTAAAAGTATAGATACAACTGAACTCTTCTCAGTTTCACCAAATTACTTACGATGTGGCCATTGTTTCCGATGTGTTAGTGCCTACTCTCTGTGTGGAGCCTACAAGAGCGTTTCCAGTGGGAGGCAGGAGGGGCTGGTCAGCAATTTGATGACTCCTGCCTGATTGGGCAGCATTTATGCTGCAAAATGGATTTGCCACAAGAGGGCACAAGAACCTATCAAACGGATTTACGGTGTGTCTTTTTTTTTTCCCCCCCTTCAAACTGACTGAAAAAGGGAGAGAAAAATAAAGGGGCAAGAGAAGAAGCAGAGAGTATTTTTTAAGCAATTAAATTTCAACTATTTCAAATTCCAGCATTGCAGGCAAGCTGATCAGAAATGTAAAGTACTTCTATCATTAGACTAGGCAAACATAAATACAGCATAGATTTGAGATGTTTAGGAAAATTTGTTGCAAACACCTTTATTAATAAATATTTTATGGGCTTTGACATTTGGAAAATGTTTTCACGTGATTACCATGAAAATATACTTTTGCCTTAGATGCACAACTCGGATATTCTTTCCTTTTTTTCTGTCCCACATGCCCTTCAATGTAAAGATCAATTTTCATCTCTTCTGGGAATTCTTCCTTGATAGTATCAGCCCCAAGAATTATATTCTTCCTCCTCACAAGCATTAATAATTTCATTACCCATCTGTTCATCTCATCCACATGATAAGTGCTTGCTAGGTGTCAGATACTGCATTGGGACACAGATTGAAATTTTAAGACATAATCTTTGAGTTGTAAGAACTCAGAGACTAGAGGACATTAAAGAAAAGTAATCTTGGGACTTCCCTGGTGGCACAGTGGTTGAGAGTCTGCCTGCCGATGCGGGGGACACGGGTTCGAGCCCTGGTCCAGGAGGATCCCGCATGCCGCGGAGCAACTGGGCCCGTGAGCCACAACTACTGAGACTGCGCGTCTGGAGCCTGTGCTCCGCAACAAGAGAGGCCGCGATAGTGAGAGGCCCGCGCACCACGATGAAGAGTGGCCCCTGCTTGCCGCAACTGGAGAAAGCCCTCGCACAGAAACGAAGACCCAACACAACCAAAAAATAAACAAATAAATAAATAAATAAACTCCAATCTCTTTAAAAAAAAAAAAAAAAGAAAAGTAATCTTTTATAAAAAAATGTCCCTTAACAGTAATTCTTCTATTACAAATCTTGAGCCACAAAAGTTTAAGTAATTTCCCCCAAATCACATCAAGGCCAATTTGACTCCAAAGCCAGATTAAGACTGATTTGACTCCAAAGCATCCAGAAAAGAACATAGAATTTTAATCCCTACACAGACCTTTCAGAATCATAACAGACCCTCAAGTCATATGTAATAAATGCAACTGAAGCTTATTGATAATAATTAATATATATAATCATCTGATTTAATCATCCGTACATAAGAAACTTCTGGCAAATCCCACTTGTAATTAGTGACAAAATTCTTTTACTCTTCATGTAAGACATAACAATGTATAAAACTTTCAAAAAATATAAAACTGTCAAGTTTATTCATGTAAATCAAAAATCATTAATTGAAATTCTAAAAGCATTTTTGGTTACCTTCTTTGTGTGATGAATTGTGCTATGAAAGCAAACAAGAACCAACTAAATCAACGTGGTGATTAGCCACCAAGGAGGATTTTACAGGGGATGTTGGTTAGAACTATTTTAAAGGCTTTGGAAGAAACTTGTTGAAAAGGGGAGTAAAGATAATTCCAAGAAGAATGCCTTGTATAAGAAATGGCATGGAGATAAGAACTTAAAACGAGCAATGCTATATTGGGACAATTTATAGTAACTATAGGTTAATTTACAAAACAGGAAAGTACTTTAAAAAAAAGAGAGAAGAGTATTCATTTAAAATTTCTTTTTATCTAAATTATGTTAGATGAAACCTAAATAAATTTAAAAAACTACTTCATTTGTCACAAGAAAAACATATGTATGCAAAATATAAACACATATATATATATAACATATAAATATGTATCTTCAAGCAAGCTGTTTATATATATGTTCATTACATTTTAGAATGAAATTAAAATGAAGTATCTGAGTAGTTAATGATTGCTGAATGTAGAAAGAAGATAGTTCAAAACATCTGTGAAACAAAACATTTAATATCCTAAATAACTATCTATTAGTATTCAGAATCAGAAGAAAATTGAAATTCATCATCCAAAATGTTTGATTTATTTGTATCAAAAGCTCATATTCGTAGGAAAAAAGGCAAACATAAATAAATAATGAGTATTATGGAGGAATTTTTGTGAGTTATTAAAAGATAAGTAGAATCTTGGTGAGGCTTACTTATTTTACCCTTTTTTAAAAATAAATGCTCTCTGAAAATGAGTTTCAAGTAATATTAAAATGATAGACAAAATATATAATAAAACAATTTGTAAATGTTAAGATTAGGCTACCATGGAAATCAGACAGTAATATAATAAACAGAAGAGTAAATACAGATAAGGGTTTTTTTTAGCAATCTGATACATTATTATGGTGACAAAGTATATCTATGGAAAATAATTTTTTATTGTGGCCAAAACCACATAACACAAAATGTACCAGGTTAACAGTTTTAAAGTGTACAGAACAGTAATATTAACTATATGCACATTGCTGTGAAACAAATTTCTAGAAATTTTATACCCTGCAAAACTGGAACTCTATGCCCTTAGAACAACAACTTCCTTTTTTTTCCTCCCCACAGCCTTGGTAACCATTCTACTTTGAGTTTTCAAGAGCTTGAATATTATAGGTACATTTTATAGGTGGAATCATGCAGAATTTGTCTTTTTGTGAGTGTCTTATTTCACTTAGCAAATGTCCTAAAGGTTTAGCCATGTTGTAGCATATGACAGAATATATTTCCTTTTTACGGTTGAATAATATTCCATTGCATGTATATACCACATTTTCTTTATCCATTCATCCATCAATGGTCATTTAGTTTGCTTCCATCTCTTGACTCTTGGGAATACTGCTGCAATAACATGGTATGCAAATATCTTTTCCAGATCCTGTTTTCAACATTTTTGGATATAGATCCGTAAGCGGGATTGCTGGATTACATGGTATTTTTAATTTTTTGAGGAATCTCCATAATGTTTTCCATAGTCACTGTACATTTTATATTCCCACCAACAGTGCAGAGGATTCCAATTTCTTTATATTCTAGCCAACACTTGTGATTTTCTGTTTATTTGAAATTGAGTATCCTAATGAATATGAGATGATATATCATTGTTTAGATTTGCATATTCCTGATGATTAGTGATGTCGAGCATCTTTTCATATGTTTGTTGGCCATCTATATATCATCTTTGGAGAAATGTCTATTCAAGTCCCTTGTCTATATTTTAATTGGATTTTGTTATTGTTGACTTGTAGGAGTTCTTTATATATTCTGGATATTAACTCCTTATCAGATATATGGTTTGGAAATATTTTCTCCCATTCTGTAGGTTACCTTTTCACTCTTGATTTCTTTCTTTGTGTGCAGAAATTTTTAAGTTTGGTGTTGTATCATTTGTCTATTTTTGCTTTTGTTGCTTGTACTTTTGGTGTCATATCCAAGAAATCATTACCAAATCCAAAGTCATGAGGCTTTTCCACTATATTTTCTTCTAGGAGTTTTATAGTTTTGTGTCTTTCATTTAGGTATTACATTTAATCCATTTTGAGTTATTTTTTGTATATGGTGTAAGGTACGGATCCAACTTCATTCTTTTGCATGTGGACATCCAGTTTTCCAACACCCTTTGTTGAAGAGACTATCTTTCCTCCATCATGTAGCCTTGGCACTCTTCTCATCATTTAACTGTATACATAAGGGTTTATCTCTGAGCTATCTATTCTCTTCTTTCAGTCAATATTTCTGTCTTTATGTTAGTACTCTTTTTATTACTGCAGCTTTGCAATATGTTTTGATATCAGGGAGTGTGAGATCTTCAGCTTTGTTTTTCTATCTCAAGATTGTTTTGACTATTCAGCATCCTTTGAGATTCCACATGAATTCTAAGATGGTATTTTATATTTTTGCAAAAAAATACCATTGGGATTTTGGTGGAGAATGCACTAAATATGTAGATCACTTTGGGTAATATGGACATTTTAACAATATTAAGTCTTCCAATCCATGAACGCAAGATGTCTTTCCATTTATTTATTCATTTGTTTTAGTTCTTCCAGCAATGTTTTATAGTTTTCAGTGTACAAGTCTTTTGCCTCCTTTATTAAGTTTATTCCTCAGCATTTTATTCTTTTTTGGTGATATTGCAAGTGGAATCGTTTTCTTGATGTCCTTTTGAGGTAGTTTTGTTAATGACAGATTCACAACTAATTTTTGTGCGTTGCTGAATATGCTTACAAGTTCTAACAGTTCTTTTGTGGAATCGTTAGGATTTTTGTTTTTTTGTTTGTTTGTTTTTTACATATAAGACAATGACATCTGTGAACAGAGATGATTTTACCTAATTTTTTTCTGTTTTGGAATTTTTTGTTTGTTTCTTTTTCTGATCTGACTGTTCTGGCTAGGACTTCCAGTACTGTGTTGAATACAAGTGATGTGTGTAGGTATCCTTGCCTTGTTACTGATCTTCGAAAAATATCTCACAGCTTTTCACCATTGAGTATGATATTAGCTCTGGACTTCTCATATATTATTTTATTATAATTTTATTACATAAAACTTTATTTTTTATTTGGACTTTATTATATTGAGGTAATTTTCTTCTAGTCCTAGTTTATTCAGTGTTTTTATCATAAGAGTGTCTTGAATTTTGCCAAATGCTTTTTCTGCATCAATTGAAATGATCATGTGGTTTTCGTCATTCATAATGTTAAAGTGGTGTATTGTATTGACTGATTTTCATATGTTGAACCATCTTGTATTCCAGTAATATATCTCACTTGGTTATAATGATATCCTTGCTATGTGTTGTTGAATTCAGTTTGCCTATATTTTGTTGACGATTTTTGCATTAATATCATTACAGATATTAGTCTGTAGTTTTCATTACTTGTAGTAGTGTTGTCTTATTTTTGTATCAGAATAAACCTGGCTTTCTGGAATACTTTGGAAATATTCTCTCCTCTTCAAAACTTTGGAAGAGATTGAGAAGGATTGGTGTCATTCTTTATTAAATGTTTGGTAGCATTCTCCAATGCAGCCATCTGTTCCTTGGCTTTTCTTTGTTAGAAGAATTTTTTTATTATTGATTCAATCTCCTTATTAGTTATAGGTCTGTTCAGAGTTTTTTTTTTTTTAACTTCTTCATGGTTTAGTCCTGATAGGATGTATGTTTCTACAAATGTATCCATCTCTTCTATATTATTCCTTCTTGTGTATAATGTTTCTTCTGAGAAATCAACTGATAATCTTATGGGAGCTCCCTTGTATATGACAAGTGTTTTTTCACTTGACATTTCCAAGATTCTCTTTTTGTCTTTGATTTTTGACAGTTTCATGATAATGTGTCTCAGTGTGGATATTTCTGAATTCATCATAAGTGGAATGCTTTGAGTTTCTTGAATTTGAATCCCTTCCTCAGATTTAAGAAGTTTGGGGCCATAATTTTTTAAATAAGCTCTCTGTCTTCTCCCAGTCTTGAAGGATTATCTCTATACAGGGGAAGACCTTCACCAATCAGTCCATCTATAGATCACCAATCAAACCTTTTTATGGGAAAGTGTCTTTTCTGGGCGTATACATGTAATTCCACAATTGGAGAGGTTTGCCAGTTTCTTTTTCAGAAGCCTGTACAGCCATCTGTCATTTCTTGGTATCCACAGAGGATTGGTTCCAGGATCAGCCGAGGATACCAACATTTGTGGATGCTCATGCCCTATAGTCGGCCCTCTGTATGTGAAGTTCTGTAGCCATGAATTCAACCAATCACAGTACTGTATGTGTTTGTTGAAAAAATCCACATGTAAGTGGACTTGCACTGCTCAAACCCAAGTTGTTCAAGGGACAACTGTAGTTTCTTGCTCCTGCTGATGTCTGCCTGTGGTACTGCAGATTTTCTGGTGCTGCCAACAAGCCACTGAGCTCTCTTTTGTTCTCTGTGCTCCCCAGCCATCCAAGGAATGCAGGTACCCAAATCAGCAATCCAAATCAGGTAAGACAGAAGTTAAGCACTCAGGCAGCATCCCCAAAGGCCAGAACACTGGACATACTTTTCACTCTTCTTTTCCCTCCCAAGAGGGAAGCTGCTAGTTTGGCTTTTACTCCCAATCATGAACTGTGCCAGCGTGGAAGAGGGGCTGATGTGGGTGAAAAGAAAAATTTTAATGCCAGTTTCAACGTGGCTGTTCTTGGCTTTAAGCTTACTTTGGTGTGCTGCAACTTACTAACTGGTTCTGGACTTCTCATAAAGGGTTTTTGACCATATATTGTTGTTAATTTGGTGTCTCTGTGTGGAAACAAGCTCTGAGACTTCTTATTCCACCATCTCGCTGGCTGGATAAGATCAAGAATATTTTTATAATATACGATGTTTTGATAATATTTGTAGCATTACTGAAAAAAGAGTAATTTAGATAAAAGCTATTCCTCTCATAGCTTTAAAGATAGCAAAGAGATAAAGAAGAAAAATAAATAGAAATGCAATGTACTTAGAGGGTATAAGTTTCAAACCCCGCCCCCCCCCCCAATAAAAACCAGAATACCAGGAGACAAAGAGAATTTTGTTTAAGAACTTGCAAAGTCAATGGGCTGGGGTAGGCATGATTGAACTAGCAGAGGAACCCCAGTTCAAGTGGATGATGCTGAATCACAGAGTTAAAAAACACTTATTTGGTCAAGAATAGTCTAATAAGGATCTGCCTGAATCTATGACCGACATGACTAAAGCGATGGTGGTGATGGTAACTGTATCTGCGAGAGGACAGTGATGTACGGTGTAATACATGAAGCTGCCTTTCATAAAAGCTTAGATTCCCATAGGTTGAAAAGAATAAGGTTTTATAGTTCTTTTAATACAATCCCTCACATACCATTTTTCACATAATAAAATATTCTAGTTTATATTTCCTTAAGATGACCTCCAGAAAGTTCTCTCTGGGTCATGTTTATTAATAATTACTATATTGATGGGGAAATATTAGGAAACATTGACTTACTGTAAGTAGTTTTTATTTGGAAAGATCATTAAAGCTCATGGGTGTCAACCAAATTTAGTAAATAACACTTGGATCTAAAACTCTAGCTCTGACCTCTCCCTAAAACTTCCATCCTATATTCAGATGAACAAAATCTGCACATCATTTCTTAATTGTTTTCTAGGTCCAAAGTCTAAATTAGAAAATATATGTATTTTTATGTTTGTAAATGTTATTACCATCCTCTTACTCACCTAGATATTAAAAAAATAAAATGGTCTCATGATCAATCTCCCACTTCATTCACAGTTCATTGCATTATGTCCTGATCCTGTCAATTCTGGTTCTCTGATACCTTAAAAGTATCTGCTTAATATTCTTACTATAATCACTTCCTTAATACAGGCACTTACAAATTATTACCTGCACAATCTTAAAAGTTCTTCTTACTGGCATGGTCATGTGCCTAATAGGCCCATCCCAGTGGGTTGAATGCGTGATAGCCAGATTGTTATTTATAAAGCACATTTTGGATTATCTTCTTCCAGTATTTAGTTATGTTCATGGACTCACCATTGCTTATTTAAGAATGTCTGAATTCCTTAGCCAGTACTCAGTGCCCTCTGGACTCTGCATCTAATCCATATTTCTAACTTTATTTCTCTTTTTATTTACATATCATTTGGGTTGAACTGAAAACAAGAGGGTTTTTTAAAAAACTAAAATATTAAAATTAAATAAAATATCTATAAATTTCTGCCAAATGACTATGCTAAAGTAAAGAGTAAGGAATAGCATTGTGCAAATATATAAGAAATTGATATGTTTCCGATTTGTAAAACAATTTAATTCCATAGAATTAAAATTAAGTGTTGAGAGAAAAATCTAGCCAAAAACACAACTTAATAGTCAGAACAAATAGCTATTGTTATAACAGCCCTTGTTAATTCCTCTTTTTTCAAGGCATGGTTTAAAAAAATAGATTCTAAATTTAAATCCATAGGTTCACAATCTGATCCTTTGCACCTGCCACTTTTGCTAGATAGACATACACAAGCATTTGTAATAGACTTTGGATGCCTTCCTGCCTGATTTGCAAAATTACTGAGACTTTTAAGCAATTTCAATTTATACAAATTCTTCAGGATAAATTTAGATTCTGTTTTGAAAATCTAGTGTCTCTCTTCCTAAAGTCAGAGAAAAAGCCTTTTTCTGACTTGATAACTGTGAACAAAAGAAATTGATTTTAAACATAAGTTTGAGTTGACTCAAAAGCCACATGATGCTCACTGAGTCAGAAGCAACACAGGAAAGAAATCACTTAATACATGACCTATATGAAAATATAGAAGTAGAAGAAGAAATTCATTATGACCTAAGAGCAATGGGCGAACCTAAGCTAATCTTTTAATTTATACTGAAAGATTTTGACTACTTGAGGAAAATAATGATTTGTTCTGCATGTTTACTTATACTCTGTCCTAAATAGTGCCACGTGACAAATATATTACTTCATTCAAACCCAGATAGAGATTAAATATGCACTTGTTCTGAATGTATGTGCCTCAATGAAGCAGCGTCAGTGAATGGAAAGAACACTAGGGTTTCAGGAGCACACACTGCACGTATACAATACGGGTTGAAATCCTTGCTCCGACACCTTCAAGCTGTGTGATACTAAGTAAGAAACTTTATATCTCTGAGTCTTAATCCTCCTGTTGTAAAGTAAAAAAAGAAAAAAATATTCTGCATCACAAATTTTTATGAATATTATTAAAAAGTGTCTACAATGGATTTGAAGAGTCATTCCATACATCTCGGGTGAATGTGATGGTAGTTCAAACTTGAATATTTGCTTTTATCCTTTACTAACATTTACTTAAATCTAAATGCTAATTTTAAACCTTCTCAATATGTTGCTGAAGATTCTTGACAGGCTCTGTCATTTCCATCATTTTGTGTCACATTGCACTGTTTCATATTTGGTAAATAATGTGTTCCCAGGGTGTTTATTATATGTATGGCTGAATATTATTGATTTAGTTGATAATATTATTTCAGGTTGAATTAGAAAAATATAGAAATTATTTGCATCAAGTTCAGAGCAGTTTGACAGTTATGGTATACTAATAATGGCTGAATTACTTGTTTCAAACCATTCAACTCACAAATCAATGGAATCCCATAGAATCTCATGAGGAAGCTGACAATTTTGACGAAGAAGTCGACAGTATCTTCTCCAGCCTCACAAAATCTGGGGGCAGGGTGAGAAATTGAAGGCCAGAGACTTACAAGGAACAGATGACCTGATTTTTAAAAAGTCAGGCTTTGGCTTATAACCCCAAAGAGACATACTTTAGGCGACAAAGTAAACCAATAATTGACCAGTCTCTCAAGGACTTAAATCTAACTTCAAATAATTTCAACCTGTGATAGGATAAAGTCAATGACTCTTAAATAAGTTGCCTAAAAAACAAAACACTAAACTAAACTAAACTAAACAAAAACGTAGTAATTTCACCCTGGAAGAACAAAGCACTATCCAAAGTTTCCAGTAATTTTTATAATTTTTTATATATGATATCTGACACTCAATTATAAAAAGCTTTCACAGAAGAAGGGAATAAAATGTCAGAGTACTAAGAAAAACTTTTTAAAAAGAAATAGATCTACATAATATCCAGATACTGCAGTTATCAGACACAGACTTTATAATAACTATAATTTGTATTTTTAAATAATTAAATTATAATATTCCAAAATTCAATAAAGAATTGGAAATAATTTTTTAAAAGCAAATGAATATTATAGAACTAAATAATACAATGACTGAAACTAAAAACTTAAATAATGAGTTTAACAAAATATTAGACACAGATGAAAAGAACATTTTTCAGCTAAAAATAGGTTAAAAAAAATCAGGACCCAAACAAGGGGAAGAAAATGGTATAAAATGACATATAATACAGAAAGCACATATGCAACACGGTAAAAGGTCTAACATAAGTAATTTGACTTACATAAGGAGAAAAGAGTGTCAAAATAATGTGAATATTTTCATGATTCTCCACGCTTAGGACTTGCTGAGTTAAGAAAATTGACATGCATTGGCACGTTTTATAGAATAAGAGAATGTCTCCTTTCTCCAGAACTATTTGCTGTTCACATTCTAAGGGTGATAGACCTAGAGCCACATGTCAATGGCCAGTTTTAGCCATGCTGGATGAGCAATGTGAAAAAGAACAGCCCTGTTTGCTCTGCCTACAGTCTCCTCGCCTATTCTTCTTGCTGGGGGCAGGTGTGTGGAAGGCAAGGTTAAGGTCAACAGAGAAAAAGTTCACATTCTAGGAATTGAGAGATACGGCCTAAAGAGTTCAAGAGAAGACATTGTTGGAAGATGTGGTGTTCTACATTTAGACTATAGAATTCTGAATAGTTAATTGAACATGACCAGAAAAAGAGGTATATTGTACATTTTCCTGCACACTCTGGGTAAGAATTACATTTTTGGTCATCATTAACAAAGTTCAGTAACAATATTTGAATTGGAAGCCAGAGTTCACACAAGCAGCACAATGGATGACTCAGCATCATAAGTAATTATGCAACTTGCATTAAATAAATGAAATTAGAAAACTGCACAGACAAGAAAATCTGTATTGTTTCAAAATAAACATATTTTGAAAAGTCATAGGATAGTAAATAATAACAGTCTTGCTTTCTTTTTCTTGCAGCAAGAGACATGAAATTTGATACTAAAGTAACTGAAGAGATGGTTTCTAGACCTGAACAGAAAGTGATGATGTCTAGACACCATGACAAATCTTTATATACGATGAGAACAACAGACAAACACATAAACCCCTCACATCTTCTCATTCTAAATACTAGTTAATAAATAACTAAACCTCACATGATCCCATAATTTTTTATTTATTGAATTTAAATCAAATTGTCTATATACACAGGACCTTGCAAACGGTATCACACACAATTTGTACACATTAGTGGTGGCTCTGTAGGTTGGAGAAGAATAAATGTCCCCAAAGTCTTTCAAGTCTCCTGTACCATTTCCAAAGTGATAAAAGTATTCATTTACATCTCTATGGTAACCACCCAAGAGAATACTAAACAAATGTATAGCTAAAAACAAATAGACGGAAAAAGCACAGACATGTATTTTTCTTCAAGCTGTACTGAGATATAATTGACATATAACATTGTGTAACTTTAAGGTATATAATATAGCAATTTGATACACGTATGTATTAGGAAATGATTACCACAGTAAGTTTAGTCAACACATTCATCACCTCACATAGAACATATTTCTTAAAATGAAGGCAAAAAGGAAGGAAGGAAGAAAGAATATAGGATAGGTGAACTGAATTTCTTCTGTTTCCTAACCAAAGTTAATTATAAGCTTAAACCTATATGTAACAGTAATTATGTTAACTATGAATGAAATTACTCCAATTGAAAGACACGTATTTAAGGTTGAATAAAAAGGGTAAAATCCAATAATAGATTCCTTGGAAAGGATGGCCCTTAAATGATTTCAGTGGATACTATTTTGCTCTACCCATGTTCCCTTTTCAGGCCTTCACAGCCATTCGCAGCTGCTGGGAAGACAGACCCACAGCTGCATCCTGCACCAGGATTTACCCTTGAATGCAGGGAACTGCCTCGCCCAAGGTTATGCCACCTCCTTCCCAGGGACGGCCCTTGGCCACCTTAACCTGGGCGACTCCAAAGAGTCATTCCAGCCACGAAGCTCCTTGCAGGATTGTCGGAGACCTCGGTTGCAACCACACTGTAGTCTGCTTCTCCTTATCAGTCTTGACTTAATCCCTTCTTTATCAGTATACATTTTGAGTGGAATCCCCAATAAGTCTGGATGCAACTATGTCTTAGTCTATTTCCAGGCACCACATTAATAATAAGACAGAAGAGTTGAGAGTAAAAAAAAATGGCAAGAAATATACAGTGTAGACATTAATCAAAAGGAAGTTGATTGAGCGATATTGAACAAAGAAGGCTTTAGGGAAAACCAGAGATAAAAAAGGAACATTTTATAATGATAAAAGTCAATCAAACAGGAAGATGTAAAATTTTTAAATACGTATGAACCAAAAATATGTATTCTTCAAATATGTAAAATGAAATTTGACAGAACTAAAGAAGAAAAAAAATCCATAATCATGGTGAGGGATTTAACACATGTGTCTCAGTAAACTGTAGAGGAAGAAGATAAAATATTTGATATGCACAACTAAAAACTGATCTACTTGACACATTAATAGAACCTTATACTCAGCAACTGAGGAGTACATATGTTTTTCGAGTTTACATGAAACTGGGACCAAAAAAATGACTATATGTAGGGCAGAGAGAAAGTCTGAACAAATTTCAAAGGACTGGTGTTATTCAAAGCAGTTCTCTGACCAGAGTAATGTGTACTCTGTTTGGTTTGGTTTAAAACATTAAAAATTTAGGTAATTCATTACCATATCAGAAAAAAAGAGAAAACAATGTGATTATCTTAATATATGAAAAAATACGCTGGAATTGAAAGCTCTCAATAAGTCAGTTACAATGTTTCTTATGAGGTGAAGTGCATAAAATGAGGAATATAGAATAGAGTGCATGAAGGTCCTACAATATTATGCTATCGATTTGGGGGCTATGGTAGAAATATAAGCAGGTGTTAAAATATCTCAAGCTAAGATGTGGCAGATTGGGATGCGTCTTTTAAAATCGACATGGGTTGTAAGGAGCAGAATTTGGAAACCATTACAGTAAAGCAGGTGCGCTAATGAGGGCATGCATTAGACCTATACGGCAGGAATGGTTGTCATGCTCACCCAATAGTCAATACTTTCTGCCTGTAAAGTGAAATGTCCTTAATGTATTACAGGCTCTATTTGCAACTCTGGGAAGCACTGGTAAATATAATCAATTCCCTGATCAAACAATGAAGAATTCACCATTTTTGACTTATGTGAATTGTTTAAAAATGGAATAATTCTGTGGTTCTTTAAAGATTTATTTAAGAATCAATTCAAATTTAGATTTTTTTAAAAATACTGAAAGTTATAAATAATATTATAACTAACCTGTGTGTACCCAGCCCTCCAAATTAACAAAAAAGGTACATGGTCTCAAATATTTTAAGTAAAATATGTAATTAATTACAAATACTATTTAAATCTTTTTAATTTTGCTCCCCAGTTCTATACTACACTACTCTATCCCTCCAAAGAGGAAAACTTTTGTCTCATGAATTTGTCTATATCTTTCCAATCCATAATTTTGAAACAAAAACTGACAGAATTGTAAGTATAAATGTACTAATCCTCCGTAGTGATTCTCTTTTCTTTCCTAACGTGGTCATTTCTCTCTAGTCACCTTCATCCTCTCAGTCCACTCACTGCATTTTTCTATCTTAATCCAGTTTTTCATCTTGTTTTCCAAATCTTTCAAACATTTTTTTGTTTTGTTAATTATTCTTTAAACTGCTTAGTTTTAATTTTATCAATTCCTTCATTAGTATTAACCTTTTTTTCTTCGTTTCCTTTAATTTTTAATAACCTTGTAAATGTAGACATTTATCTCTAAATACAAAGTTTGATATAAGTGTGCTCATTTGACATTTCTAAGTAATTTTTGATTTTCACCATGCTTGTCTTTTTTCATTTCAAACTGATTTTATGACACGGAACACAAATTTAGAAAAGCATATATTAAAACATGGAAAGTTCAGTTCATTTATCACCTAGTGAGCACCTAAATAGCCATAACACAGGTCAGGCTAGAACATTACACCCCAAAAGTCTCCTTTTTTCCTCCCAGACATTAACCCTCTCCCACTTCTAGGTAACCATTCTCTTGTTTGGGCATCACTCATCTTTCTGTATTATGTTACCACTGAATCACATATTCTTTTTATTTCTTTCACTCTAGATTGTACTGTGGAATTAGTTGTGTTGACGTATTTAGCCGCAGTTCATTCTTTTTCAGCTGTGTGTTGCCCCATCTGATACATTCAACACAATTGTGTACATTCATTCTACCATTGGTGGGTTGTTTCTAGAACTGATGTACTGATATCACAATAATGCCCCTAAGGACATTCTTTAAAATGCCTTTTGTGCACACATATGTGAATTTCTTTTGGATTATACCTAAGGGTGAAATTATAGCATCATAAAGAATGTATATCTTCAAATAGTAATACTAATAATATTAATACAATACTAATAATAGTAATATAATTGTAATATAAATAAATCATACTAATTTTTCCTAGTTTTTAAAAAAATAATTTACACTCCCTACAGAAATTAATGAGAGTAATTTTTGTTCCACATTCTTTCCAACCACTGGTATTATCAAATTTTGGGGCAGTTTTATTTCTGGCCTTCTGTTGGGGAAATAGGGTTATCTTCTTGTGGTTTTAATGTTTATTTTCCAATATCTTTAAAGTATCTTTTCATATGTTTATTGATTATTTGTATATCCTTATTTGTGAAATGCTGTTCAGTTGTCTTCTGCATATTTTTATTGGGTTACCTTTTTTTTCTTAATGATTTGGAAGATTTACTTACATATTGTGGATGCAATATTTGTCAATTATGTGAGTTACAAATATAGTCTTTCAGTACGTACTTGCCTTTTTACTGAATTAATGTTGTTTCTTTAGCAGAAATATTTTAATGTCATCAAAATTTATCAATATTTACTTTCTTAAAGATTTTTAAGTCCCGTTTAAGAAATATTTTTCTGTACAGATGTCTTTAAAAATTCTGTTACCTTACTACAGCTTTTATTTTTCTCCTTAACATTCAGATCTACAATCCACTAGAATTTCTGTACAAGCTGTGGATATGGATATCTACATGAATACCAATTATTCCCAGCACCATTTATTAAAAACACAGTTTCTTTCTGTCTACTCTCTGGGGCCATGTTTTTCATAAGTTAAATGCCCATATATATGTGGTTATCCCTCTGAGTCATTATTTTGTTCCATTGGTCTAGTTGCCTGTTTCTGTGCAAATATCACACTATCTTAATTATAGTAACTTTACAACAAGTTTTAATATCCAGTAGGGGCAAGTTTCCCCATTCTGTTGTTCTTCTTCAAGATTATCTTGGATATTCTTTGCCATATGCATTTCCATATGATTTTCAGAATCAGCTTGGCAAATCAACAAACTACCACATTTGAGTTTTGATTGGGTAAATCTGGTAGAATTTGGATAAAATGACATTATGATATTGAGACTTCTGATAAATTAATATGGTATATTCCTCCATCTAAATAGGATTTTTGGGGGGGTGGGTAGGGACTAGGATGGAGTAAATTGATCTTACATCCAGCAAACTTGCTTATATTGCTGCTTTATTCTAATAATTATCCATAGATGCTCTTGGTTAGTTTACATATATAACAGTAGTCTACAATGTCAACAGTAGTATAACACTTTTATTTTATGCCCTCACTACTTATAAATTTGTTTGTTTTCCTTCTTTTAATGGACTACCTAGGACCTCAGACACACATTGAATAAAAGTAGATACCGTGGCCATCCTTTTCTTATTTTTGATCTCAAAGAAAAAGCTTTAGACTTTCCACCATCAAGCACAATGCTTTCTCTTTTTCATTTGTTGTAGCTATCTTGTATCAGAATAAAAATATTCTTTGCTTTTAATTATCAATGGATATTTAATGTTTTCAACTAATTGATCTGCATCTATTGATATAATTCTCTAATTTTTCTATTAAGGTGGCCAGTTACATTGATTTTAAAATATTTCCAGGCTTATGTTCGAGACTAAAAACAACCAGGTCATAATATATATTTTGCTGACACTTCCTTGCTAATATTTTCTTTAGGACTTTAAGATCATATTTAAGGTCTGAAATTTTCCTTTTTTGTAAGGCCTGTGTCATGTGTTCTTAAATCAATATTATGATGATGTAAAAAACAAACAAACAAAAAACTAATTGACCTCAAAAAGGCAGAGAATTGCTTTTTTTTCATCTATCTGGAAGAATGTGTAAGTTTGGCATCATTTCTTCCTTAACTCTGGTAAATTTTTCTGGTGAAGCTAACTGTGCCTGGAGTTTTAGTTTGTTTGTTTTTTGGAATGATTTTAATTAAGAATATTACTTCCTTATTTATTTCAAGATTATACCAATTATCCACTTAAATGCCCTGGCAAATATAAGAAGTAAGCAGACAGTATAATCATTAACATGAAAGTACTGAGACTTTCCTATGTATTTAGTAACAGTCAAGTAGGCTAATAGAACTAAATACAGAAGCCAAGACAGGTCCCATCCATATGTGGAAACTTGATTTGTAACAGGGTTAACATTACTGATCAATAGGAGAACACTGGACTCAAGTAAATGGTGCTAATAAACAGGAACTATAGCACCCTGGAAAATAGATTCCACTGTTAGGGTAGAGCAGGTCCAAGGTGAGCACCGAATATATTGTCATGCCAGAAAGTCAGATGGGAGCCAGTCCCAAACACAGAGGAACCCTACTGGGAAGGCTTTCATGGGCCAAATCTGGGAGGATTTGAGCATTGAAATAATTATATTTAGTAATCAGTGATAAACCATTAAACATAGGAATTTATTACTGTTCAATAATAAATAGATAAATATATATATAAATACAGGAGAAGTGAAGTCTATTGTTTATGGTAGAATACTAAAGGTGGGATGGTTTCTGGAGCTGGAAGATCATTATATTGTGACTCTGATGGTAAAGATTGTCAGGCAAGAATCATCAGTGGATGCCACAGTTAAGGAGAAATTTTGATGATCCACGTATTTGTATGTTAAACTGTTCTCCAATTAATTGTCTATTTGTTGAGAAAAATGTTAACAACAACTTTTTTTTTTAAGGAGATTAACAGTGGAGAACTGGGGGAACACTTTCAAGGTGATCAAAAGGAATATTGCAAGTGGGCATCATGTTTCTCCAGATGTGAAACCCTGAAACACACCATGCATGCATAACTTCATTGTAGACATGAGTAAGAAACAAATGCAAAATAGGGACAGTTTTCTTGAAAAAGGAGATGAACTCTATATTTTTCAATTGTGTCCATGTTATCAAAGATATAGAAAGTCTCTGGGAATATTACAGGCTAAAGAGACATGACAAGTCTGTAATATCTGACTCTAGAGATTGGATTCTGTATTACAGTAGGAAAATGCTATAAAGGACAAGATTAGGCCAATTTAGAAAACTGGAATATAGATGATAGATAAAGTTTTGATTCAATGTAAATTTATGAATTTTGATGATGATTCTGTTATATAAGTTAATAATACTCCTATTCTTAGGAAATACACATGAAAGTATTTAGAGGTAAGCACCATGATTAATGTAATTTACACACACACATATCTGTGTAGATATGTGCATACACACATACACACACACATATATATATTTATAACATGGACATATGTATAACAGCTAAACCCTGCTAAAGGGTATATAATTTCTTTGTACTAGTTTTGGCAACACTCTATAACCTTGAAATTATTTCCAATTAATTTTTTTTCACTTAATAGTGCTAGGATAAATTCCAAATTCCTTTGGGGAAAAAATGAACTTTATCCTTAGGGCACATAATACACGCAAGTTGCATATGTATAACAACCTTTTATATAAAAGCAAAATTCAAAGAAACTTATATGACAACAGAAACACTGGAGATAAGAGATAAATAAAACAAAACTGGAAACAGCCCAAACCCCATCATCAATAAAATGGATAATTTGTGGAAAATATATTCAACAGAATAGTAAAGCTCATGTAAAATGCATGTGCTTAAGCTACATGAAACAGTATGGAAGAAATCTTAAGAACACAGGTCAAGGGGAAAAAAATCAAGATGCAGAAGAAGGCATTTAGTATTATTCATAATATATGAAACACAACTCTGCATACACATGTGCTGCACATGAATCCACTGTGAGATGGCATGAAAGCACATTTGGTAAACCTATAGAAAGAGGTACAAAACACAGGGAAGTGAAGATGTGCGAAAGGAAGAGAAAGGGGTTGATACATTCAAAGTAAGGCATGTGGGGACTGCAAAAGTAATGGTGAAATATTCCTTGGAATGGGTAGTTGGAATTCCAGTGTGATGCTATTGTTATTAGCTTTCATGCCTGAGGCAAATTATATTTCCCAGAGATTGACACACCAATATACAGCTCATTTCATATGCTCTAAATACATGTGATGTTGACACCCTTCAACTGAGATGTTGTGTCTATGCTCCCTTGAACCTGGATGGAACTTTGAATCTGCTTCTGTCAATAGAGGACCATGGCAGTGCCACAACATGACTTCTGAGGGTGGGTCATAAGAGGTGATAGGGTTTCTCTCTCTCTCTCTCATCTTGTGCCTTTGAAGCCCTGACTACCATAGGTATGGCTACTGTAAATGCACTAGCCACTATGCTGGAAGGACCATGTGGAACAAACACACGCAGAGAGATGCACAGAACCCCCAGCTGCTTCAGTCCCCAAACTTGCGAGTCATCCCAGACTAGAAGCCACATGTGTGAATAAATGAGCTTTCAGATAACACTAGCTCCAGCTTTTGAGTTTTCCAGCTGAGGTCCCAGATATTATAAAACAGAGACAAGCCACCCCACAGTGCCCTGCTGGAATTTCTGAAACAGGATATTCATGAGCATGATAAATAGTTGTTTTACACAACTAAGTTTTGGGGTAATTTGTCCATACATCCTTAGTAACTGGTACATTGCCTTACACACATTTTATGTAAAAGTCTTTTGTCTCTGCATAACATAAGGAAAAAATTGTAAAAGGCAATGCAACAATGTGTACAAAATTTTGATGGCACAATTTTGTGCCGTCAAAATTATGGCACTTTATTTTAAAAAAATAAAATTCTCTACACATTTTATTTCAACTAATGTATTGTTTCGGTGTGAAATGAAAACAAAACACAAAATTTTTATTTCAGAGAGAATGAAAAAAAAAACCTCTCTGACACTTCACCAACTTATACTACAAAGAAAAGAATATTATTTTTTTCAGTACTTTGCTCGGACAATTTGCAATATATTGCATGTGAAAATAATTTGCAAAATATTAGAACATCTAAGCAATACTTATGTACTTAGGGAATTAGTCCGCTTCAAGTACTATGGTTGAGATAAAAAAATCACCTAAGAAAACAAAATCTGTCGCTTCAACTTCCCTCCTCCGCATTATACAGTTTTCACTTACAACATTTAAAGCATGCACTATTGGTATTCAGGTAAACTATGGTGACCTGAAACAAATAGACTCAGATATTTCTCCTGCAAAAATGGGTCTATTAGAGATCAGTAGAGAACTGCAGCCCAGGTTCTGCAACCATGGTAAGCCTAGTGAAAGTTCCTACTATGCAACAGAAGGCCAGCTCTTTAGAGAGACGAAAAAAAAGCTGGGAGGCGCTAGTAAACAGAGTCCCTGGCTTTTCACTGGCTGAGTCCTTGCCAGGAAAGAAGGGGAGTGCTTCTTCTTCCTACTGGACTCTGCTATTGTCACAGAGAATGAGAGCTCCCCCTCTGGTCTCCCAGCTCTGTTTAATTGAGGTTCTGGGCTCTACTATTGTCACAGAGAATAAGAGCTCCCCCTCTGGTCTCCCAGCTCTATTTGATTGAGGTTCTGTTTATTAATTTTTTCAGCTACCAGCACCTAACATTTTATGCTTCTACTTCAATTTTTTTTGCTCATGACCTAAATAAATTTACCTAACACCTTCTTTGTTCCTTAATGATGTTCTATTCACCCTTCAATAAACACAAAAACATTTGCTTCTTAATTTTAATGAAAATTTTCTTAAGAATTTTAATAATGTGCCTCTTTTTAAAGCTGTAACTGTTGGAACATCTCAAGTATATTAGTTGGTGTCTAGTCATATTCTCC
Organism: Balaenoptera physalus; assembly: GCF_965194825.1. Lineage (NCBI taxonomy): Eukaryota > Metazoa > Chordata > Mammalia > Artiodactyla > Balaenopteridae > Balaenoptera > Balaenoptera physalus. The sequence goes on along the minus strand of NC_138894.1, from coordinate 88,578,016 downwards.
AGTTGTCTTACGAAATATAAACTGGTGACAAAAACGTTTACTATTCCATATGTATTGATGGTGTAGCCTCATAAAATGCAGAATTTTTCAGATATGAATAATGAAACTAATAAAGAGTTCCTAAAGATGTGGAAAATTATTATACTATAAGGTTTAACATCAAAAGCAGACATAAAATTTAATGTACAATAGAATATTCATTGTGTTAAAAACTACATCATAAAGACTGGAGGAAAATACATTAAACTACTGAGTGTGGTCATCTGTGAATGTTGGGATTATAGATGCTGGTCATTTACTTAAAATTTTTTCATCTGGCCTACTTATTTTGTCATGGACATATATTACAAAATATTTTATTAAATATAATTTCTTATTTCTCCCAAGGTGAGAAGGACTCTCTTCCTTCTTTTTAATTAGGGAATTAATTTTAGGTTGGAAATAGGCTAATTAATGGCATATTTGTAATTTCTCCTATATATCTAAGTTCAACTTAAGTTTTTATTTATATTGTGGGAATTTTCCTCTTAAGAGAATATTCCCCAGTGCAACAGTTTTATTTATATTTTTGTTAGTTCAATTTTCCTCTACTGAATTCCTTGAAATTCCTCTTCTAATTCCTTGAAAAATGAACATGAACAATGATAATAGTATTAATTTACTACTAAGATTTTGAGTATTCATTATGTGCTAGTCACAAAGAGCATTAAATATTTTATGTATGCAGTCATGTTGTACTTCAAAACTTTCATATGACACAGACACTATTTTTATCACCATTTTGGAAATGAGGAAACTGAGATTAAAAGAGTAAGTTCCTCCTCCATGATCACCCATTAGTAAGTGGAAGAGCGGGATTCAAACACAAGCTGGTGTGGCTCCAGAAATCAAATTCTGAAACATTCAACCATATGATCTCTTTAATATGCTCTGTATCTCTTCACTGTGCCTTGCACACAGCCCTGCACATAGTAGATGCTTAATTAATAAGTGTGGGACCACTGACGGTTCATAGTCCAAAATTTTAAAAAATTAAAAAGTAAAATGATGAACAAGTGTTGACTTATACTCCTGTCTGTTTTTCGTATAACTTAATAGAGTATAAAATATTCCAGAAATGATCTCAGTCTACAGAGGAAATGATATGCCTCCTAACTGCAGTACCCGCTCCTTGCATACTACCCTGGACAGACTGTGCTTTTAGTTTTTTGAGTCAGGACACCACTAAATATGTTTACATTTTTTTTCCATTTTAAGTTCATTTCCATTTTCTTCTCAGACAATATAGTCTCCCTAAAGCATGATTAAATCCCTATTTTCCACAACCAAAAAATGACAGATTGACAAGACACCAGCAAAGCAGAAACTAAATAGTACTGTAGGTATCCTATACACCCACTATTCAAATTCTAAATCATGCACAAATGACAGCTTTACTAGTCACGAGTAATGAGATGACTAACATTCTCACTTAAACCCAATAGGTGATGTTTTTCTGTGTAACTATACGGACTCATGTGACTTCAAACTTTTCTGTGGGCTTTCTCCATTGAACTTCCTACCTTTTCATACGGGAAAATTGTAAGCGTTTCACTTTTATCCACAAAAGCATATTTAAATGTTTATACCACTGAATAAAACAGATTTTAACAGCATTAGAATTAACTGAATAATTTAATTATCATTTGCTACTTACATTTTAGGCAGAGCTGTGGTTAAGTTATAGATGACATCATCTACATGTATTTTTAACAAAAAGGAGTCCCGGAAGTTGTGGTGAGAAAATGGAATTCAATGTGCTGGAAAAGCAGCCGTAAATGTGTATGCCGAGCAGCCTTATGGGTGACAAGGAAGTTGAGGTAATATACGCTAAAATTGGCAATGAAGCCGTGTAACTGTTACGCCACACGTGAGCTGAGCCATGGGTAAAGGAAACGCCATGAACACTCAGCTGTCTTCTGCTGTGCCTGAAGTCCAGTGTTTGGGAGTCTAAATAAGTACTCCAGGGACAAATTTTATGGCCAATCTCATTTTCCATTAGGAATAGCTTCCTAGGCTACATCATACTGAAAGGGTTACATAAATATTAAGCATATATTTTATTTTTCAAGCACTCAGTTTTCTCTGGATTTCTAGACATAATGCGAGGCAGCATCACTGACTATGAAATTCAATACAAAAATGTTATTAAATTCAATGGCTTTAGGATGGGGTTGATTTTTTTTTTGTATTAGCATCCAATTTGTAAAAGTTACCCTTGTCTGAAGCAGAAGCTTAAATGAGAACATACTTTAAAAGTAATAAGCAAGTGGAGTAAAGATGCCATCTTTTTATCTAGAATGATTTTTGAGTGTTTAAAATTCATAATCCATGACCTTGGCTTCTGAACTGAAGATGGAGAAATACTACTATTTTCATTTTTCTTTAAATTTTCACTCTTATTGCAAAAGTTTCACTTGACTGTGTATTTTGGGTGTCAAATGAGCTCATCTGAAATGGTACAAGCTTATATACAGTATATCTATGGAGCAGAATGGGGTGAAAGCTAAAGAAATTTTACTGCTAGTGACTATAGCAAGTTGCTCTTTCTTAATATATCAGTTGACATTTTGTGCACAGAATTCATGCATTTCTAATAGTCCCTATAAAATGTCAGCCTGTTCAGGAACAGTAAGCTGCCAGAGAACAGTCTTCTGCAACCCATACCGGGGCCCAGTGCCACCCTGCTGCCAGGACATTGCCCCAGTGACGTGTCACACACAACTTCTCTGAATAAGAGCAAATGAACTCTAAATGCCATCCGCGATTCTGCCCTCCACCCGTCTCCTCAAAATTGAACACGAAGGTCTATTTTTTTTAAAACCTCTGTACCATAGTGACAAAGTAAAAAGAAAGCTAAATTCTGAATTGTATTATTTGAATTGAATGAGACTTTTAAAATTGCAATTGAATAAATACATTTCATTATCAATCAAAACAACTCACTTGCCTGTAAAATTTTCTTTCTTCTCTCCTTTACACCCCAATCCTCGATACACGCACGGCTGCTCCTTATACCATAAAGGGTTTTCTACAAGGAAGAAAAGTTAAAACCATGTAAAAATATGAAATTTGTTTTCAAAGTACAAACACACTGGTAATCATTTATTTTGTTTTAAACCTCAAATTTTATGTAGTTAAATCTTAACCTCCCTAGGAAACTCTCCCATTTTCCCGGACTAGCCCTAGCAATTCGGATCTCTGAATGGCAGCATAGAATATTGCTTAAGAATAGGGACTCAAGAGCCACACTGCCTCAGCGAAATCTCAATTCTGTTTCTCACCAGCTGTGTGACTTTGGCATGCCATGTAACCTATCTGTGCTTTAATTCCCCTATCTGAAAAATGTGAGTGATAATGTTAGTTACCATTCATGGGTTGGTTTTGAAGATTAAAACTTACAGACGTAAAGTACGTTAAACAGTGTCTGGTTCATAGTTAGACACCATAAATCTATGCTATTATTAGTATCATCTGTGATTTCTCTCTGGACTATTGGAATATTGTCTGAACTTATCATTTTGTACTTTTCACAGGCTCTATTGATGGATATTTAGTTACAGATACTGGAAAGAGAGGAACAACATCTTAGTCTTGGATTTTGGATATTTCACAGTACTTGACATAGATTCAAGCATACTAGTTCTTACCTTGAGAAAAAAAATGACTGTAACAGTGTACAATTTAATGGTATACACATGCCAAATTAGATAATTTATTCAGTTTAGCTGGTGTGTAGGTGTATGAGAGTTTGTATAAAGTTGTTTTAAAAACATGATTTGAACCCCAAAACAGAAGAGACAGAAACTTAATAGATGAAAATTATGAAACAATTTTAGCAATCCAGCATATGAGAACTAAACTTAGCTTTACACTCCTAGGCATCCAATATAAAAGGAAAGGATAGTAGCTTCTATCTTTGTATCATTTTTAAAGAAAGAATATTAATTCTTGACAGACAAACAAAGTTGTTATTTCTTCCCTGATCTTACATTCTGAGGGAAAATCTATCATATGGAGAAAAAAAATCAGTGAAGAAACCACAAATTATTTGACTCAAGGTGAACTATTTATTACATGTTTACATATTAGATTTCAATAAAATACCAGGGAATAGTATGGGTTTGTCACTTAGTGCACATTTTTCTATGGGTTTTCAGTATATGTGTTTGGTATTTTACCCTTTGCTGATCTAACTTGGTTTAGGTTTAGAACTTTGATAACACAGAAAAAAAAAGGAGTCGTAAAATTTCCAACTTGAACGTCAATTTTCTCAGGCATAAATTTGGCAAGAGCTGAATAACAACTGATGTGTGATTCAGCTGTCTGGCAAGGCTTCTCCTATAGTTATTCCATGGTGTCAATTGAAGAGGAATCCATAGCTTCTGATGTGCTAGCAGGGCTGATGTTCTGTAATGAAAGTTACAGCACCTGTACTGATGGCAGACGGATGACATCGAATAGACCCTGAGTATTTTTCCTTCAAAATAATTCAAATCCATGTAAGTACCAGATACATAATATGCTTACAAAACTAAACTAAAATAATAACAAAACATGCTTTTGAGTGAGAAAACCAGGGTTCTCAAAGGGGCTCTGCATCAACAAACTTGAACAAGCTTGAATCACCCCCAGGCTCAGCTTCTTGATCTGTATAAAAGTGTTTGGGAAAGAATAAATGAGATAACAGAGTTTAACACCAATCCCTGGTTCAATATTTGACACTTGATAGATCCTAAGAAAAATTAGTTATTTCCTTTTGTCCCAAACTTCCTATTATCTATTTTGAAAAATCCAAGTATTGCTTATTAGAAAGTAAAGTCAGTAGAGTATCATACAGGATATGCTGATAATAGTATCTTTTTTGGTGCATCCACTGTTTATGTAAATCACAAGAGGTTCCAAAGCTGGGAACTTGAAGAGAGGATTCTCAGTTGAATGGAAGTAAAGATTTGACTTGCAGGCTACCATGTTTAATGCAGACACTTGAGAACTAAACTGCTGATATTCCTGTGCCACTTGGTTTTCAAACAGATAAAAGACCAGAGGACAGAAAGAACCTTAAATTGCAGTCATGAGCAATAGAACTGAATTTTTTGTGCAAAAGCAGAGTAACTTCATAGATGTCCAGAGTAAGTGAGAGCATATTTAATGAGAATTGACCTCATAGCTGTAACTGAACCCAAACACAGTGGTTGATGGGCAATAAATATATGCTAGAAAGAAGAGAAACATGGCACTAGTTGAGCCACTCACAAAACATTCCCTAACAATGAAACTAAATGTTTTATTTGTTGACTGGAATATAAATGACTGGAGGTGTTAGCTTCTTGGTTATCAAGAACAATGGACACTGCATTTGGCAGCAGACCCAAGAAGCAGCCTTGCTCTGCATTTTCAAGGTGTATGTGTTTACCCTGCGGTCTGTTTATTGAAAGCTAGTTAATGTCTCAACTTGTTTTGTTTAGCCCCCTGTCATCCTCTCCACTTGTTAACAATGATGGCTGAGCTGGGTAATGAGTCTTCACCCTCTGAGGATCCTGCAGGGAACCAAGGAAGGGACACAACATCCATCCATGAACGTGACAGAAAGCACATGCCATTCTGTGATGACTGTAGAGGTCATGCCTGTCCAGATGACTTTTGTGCAGGGTTTGGGATTTTGGCTTTCTGGAAACCCTTGAAATGGCAGGAGTCACACAACTCCTGTAATATCACATGATCAATGTAGCACTGAAAATAACTTTGTCCTGAGAGAACGTTGTAGTTTGGGTCAATGGAGCCATGGTCTAGCTTTAGTTTTCTACGAACCTAAAATTCAATGTCTGAGTTTAAACAGATCTTAGTTTGCTGTTGGGCTGATATTGAATAACTTATTGATGAGGAAGAAAAAAAATACCCAACAGGTTTATTTACTCAAAGATGCCAATATAAGTTTTGAACATCTAGAGAGTTTCCACATTCTATCAAGAACAATCTCTTTCCAGAGCAAATGTTTGGAAAAACAATTTATGAGTCAGAGGGTTTCTTGGAAAGCAGGAAATTAGAACAAGGAAGGGACCAAGATGAATTCTCCTTAGTATCCCCCAGTGCATAACACATTAACAAAATATATATGTATAAATAAGTATATATACATATGTATGTATGTACATGTGGCTTTAGTAAAGGTATAGGTTGTAATACTTGGCCAGAAAACAAACATATATGTATTTATGTATTCTGATTGCAGAATAATTATGAGAGGTTGTTTACTTGTCCTACAGTGAGTAGAGGTTATACACCAGAAACCTGGATTTTGATTCCAGCTCTCTCACTTATTAGCTGTGTGACTACAACATTTTGCTTAATCTCTCTGACCTTCAGTTTCCACAGTGCAGATACTAATTTTTTCTATCACAAAATTGTTAAGACAAGAATTCTCTGTATTTAAAGTCCTCTGTGAATTGTGATATATTTTACTAATTCACAATATCATTATCAATCCTCTTACAACATTTTCTCTGCATTTGACAGAAACACATTTTTTTAAATGAGTGCAGTTTTAAGGCATACAGAAAACTTTTTTTGCTTCCATAATAAATGGCTTGCAATTAACAACACAATAATTTTTATGACAGTGCTTATAGGAAAATTCAGTTATCTTACACAATGCCATCTATAGAAATGTTTAGTATGAAAACTTAGTGCATAAATATTCAGTGACACTTTTCATAAAGCTACCTAAATTGTCTTTCTAAAATATAAATACATGTGAGTGGAGAAAATCAACTGCTCAAAAGGATTGCTGTCTTTGCATTCTCTAACAATAAGCTCCTATGAGGAAGATAATGAGGTTTTATATTTGCACCTATTCAAACAGGCTCAGACTGAGAAGAAAACGCACCTTGTACCAACCAATGTCCTGGGCCTGGAAGCGCTGAGAACAGTTTGAAAAATTTGCCTCTAACATAGCTGGAACAGTTTCATGGCCCGTTTTCGGGAATATGCTATTTTTAATGTTCACTCTGTTTACTTACAGTAAACAAAGTACACATCAAAAGTTTGTTTCATTTTTGTTTCCTATTGCTGACTGCAGAGGTTACCAGATATGATTTTTTTTCTGTTTCTTAAAGCAAATTGCTACAATTCTTCCTAGAATATGTTTAGTCATTTCACCAATTGTGAAGTTATTTTTTAAAAATAAATATACTTGAAGGATTTGAAATTGGTTATTATTTAAAAGCATCCTATCCCAGATATGATCATACCAGCCACTGGAGATCAGCAACATTTTGTAGAACTTTTTAGAAAAAAACATACACAAATACCAGCTACTTAACTGTTAATAGGTTTCCTTCTCTTTCTACTCAAGCTGGTAGTTTCTTCAGCTTTCCTATGGAAACTTTTATTAAGCATATGTCACATTTGTGGTTAATAAGTACTATATTATAATTTATGAGCAGTTGAATTTTTATTGTTCAAAGCAGTTGTATTTCATCCTTCTGCAATGGCGGTGATAGTCTGCTGACTCTTTTACCTTCTGGTCTTTTAAAAAAATTTTAAAGTACATACTAAGGTCATTCATTTATATAAGCCAACTTTAAAATTAATCCAAGTAGTTTTAAGATCAAAATGCTTGTAATTTCCACTTGTCTTTAAGACAATGGCATTCAAAAACTAGGCACATATTCAGGTGGAAATAGAAGGATTTCAGTATTTTTTTTCTTTTAACATCTTTATTGGAGTATAATTGCTTTACAATGGTGTGTTAGTTTCTGCTTTATAACAAAGTGAAACCGTTATACATATACATATGTTCCCATATCTCTTCCCTCTTGCATCTCCCTCCCTCCCACCCTCCCTATCCCACCCCTCTAGGTGGTCACAAAGCACCGAGCTGATCTCCCTGTGCTATGCTGTTGGATTCTGTTTGCTAGTATTTTGTTGAGGATTTTTGCATCTATGTTCATCAGCGATATTGCCTGTAGTTTTCTTTTTTTGTGACATCTTTGCCTGGTTTTGGTATCAGGGTGATGGTGGCCTCGTAGAATAAGTTTGGGAGTATTCCTCCCTCTGCTTTATTTTGGAAGAGTTTGAGAAGGATAGGTGTTAGCTCTTCTCTAAATGTTTGATAGAATTTGCCTGTGAAGCCATCTGGTCCTGGGCTTTTGTTTGTTGGAAGATTTTTAATCACAGTTTCAATTTCAGTGCTTGTGATTGGACTGTTCATATTTTCTATTTCTTCCTGGTTCAGTCTCGGAAGGTTGTGCATTTCTAAGAATTTGTCCATTTCTTCCAGGTTGTCCATTTTATTGGCATATAGCTGCTTGTAGTAATCTCTCATGATCCTTTGTATTTCTGCAGTGTCAGTTGTTACTTCTCCTTTTTTCATTTCTAATTCTATTGATTTGAGTCTTCTCCCTTTTTTTCTTGATGAGTCTGGCTAATGGTTTATCAATTTTGTTTATCTTCTCAAAGAACCAGCTTTTAGTTTTATTGAGCTTTGCTATCGTTCCCTTCATTTCTTTTTCATTTATTTCTGATCTGATCTTTATAATTTCTTTCCTTCTGCTAACTTTGGGGTTTTTTTTGTTCTTCTTTCTCTAATTGCTTTAGGTGTAAGGTTAGGTTGTTTATTTGAGATGTTTCTTGTTTCTTAAGGTAGGATTGTATTGCTATAAACTTCCCTCTTAGAACGGCTTTTGCTGCATCCCAAAGGTTTTGGGTCATCGTGTTTTCATTGTCATTTGTTTCTAGGTATTTTTTGATTTCCTATTTGATTTCTTCAGTGATCTCTTGGTTAGTAAGTAGTGTATTGTTTAGTCTCCATGTGTTTGTGTTTTTTACATATTTTTTTCCTGTAATTGATATCTAGTCTCATAGCATTGTGGTCAGAAAAGATACTTGATAGGATTTCAATTTTCTTAAATTTACCAAGGCTTGATTTGTGATCCAAGATATGATCTATCCTGGAGAATGTTCCATGAGCACTTGAAAAGAATGTGTATTCTGTTCTTTTTGGATGGAATGTCCTATAAATATCAATTAAGTCCATCTTGTTTAATGTATCATTTAAAGCTTGTCTTTCCTTATTTATTTTCATTTTGGATGATCTGTCCATTGGTGAAAGTGGGGTGTTAAAGTCCCCTCCTATGATTGTGTTACTGTTGATGTCCCCTTTTATGGCTGTTAGTATTTGCCTTATGTACTGAGGTGCTCCTATGTTGGGTGCATAAGTATTTACAATTGTTATATCTTCTTCTTGGATCGATCCCTTGATCATTATGTAGTGTCCTTCTTTGTCTCTTGTAATAGTCTTTGTTTTAAAGTCTATTTTGTCTGATATGAGAATTGCTACTCCAGCTTTCTTTTGATTTCCATTTGCATGGAATATCTTTTTCTATCCCCTCACTTTCAGTCTGTATGTTTCCCTAGGTCTGAAGTGGGTCTCTTGTAGACAGCATGTATATGGGTCTTGTTTTTGTATCCATTCAGCCAGTCTATGTCTCTTGGTTGGAGCATTTAATCCATTTACATTTAAGGTAATTATCGATATGTATGCTCCTATTACCATTTTCTTAATTGTTTTGGGTTTGTTATTGTAGGTCTTTTCCTACTCTTGAGTTTCCTGCCTAGAGAAGTTCCTTTACCATTTGTTGTAAAGCTGGTTTGGTGGTGCTGAATTCTCTTAGCTTTTGCTTGTCTGTAAAGGTTTTAATTTCTCCATCAAATCTGAATGAGATCCTTGCTGGGTAGAGTAATCTTGGTTGTAGGTTTTTCTCCTTCATCACTTTAAATATGTCCTGCCACTCCCTTCTGGCTTGCAGAGTTTCTGCTGAAAGATCAGCTGTTAACCTTATGGGGATTCCCTTGTGTGTTATTTATTGTTTTTCCCTTGCTGCTTTTAATATTTTTTCTTTGTATTTAATTTTTGATAGTTTGATTACTATGTGTCTTGGTGTGTTTCTCCTTGGATTTATCCTGTATGGGACTCTCTGTGCTTCCTTGACTTGAATAACTGTTTCCTTTCCCATATTAGGGAAACTGTCAACTATAATCTCTTCAAATATTTTCTCAGTCCCTTTCTTTTTCTTTTCTTCTTCTGGGACCCCTATAATTCGAATGTTGGTGCATTTAATGTTGTCCCAGAGGTCTCTGAGACTGTCCTCAATTCTTTTCATTCTTTTTCCTCTATTCTGCTCTGCAGTAGTTATTTCCACTATTTTGTCTTCCAGGTCACTTATCCGTTCTTCTGCCTCAGTTATTCTGCTATTGATCCCTTCTAGAGAATTTTTCATTTCACTTATCGTGTTGTCCATCACTGTTTGCTTGCTCTTTAGTTCTTCTAGGTCCTTGTTAAACATTTCTTGTATTTTCTCTATTCTATATCCAAGATTTTGGATCATCTTTACTAGCATTATTCTGAATTCTTTTTCAGGTAGATTGCCTATTTCCTCTTCATTTGTTAGGTCTGGTGGGTTTTTGCCTTGCTCCTTCATCTGCTGTGTGTTTCTCTGTCTTCTCAGTTTGCTTATCTTACTGTGTTTGGGGTCTCCTTTTCGCAGGCTGCAGGTGCGCAGTTCCTGTTGTTTTTGGTGTCTGTCCCCAGTGGCTAAGGTTGGTTCATTGGGTTGTGTAGGCTTCCTGATGGAGGGGACTAGTGCCTGTGTTCTGGTGGATGAGGCTGGATCTTGTCTTTCTGGTGGGCAGGTCCACGTCTGGTGACGTGTTTTGGGGTATCTGTGGCCTTATTATGATTTTAGGGAGCCTCTCTACTAATGGATGGGGTTGTGTTCTTGTCTTGCTAGTTGTTTGGCATAGGGTGTCCAGCACTGTAGCTTGTTGGTCGCTGAGTGGAGCTGGGTCTTGGCATTGAGATGGAGATCTGTGGGAGATTTTCACTGTTTGATATTATGTGGAGATGGGAGGTCTCTTGTGGACCAGTGTCCTGAACTTGGCTCTCCCACCTCAGAGGCACAGTCCTGATGCCTGGCTGGAGCACCAAGAGCCTTTCATCCACACGGCTCAGAATAAAAGGGAAAAAAATGGAAAGAAAGAAAGAAAGAAGATAAAATAAAGTTATTAAAATAAAAATTAATTATTAAGAAAAAATTTTTTAAGTAATAAAAAAAATAAAATAAAATGGACAGACAGAACCCTAGGACAAATGGTAAAAGTAAAGCTATAAAGGCAAAATCACACACAGAAGCATACACATACACACTCACAAAAAGAGGAAAAGGGAAAAAAATATATATATATATAGTTGCTCCCAAAGTCCACCTCCTCAATCTGGGATGATTTGTTGTCTATTCAGGTATTCCACAGATGCAGGTACATCAGTTGATTGTGGAGATTTAATCCGCTGCTCCTGAGGCTGCTGGGAGAGATTTCCCTTTCTCTTCTTTGTTCGCACAGCTCCCGGGGTTCAGCTTTGGGTTTGGCCCCGCCTCTGCATGTAGGTCGACTGAGGGCGTCTGTCCTTCGCTCACACAGGACGGGGTTAAAGGAGCAGCTGCTTCGGGGGCTCTGGCTCACTCAGGCCGGGGGGAAGGAGGGGAACGGAGGAGGCGGGGCGAGCCTGCAGTGGCAGAGGCGTCGTGACGTTGCAGCAGCCCGAGGCGCGCCGCGCGTTCTCCCGGGAAAGTTATCCCTGGATCACGGGAGCCTGGCCGTGGCGGGCTGCACCGGCTCCCGGGAGGGGCGGTGTGGAGAGTGACCTGGGCTCGCACACAGGCTTCTTGGTGGCGGCAGCAGCAGCCTTAGCGTCTCAGGCCCGTCTCTGGGGTCCACGCTGACAGCCGCGGCTCGCGCCCGTTTCTGGAGCTCATTTAGGCAGTGCTCTTAATCCCCTCTCCTCGCGCACCCTGAAACAATGGTCTCTTGCCTCTTCGGCAGCTCCAGACTTTTTCCCGGACTCCCTCCCGGCTAGCTGTGGTGCGCTAACCCCTTCAGGCTGTGTTCACGCCGCCAACCCCAGTCCTCTCCCTGCGATCCGACCGCAGCCCGAGCCTCAGCTCCCAGCCCCGCCCGCCCCGGCGGGGGAGCAGACAAGCCTCTCGGGCTGGTGAGTGCTGCTCGGCGCCGAGCCTCCGTGCGGGAATCTCTCCGCTTTGCCCTCCGCACCCCTGTGGCTGCGCTCTCCTCCGCGGCCCCGAAGCTTCCCCCTCCGCCACCCGCAGTCTCTACCCGCGAAGGGGCTCCTAGTGTGTGGAAACCTTTCCTCCTTCACGGCTCCCTCCCACTGGCGCAGGTCCCGGCCCTATTCTTTGTCTCTGTTTTTTTGGGGTTTTTTTGCCCTACCCAGGTATGTGGGGAGTTTCTTGCCTTTTGGGAGGTCTGAGGTCTTCTGACAGCATTCAGTAGGTGTTCTGTAGGAGTTGTTCCACATGCAGCTGTATTTCTGATGTATTTGTGGGGAGGAAGGTGATCTCCGCGTCTTACTCCTCCGCCATCTTGAAGCTCCTCGCCAGGATTTCAGTATTAACCAGCTGTGGATTTGGACCTCAGGTATGCTCCTTACGGCTGTAAAAACGTGAAAAAGTCATATCACCTCTTTGTGCTTTTTTTCTCATCTGTAAAATAGACCCCAAAATGCTTACCTTTTAAATTATAATGTGAATCAGGTAAGATAGTTGATATTAAGATTTTGCAAGGAGAATTTTCTGAATGTTATTTCACTTCCCGTCATCTAATCCCAATAGGTTAAAAAAAAAAAAAAAGTACATATCTATAGATGTCAAAATATCTCCTACTAGAATTTAACTGAAAAAATATTATATATCAGTTTCAGCCAGTTTAAAAGTGCCATATAGGAATTCACTCAACAATTTATTTAACAATTAAAAACATGTGTCATACTAAGAAGAGACTATTTGTATTAAAGCCAAAGAGTTAATTATCATATACTAATCAGGAGACTGTGCTTGGCTTAAAGATCTAGTACAAAGGAAACTTCTAATGATTGGAGGTTCAGAGGATTGATTAGAGGTTTTAACCCATATCCCTTAATAGATGGTTAGACTTTCATTCTGATTTTGTGGTAGACCCAGGAATCTGCACTTTTTACAAGTTTCCCAGATGATGTTGATACAGACGGCCAATAAGTCACATTCTGAAAAACACTCAAATATGTCATAGATAATCCCCAACTAAACATAAGGTGGCCCCCCAAAATGCAGTGACATTCATTTGGAGTGCAAAAGGGTCCTTAAATTTAATAAATCAACATTTATTAAGTCTTTATTCTGGGAAAGGCAGTCTGCCAAGTGTAATCAAAGATGAGATATTTAAGAATCTGTGCCAACCTTATTCTAACACAGAATAATAAACAAGGACGTGCTAGATAATGTTTTTCATTGTTGATTATGAAATTGTCACATAGGCTAATGCCATTTTGCCCCATTTTAATATCATGTGTTAATGCAAATTTTATTTGCTCCAAGAAAGAGTACAGACGATGCCATTCTAACCAGAAGGAAAGACATTTTCTTACATCTATCAGTGTATTACTACAAATCATCTCTTCCTAATACAAATGATCTCTACTGAATATGGAAACTCAAATTTTGAAAGCACCCACTTTGCAGAGTGTAGGTATATTCATGACTATAACCCTGACATCTTGCTCAAAGAGCAAAAAAAAAAAAAAAATACATTTGGGATCTTTCATCCTGTAACTTCTAGAAGCCCAACATTTTTGTTTCATTTTTTTTCAGACATCTCAGATGGACACAATTGGACTCAATTTATTGCCAAGACAACCCATTTAATTAATCGATCATTATTCTGCCAGACCCACAAAGAATGACATACATGTGGTCTTTCTCTTGAAGAATCTAAGGTGTTATTTTTAAGTGATTTGACTGAGCTCACATGGATCATTACTGAAAAAAATCTGGGCTTGCACCCCAGTCTTTGAACTCTTAATTCTGTGCTCTTGATTGTACGGTCAGAAGTATGGGTTGTGGAATGAGGGTATCACTTGGTTTTATGAAAAGTTGAATCAGGCTAATGGCAGCTGAAAATTTTTCTTGTAATTGTACGTTCAATAAGAGAATTAATGCAGTATATTAAGAATTGTAAAATTAGTTTTAAAGTCATGATTAAATTTCATGAGAGCAAAAACTGATGAAGATAACATTATGATAATGACATCTTATTAAATTGAGTTTTAAAATTCTGATTGAAGGAGGTCTACCAGATGAGAAGATTAGGGAAGATAGGGAAGATAAAATTCCTTCCATCCAAAGTCTCCATAGCTCTGTTTTACAAGATTTATTGTACTTGAAATAAACACATGGATTAAACTATCAAAATGTTTCTTTAGGCTCCGACCTTCTAGATTAACAAACTATCAAAAAATACTTGGATGTGATGTCATAAGAATGTAAGCTAATCTCAAATGCCATCTCACTGTTTAAGGAACTTCCTTCTTCAAAAACAGCTGGAGACATTCAGGAATCCATTGTTTACCCATTCAGCACTTCAAAGCAGCATGAATTCTTTTACATGCTGAATATAAAACATGAGAAATACTTTGCTCTTTCTAGCAGATCAAATTTTCTATCTGAATTGACAGATCAGTAAGTAAATACTTATAAGTCAAACATTTACTTATAAATCAGTTCCAAATGTCATAAGATTACAGAGGATAGGAATTCAGTACAGATTTTAAGAGAGTAGACTCCAGAATCGACTGCTAAGTTCAAATTCTGGCTTTACCACCTACTAGCTGTATGAATTTGGAAAATTTAACTCTCTGTGCCCCATTATCCTTATTTGTAAAAGTGGGGTTTTAGAAATATATGCTTAATTGGGTTATGGGAGAACTGAATTAAATAATATATCTAAATTGCTTTAAAGAGTACCTGGAACATGATTATGCCATATGAGCAAGGTTAACGTTACATATAAAAGGCTTTTTTCAAAAACTTTCAGAAAAGCTAACATAAAGAGTTGTAAAGTGATCAGTGGGAATTTACCAGGAAGTAAAATGGTCAAAATGTTCTAAAATGTGCAAAAGCATGGGACAAGCAAGAGTAATGTCAGAGAATGGAGAACAACTTTGTATGGGGCAAGAATAATAAAGATAGTGAACTCTTTGAAAAGGCAAAAAGAAAGGTTAAGAAGAGACGTGAAAAGCCTTAGCATGCCCTTCAAAAATGTGACTTCAAAGGAATCGTCCTTTCCTTTATTTCAGCAGCAAAATGAGCTTCTGGAGAGCATTGCTAGAGAAGAACATTGCCATATATGGATTTTCCTATCAACCAGATGCTAGAGAACACCAACTGTATTTATACTGGCAATTGCCATATCTTTCCAGTGTTTCCAAAAATTCTTCTAGTTGTATTCTGAAGGTTGGACTGGCTGGAGGGCCAGGGATTGAAAGCAGGGAGACAAATTAAAAATCTCTTGAATTATGTGGGTAAAAACCTAATAATTTTTGTCGGTCAAAAATCACTGAACAGCTAGGACCAAAGTACTAGGACCAAAATTTACTGAATCTGAAATTTTGCCAAGAGTTTTCAGTATAGTCTTTGTTCTGTGGTAAGTATAAACATACATCATAACATGATATTAGGTTGAGATGTGTGTAATTTCCATTTCGTAGATCTTTTAGCATAGAACAGTAATAATTTTATATGATTCATCATAGTAACTTATTTAGTGGGAAACAGTTGAATACATGACTTACGCTTGTGATAAGAAATGCCAAAATAGACTCAAGTGATCTTAAAAAAAATTGACCAATAGACTTGAATTTTCTCATTTGTAATTATTGGATTTAGGAATTATATAGAATTACACTTTATTTACAAAAGAAAGTATGTAATTACATTCTCCTCAGATATATAAATTTTAAAGGAAATTATTTCAAAGATAATTAAATGTGTTAAACATCACTCTTTAAGCTTTTGAGATGAGAAAGTATATTAGTTATGTTCTTCAGATGCCATTTTTTTAGTTCAGTAAACCTGTTTAAGGTGCTGTGATTTTATAGTTTTCAATAAAGATTTAATTAAGCATAAGATCATTAAAACCTGTCCTTGCAAACCTTTCGAAGGGAGAGTTGTTTTCAAACAACTGGATGTTCATAAGCATTGAGATGATGAATAACAAGGATTCGTTCATGTTCTTTTAATTTTACACATAATTGAAAAAAGACCCATTACCTCCAACCTATTCCATTTCTTCTGTGAGATAACTTCCTCCCGGTAACTTTCCTGTTTTTCCCCCTTTCTCATCTGCACTGAGAAGTCCTGAGGTTTTGTATACCAAGCAATGGTCTGGATTAGAATACAAGCGTACTTATGCTGGGATTCAGACTCACCTAGTTCTGTCTGGATGGCATAAGGGGTGTTCTGGGAGATGGCAGGATTAAGGAGGGTGCTGGGAAAGAAATCTAACTTGAGAACAGAGATTTGCCTCAGAAGGCCCTGTCCTGAGTACTGAGCATCAGAATGAAGGGATTGTTATGAGTTTTCTCACGATATTCGAGATCTGGGTCTTAGGTATAAACAGGGAGTAAAATCTCAGAAAAATGTTTGTTAATTATCCGTAGCACAATGATAGTCCCCTCGGGGATGAGTACAACAAAGTGTGACGTAAAATAGGTAAGAGGAATGTTTTGTACTTAGAGAAGAATGTGTCCCAACTAGGGGGCGCTGAGTGGTTGTATGACACTGTAAGCCTGAGCACTGGGGCTCTGGTGGCTTCGTCTTTGACTCTGACCAGCTGTGTTATATTGGGCAACCGACTTAGCCTCTCTGGGCCTCAGTGTCCTCATTCGTAATATGAATAGGATAATAGTGCCAAATTTAGAAAGTTTTTGTGCATGTTAAATGAATTTGCACATGCATGACATTAAGAACAGCACCTGGCACACAGTAAACACTCAATACATTTACAATTATTTGTTATTATTAGCTACAATGAGCCTTTAAGCTTTTGGGTTACAAAAGAAATAGGCAGCACTCCCCTTGGAAAGAGGGAGTAGAATTTTACTATCATAGGACCCAAAGGACTGAGGAACTGACAATACCCCATTAAAGCAAAACTGTAAAATATCAGTAGAAAAATGGTTCATTTTACCCAATAATTGAGATGACTGTCTTCAACCATACACAAAGCAACCCATGGTTATTTTGTAAAAATAATTTGTGAATTAGGGCTTTGGGTTCATTTCAGATAAGCTGTAGATCCTGAACTAATGTTTAAAATCAGAAGCAAAGAAATACAATCTTGTGTCTCCTATAGATGTCCAAAAGTAGTTAAAAACACGGTCTTGTGTTTGCATCCCAAATGTGCTGCTACCTATTATGTGATCAATGTGATCATAGGTAATCTAAATAATTTTCCCTATTTTAATTTCTGGATTTGGTTTCCTCATCAGAAAAAATGGTAAGAATTATGAGAATTTAGCTATTAAGGTTGTTGTGAGGTTTATATAAATATATGAATTGACTTCTAAGTAATTATCATAGTTCCAGGAATAGAGTAAGCATTCCATAATAAATGGTGGCCCCCTTGATAATAATAATTATGATGGAAATGACAGTGATGATGTAAAAAGATGACATCAGACTGGCATAGCCTTGGAAACACAGGTATTATTTATAAGTAAATTCTCTTTAAAATTATATTGGGTGGATACAGTGCTGCTTCTAAAACACTCAGCTACACACAGAGCAGATAATTTATAATTTAAAAAGAGCAATGTCAAGTCTCTGGGAGCTCCCAAAAGGGTAGGGGAGACAAACATATATGCCTCTAACGTGTAGTTTATGGCAGAATATGATTAATTCTATGAAAATGTGGACTTGAAGTACCTTGTGAGCACTGGAGGGAACAAAGACGAATTTCTATGGAATAAACTCTCTAAAGTTGGATGACGGTGAGCTGTGCTTTTAAGGATGAACAGAATTTTCCCAGGTAGTGATGGTCTTTGGCCAAAGCTGAGATTTTCAGAGGTTTAAAACTACATGTGTCTAGGTTTCTGTAACCATTGCCTTTTTTTATCCTATATTGAGCTGTCAGATAAAATACACGTTGTCCAGTTAAATTTGAATTTCAGATAATTTTTAGTATAAGCATGTCCCAAATATTGCATGGGACACATACTAAAAATAATAAATAAATAATTCTGAAAATCACATATAACTGGGCATCCTGTATATTTATTTGTTAAACATGGCAACCCTAAGCAGATACTTTGTGGAGAGAAAGAACATTGAATCAGAAACTTAAAGACCATTTTGTTAAAGCAGAAACTACTATTATTTCTTTGGATGTGCTCAGATCAAACGTTTCCTATCTCTGAGCATCAGTTTCTGTATCTGATGTAGGTTAAGAGATGGTTAAGAGATGGTCTCTAAGTCCTTCTGCAGTTCTCACACTCTGCAGATGTAAATATGATGCTTAGAATTTGGGGTTAACTATTTCTGATATATGACTCTAATACTCATATTGACATTGCATATTCACTATCTCTCACACATAACATTCATTACTTCTTTTAAAGGGTTCCATTGTCTCTTTTTTTTTTTTTTTTTTTTTATTATTTATTTTTGGCTGTGTTGGGTCTTCGTTTCTGTGCGAGGGCTTTCTCCAGTTGCGGCAAGCGGGGGCCACTCTTCATTACGATGCGCGGGCCTCTCACTGTCGCGGCCTCTCTTGTTGCGGAGCACAGGCTCCAGACGCGCAGGCTCAGCAGTTGTGGCTCACGGGCCCAGTTGCTCCACGGCATGTGGGATCCTCCCAGACCAGGGCTCGAACCCGTGTCCCCTGCATTGGCAGGCAGACTCTCAACCACCGCGCCACCAGGGAAGCCCCCTACTTCTTTTATATTATCTATAATTCTGAAAATAAGTTCATTTTTAAAAGTGCAAACTGAGGTTCAGATATTAACAGGTTTGGCCAGAACTATATAGTTAATAAATTTAGAAGTCAGGGTTTAATCCTCTTCTTTTAAATCTCTTCTACTTTTTCACTCTTAACATCCTTGAGCTTTCTCTGAGTTTTCTTTTGGTATTTAAAATGAATTGTTAGTAGAGGATAATAAAGTAGATAAATGTAAAATTAGATATTATATTACTGAAAGAATAATTATTGAAGTGTAATCATAAATTTTCACTAATAATTGTTGAAATGTAATTATAAATTTTCACATTATAAGAGACACTAATGAAAGGCATTTTTATCTTTTTTTTTCCCTTTTGCAGTATCATTGCTGTGATTCTACTTTTAAAATAGGGTTTCAAGGTTTTCTAGGGAAGGAGATTGGTGTCAGAATTTCCAATAAAAGCTTGATTGTGTGATAGATGACCTGTTCAAGTAGTGATATATAGTTTCCAATAATTTTAAAAGCATATTTAGCCCTCATTCCACTGTACTTATTACATAGATTTTATTTGAAATTTTGCAAAAGTGCTGCCCAATCATTCTTTGTACTTAAGCTGAAGGGGAAAGCTGCAAGTTTCACTAAAGCATGACACTTCGAGCACATATTCACTATATATATATATATTTTTTTTTTTTCACATTTTTCCTTGGACACTTAACAGGTCAGTAGGCAAGATATTATACAAACAGAGTATTTTAGTGTAATGCAAGTGTTTAGAAGCAGATTGATGTCTGCCTTCATAAATTAGGAATTAGGCAATGACAAAAACAACAATGAAGCAGCACTTCGTTTTCAGTTGAGAGCTGGAAGAATGACAGCCAGCAGGGTACTCCACATAACTTCAACAATTATCAAGAAACTTCATGGCACGCGCTTGGTGATACAATTAAATACCATGGTCATGAACAGCATGGCTTCGTTTGGGTCTTGAGTGGGGTGAAGCACATGAGTATGGTTTTCTTTCCAGTTGAAAAAGCCTAAAGAGGGAACTATCTGCAGGAAGACAAAGTAGTGCCTCGAAGTACAAGAGGAGCAAATTTCCTTTTCCTAATTGTTCAGCCTTCTCACTCCAGTGAGTAATGGGCACAGACAACTATGATTACCAATTTGTCCTGAGCTCAAATAAAGGTGAGATTCAGAACAACTTTGGAGGATGAGTAGATGCACTGAGAAGCCCCATAGTATGTTTTTCCAAATATTCGGTGAGGTGGTATGCTGACTTATGGTGCTGTGGGTGCGGTGTGGGTGGTTCATGCCCTATACTAAACCCGGGAACAGCAAACCATGGCCCTCGGGCATACCCTCCTGCTGGCTGCTTTTGAATGACCCATGAACCAAGAATTTTTTACATTTTTATATACCTAAGAACAATCAAAATAATAACAACAGTTATATGAAATGAAAATTTCATTGGCCCTAAATAAAGTTTTCTCGAAACACAGCCACACATTCACTTATATATCTCTGGATGCTTTTATACTATAGCATCAGAAATGAATAGATACGACAGCCTAAAATATTTACTATTTACTATTAGCCCTTTAGGGAAAAAAAAGTCTGCAACTCCAGTACTGAACATTGAATTAATGCTGTTTTATGATAACTGGAAATAACATATCTTTTGGTATTATCACTTTTCTGTTTTTCAGGTATTCTTAGGAATGGTAGATGAAGAGAGGAAATGGCATGAAACAAGTAGCCTACACAATGACTTGTATTTACTTAAATAATGATTTAGTTGTGTGATAAACAAGAAGAGGGAAATCACCCAGCTTGGAGGATTGGGATAACAGAGAATCAATCTTGGATGCCCCCAAAGGGCAGGTTGTCTTGATAGCTGTAATCAGAGCTGGGGTGAAATTTGGGCGTTCCTTTTTTTTTTTTAATTTTATTTTATTAATTTTTTTATATAGCAGGTTCTTATTAGTTATCTATTTTATACATATTAGTGTATACATGTCAATCCCAATCTCCCAATTCATCCCACCACCCCCACCACCCCTGCTGCTTTCCCCGCTTGGTGTCCATACGTTTGTTCTCTACATCTGTGTCTCTATTTCTGCCCTGCAAACCGGTTCATCTGTACCATTTTTCTAGATTCCACATATATGCGTTAATATATAATATTTGTTTTTCTCTTTCTGACTTACTTCACTCTGTTCCTATTTACACTCAATCCATGTACTACAGGCAGGCAGAAGAGATGCCTGGCTCTCAAGGCCCTTCAATGCCATCTCTATTTTGTCTTATCCTTGCCAACCACTCCCCCTCAAGGCTGTGTATGTATGACTGTATCCTCACATCAGTTACAACCCATGATCAGATATCTCCCCAGTGTTGCCAAATCCTTCCACTATGATCATGTGTTTTGTTTTGTTTTTTTCAGCCTCACTGGCTATTAGGTTGGACCATGCAGCTACGTTTGGACCAAAGGTTTATGTGAAAAAGTAAAATTAACTACTTTAATTTCCTTAAAAACAAAGCCATTTTCTCAAACCTTCTCTTTCCCTCTCCCTCTTGTCTGGAAAGTGGAGCTGTTTGGAGAAGCTGGCTTAGATACATTAAAGAAAGACTCATACTGAGGCTAACAGAGTTTCACTATCAGGCTGGGTCTCTGGATGAGAGACCAGAATCTCAGAATTTCATGGAGCAGAATCTCCTTTTCCTACTCCACAGTTTCTGTCATGAGAAAAATAAACCTTCATTTGGTGAGTCATTTGATTTCAGCAACTATTTTAAAACAGCAACAGAGCCAATCTTCTTATGACTAAACTCACCCTACAATATGCACATGCACACACACACACACCACTACACATATATAAAACAAACATTGTAAGCTCCTACTAAGCAGACACTACGTTTTCTATTTTCATCATTGCTACCAAAATGTATGAAACTAAGTTAAGAATCGTATACTTAATAGTAACTTAACAATAGTATCAAATCATCACATTATATACTTTAAACTTATATAATATTATATGTTAATTATATCTCAATATTCCTGGAAAAAAAATAGTATCCATCAGATGAATTGAGACCCTGAGTTAAACAACTCTGTAGGACTTAAGCACACAGAATACAATGAGAATGGCCCTTCCCAAGGGGGTGTAGTGGTATCTCCTTATAATTCCTAGTATCTTCATCATGACCAATTCCACTGCATGCCTTTTAAATACTCTTTTCCCAGTCACCTTATATTTTCATATGTACCTTTGCTTTTGTTACTCATCAATGCAGATACCTCTGCTGTATTGGAGACACATATCTCTAACTGCTTACTAAGCTTCATCACCTTTTAATTTTCACTGAGATCATAAAATCAAAATGTGCAAAACTTAATGTTTCTTTTCCAGATGGACTTATCTCCCTGTATCCTTCACATGAATTAATAAAACCATCTTTCAGTCACCTAATCCACAGGCAGAAACCATTGAGGTAACTTAGACTTTCATTTCCTTTCAACCAATCACCAAGTCCACTGAGTTATCTATTTTCACTGTTTCTCAGATCCCAACTTCCTCTAATTTCTACCTTAGGTTCACTTTTCAGTTGAACTATTGAAACATTTTTTAAATTTTTTTAAACTTTATTACCTTCAGCATCAGTTTACTTTCCACAGAACTATTAGAGACTCTCGTAAAAATATGTACTCAGAATGTCACTGCTTTGCTAAAAAACCCTTCAGTGGTTACCCATGGCCTCTAAACTAATGTGCAATCTCATTTGCATGGCACACTCAAGGAAGTGACATTTGGCCGGACCTATCTATCTAGCCACATCTCTCTTCACTTCCTACTGGCTCTGTTTTCTGAACAACTAATGTTACACTTTTCATGTCTCTTGGTTTTTTGCCAAAACTCCTTCTTCTTTCTAGAATGCCCTCCCTCTTTTGTCTGCTTTATAAATTCTCATTCATCAGATCTCACCTTAAATGTCTCCACTACTAAAATATCTTTCGCTGCAACCCAGGAAAGATGATCACATCTTTTGTGCGCTGATAGCACTTTGCATATAGGTACTTGCTATACAGAAGTTATTTGTGTGAATTTCTTTCTCAGCATTTCATAAGGTCCTTGAGGACAGGTTATATATCTTACTATATCTGTTTCCTGAATATGGCATGTAGTGTCTGATATATCATTGATACTCAGTAAGTGCCTAAAACCCTAGTAAAATCTGAAATCCTTTTCTTCTAGATATTTTGTCTTAAATTATGGTTTTAAAAAATAGAGTAAGTTGTGATATCTCTTCTTATGCAACTTACAGTCTTGGGGAAACATATAATTCATGTTAGTTAGAAACATCTTCGAGAAAATCATAAATGGGTTCTGGGTAATATCACATACACCTATTTTAGCTATGCCAACCACGGTCTAGCCTACTGAGGAAGGAAACTAGTCTCCCCCCGCCCTAGGAAATAGAATCTATGTTAATTACATCATTCAAGCTATCTTCAGATATCTGATAGCTTGTTATGTGGAAGAGAAATGTGTGTTTGTTCTATAAGCATTAAGTAATGTCCAGAACCAATATTGGAAGTTGGGAGAACATAAACTTACCTAGAAATTTTTAATCATCTCAGCTGGACATATTTGGACTAGGCCCCCTCAGAAATCAGTGAAGTATTCAGTAGGATCTGAGTGAGCAAGAATAGAGTAGAATTGGGAATCCCCTGGGGGTCCAGGTGTTAGGGCTTGGCACGTTCACTGCTGGGTCCCTGGTGTGAGCCCTGGTCGGAGAACTAAGGTCCTCCAAGCCCTGCCATGCAGCCAAAAAAGAAAAAAATAGAGTAGGATGGAAGTATCAGATGGGTCACTAGAAGATATTGCCATTCTTATGAATCTCAAAACAATCTAAGATTTAAAGTCACCTTAAAAACGTCAAATAGATTTTTCAAAGGAAAAACACATCTTTATAATAGCTAAGTGACAAAGAATTTGTAGATGTAACTACTATTCATGAAGGTGCCCATTGAAGCATAAAGGCACATTTTTTTAGGTGCAGGTATGTCAGGGCCACCCATGAACTTGAAAATCCTGTTCAGGCTTGTCCTGTACAATCATTTTAAGTGATGCTCTACCTGGTATGAGATTTAATGTAACAGCCAGGCGGAATAGAATATAATCTTATTACGAGAAGCACATATATTTTTGTTGTTATAAAAATACATCATTGGAATTCAATTACACACCAATCACAGGTGTGTTTATGCTAGATTAGCTCAATTTATTTTGGTCACTTTTGCACCTTGGATTTGCACCATTAACTCCTGTCTTAAATATAAAAAAATCTAGTGTCATGATGGCTAAGGATGAGCTGAGAGATCTATTAGAAATCCTTATTTCCTATCATTTATTAAGTTCATTCTCCTTTTTGATGATGCTTTACGTAATACTGTGTTGAGTGTGACGACACTGGTTGCTGTCAGGATAGACTAGCTCAAGATTTCTGTATAATATGAGTGCACTAAAATCCAGGATTCAAAAGAGTATTTTTTATTTTGTTGGTTAAAGTCAAACGATTGATCCAATTCAGTATTCACCTGTTTGGTGAGGCTTTCTTGGACCTCTCACCTACTTCTGGAATGAGTCATTCCCCTTCTCTGAGACCTCCAATGCACTACTAAAATTTTTTGTGATGAATAAACTTTATTTTTTAGAGAGATCCCTCTAGGGTCTAGTCACAGCATCACCTAACCATGGAAGCACAGGTTCCGTACACAGAAGAAAAGGACCATATCCAGGAGCTGCAGGACCTACCCTACAACGTGTAGTGACAGGAGTCAGATAAATATGTATAGGACAGGATTCTGACAGTGTTAAGTGAAAGGGAACATACAGGTGGATAACAGAGACATTGTTAATATGGGGACACTTTCCCCATAGTAAATACTGCGAGGACACATTATTTAGCACCCTGGCTAGACCCCAGGGAGGCTGTGCTACAAGGCACTGCTGAGATGGCTCTTAGAAGCTTAGAGAAGCCATGGCCCCAAAACTAAGTAACATAGAAACAGCAGGATCAGCAAAAAAGATGGTGGAAGAGGGAATCAAAAGGTTTCCACCCATGGAGAATGAACTTCAGTGGAAATTGCCCTCAAGGACAAAACCTATGAAAATGCTATTTTCAGATCCTGATCCTTAGGCAGCACAGGAATGTGATCCCAGAGAGGAAAGAAATAAATGAGGTGACCCTATGTTTGCAGGAACTTAGTGCTTGAAGACAATTTCCAGGCTGCAGTAGGGAAGAAAAACCCAAAGTTTCTCTGAGTTGAGGAGGAAGAGACCTACAATAGGGGAGGTTGAGGGTGGATTAGATTTGCAGGGCAGAGTACTGAAAAAAGGGAAACTGCACAGAGAGCTCCAGAGATCTGCAGAGGATCCTCCTGATTTTTGGTTAGGATACTACTTGCATATAGGAAACATGACCAGAACAGAGTCAACCAAACAACTCTACACAGGATGGGAGGGGAAAAATAGCAATATACTCTTGTAAGGTCGTACAATGTATGTTTAGTGGTATATTATTTGAAGTTGAAGGTGTGTATGATAAATCCAAGAATCGTTCCTATTCATTCCCTGGAAAGATTCTGCCCTCAAACATTTTTATTATTTTCTCCTTACTCCATCATCCTAATTGCAGGCATACTTCACAGCTTTAGGCAGACATAAAAAATAAGGTAGGCGTTAAGGTCATTCTAGTATGTTTATGCTTGGATGGAGGTGGTACACTGCACTGCTTTCTCAGCAAAAGGTTCTTCCTCTCTCTGGATCATAATTTTTCACTGCATTTAAATTTCTTAATAATAGTTAATCTACTGAAATATTACATTAAGAGGAAGTGGGAAATTGAAAGTTAATTCTATTTCAGTAGTATATCTTATTTTTCAAATGTATCTTAGTACATTTTACATTGGATGATCAACAGACTTTAATTTCTTTTGTCTTTCTTTTAAACAACAGACTGTTAGCATTTAAACCCTATATTCCTGGAATGTATTTGAAATTGATCTATCCCATCAGATGGAAAAATTAAGTTATTGACTTTAATTAGGTTTTAGTGAATGTGATTGCTGCTCATAAATCAGAGTTATGTGTAACAATCACATTCTAAATAATAAACTGTTTTATGTTTATGTTTAGTAACATTGAAATTATTCTAAATCACTGTTCTGATAATATATTACAATTTTTCGAAGTCATTTTTATGTTCTTTTTTCCCTATTGCAAAGGTAGCACATTCATTATGGAATAAGCTTTAAGAGCACAAGGTCTAGAGCTAGATTTCCTTGTAAAAATCCTTGCTCTACAACTTCCTCCTATTTTCCTCAATAACTCTGGGCACAATGTTCCTCATTTAAACAAACAAATAATAATAATCCCTAATTTATAGATTTATTTGATAATTACATGGTGTAATACATGTAAGGGCTTAAAATTTGCATACGTGTTTTAAAACACTCAATAAATACTTTTTTGTTATATTTTTTCATGATATAAAATCTGGCAAACATAGATCTAAAAAAGAAGAAAATTTGCTGTATTCTTACCAAATAGAGATAATAATTGCTATTACTTTGTTCTTTCAGGTTGTTTCTCTGATGAATATTTAAATATTTTCTATAATTTAAATGTTTATAAATATTATTGGGATAGGCACTTCTCTAACTTAAAAGCATGGAGACATTTATTATTATTTCCTTAGAAATTAATAGAAATAGAATTCATGGGCATGCCTATTTAAAGATTTTTGGACATGTTTTAAAATACATCCAAAAATGTTACCACAATTCAAATTTCCAATGTAACACATCTACTTCTCTTCACACATTGCCAGCACTTGTATTAATATTTTAAAGAGATTGAATTAAATATTTCACTTAAGTTTGTAGAAAATGAAAATAAAGAGTAATCGTTACAACTGGAATATAGATGGAATATTTGATGAAAGTATTGTTTAGATGTTAAATTTGTTATTATTAAAAAATACTGTTGTTATATACAAAATATCCCTGTTGTTAGCTAATAAACACTGAAGTGTTTAGGGGTAAAGGGTTTGATGTATGCATGTTACTCTCACATGGTCCAGAAAAAAAAATGTTAAGTGATAAATGAAAGTTGAGAGAGAGAGAGAGATTGATAGCAAGTGGTAAAGGAAACAGGGTAAAATGTTATCAATATGTGATTCTGGATATAGAGTGTGCTGTTATCTGAATGTTTGTGTCCTCCTCAAATTCACATGTTGAAATTTTAACCCCAAAGATGATAGTATGTGGAGGTGGGGACTTTGGGAGGTGCTTAGGTCATGAGAGTGGAGCCTTCATAAATGGGATTAGTATTCTTACAAGAGAATCCCCACAGATCCTTAGCCCCTTCCACCACTAAGGACACAGCAAAAAGGCTCTGGCTAAGAACCAGGAAAAGGGCCCTGACCCCACTATGTAGCCATGCTGGTGCCTTGACCTTGGACATCCCAGAACTGTGAGAATTAAATTTTGTTGCTTATAAGCTAACCTGCCTATGACATTTTTATTATAGCAGCCCAAATGGACTAAGACGGGGTATATGGATGCTCTTTGTAATATTCTCATTCTTATAAACTCCATAAATTTCAGATTATTTCCAAATAACCAGTTAAAAATAATTATCACTTATACATTACAGGAAAACAACTAATAAAAACAGCAGTTATTGAATTAGAAAAGAATGGTATTATAAATAACCTGAGTACAACGTGAGTGAAAACAAAACTAGAATAAATCTATCTTGTTGGAGAAATGTTGAGTTTAAAATTAGCAGGAACTATAGATGAGCCACCATCTTCAACATACAACAGAGATAAATTCTTATTATTTATATTTATGGAAGTAATCATCAGAAATTTTAAAAAAATCTTCCTTTAAAGAGTAAGAGGGCTTCCCTGGTGGCGCAGTGGTTGAGAATCCGCCTGCCAATGCAGGGGACACGGGTTCGAGCCCTGGTCTGGGAAGATCCCACATGCCGCGGAGCAACTGGGCCCGTGAGCCACAATTACTGAGCCTGCGCATCTGGAGCCTGTGCTCCGCAACGGGAGAGGCCACGATAGTGAGAGGCCCGCGCGCCGCGATGAAGAGTGGCCCCCGCTTGCCACAACTAGAGAAAGCCCTCGCACAGAAACGAAGACCCAACACAGCCATAAATAAATAAATAAACAAACAAACAAACAAAAAAAGAGTAAGAAAGAAGATGAGGAGGATTTTGTGGAGAAGGATACTCCTGTCCAGCAACAGTTCATCTATATTATTTTATTTCTAGCACATCATTTATTAATTTGAAGGAAACAATTCTAATTTTGGAATTTTACATATGCTAATATCCCTTAGATTGAGCCCCTTTTAAAATGTTGTGATTGTAGAACATATATTTACTTTAATGGATATTTTATACAAGGTTGGGCAGCAAAATAAGAGGATATCAGGTATATTTCAGGAAACCCAAAGAGAATAAATTTAATTAACACTCAGTTTTGATTAAATTACCAAATCAAAGGCTGATATTCCCCTCCCATATCTCTGGGGTCTCCTCTTTTCTGTGAACTTTTACTACATTTTTCTCACTTCTAATCTGGCCTGGCTTTCCTTTTTCAAAAAAGTTTACAGCAACCTTGACTTTATACGGCCTCTAGTCTTAAGTGTTGAAAGGAATCTGTGCTTTAATATGACTCACAGTTTTTCTTTTTCAGAGAGTTTCATTGTGATTTTTAATTTCTTTGACAATGCGAATAATATCTTGATTTATTCGATAATTTTCAAAACTAACTTGACATTTTTCAGTTTGGTGATTGCTGACGTTATTCAGTGAAGGATGGTGTTTTTAAAATAATGAGCTCTTTCAAATTTAAAATATTACTTTAACTGGAGAGTAATTGTTAAAGCATCTAGGTTACCTTTCCCACATATTAATTTATTCAGTGGAATCTACATAATAAATACTCAAAAAGCCAACCTAAACAATCTTGTCCAGTATTCTCTATCTTTGCTAAATAGTGGTTTAAACACACTGAGTCTACTGTGTATCACACTTGATTGTAAATAATGCAGCTTTTGTAGTGTTACCCTTTGCAGAGGCTCATGGGAAGATGTACGTTATTGGATTTGGAGGTCTGTAATTGTGATAAGCATGAAGGTGTTTTAACGTGGATATTAACTTTTGTATGACCAATGCCTATGTTTCACATCAGATATTTTATCTATCAAAGATCATTTTTATAGTGGGCCATGAAAAATATACTTGAATCAAAAAGCTACTATGACATATTAGCAGAAGGTAGGCCTATAATATGTCAATTTATGCTTTATATGATATAATTATACTTGTTTTTAAGGTGATTTAAGATGTTAAAGTTATTTAATCTTACTTTGGTTTATACAGCATGGGGTTAGGCAACAGTACTTGTGCTGACTCATAGCCTCAATATTATGATGTAACTGAAATCATATTTGGGACTTCCAGGCTCAAGACAATGGTAGCTTATGCCTAGGTCTTTTCCTAATAATTCCTCCAAAAAACAATACAAAAACAAGAACAAGATCTACTTTCTCTTCCTTTTTAAAAGTGCTTTTATATTAGGGGTATATCTGTGATATAGGTTGTAAACATTTTCTTCCAGTTTGTCATTTAATTTTAAATTTAAAAAATGTTATGAGAAGAACAGCATTGGATCTGATATGATTGAGTCATTTTTGTGGGTGACCCATTCAACCTCCTATATGTCAGTTGCTTCATCTGTTAACTCCAGTTATCTTTTCCTTATAGCTCATCTCAGCCATATACCTCCATTGTCATATCTTGGAACCAGAGCTATATACACTCTAAACTCTTGGTTTCAAACATCACACTATGAATATCAGCATCGATAGCCCACTTACTCTAGTTATACTAATCTATCAGTTTCTGACTTAATTATGATAGTCATTTATTTACCTATTGTAGTTTTATTTCATTGTTTTAAAAAACGTATCACACCCTTCTCATGTCATCACTCGTCTCCTCTCCTGATTTGGATTCCATAGCTCAGCATTATAATCAATCCCTTTCAAACAGTCTCAACTTTCTTGCCTTTTCTCACCTACAAAACCTGCAACTCTGCTTAAAACTATCTGCTGCATTTGTTTGAATCTCACCTCATATTTATAACCAAAGATTTCATACCATCATTCACAAGACAAACCTCCTGTACTTCCCTAGGACAATTTCTATTCCACTTCCCAAGATATCCTTTTACTTAGTCCACTTTCCTCTAACGTTCAGAAGCACTCCCCAACTCTCAGAGTCAGTC
The DNA here is from genome assembly GCF_965194825.1 of Balaenoptera physalus. NCBI lineage: Eukaryota > Metazoa > Chordata > Mammalia > Artiodactyla > Balaenopteridae > Balaenoptera > Balaenoptera physalus. The sequence goes on along the minus strand of NC_138894.1, from coordinate 88,547,769 downwards.
GATGACTTTGCCTTCTAATTTGTAGAGAAAGTAGTCATGATCACCTTAAAATACCTCTTGTCACCACCAGCAATTCCACTGCCCTACTCACATCTGCACATGCATGACCTTCATTTCCTCTTGCTGCAAGAGGACATCTATCTCTACTTTGATCAAAGACAAACCTTCCATTTGCACTATAGAAACCCTATCCCCTCCAAAAGTCTATTGTGTTTTCTTGCATTATAAACCTCCCTGCATCTAGATTTATTATAAATTTAAGGGAAAAAAAGCTTAATATCTTCTATAAGACACAAAACCAAACAGTATTAACGAAACTAAAACACTCCCTTGCTTGACCTCGAACTCTTGCTGTTTACTTCTGTTATCTTCCCAGAAATTTTTTCTTGAAAGATGTTTATTTTTACTGTGCTTTCATCCTAGCTGGGGTGGGGCTAAGCTTCCCACCAGCTCTAGCATATAAATCTCATTTAGCTCAAGCAAATTGTTATTTCCATTTCTCATGCAAATGTTGGATTTTACTCTGACATTTGCTGCAATTCTGATCAGAGACACAGAAAGGGAACTGTGCTTAGATGTCTGGAATATTTTTCCTCAACCAACTTAATTTACCACATAGTCTAATCAGCCTTCAATTCTCATCACTCCACAAAAGCAGCTCTGATTAAGTTACCAATTATATACAGCATGCTAAAGCATAATGGTTAATTCTCTATTGTTATGTTGCTCAAACTATTTACTCATCATTACAATAAAATAAAACATCCTTGAAGGTAGGATATTTTGTGGGGTTTTTTTCAATTTTTATTGAGATGACTGTCACATCATAAGCCTTCGTTTCTTTTTTAATCAATGAGTTAAAGGGGTTATCAGCAACATTGGACATAAATGACCATTCTCTTTTTCCTTAATTTCTAAGGTTTCTTTTTTCTTTTTTTTTAAATTTATTTTATTTATTTATTTATTTTTGGCTGCGTTGGGTTTTCGTTGCTCCATGCAGGGCTTTCTCTAGTTGCGGTGAGCGGGGGCTACTCTTCGTTGTGGTGCGCGGGCTTCTCATTGCGGTGGCTTCTCTTGTTGCAGAGCACGGGCTGTAGGCACGCGGGCTTCAGTAGTTGTGCCACACGAGCTCAGTAGCTGTGGCGCGTGGGCTTAGTTGCTCTGTGGCATGAGGGATCTTCCCAGACCAGAGCTCGAACCCATGTCCCCTGCATTGGCAGGCGGGTTCTTAACCACTGCGCCACCAGGGAAGCCCTCTAAGGTTTCTTTGGTCCTATACTTTTTTGTATGCTTCCTTCTTTATATTTATTGTCTTGTCCTTTATTTTATCTTTTGCAGGCTCCTTCTTTCCTATTACACCTTTCCAATATACATATTTAACTTATGTACAATTGGAAAATCTGTTTTTGAATAATATTATATAGCTCATGTCCTATATTGAAACCTTACAAAAGTATCCTTCAATTTTGACCCCATCTTGTTAAGTGTTATAAACAGTCAATTCATTTTTCTAATTTTTGTTTAAAAGGATCACTTATCTTTTATAGAACTTCAAAATGAAAAATAACACCTTGACATTTACTCATTTATTTACCATTGCTGATAATCTTCATTTTGGTTGGTGTATTTTCACATTTCCCTTTGGCATAATTTTTTCTCTTTTTTAAAGAATTTCCTTTTTAACTTTCAGTGTAGATGAAATCTATTGGCAATTAATTATCTTAACTTTTAGTGGTCTGAAAAAATTTAATTTGTTCCTTCAATTTGGGAAGACATTTTCTCTAAGAATGTAGTTTGAAAGTTTTTATTTTTAAGTATTTAAAGGTATCTCTCCATTTTCTTATGGCTTGCTTGTTTATGAAAATAGTCTGCTGAAAGAATTCTGAAAAAGCCTTATATTTATTCCTTTGTACTTAACATATCTTTTATTCTGTGGAATATATTTTATTATATATATAATAAAATATAAATATATTTATATTTATTTATAAATATATTTATATTTTTTTATATATATATTATTCTGTGGAATATATCTACATATATATTATATATGTATATATAATATATATATAATCACTAGTTTTCAGAAATTTTATTATTGTGAACTTTGTTGTGATTTTTTAAAAATATCTTCTCTTAGAGTTTAGTTTCTTAGAACTTGGGGGTTTATTTTTCATCACATTTGGAAAAAATCTGTCCATTATTTCTTCAAATAATTTTCTGCTTCTATTGTTTGAGACTCCAATTTTATGTATATCATATTACTTTATATTTTCTCATAGGTATTCTATGCCCTCTTATTTTGTTTTTCAGTATTTTACCCTTTATTTTTGTACCTTATTTTGAATGGCTCTACAGTAATGTTTTCAAGTTCACTAATATTTCTTCCTCAGAGTCGAATTCAACATTAATGCCATTTGGGGTATTTTGAATTTCAGATATTGCATTTTTCTTCTCTATAAGTTAAATTTCAATCTTTGTATACTGTCCAGTTCTTTTCTCATTATGTTCATGTTTTCTCCACTTTCTTGATGTGGCACTTCATTTATAACAGGTGTTTTGTGGTTTAATTTTATTATTTCTGTCATTTCTGAATCTATTTCTATTGATCAGGTTTTTTTGGGTTGTGTATTATATTCCCCTACCTCTTTGCATGGCTGGTAATTTTTGATGGGATGCCAAACATTGTGACTTTTTGTTGCTGGGTGCTGGATTTTGTTTATTCCTTTAAATAGTGTAAGGCTTTACCTGTCACGTAGTTAAGTAATTTGTAATTAGTTGGATCATTTTCAGATTTTCTTTTAAGATTTGGTAGGACAACGGCTGATGAGATGCCTTCCCATGTCTGTGGATGGCAAAGTCTTCCCTGCTGGTTGGTGGGAACATGAATATTTACAGCCCACTGTGAGCTCTAGGAATTTGTGGCTCACTAACATTCTGGCAGTTCTTTCTCCACTTTCAGGGAGTTTCACTTCATGCATATGCAGTTCATGACATTCACCCAGGAGACCCTTCCCAGGACTTCTAGAGTCCTCTTTTGGAAACATTCTCCAGTACTCAGCTCCACAAATTCTAGCTGTCTGTCTCCCTGAAATCCAATCTCTGTCTCCTCAATTTAGCAGGACTCCTGGGCTCTGTTTGAGTGGCCTTCCCTATTCAGGAGGCTGGAAACTGCCTCTAGGTTGTAAGCTAGGGAAATTTTAGGGTTCAGGTCACTGGTTTCTCTTTTCTTAGGGATCACATTCTTGCAATTAGACAATATCTATTATGCAATGTCTGAAAATAGTTGTTTTGTATATTTTATACAGTTTTCTAGTTAAGTGAGGTGGGTGGCAATTGCTGTAACAGTTACTCCTTCATGGGCAGAAGAGGAAATCTTCCTACCGGGTCTGTAAATGTTGGAGTGCTCTAGAGCTATGCACTTAGTCGCCTCCTCTTTTTATTTTCTTTTTACACTCTTTCTCCTAAATGATCTTATGCAGCTCACTTATTTTAAGTACTATTTATATACTTATGGCTCAAGTGTACTCCAGAGCCCAGACTTTTCTCTCTTCCCCATTATATTCAACTCTCTACTTGACATCTCATCTCTTAGCCCTCTCAGGATTATTCTGACCATAACAAAGCTATTGATTCTTTGGCCTGCAGTTAATTGAACCACCATCCACACAGATATTAAGGCCAAAAACCTAAGAGTCATCCTTTATTTCTTTCTTTCTTTAACCCTCAGAGTCAATCCATCAATAAACACTGAAGCCTCTGTCTCCAAAATATGTATTTCTTTTTGCCATTTTACCATTTTCATTTCTATTGACTTAGTTCAAGCCAACAAAATTAATCAGATAACGTCATTTCCTTCCTTAAAGCCCTCTTTGTAAAATACAGTGAATTAAAATCTTTTTATCATGGTTTATAAAGTCCTCTCTGATCACCTAATTCTGTTCCTTTTATACACCCATTCACTAAGATCAAGCCACACTGGATTACTTTCTGTCTCTTGAACACATAAGTTTGCTCCCATCTCAGGGACTCCACACTCACTCTTCATCTTCTTCAAAACTTCTGCTGGATTTTAGCATGACAACATTTAGGGGACAATTTATGTGTATGTATATGTATATGTGTATGTGTGTATGTATTACATACATATATATGCACATATATATGTGTGCATATCTATACACATATAGAAATTAAAAGAACCCATACCTGCTGCTTTCTGTAGCAATACCACTTCTATCTTCACTATTTTAACTGCAGTTATCAATGCTTCCTTTTATGTTCATTTGTGCATTTATTTTCTCTTTTCTCCAACAAGAATAAGAATCCCTCAAGTGTTGAGATTTGATTTATTTTATGAATCAATGAATTATCAGCACTTAGATGAGTTCCTGGTGCATAGTAGGAACTAAATTCATACTTAGTGAATACATGAATACATAAATAATACATTTTATTATAAAAATATAATATTATGGATGCATAAAGCACCTTAATATAAAAATCTGTCTATGGTGGGAGCAAGAGTTGTGTCAGAACTTTTCTGTTGATGTACAAAATAATTTTTTAAAAAGCTGTTATTTTGACTTTTGACTAGGAATAAGCCAGGAAATGAAAAGGCCTTGTTTCACTCAGACTAGTACAGTAGAGAGAATATTATTCATGATATTATCATATTTAAAATGTAAAGAAACTTATTTAAATAGGCAGTATATTTTCTTCCAATTATTTCCTGCTCTACAGCATAATGATAGAGACTAAAGAATAAAAACCTTTCAGGAGTGTTTAAAAAAGAATATTTTATTCATATCTGTTACACAGTATTCCCACATTGCAACAATTCAAGAGATGAGAGAAGTATTTTTATAACTTATTTTTACAACCTATATAACTTTTATTAACTTGTATACTTTCTCTCTACTCTCACATATTTAAGATTAAGTTTGTCATGCATTTTGTTTGTATTACACTGCTTCTTATTCTCACGTTCACATTTTCTTTAATCAATGGAACTGTCCTTTGCTCGAATACAGGGAACATGGCAAGGTTATGAGTGAAATGGGAAGCTTCTATGCTTGACTATTTTAGGATTTTGGTAAGTTTCTTGATACTTCTAATGGGAATGTGTATTAAGTGGCAACTTCAAATGAAATGAGTAAGCACTATACAAGTTAACCAAGTTACATTGACTCAGCCTTTTCAAGTAAAATCATTTGTCAAATAGCATGGAAAGAATATGAGGTAGCCTCAGAAGTTCAGAGGAACATTTTTTTCCCACAAATGTACAACTTCAACTATTCTACTATAATAGGTTGAAATACAACCTATTATAGTAGAAAGAATAGAGACTTTGTAGTTAGGAGAGAAAATTGGGAAATGGGAATTTGCTATCTTTAGAATTTAATCAAGTTGTATAATTTCTTTGCGCTCCAGTTTATGCACCTGTAAAATGTGACATTGTATCTAGTTCATCAGATGGCTATGAAGATAAAATGAGAAGAGAGCCTGACATACAGCTAACTAATCAATAAAGTTATCTATATTTATTATAACTATTAGTATCCATCAAGACATTTTAAACACCTACCTTGTAATCCTGTTGTGTGAAAAACAGAGAAGCATACATTATTGGGTATGTAGTAAAACTCTGGTAAAATAAATCAATTTTTATGATACTAGTAAGGGTCAGAAGTGTTTCAATAAAGAGTATTGCAGGCTGGAAATTTTAATTTTTTCTGCTTAAAATTTTACCTCTTTGTTTTCTAATAATACATTTTCTTACACTGTTGCTTATAAAGGCAGGCAGCTCAGGGCATTCTAAAATATTCATTCAACAAACATTTATTAAATATTAACCAAAACTTATGTATATATCCTTTCATCTTATTTTCTGTTTATATAACCATTCATCTAACTATATCTTCTTTCTTTCAACACATATTTATTGATTTAGTAATTTATGCTAGGAACTTTGAGAGATTAGAAATACCAAAAGGAACAAAAAGAAAATAGCTCTGCTTTATGATTTGTATAGTCCACAACGAGATACTATTTTCATCTCTATCTAGTATTGAAAAGGGTAGAATGGCAAATGACTCAGAAAGGGCTTTCTGGAACAGTGGTATGTGAGTGATAATCTGTATAAAATGAAAAAGGTGATTGAGACATAGTCCCAGACTATGGTCTAGTGGGAAAGACAGGCATGCAGGACGATTGATTATTCTCTCTGAGATAATTATTGTGACAGAATGTTAAGTGGAGAGTTTTGACTGAGATGCCAAGATACGATAAATATCAGATCTCAAATGAGTTGTGAGATAGATTAAAATGCAATTTTCAAAGGATATATATATGTGTGTGTATATATATATATATGTATATATATACGTGTGTGTATATATATATATATATATACGTGTGTATATATATATATATACGTGTGTGTGTGTATATATATATATATATATATATATATATATATATATATATGAGTTTTGAAAGTCCTTAAACCTCTTATTCATTTCAAGGATGGGGAAATTTTTTAAAATGTTATGAGGGTAATTTTAGGAAGAGGAATTTCATAGAATATTATGGAGATTCTAGCTAAAAACCTTGGAGAAATTATCACAAAATGAGCTTTGAAGGATAAGTAATTTTTTCGTTTTGTAGGAAGGCAAGGGGAGAAAGGGCACTTCGAATTTAAGGTATGCAAGGCCAGTCATATATAAGAATTAATTATTTTGCAACAATGTTATCGGGTGTGAGGTACAGGGCATCAGAGACCGAGGCCTGAATAGGAGGTTAGGGTCAGATCCAAAGGAGAGTAGAAATCTAAGAAATTATATCTATAAGTTACGGGAAGCCATTAACAGTTAGTCCTGAGAGTAACAGGAAATTTCATGATATGTAGCTTACCCCTAGGGGATGGTGAATGAACTTAAATATCCAGAAAGCTCAAATATTCTCTGTAAATTGAACATGCTGCAACCTTCTGACTTCAGTTCTTGTTTTTCAGTCATATTCACCGGATAATACTGGCTTTAGGAATTTGGAGCAGAAATTGCAGGCTTTTTCATGAAATTTGCAGAATGAATGCTGTAATCTACTTATACATTAGACTTCAATAAAGATGTTAAAACAGGGTTTGTGGTGGGCATTAATTCATTGCACCTTGCCTTTTGCTTAAAGTACAGGGGTTTTCTTCATATTTCTCATTTAAGATATGATAACAATAAACTATACATCACCATGGCGGGCCTTGCACTGCTTAGTATTTGTTCAAAGACTCTAAGGAATTCCTAGGCAAAGTTTTGAAGATTCTCAGTTCCCTCCTTTGCTCAACTTTGCCTCCACAAATTCCCTCCAGCTCAGTAGCCACAAATGCTGAGCTCTATGGCTCTGACCCAGAAGATGCCTGCTTTGTGTTTTGGCTCTCCTTCCCTGTGCCATGGTTTGGAACATGCATCCAGGCAGAAATCTAGGGTGCGTGTTGAATTTATCTTGTACGTTCCTTTAAGAACAAGCCATGCATTTTCTACTGTGTCCTGTCCAGATTCAGAGTCGTTAATCATGGGAGAGTTAATCTAATACCTTCTGCACCACCACAGTCAGATTTTAAAAATTCTTTTGAACATAGTAATTATAGTTACCTTAAAAGCTGGTTCTGACAACCTAAACATCTGGAGTTGTTTACTGTTTCTGTTGGTTTTTAGCCATGTGTTCTTCTCATATAATGTCTTTTTTTTTTTTTTTTTTAATGTGTCAGGCACTGAATTTGCAAAACTTTCGTAGAAGTAACTTGAAGGCTAGGATAACATTCTAATGAGGAATTGCATATGCTGTTGCCAGGTGCCTGACATTAATATTCAAGGATCTTCTTAATCCAGTTTCAGAGATAGGTAGTTTAAAGTTGCATAGAAGTCTGTGCATGTTTCCACTTCTGGTTCATTATTCCTTTTGTAAAGAAACCTTGGCTGTTTCACTCTCATGGGAAGAAGGCTCTGTAGGGCTATTTCCTAAACTTGAGGGGGAGCTGAACCCTGATCCCTTAGCGCTTAACCTGGAGAGGCTTTAACAAGTCTTAGCCTCTAAACTCTTAGGTTTCCATGCTAGACTTGGCCTCAGAGATAAAAGCAGATCCCCATACTTGATTCCACCCTGCTGTAAACTGAATATTTTTCTTCCCCCAAAATTCATTCATTGCAGTCCTAACCTCCAATATGATGGTATTAGGAGGTGGGCCTTTGGGAGGTGATTAGGTCATGAGGGTAAAGCCTTCATGAATGGGATTAGTGCCCTTATACAAGGGACTCCATTGAGCTCCCTCATTCCTTCTATCCTGTAAGGACACAGGGAATAGATGGCTGTCAATGAACCAAAAAGCAGGTTCTCACCAGAACTTGACTCTGCTGGCAGCCTGATCTCATACTTCCAGTCTCCAGAACCATAAGAAAGGAATTTCTGTTATAATAAGCCTTGCAGTCGATGGTACTTTGTTACAGCTGCCTGAGCAGATTAAGACACACCCTGGGACTGTCCTTGCAGAATTTTATCCCAGTAATTCTTAACACTGTTATTAGCTCTTCAGCCCACAAGCAGATAGAGTTTGAATTTTGTCCAACCTTTTTTTCTGATTGAGCAGTTTATTAGGATAGATCCATATCATGTGCCCTGTCAATTCTGTAAGCTGAGTTATCCTGAAGTGTCTTATGTTAAATGCAAATATGAACATGAGGCCTCCTTGTTTAAATCTATTCAATTATTGTCTATTGCTTTTATGATAGAGACAAAAATATTTAGTAGATCTATATAGCTTTTCACGCTCTACACTTGCATATCTCACCAGCTATATTTTATGCCACTCTCTGTCTCCCTTTGTGTTGTTTAACAACATGGGTCATCTTTCAAGGTTATGAAATAACCGTGTTCCTTATGGATAGGGCCAGTACACATGGTGTCCTCTCTGTGTGGAATGTCAACCTCTTTTTTTCTATGTAATTAATTACTATTCATCCTTCAGATGTCACTCCTTCCTCAAAGAAGCCTGACCTTACTCCCCAGATCTCATTATATCCTCTTAAATAGCCATGTGTTTTGTTTCAGAGCGCTTCACAATTGTGGAATTTAGTTTATCATATCCATCCTTCCATGCTAGAAGCATGCTCTGAACCCATATTTGTTTATTACTATCATGTCCAGGACTTAGCAGATGACCCATTCATATTTGCCACATGAATAAATGAACAAACGGTGAGGCACAGTCAATAAATGCCCTAGCTCAATAGAACTTCAACAAGATCCAGTAGTAATAAGTGATTCTGAAGGGTTATCTTGGTGATATTTTCATATTTTAACATATTTATAGCATTTTGTAGGTATACATTGTCCATTTACTTAGCAAGCATTTGAGCAAAGTATTTAAGAGGACATTTTTAGAGACTACTTACCTGGCTCAGAATCCCAGCTCAACATTTTAGGAGCTTTGTTATGCTAGACAAGTTAGCAAACCCCCCCTTTCATCTCAAATTTCTCATCTGTAAATTGGGTATGACAACAGTATAGTTCTCACATGATTGTGAGCAAATCCAATGTAAGTTAAGGCATGTAAAGTGCTTAGAACAGTGTCTGGCATACAGTAACAACGGACATTTAAGATTATTCATGTTTTTCTTACGAAATTTGCTGATGTAATCATATTTCCTAAATTTTCCAGGGTAAAATTACTTTTACAATAGAAAGTTTTTTCTTTGGGGATAGTATGGTAGATACGTTTTTAAAGTCAGCACTATTAAAATGTTTAATATCTTTTAGGCCATTAATAATCTATTCTAAAAGTATGTCCTCAGAAATATACTTAGAGCAGAACAGTGATTTTTGTATAATGTGGTTCATCTCCACATTATTTATAACATTTTTACAAGTTTTCTACTGTGGCATAGCAATACTATCAAAAACTTAGCATGCATTTATTATCTCACAGCTTCTATGGTTCAGGAGTCTGCAGATGACTTAGCAAGGCCTCTTGTAAAGCTGCAGCTGAGGTTTAGGCCAGGGCTGGGCTCTCCTCTGAGGCTCAACTGGGGAAGATCTGCCTCTAAGCTCACACATTTGGGAGCATTCAGCTCCTTGCAGGCTGCCAGTCTGTGAGCCCTGATTTCCTGCTGGTTGTCAGCCAGAGGTACCTCAGTTCCTTGCCATGTGGCCCTCTCTGTAGGGCAACTCCTAGTACGGCAGCCTGCTGCTTCCGAGGCAGCCACAGAATTTTCTAGCAAGGTAAATATTACAATCTTATGTAGCATAATCACATGCTGTTTTCTAGGCTGTATGCTATTAGTTAGAAGTGAGTCACACACAGGTCCTGCCCACGCTAAGAGGAGGGAATATTGAAAGTTGTGAACACCAGGAGACGGTGTTTATGGAGACCGCCTTAGAGTTTGTGATAACAACAAAAAGCTAGCAATAATTACCACACAGCGATAATTACAAACACCCAGATATAAAGAAATTAATAAATGATGGCACAAGCACACAAACATTAAAAACTAAAATGAATAGGGAGGGTGGGAGGGAGGGAGATGCAAGAGATATGGGAACATATGTATATGTATAACTGATTCACTTTGTTATAAAGCAGAAACTAACACACCATTGTAAAGCAATTATACTCCAATAAAGATGTTAAAAAAAAAACAACTAAAATGAACTTTTGAATACATAGGAAACACTCATGATTTTATGTAAAGTTAAAAAAAAGATAAAAGTGCATGTATAGATTGATTTCTATGAGATAATTACATATTTCATGCTAAAAACACTTTGGATATGAAAGTATCAAAACATTATGAAGTTTTGCTTCATAGTGCTTTTTTTATTTGCTTGCTTTGTAATATTTTTCTTATTTTCTAATTAAAATATGATGTATTCATTATTTGGACTATTTCAAAAAATATAAACTTCATAAATTAAAAAAAAGCCCAAACTGACTTTTTCTAGAATTATTCTTTATTTCTTCTTCTACTGGATGGCAGAGGATTGACAAAGATCCTGAAACCTAGGAATCAGCAAACTTTTCATTTCTTCTCATCAAATGTCAAGAAAAGCTGAGTATGTACAAGAAACTTAGTGACCCTTAACAGCTCTCTGCCTTTGCAGCAAAATCTCAGCAGGATTGAGAGAAACCTATCTGGGACAGACATCTGATTTCCATAGCAATTAAAATCACTGAATACAGAACCCAAACACTTTTATGTGAAAAACTCCACCCAGGCCCGAGAAAGGACTGACTTTTTATGAAGGTCTATACTAGTAGATGCATCTGAATCATCTTTCTTTAAATGTTTCCCTGTTTAACACGTATCTAAAAGCCATATACAAATTCATTAGATAAGAGGTTAGTTACCAGTTGTAATGG